>NW_025964334.1:36410418-37035418 GCF_023055435.1 Haliotis rufescens
TGATGAAAGTACACTTAATGAAATACACGGGATGAAACTACACTGGGTTGAAATACACGTGATGAAAATAAACAGGTACTTTACCGTTCTTTATACCTAATATATAATTTGAAAGGTTGATAAGTGGCACACGTTTGTATTCATGGAACGATCTAAAGGCTTCTTGTTCTGAATATGTATTGGAAGGTGAGTAGGGGTAAACCCCAAATTACAGAAATAATATCTTATATCCCCATCATGATTTTTAACATTTTCTCACAACCTTCTCCCAACAATTGTGACGGAATGTTTGAAGAGGTCAAGTAAATGAAACGTAATCGTTAATTATATTTTTGATGTTCAGACAGACTCCGTTGCTACACCCATAAATAAAAGCGACAGCACCTTTTCCCTAATCAGAAGAAATATCTGCTAAACATTTGTACGATTCCGACAATATCAATTGTTGTTATAGCAAAAGTTGTTTCATCAAGGTTAAAACATTCAAGGCCTCAGCAAAGCTTTAAAACAGATTCATGGAAGACATTTCAGCAAACAAATGACGTCAAACCCACACCTTGAATTGAATACTTCATTGTTGAAACACTATGATGTTAAAGTGCTACAGCTGATTTGCTTGTCTCAACCTATGGTCTTTATGCAGCACTGGTTCTCCCTGTCGATGTGTCAAAGCATAATGGTTAACTCATCCGGTCGTGGTATAATTTTTAATTACAAGGTGATCTCATGACCATTTCAGTTCAGAGTTCCCTTATGGCGATTCCATTACATCGTGTGTCACGTGCAATCGTCACGTATGCTCCAACATAAGATAGCTTTAGTTAATGAATCCCAGCACCGCTTTAAAAATGGTTCAGCAGTGACTAATATCCTTCCTTTAACACACGGTGTTCCCGTCTCATCAAAGGTGGAATATGTGCATAGGTGTTACCACCAGAGGGAGTGTTTCTCCCTCTACAATAACATGTATCAACAGTCTCCAGTTTCGATCGGAAACACAGTCACATGATCACCAATCCCCATCCTACATATAGTCACATGTCTCCCAATTCCCTTCCTACACTCAGTCACATGTCTCCCATCACCAACCTACACAATGTCATACGTTGTTTTATGCATTTCTAGGTAGGGTGTATACCATCAGAGCTAGATGTTGTATACAAGTTTCTGTTTGGTATTTGCCATCATAGCTACATGTTGTTGTATAGAAATCTAGGTAGGGCGTATACCATCAGTGCTACATGTTGTTGTATAGAAGTCTAGGTAGGGTGTATACCATCAGTGCTACATGTTGTTGTACACAGGTCTCGGTTGGGTGTACCCCATCAGTGCTACATGTTGGTGTATACAAGTCTAGGTAGGGTGTATGCCATCAGGGCTACCTGTTGTTGTATACAAGTCTAGGTAGGGTGTATACCATTAGTGCTACATGTTGGTGTATACAAGTCTAGGTAGGGTGTATGCCATCAGGGCTACATGTTGGTGTATACAAGTCTAGGTAGGGTGTATATCAGGACTACATGTTGTTGTATACAAGTCTAGTTAGGGTGTATACCATCATCGCTACATGTTGTTGTATAGAAATCTAGGTAGGGCATATACCATCAGAGCTACATATTGTTGTATACAAGTCTAGGTAGGGTGTATGCCATCAGGACTACATGTTGTTGTATACAAGTCTAGGTAGGGTGTATATCAGGGCTACATGTTCTTGTATACAAGTCTAGGTAGGGTGTATACCGTCATCAATACATGTTGTTGTATACAAGTCTAGGTAGGGTGTATATCAGGGCTACATGTTGTTGTATACAGGTCTAGGTAGGGTGTTTGCCACCAGGACGACATGTTGTTGTATACAAGTCTAGGTAGGGTGTATATCAGGGCTACATGTTGTTGTATACAAGTCTAGGTAGGGTGTATGCCATCAATGCTACATGTTGTTGTATACAAGTCTAGGTAGTGTGTATATCAGGGCTACATGTTGGTGTATACAAGTCTAGGTAGGGTGTATGCCATCAGAGCTACATGTTGTTGCATACAAGTCTAGGTAGGGTGTATTCCATCAGTGCTACATGTTGCTGCATACAAGTCTAGGTAGGGTGTATGCCCTCAGTGCTACATGTTGGTGTATACAAGTCTAGGTAGGGTGTATGCCATCAGGACTACATGTTGGTGTATACAAGTCTAGGTAGGGTGTATGCCATCAGTGCTACATGTTGGTGTATACAAGTCTAGGTAGGGTGTATGCCATGAGGACTACATGTTGTTGCATACAAGTCTAGGTAGGGTGTATGCCATCAGTGCTACATGTTGTTGCATACAAGTCTAGGTAGGGTGTATGCCATCAGTGCTACATGTTGTTGCATACAAGTCTAGGTAGGGTGTATGCCATCAGGACTACATGTTGCTGTATACAAGTCTAGGTAGGGTGTATTTCACCAGGGCTGCATCTTGTTGTATACAGGTCTAGGTAGGGTGTATGCCATCAGAGCTACATGTTGTTGCATACAAGTCTAGGTAGGGTGTATACCATCAGAGCTACATGTTGTTGCATATAAGTCTATGTGGGGTGTATACCACCAGTGCTACATGATGTTGTATATATACACGTGGTCTCCGCATGTAATACATCGTTATGCGTATCTAGGTCATCAAGGTAACATGTTATTGTCTTTGTCGACTCGGGTTGTGGAATGCAAGTTCTTGGGTCTGGAGACAATTCATATCAAACAAAATCGAACACAGTATCGATCATAATACGCTTAATGTCTATGTTGGCGGTCATTTATGAACAAACATCGCCCTGGTCAAGAACAACAAGTACTTTTAGTTCTATAAGTATTTTTTAACGAAAAGCTATCAAATCACTCGTATATAAATAAAATATTTTATTTCTTATCAAAGTTTTGTCCATGTCACCGTTGCAGTAGAACATATTCGTGAGCCTTCTGCGCGGGATCGGACCCTGCTTGTGCCTGACGTTTTTCTACATTTTTGCTGTGTCTGTAAATTAAATGATAAAACAAATGTTCCATCAACACCAAGTCGGATTTAACTGAATTTGTAGTTAAGCTGTCAACACTGAATAATGTACCATAATGTACGTCAAGTAAGAGGAATCATTGCACTCCAACAGTGAGATGTAAAATTTAAGACCAACATGGCTTTTGTTAATATCGAAGAATCACCGTGTTGACAATGAACGTTTATAGAAAATGAGAAGATATACATACATTGAGGAAAATATACTCGTTATAGTTATGCGCTGGGGTTTAATTTGGTTTCCAGTGTGTAGAAATGTGTCCCGAGGTGGTCCATATCAAGAGCATGGCGTGTTTCACGAGTAGTCCGTGCTCGACATGTCCATCTACAGATTCCATTGTTTTAAGGGTTGCGGTTTTACAAAAGGATAGCCCATGTATTCTCTCTCAGTTGATTGATACTGAATACCCATAAGGCCGCGGGCACGGGCTTGTTGGCTTAATTGGTGTAAATGGGCCAGTGTTAACACGGATACTTCCCAGGTACATCACGGTTGTCGTTCATCGCATCGTTCTCTTCGCTACATTTACTCGCTTTCCATCATGTTGAACGTTCTGCGTACTTTTTGTACAGCCTTCAGCCCAGGCGCCTCCGTCTCGACAGGCCACACCACAAGCAACTCCTCAGGTCCAACAGGACACTACTCCGGCATCCTCAAGGGTAACATCATCATCGTCGTCAACGCCTTTCGCCATCCCAATGGTGAACACGCCCTTCGTCACACCATCTGAGAGTAGGCTGGGGCACGACATCGGGGGCGACTCCAGTGGATGTAAGTAAGAACATTAACTTCATAGAGTTAATCCTCTTCAAGCAACGTCTCGATACCCGTTCTACTTGACATGCCTACTGCGTATGTCATTGGTGCAATCGTTCATCTCTGAATCTATTTATTTTTGTTACGCTTCTGAGTGAGCGGATTCCAGCAATATCACGGCGGGGAAGGATCTAACCTAAGTCGTTTTGCGTGTCAGGCGAACACTTTACTCGTTACGCTACCCCAGCGTTCCAAAGTCTGTGATTCAGTTTTCTTGTACCATCAATGGTATGGTGTATGACATAAGGGCTACTGGGCAATATTTTGTAACGGTCACCGTGTGTTATCCTATATATTCATTTGGTTTAACTCTTTGTTTTTGTAGCAATATATGCATGACCATGTCCTATCCAGTTATTTTTTAACTTGCTTGTAAAATGTACCGACATATATACCACAACGTCGCGTTGAAAGTGAAATGGAAGTTTGATTTACTGTCATAGCACGGGGTTTTCTACAGTTCTGGTCATGAACACAACTATGACAGCTGTATCAAAAACATCACCATGGAATAAACCGTCCCTTGATTGTTTCATTGTTAGCCACCATCACGCATGGTTGTCACTCTCCTTTCCCCGGCAGTATGTGTAAGTTCATTGTTTTTGCAATATTTGACATTTGTTTATGTTTGACAGGTTTCTGAATCCGCGGAATTGTTGAAACTCCGAGAGGAAAGCCGGAAATTACAAGAGGATATCAGGGAACTAAAAGAAGAAAACCGGCGTCTGAAAGGAATTGTAAGTCAACCACAATGAATATGTTTAGGTTTAACGCCGCCTTCATCAGTCCTTTATGTTTGTGATTGCGTGGCACCACGATGTTGGAGATGGGCCCAAAGTGTCACAGGCCGTAGAGGCGTATCCTGCCTGCACCAGGATGTAACGGCGTCTTAAACTGCAAGACTATTACTGTAACTGTCAGATGTTCAAATGTATCCGTTCTCGGAACTTCAACACAGGACATTGATGAGATAACAAGATCGAATAGATCTATATTTAAAACGACTGATTTGTATATGCATAAAAAATTCCAATATAATACTACTCAAAAGAAGTAAAAGAACATCCGACTCATATGTCCACAGATAATCTGTCATGCCATGACTAATGTGTTCTTTCACTTCTTATAAACTACTCAAAAGAAGTTAAGGATCACCCGATTCTTTCATAATGGTAAAGTAAATCTGTCATGACATGAGAGATTAACTATAGTAATATGAAAGAATCAGGTGATCCTTAACCTCTTTTGAGTAGTATATTTAGTCAGGAGATGATCGTTGGAGAAAGTCGAAAGTGAGACGTTAGATGGGGTGACGTCGCATGCACGTTTATTTCAGTCATTTGTTTTATATTCAGTTCATTACTACCTAGGCGTTGTGTTGTCTTCTGGGGCTAATAGGTATGGATGTGTGTGGGAAAGGGGATATGCTGTTTTATAATATGGTAAAGATTAATCTTCAGTTCATTACTACCTAGGCGTTGTGTAGTCTTCTAGAGCTATAGGTGTTATGTGTGGGAAAGGGGATATGCTGTTCTTATAATATGGTAAAGATCAATCTCCATGACAATAAAACATTTCCCATGGGTTCATAACAGCTGTGATTGCCGTCAATCTGATCCCTTGTGCATACATATATAACGCAATATAACACGCATTTCCTTTGTTTAGGTTGTCGCTGATGACATCGACGATGGCATCGTCATCCGCCTCGGCATCACCGACCGCCTCAGCAACGTCTTCCGCAGCGGCATCCGCATCCACACCCACACCCACACCCACACCCACAACCGCATCTGGATCAACATCGGCAACAGCATGAACCACGGTTACATAGGCGACCGAGACGGTGCCATCAGTAAGTATGCTATTCAACTACTTAAACATAACTGGCAGCCATTAAAGATTCACTCATGTTGAAACTAAATCTCGCCATAAACGTGAATTGTTTGCGTTTAGCTCAAGTCAATGTTTTAAGGCTTCTTGACATATCATAATACTTTTTCTAAAATCGTTCCCGTTGTGAGTAATCTGCTACCTCATGCTGCCCGTTTGTCACTGGTCCGGATGACAGGCAGCCGTGATAGAGCTGGAATATTGCTGTCTGCGGCGTTAAACAACATTCACCTACTCACACAAGAACATTTATATATATGAATATATATAATAATGTAATAATAATAAATAAGATAAGAAAGTTGCATTTAGATTTTAAAATAGATTAAAAAATTTGTCATTGCCAGAGAAAGTTGAATACAATATAATAATTTAAAGGTCAAGATAACTTCTTATAAATATTTAAGGGGAAAACGGATCTGACAGGTTTCACTTGAAACTGAAAATAGTTTTTTTATTGCATAACTTGCCACACACTATTCCTTATCACAACAATTAAGTAATCTTATGTCATTAGCAGCTATTAATACAACATATAATTATACGCAGTCATGAAATGTTGTTCATTTATATTTTCAATGACTTTCTCACTCAGAACCATACACCGGACGAGGCCAGGCAAAGAACAGAACGGAGAAACCAACGCCAGGTCCGGCGGAAAAGGCAACGACAACAGCGCCAACAGCAACGAGGGCAACCAACAAAGTCATACGAGGAGTTGGACGAAGCACAGAGGACTTCCGTGAGTTTCATATAGTCTTTTCTTTTTTTCTAAACAAATAATATACCGAATTTGATTAAAACCCAGTACCCATTTATTGTGTGTCGTTGCTAACGTTGTAAGCCACAAGTAACATAGTCGACCTGAAGGTGTAAGTTGCACTCCCAATACATCATGCTTTAAGTGCGGTGTAAAGCATATGAAATGGTACACAATGCATGTGTGTTTATTCTTACAATTGGATGCTTTGAATAGCGTGTTAGCAGGACACGTGTTAATCTGCAGTCGTTTCACGTAGAATTGTCGAAGTATTAACTAGACAGATGCTATTTTTTCTTATATTAGTATTAATAAGTAACTGTAACAGCTGTTATTTTATGAATGTTAACGAAACACTTTTCTGCTCACTCAAGGTGTCGTCACAAAGTATCAAGATGATTTCATCAGACAGGCGTTAGACAGTTGACAGTCATCCCCAGTCCTGTCCCCAGTCCTGTTCAGCTTAAGGAATAATCTTCAGTCGCCGTTCTGTTGCCAGACATCCTCAGTCGTTCTACTGTTGTCAGATATCCTCATTAGCCCTACTCTGCTGACAGCCTCCCAACCAGCCTCGGTTACCCTACTGTTACCCTAGAGAGCCTCAGACGCCCTACTGTTGCCAGCCAGCATCAGACGCCCTACACTGTTGCCAGCCAACCAGCCCGAGTCGCCCTACTCTGTTGCCAGCCAACCAGCCCGAGTCGCCCTACTCTGTTGCCAGCCAACCAGCCCGAGTCGCCCTACTGTTGCCAGCCAACCAGCCCGAGTCGCCCTACTCTGTTGCCAGCCAACCAGCCCGAGTCGCCCTACTGTTGCCAGCCAACCAGCCCGAGTCGCCCTACTCTGTTGCCAGCCAACCAGCCCGAGTCGCCCTACTCTGTTGCCAGCCAACCAGCCCGAGTCGCCCTACTGTTGCCAGCCAACCAGCCCGAGTCGCCCTACTCTGTTGCCAGCCAACCAGCCCGAGTCGCCCTACTGTTGCCAGCCAACCAGCCCGAGTCGCCCTACTGTTGCCAGCCAACCAGCCCGAGTCGCCCTAATGTTGCCAGCCAACCAGCCCGAGTCGCCCTAATGTTGCCAGCCAACCAGCCCGAGTCGCCCTACTGTTGCCAGCCAACCAGCCCGAGTCGCCCTACTGTTGCCAGCCAACCAGCCCGAGTCGCCCTACTGTTGCCAGCCAACCAGCCCGAGTCGCCCTACTGTTGCCAGCCAACCAGCCCGAGTCGCCCTACTCTGTTGCCAGCCAACCAGCCCGAGTCGCCCTACTGTTGCCAGCCAACCAGCCCGAGTCGCCCTACTCTGTTGCCAGCCAACCAGCCCGAGTCGCCCTACTCTGTTGCCAGCCAACCAGCCCGAGTCGCCCTACTGTTGCCAGCCAACCAGCCCGAGTCGCCCTACTCTGTTGCCAGCCAACCAGCCCGAGTCGCCCTACTGTTGCCAGCCAACCAGCCCGAGTCGCCCTACTCTGTTGCCAGCCAACCAGCCCGAGTCGCCCTACTCTGTTGCCAGCCAACAAGCCCGAGTTGCCCTACTGTTGCCAGCCAACCAGCCCGAGTCGCCCTACTCTGTTGCCAGCCAACCAGCCCGAGTCGCCCTACTGTTGCCAGCCAACCAGCCCGAGTCGCCAGCCAACCAGCCCGAGTCGCCCTACTGTTGCCAGCCAACCAGCCCGAGTCGCCCTACTGTTGCCAGCCAACCAGCCCGAGTCGCCCTAATGTTGCCAGCCAACCAGCCCGAGTCGCCCTAATGTTGCCAGCCAACCAGCCCGAGTCGCCCTACTGGTGCCAGCCAACCAGCCCGAGTCGCCCTACTGTTGCCAGCCAACCAGCCCGAGTCGCCCTACTGTTGCCAGCCAACCAGCCCGAGTCGCCCTACTCTGTTGCCAGCCAACCAGCCCGAGTCGCCCTACTGTTGCCAGCCAACCAGCCCGACTCGCCCTACTGTTGCCAGCCAACCAGCCCGAGTCGCCCTACTCTGTTGCCAGCCAACCAGCCCGAGTCGCCCTACTGTTGCCAGCCAACCAGCCCGAGTCGCCCTACTGTTGCCAGCCAACCAGCCCGAGTCGCCCTACTGTTGCCAGCCAACCAGCCCGAGTCGCCCTACTGTTGCCAGCCAACCAGCCCGAGTCGCCCTACTGTTGCCAGCCAACCAGCCCGAGTCGCCCTACTCTGTTGCCAGGCAACCAGCCCGAGTCGCCCTACTGTTGCCAGCCAACCAGCCCGAGTCGCCCTACTGTTGCCAGCCAACCAGCCCGAGTCGCCCTACTGTTGCCAGCCAACCAGCCCGAGTCGCCCTACTGTTGCCAGCCAACCAGCCCGAGTCGCCCTACTGTTGCCAGCCAACCAGCCCGAGTCGCCCTACTGTTGCCAGCCAACCAGCCCGAGTCGCCCTACTGTTGCCAGCCAACCAGCCCGAGTCGCCCTACTGTTGCCAGCCAACCAGCCCGAGTCGCCCTACTGTTGCCAGCCAACCAGCCCGAGTCGCCCTACTGTTGCCAGCCAACCAGCCCGAGTCGCCCTACTCTGTTGCCAGCCAACCAGCCCGAGTCGCCCTACTGTTGCCAGCCAACCAGCCCGAGTCGCCCTACTCTGTTGCCAGCCAAACAGCCCGAGTCGCCCTACTGTTGCCAGCCAACCAGCCCGAGTCGCCCTACTCTGTTGCCAGCCAACCAGCCCGAGTCGCCCTACTGTTGCCAGCCAACCAGCCCGAGTCGCCCTACTGTTGCCAGCCAACCAGCCCGAGTCGCCCTACTGTTGCCAGCCAACCAGCCCGAGTCGCCCTACTCTGTTGCCAGCCAACCAGCCCGAGTCGCCCTACTCTGTTGCCAGCCAACCAGCCCGAGTTGCCCTACTGTTGCCAGCCAACCAGCCCGAGTCGCCCTACTCTGTTGCCAGCCAACCAGCCCGAGTCGCCCTACTGTTGCCAGCCAACCAGCCCGAGTCGCCAGCCAACCAGCCCGAGTCGCCCTACTGTTGCCAGCCAACCAGCCCGAGTCGCCCTACTGTTGCCAGCCAACCAGCCCGAGTCGCCCTAATGTTGCCAGCCAACCAGCCCGAGTCGCCCTAATGTTGCCAGCCAACCAGCCCGAGTCGCCCTACTGGTGCCAGCCAACCAGCCCGAGTCGCCCTACTGTTGCCAGCCAACCAGCCCGAGTCGCCCTACTGTTGCCAGCCAACCAGCCCGAGTCGCCCTACTCTGTTGCCAGCCAACCAGCCCGAGTCGCCCTACTGTTGCCAGCCAACCAGCCCGACTCGCCCTACTGTTGCCAGCCAACCAGCCCGAGTCGCCCTACTCTGTTGCCAGCCAACCAGCCCGAGTCGCCCTACTGTTGCCAGCCAACCAGCCCGAGTCGCCCTACTGTTGCCAGCCAACCAGCCCGAGTCGCCCTACTGTTGCCAGCCAACCAGCCCGAGTCGCCCTACTGTTGCCAGCCAACCAGCCCGAGTCGCCCTACTGTTGCCAGCCAACCAGCCCGAGTCGCCCTACTCTGTTGCCAGGCAACCAGCCCGAGTCGCCCTACTGTTGCCAGCCAACCAGCCCGAGTCGCCCTACTGTTGCCAGCCAACCAGCCCGAGTCGCCCTACTGTTGCCAGCCAACCAGCCCGAGTCGCCCTACTGTTGCCAGCCAACCAGCCCGAGTCGCCCTACTGTTGCCAGCCAACCAGCCCGAGTCGCCCTACTGTTGCCAGCCAACCAGCCCGAGTCGCCCTACTGTTGCCAGCCAACCAGCCCGAGTCGCCCTACTGTTGCCAGCCAACCAGCCCGAGTCGCCCTACTGTTGCCAGCCAACCAGCCCGAGTCGCCCTACTGTTGCCAGCCAACCAGCCCGAGTCGCCCTACTCTGTTGCCAGCCAACCAGCCCGAGTCGCCCTACTGTTGCCAGCCAACCAGCCCGAGTCGCCCTACTCTGTTGCCAGCCAAACAGCCCGAGTCGCCCTACTGTTGCCAGCCAACCAGCCCGAGTCGCCCTACTCTGTTGCCAGCCAACCAGCCCGAGTCGCCCTACTGTTGCCAGCCAACCAGCCCGAGTCGCCCTACTGTTGCCAGCCAACCAGCCCGAGTCGCCCTACTGTTGCCAGCCAACCAGCCCGAGTCGCCCTACTCTGTTGCCAGCCAACCAGCCCGAGTCGCCCTACTCTGTTGCCAGCCAAACAGCCCGAGTCGCCCTACTGTTGCCAGCCAACCAGCCCGAGTCGCCCTACTCTGTTGCCAGCCAACCAGCCCGAGTCGCCCTACTGTTGCCAGCCAACCAGCCCGAGTCGCCCTACTCTGTTGCCAGCCAAACAGCCCGAGTCGCCCTACTGTTGCCAGCCAACCAGCCCGAGTCGCCCTACTCTGTTGCCAGCCAACCAGCCCGAGTCGCCCTACTGTTGCCAGCCAACCAGCCCGAGTCGCCCTACTGTTGCCAGCCAACCAGCCCGAGTCGCCCTACTGTTGCCAGCCAACCAGCCCGAGTCGCCCTACTCTGTTGCCAGCCAACCAGCCCGAGTCGCCCTACTCTGTTGCCAGCCAAACAGCCCGAGTCGCCCTACTGTTGCCAGCCAACCAGCCCGAGTCGCCCTACTCTGTTGCCAGCCAACCAGCCCGAGTCGCCCTACTGTTGCCAGCCAACCAGCCCGAGTCGCCCTACTCTGTTGCCAGCCAACCAGCCCGAGTCGCCCTACTGTTGCCAGCCAACCAGCCCGAGTCGCCCTACTCTGTTGCCAGCCAACCAGCCAGCCTCAGCAACCACGTCAACGAGGCGTTTCTCCGCTACATACGGTAAGTAGAACTTCATTTAATTTTAGTTCAAGATGTAAATGACATTATTTCTATGTATATCTTTGTAAAACAAGTGTCGATAGTAACCGTTCGTCCATTATCGAAACTATTTTGCAACTCAAATGGAATTATCTACGTTTTAAAAAGCCACTGAATTATTCTGTTCAACAAAATACTCTTTCTTCTTCAGGTTTGGTACAGTCAATGTTACCTTCCCTAACACCTGCAGTACATCGCTTCATGTGCAGGAATTACACTTGATTTCTATACCCATGTTCTGACTAAGGGCAGCCTACAGAGGTTATTTTTCTGTTGGAATGTTTGAACTAAATTGACATGTACATGTTTATTGCTTCCTATAATGTACCAGATAACGAAGGTATCTCAGCACTGTATTTTGGCCGTATGGACATATCTTCATGTTTAATTCAGTTTCACCTCAACATGTTTGTGCCTCAGTGTACAACGTAAACGTTCTACCTACACAGCAATACCTTGGAATCAATAGTTTACTGTTAATAGCAGCTATTGTACTCGTGCTTGTCTTATGTCACTACTGCCAACTTGGGCAACGCACATTTCGTATGCCACTATTGCTCACTGACCAGATACATCGCCCATAAGCGTTACATAGTCATGATTTTCTGGACGATCGTCCACTTACAACACCTGGATGGTCATGCGTATTTCCTGATGACTCGGCGGCTTTAAGGTGTTGAGGGGTGTTTTATGTTTCATGGCTCGTTCTCCTACCTGAAACACCCGCCAACACCTTCTAGTTGAACGGCGACTCGGTTGTATTCACAAGCATCTTCTCGGGTAGTGGTATTTAGTTAGCGTTAAGACCGCCTCCGTGGTCTAATGGTAGAGCGTCCCCCCGGAGAACGGAAGGTCCGGGGTTCGATCCCCGGCCGCGTCATACCAATAGACATTAAAAGATGGTACTTGTTGTTACCCTGTCTGGCGCTCGGCATTAAGGGGCTAAAACAAGTACTGGTCGGCTCAGTCAGTATACTGTGTCTGAGTGGGGTATTCATGTTAAACTGCGGCATGGTATCTCAGTGTGCTAGCACTAAAAATCGGCATTAGTCCGGACTAGTACAAGCAGCCACACACACACATACACATGCATGCACGTCGCTATATAAGTGCAATAATCTTGGACGCGACGTAAACCCCATTTCACCTCACCTCACCTCACCTAGTTAGCGTCTTTAGACAGTGACGTTTTCGAAGGATTATAAAGCAGAAAGGTTGTACGTACTTTAAAATGAGTAGCTCTTATCACACGAGTATTTCTTGTATAGTATTATTTACCCTTGGCTATGGAATCAATTTATTTCAAATAGTATTCTTGACACTTGAAATTAAAGATGGAGTACATTCCTAACCATGTTCGATGCTATTGGCATTATGAGGGGTAGCGTCGTTTGCCCGAATGACGTCATGATGTGCTATATGAGCAATACTACCCCAGTGGACCTACTGCTGGATACATTGTATGTCTGAACTGGATGACGGTCCCTGACTGATGCCATCGCCCCTGATCACACCACATACCACGTGATCTCACCACATACCACGTGATCTCACCACATACCACGTGATCTCAAGTCAACCACAAAGAGGGATGCATCTTCAGCACAACAAATTCACAGGGTGAGTTTCAAACTATATACTTTATTTGATGTTTGAAAGGCATGAATCTTAATTATATCTTAAACTTATTCGTAGATACAGGGCATGCCATCTGTATTTTCTTTTCCAGAACATCCCTCGGGTCTACGCTATTCTAAATGAATGTTCCTGGTGTATATGAAATTAGATCTCATCACAATGTCTTCATGTACAGGTCGCTTTACCACAGCCCGATGCCACTGCCATTTGTTTGCATCAGATACCACGTGATAGGTACACAGATTCCAAGTCCATTAAGATGGATGTATTTTCAACAATACAAATTCGTAAGGTGAGTTTCAAATTATATACTTTATGTTCTTATGAGATATCAACATTATGAACAGCCTTTTGAAGGACGTTAATAGGATGTACAAGCTTTACAAATATTTACCCGTATTCGAATAATGACTCCCTGAATACAATCAGACCTCAGCCATGTCGAACAAGTTTATTTATGAAAAGGGGGGTTAATTTTTGTTTTTTCTTGGATACAATTCTCGATTATATCAACCTTTTCTCACAGTGTCGATTGTCATATCTCGCCCACTTTCGGATGCGATCCTTCGGCCATCGCGCTTATCGACTTTGCCCAGCTTATTGGAAACAACTAACTGGATACTTCCCTGTAAACAATAACGTCGTCCAATTTACGACGTCATGTTGCGAGGGCATGTTCGAATCTCCAGAAATGACGTCATGAAAGAACAATGATTTATTGTGAAATAAATCACGCTTCGTTCTTCATTGTTCTTTGCGATATATCGTGCAGCTATCTTATTTTTGATGTTTGAAAATTATGCATCTTAATTGTATCTCTGTAGGCTATTCGAAGAAAAAAGACATCTTACCTGTAGTTTCTATTCCATTCCATTCCATATGACTCAACATCTAATCAGAATTTGTATGTGAACAGGTCCCATTACCGCAGCTGTAACCTTCTCGTGACTCCCACACCTGACTCTCCTGTCAACTACACAAATGCTTATGGACAATGGTGAGTATCTGAATGCTGAATTATGCAAACAATGAATCGATACAAACATCTGTAGAATATACAAGATTCTGTTGAAAATGGGAAAAGAACATCACTATAACTTGAGACAACAGTTGTCAAAAACGTATATAGGCATAGCAGGATAGTATAACACACAAATTATTCTTCACCTTTATACTGTCTTGCTAAAAAATGTGCATAATGTCCCCATGTATATAACAGAAACGTGACTGTATACAAGTATGTTCAAACAGCCATCCTCTGAATTAATATCAAGCAAACTTTGTCCAACAGGCTTTCCCTCCAAGTCTCAAGGTCAAGCTTCCTACCTCCGTATATGTATATGAACCCTCAACGACCAGATTGGACTTGTCGTAATGGACTTCTTACTCCGCGATGTATCGGAACTCAAGGACTGGAGTTGACTAGTCTGGATCCCCTTCCTTACTCCGCGTAGTATCAAGAACTAGCCCGTGAAGATACGGAGTAAAATAGGTCTTCAGCAACCCATGCTTGCCTTATAAGGCGGCTATGCTTGCCATAAGAGGCGAGTAACGGGTGGTCAGGCTCGCTGACTTGGTTGCTCATTATGTCAATCACTGGATTGTCTGGTCCAGACTCGATTATTTACAGACCGTCGTCATATTCACCCTGTATATTCATCCGCCCGGAGCGACCCAAGACTGTAGAAAGGGATTGATTATTTAGAAAACTGTTTGCTCTCGTGCATCACAGATGCTGATATTGAAGATTTTGTTTTTGTGATTATGGGTGATATAGATGCTAGAACAGGCAACTTAAAGGATTATATTTTACAGGATGGCAACAAATACATTCCTTCACTGGAAGATTTGAATTATAAAACTGACAGTTTTAGCATATCTAGAAAGTGGACAGATGATCATGTAAACTCCTATGGTTGTGATTAAATGGATTTATGCTGTTCTCTTGATATACATATGATGAATGGGAGAACAAAATCAGATCCCCGCGGGGATTTTACATGCTTTGCTGGTGGGGGTGCCAGCATGGTTGATTATTGTTTATGTTCATCTGAATTTTTTAGTACTAATTATGATTTCATTGTAGCCACAAGATGTGAGTCAGATCATTTTCCCATTGTGTTTAAGTTTGCTGTTACAGATACAGAGAATGTTATCAGTAACATGAATGCTGATAATGCAGAATCTATTTGTAGATACCGATGGTGTGCTGGTAAGGCTGAAGCGTTTTCTGAGTTACTTCGGGACTCGCTATCATCATATAGTTTTGATGATTTCATGGGTGATATTTCTAGCGGTGTTGATTGTGCTGTTACAAAATTGACATCATTGATCATTACTTGTGCTTCTGTCAGTGATATGAAGGTAATTACAAGTTCAAACATATGTACATTTTCAGGAGCAAGATGGCATGATAGCGAATGTAAAGAGCTGAAACATGAGAAATATCGTATTCTTAATATGTTTAGAATAACTGGTGATCTGAACTATTTACAACAGTTTAGACAGTTAAGAAATGCGTATCGAAATACGTGTAGACAAAAGAAATTGATTTTTGAAGAGCGATTACTTGAGGATTTAATGTCTCATACTTGTAGTCCTAAGATCTTCTGGAACCAAGTGAAGGGACTTGTATAAAAAAACCCAGTAATGCAACTCAGTTTATAGCTCCATCTGAATGGGTCTCCTACTTTAAAAATATTTTGAATATAACTTATTATGATGTTGATCATGATAATCTTGCTTCCGCTGAGAGTTTTGTTTATGAGAACGAGGAATCTAACTGTTTTGTCTGCAATGATGAAGAATTAAATGATATTTTGAATTGTGAAATCACTGAACCAGAAATTTTACATGCTATTAATCATTTGAAAGATGGTAAGGCGGCTGGTCCCGATGGAGTTCTACAAGAAATGATAAAGTGTTGCAAGGGTAGTCTTCTTCCTTATCTAGTTATATTATATAACGCTATTTTGCAGAGTGGTAATTTTCCTGAGGATTGGGCTCGAGGTTTACTTACTCCCCTTCATAAGAAAGGCAGCAAATTTGATGTTAACAATTATAGGGGTATTACACTTAGTGATGTATTGGGTAAAATATTTACTTTTATTCTTAATAAACGGCTTACTATGTTTTGTGACATTTACGATAAGATACCAGAGTCTCAGGCAGGTTTTAGGGCTGGATACAGCACCATCGATAATATATTTGTTGCAAAGTCAAATACAGAAATACTTATCTAAAGCTAATGGCAGATTGTACTGTTTATTTGTTGATTTTATAAAAGCCTTTGATTGTGTAAATAGAAAATTGTTGTTGTATGTCATGTTAAATAAGGGTATACATGGAATGTTATTTTATGTCATTAAAGATATGTATTTAAAAGTGAAATCGGCTGTAAAGTTATCAAATAGCACAGCAACTTGCTACTTTGAAACGCTAAGTGTAGTACGCCAAGGCTGCACCCTTAGCCCAATATTATTCTCTTTGCTTATTGTTGAATTAGAATCAATGTTGCAGACCTCCGGCGAGAGGGGAATATTTGTGAGTCAAGAATCTCTAGACATTTTGTTGTTATTATATGCCGATGATTTGTGCATAATTGATGATACTGTAGATGGTCTCGAACGAAAACTTAATATCCTTAAATCTTTCTGTACTAAATGGGGTTTAGAAGTTAACCTTAGTAAGGCTGAAATTATAGTTTTCAGAAATGGTGGAAAACTTAGGAGTACTGAGAAATGGAGGTTTGGAGATGTTAATGTATCTACCTATTATAATTATCTAGGTTTGTTATTTTCAAATCGGCTGTGTTGGACGACTGGTATCAACTCTCTTGTTCAGAAGGCAAATAAGGCTCTGTTCGTTGTTAAGAAATTACAGCATTGTTTGAAGAACATACCCGTACATATACTTTTTTAAATATTTGACAGTCAAATTAAGCCTGTATTATTATACACTTCAGAAATATGGGGCTATTCAAAAATTGCAGCAATTGAAAAATTTCAGATTAAATTCTGTAAATTTACTATTGGAATTGGAAGTCATGTTACAAATGTTGCTGCCCTCAGCGAATACCTAAGTATTTACCTATTTATTACTCTTCCAATCCAATGGTATTAGGATGGACAGTATTACATAACGCCATTACCACGTCATAACTGCTAGGAAAATAATCATTGGATTCTGAAACATGTTTATATGACATTTTCTTTCGGTCTGTCAGGAGGGTGGCTATATACAGGCGTAGTTGAGCCATGCTACCCTGGATATGTTCAGCCAAGTGACATTCTAAATATTTATTAAGCATATTTAAAAATTAAAGCAAACGTAAATATTTGAATTTCACTAATTGTTTTGAATTTCAAAGCTCAGTTTTTTGTTGCTGTGGGTCAACGTTGGGTTCCGCCATGTTAGTGGTGTTTACAAATCAGGAGAATGGATATATACAGATGTGGTTGAGCCATGCTGCTCTGGATGTATTCATTTGACCATCTTCCTAACAAGCCTAGGGGTTCTCCATAGTATCGGTACACACTGGGATACCTAGCCTTAGCCAACTTTATAGACAAGCGGTCCTTTACAGATCCGGGTCATATTCTATCGGTGTCAGTGTTAATAACAAAACAAGTGATACTAATATTGATTATAGTGATGATTGTATTTCATATATTATAACAATTCACACATGTTTTGTGTATTCCCAGTGTACTTTACAATATTACGTTTAGCCTCACAAAATCGTGAGGTTGTAGGGTTGCCTAGTGGTTAAAGTGTTTTCTCCTCCAAGCCTAAGAGACCCGTGAAGATTCCGGGGTAGAATAGGTCTTCAGCAACCCATACTTGCCGTAAAAGGCGACTATGCTTGTCGTAATAGGCGACTATGCTTGTCGTAATAGGCGACTAACGGGATCGGGTGGTCAGGCTCGCTGACTTGGTTGATACATGTCATCGATCCCAATTGCGTGGATCGATGCTGATGATAATAATCACTGGATTGCCTGGTCCAGACTCGACTTTTTACAGACCGCCGTCATAAAGCTGGAATATTGCTGAGTGCGGCGTTTAACAACAAACCAACCAACCAACTATGCTTGTCTATAGAGGCGACTAACGGGTTCGGGCGGTCAGGCTCGCTGACTTGGTTGATGCATGTCATCGATCCCAATTGCGTGGATCGATGTTCAGGATGTCAATCACTGGATTGTCTGGTCCAGACTCGATAATTTACAGACCGCTGAGTGTGGCGTTAAACAACAAACCAACCAACCAACCAAGCCTAAGACCACGGTTCGATCCCCACATTCATGACGTCCTCCATGGTGTTCCGATGGATTTATATACTGCTAAAAGCGGCCTTACCCCCTCAGATGTATATTTTCTGTACAGTGCCTCCATCTCAACTTGATTATTGTATACTCACCCTGTTAGTACAAACCTGATTGAGAGCAACGTTTAAGAAAACACGACTGTGAAAATATGTGTATTCATTGTCTTTGTTCATACTTATTGGAAAATATTTTTAATAAAAAATTTAAATGAACAATATTGTGTTATGTTGTCACCTAACAAGGGCAATTAGGAATATTGGTTTGAGGCACCGCAATTGGCTGATGCGTCCATTAGCCGTGTCAGGATGTGATCGTGGGTTCGAGTCCCTGATTAACCCTGGTGACGATTTATGGTTTGTCGACACCATTCTATCGTAGCACTGCAAGGATACAGTGCGGTACTATGATCGACACAAGTCTAGTTAACACGGTCCTCAGCCATATTTGCAGCAACTAATCAAGCAAGTTAATCATTACATAGGCCCTTCCTCCATATGATGGCAAAGGTTCTCAACACAGAAACAAAATATTTCTTCATGCTTTCATTCTAAAAGGTTCAATGAGAGTGTAAAGTAAAATCAGAATACCTCACGTACATACTACCTTTAGCCAGTGGTAAATCTGATTTGAGGTCTGCTAAACTAGCTACATGTATACAACACATACTACTCCACTTGGAGACATTGGGGCGTTGTTATAAATAGTTCTCAGAAGAAATAACGTAGTGCTGAATGTACTGTGGCCTACTGAAGGTGCAATGGACATGTTTCTTAGTTAAGTTGAGCTCTACTTTAATCAAGGTTGCAGGTTTACGACAGCATCTTTGCTCAGTTTGAAAAATGACGGGTCCGAGGCATTTAAGGCTTGCGTGAAATCCCCCATGGGCACCGATTGTGCTCCCCAACTGGCTGATCTGTTTCTTTATGCAGGCGACTCAGAATTTCTGCTCTGATTAGCAAAATCAAAACCATGGAAAGAAGTTTAACTGAGCATAGGTATATCGTAGGTATATGAATTACCCACCTCAGCTAGAAATAAAAGATACCATTGAAATCGCCTCATCTGATTCATTTATAGATCAATGCATAAAAGAAGCAGTGTGACAATACAATATCCACAAGGCTGAATGGCAAGAAGGATTCCTGCATGTCGAGCAGCATTCCAGCGCTTCCAGCCTTTGGTGCCCACATTTCAAAACTTTTGAGGAAAAA
The DNA here is from genome assembly GCF_023055435.1 of Haliotis rufescens. NCBI lineage: Eukaryota > Metazoa > Mollusca > Gastropoda > Lepetellida > Haliotidae > Haliotis > Haliotis rufescens. The sequence goes on from NW_025964334.1 coordinate 36,429,910, forward strand.
ATGAGCATACTCTTCCAGAAAGTGTCACACGACACTTGCTCAGTAAAGCTTTCCCCATGTTTGTCGTAAGAGGCGACTAACGGGATCGGGTGGTCAGGCTCGCTGACTTGGTTGATGCATGTCATCGATCCCAATTGCGATCGATGGATCGATGCTCATGATATCAATCACTGGATTGTCTGGTCCAGACTCGATTATTTACTGACCACCGTCACATAGCTTGAATATTGCTGAGTGCGGTGTTAAACAACAAACAAACAAAAGTAAAACTTTCAAACGTTTTATGGTGGACATCTATTAGAGATTTACAAATTTTCGGCAAAAGTGACAAATTGATGTCTGATAAAATTCCATTGTTTGGCTTGTATCATATGTTCCCGTATTTTATCAAGTAAACACACGACTTGCCTTTGCATGTGTTTGTTGATAAGTCCCCATGGCCCCGAGTTCAGTTGCTGATGATCTGTTCCCCGTTTGTATAATGTATTGTTATATATAGTCTAGTTTAAGATAACAATCTGTGATACTCTAGGTGTTTTACTGTCCATTGTCGCCAGGTTTTGTATGAATTTATGAATGTATAACTTGTTTTCTTCTAATCATCATATGGCTGACAAATTGTCGATGTGACTATAAATATTAACTCACTCACATTACACGTGTACACGAAGCAATGTCTATGAGGCCACGGGAACATTCATTTACCTTTGTATATAATATATTGAGTCAATAATGAGACCTACCTGGCTCAACACTGGTTGTAACGAAAATGCATCACCTTCAGCAACAACCTGTGTTTGTGCACTAAGGGAGATAATCTTCAACTCGACACGGCAGTTCCTCCCTGACCAGGGCAACAGGCACCCGCATCCACCATAGAGACAGTGGCCATGAGGAGGAGTCTCCTTCTTCCCACGGGCTCCAGGCGGACAAACTTAATAGTAGGTGAACCGAGTCTAGAACACAGAGCGGTTAACATCATTGTGACCGTGTACATGTACAACTCAAGTATCTAGTGAGTGAGTGAGTATGGTTTTATTCCGCTTTTAGCAATATTCCAGCAATATCACGGCGGGGGACACCAGAAATGGGCTTCACACATTGTACCCATGTCGGGAATCGAACCCGGGTCTTCGGCGTGACGAGCGAACGCTTTAACCACTAGGCTACGCGACCGCCCCTCAAGTAACTAGCTCATAAGACTTGACTCTGTGATGCGTACCTGATTTGTGGTAAAGTGTTCCCCGTCAGGGGATATTTCTACACTGATGACGCCTGCTGGATGCTGAGGATGTTTACAAACTATATGTTCTTTGGACAGACGTGTTCCATTCACCACGATGGTGTCAAATCTGCAGGAGAAGATGTTGTTCCCTGTCTCGGGGAAGTTGTGGCCCCAGATATGCACGTCTCTACCTCCAGTGTCAGGAACGGGTATAGGGATGATGTTCAGCACGTTGATGCATGGAAGACAGGCGGGGCCATAAAACGTCTCAGTGCATGTGTCACATGATTCGCCCGACCAGTTTTCACCAATGCAAAGGCACATACCTAATTAAATAATGTGCGTTATTACACTATTAAACACAAGAAGGAAGGGCCTTAAAAAACTGAAGTACCGCTAGAACAAGTATATATATGCATAATTTTGTATTACACAAGACCCGTGAAGATCCGGGGTAGAATAGGTCTTCAGCAGCCCATGCTTACCGTAAAAGGCGACTATGCTTGTAAAAGGCGGCTAACGGGATCGGGAGGTCAGGCTCGCTGACTTGGTTGATGCATGTCATCGATCCCAATTGCGCGGATCGATGCTCATGATATTAATCACTGGATTGTTTGGTCCAGATTCGATTATTTACAGACCGCCGTCATATAGCTTGAATATTGCTGAGTGCGGCGTAAAACAACAAACCAACCAACCAACCAATTGTATTACACATAAGAAGTTAAGGGACACCCGATTTTGTAATATGATAATCTGTCAGGACGTGTGGGTATGGCGACCACATCTTTCCATTTACAGGTGTTCTTTAACTTATTTTGAGTAGTTTATACATTGTTTAGAGCCACAGTTGGCAATACTAACGGTATCATGGTGGTGAAAATATATATTAAAGGAATATTGATAGAAACTCGCAAATTACACTTTCCTATTACGTTCCCTACATATATAGCAGTACATGACATTAAGGCTTTTGAATGATTACAGCAGTTAGGGAATCATTAGAAGCAATAACTAATTAAGTTTAGTGTCCTTTCGATGTCAATAAAAACTGTTTAAAACAATTCAGTTACAATTGAAGCGTATGTAAAAATCAACGTCAACTCATTTGTTTATAGTGAACACTATTGCAGTTAACGAAATACCATAAGTTGGACACAAATTTGTGTACAAATGCGTTACTTCTCAGCAGTATTTATTTCAAATTGAATTTCACAAATACGATAAGATCTTCAATATTATCATCCGCTGAAGGTATACATTTCATAATTTCAAAGAAGCACCTGGCACATTGAATTTAAGACATGTTTACAGGGCACTGTTCCGATCGATTGGTACCTGACCGGAGCAGCATCTGAGATGACCATTGACCTCAGCACTGGACGTATCCTGTGGGAGAGAGCTGTGGCCAATGTTCAACCATTGAACATCTCTGTCAGGGCTTCAAACTATATTGGACACTCGGAGTTTCAGTTGTCCCTGACAGTAAAGTTATCCTACAACGTCACATGTTTTGACACCGCGCGGAGTGCTTACTGTTCCTAAAGCCATACAAATCAAAGGACATGTCACTTTCTTCAGCGCTAATAGACAGTCATCAATTGTCTTTGTGGATGTCAAGTACGTGCATAGACGTTGCAACGTGTTATGTAATTGCTGAATGGAAAATTATACCTTAAATTTTGCTTTGTAATATGGTCATCAGCATATCGAAACGATCAATTCTTACCGCCATATACTAACGTACATCAAAAGAGCCACCTCATAGAGGCATCTGTAACTAATCCTTTAAATTAAAGCGACTCTTGTTCGAATCTTGGTGCGTTCTATTGGGGATTGGGGTTTCAGTGGATCTGACACGCCACAATTCATTGTGCGGAGTTCCATCCCTTGTTCGACTCTTGGTGCGCTCTATTGGGGATTGGGGTTCCACCAAAGTAGTGATCTGTATCACTGGATCTGACACGCCACAATTCAATGTGCAGAGTTGCGTCCCTTGTTCGAATCTTGGTGCGCTCTATTGGGGATTGGGGTTCCACCAAAGTAGTGATCTGTATCACTGGATCTGACACGCCACAATTCATTGTGCAGTGTTGCGTCCCTTGTTCGAATCTTGGTGCGTTCTACTGGGGATTGGGGTTCCACCAAAGTAGTGATCTGTATCACTGGATCTGACAAGCCACAATTCATTGCGCAGAGTTGCGTCCCTTGTTCGAATCTTGGTTCGCCATGCATCTGTTTTCTTGGTTTGTCCGACCCATAATCATGATCCTGGGTTTTCTCCAAAGTAGAGTTAAACCCCTATTCACTCACTCACATGTCTGTTTTTAATTGTAACAGGATACGGAATAAAGATAAGACCAAGATTCTGCTTGTTTTAAACACTGTACTACCCAATAGCTGGGGACAGCGGACAGTTTGACGTTGTGAGTAATATAATGAGTACAGTAGAATTAACATCGGAAAATTATAGGAGATTCAGTCCGCCATGGACAATCAAAGGAAGAAAATGGATGCTTGCTCGTTACATTTGATGGTACCTCACACGATCACATAGATCAATAAAGATTCCTCCTTGCAAAGGATATTTTGCTAGTACCTCATGTAAATGTGCTTTTCGTTCACATTAATAAGGGGCTGTGCATATTCTATATACTATTTTTTTATCCAGCATCTGATATAAATGTCCGGTTTATTTAATATTTAATTATTGTAAACATAGGCGAAGTTCTGTGTCGCTAGTTATTGTGAGTTGAGGTGTTTTCTGTCGTTACAACTTATGTTTCAACCGCTAATGTTAACAGACTGCAGCAACTGCGAGCCATGCAATGGAGTGCTTAGCGAGTTGGTTGCACCATTTGATACTGTAACCAGCAATTGCAACTGGCGTAAATTGAAGACATGGGGCGTTAAATGGCGTCGAAGTGGGACGACCATGGCAGAGGAAGAGCAGCAACGATCGTGTTGTTTGACTGCAGTGTGTTGCTAAAGGCTCTACACTGAGCCACAGGTGTGCATGTGGTTTGGCAACTTTTCAAGGGTTGCATATTCCTGTGGCCAGATTCAGGGATAAAACGAAGGCCGCCATTTCCCACCTCGGACAACTGTGTAGCTGCTGTGGCACTATCACAGCAGTTTGTATATGTTTGATTTAACCACGGAGATGGTTGACATCATGTTGCCATGTTTCTTGCGAGGGAATGCTATTCAATTACCCGACAAATAAACTATTAAAGAAACTATTCCACTGATTTCATGTGGATGCGTACTCGTGATTGACAGGAATGATGTTACCAAGTATACGGTGATTCACAGGCGGAGGGGGGGGGGGGGGGGGTGTCATTTGAACGACGGCGTGACATTACAAATCGCAGGATAAAGAACTGTCAGCGCCTTTTATAGGACATCACATGGAGTGCAGAAAGCAGGTGAAACGACATTTTGTAATTGCTTGCTGTTTAATCCCGCATTCAGCAATATGACGGCGGTCTGTAAATAATCGAGTTTTGACCGGCAATCCTGCGATTGACATCTTGAACATCGATCTCAGCTTTTGGGATACGATGACATGTATCAACCAAGTCAGCGAGCCTGACCACTCGATTTATAGTCACTTCTTATGACAAGGTTACGGAAAACCAATTCTAACCCGAATCTTGATGGAGCTGAAACAACGTAAACCATAAATGAGGATAGGATACCACGAAACCATGAATTGTAAAGACATCGTTATGTTATATAACATTGTTATGAACCTGAACCACGAACAATTGTGTTGCCTGTGTAGGTCGAGGGTAGGAAGGTCAAAATATTCGTTTTCATTATATGGATAGCATTGAACATAGGGATTGCCTAAAAGTCGGGCCGGGCCGGGCCAAGACGGGCCAAAGTGTTATTGGCTAATTACTTCATTATCGGCGATCATATCTACATATTATTGATGCAACATACACACATGACACTACTGAACAATCACCAATCCAAAACGTGCAGCATAATTAACAAATTCTGCCTAGATATGCGCGTTTCGTTTTATTATTCTGCAATCCAATTTTAGTATTACCCGCTGGCCTGGCCCGGCCCGACTTTTCTTGGCCCGACTTTTAGGCAATCCCTTTGCCTTTACATATACTGAACCAAATTAAAAACTTCACAATCCTAAAATTTTAACATTTTGACCAGTTATCATTGTGGGCCCTTATTGTGTATTTAAACAGTAATGGCCACGTATTGTCTTCAGATAACACCCGTTTTTGTGCAGGTGAATCGATCAAAATCATGTGCACAGCACTATAGTGGCAAAAGTGGTTTTCCACGTGCAACTGGTCACGTGGCCATAATACCGCACGTGTTTTCAGCCATACTTGTTAGCAGTCATTAATAAAAAAAAGAAAAACACAAAAAAACAAAAGTCTTTACGGCCATTTGTCATGCCACGTCTTTCAAATGTGAAACGTGAACGTGCCACCGGCATGTTGAAGACGGGAACGTCCGTAGCTGAAGTCGCAAGGACGATGGGTTGTAGTCGACGGACTGTTTGTGATTTACAGACGCGTCTACAGCAAACGGGTACCACCGCTGATCGCCCTCGGCCAGGTCGACCACGTGTGACGTCACATGCAGAGGATCGTCAGATTGTCTTTACGTCACCTCCGTAGCCAATTTTTGACGGCTACATCAACCAGAAATGAACTGTTTAGGGCTAGACTGAGTGCGCAAACTGTTCGAAACCGTCTGAGAACTGTTCACCTTCAAGCACGACGGCCATACTGCGGGCCGATTCTGACTCAATTACACAGACGTCATCGTCAATTGTGGGCACAGCGACACTTACGATGGACTCAGAGGAATTGGAATCAAGTCGTCTTCAGTGGAGAATCCCGATTTAATCTTCGATTTGCTGTTGGTAGGGCGAGGGTGTGGGGGCGACGTCATGAACGTTACGCCCAGTGTTGTGTGCAGGAAGTTGACAGATTTCGAGGCGGAAGTGTCATGGTTTGGGGTGCTTTCTGTGGCAATGCACGTTCCAGGCTTCTTGTCATCCGTGGCAACATCAACGCTGCTGCTTACCGGGACCATGTACTGGCACCAAAACTTCTGCCTTTTATGGCAAACCCCTGAAGATTCCGGGGTAGAATAGGTCTTCAGCAACCCATGTTTGCCGTAAAAGGTGACTATGCTTGTCGTAAAAGGCGACTTACGGGATCGGGTGGTCAGGATCGCTGAATTAGTTGATGCATGTCATCGATCCCAATTGCGTGGATCGATGCTCATGACATTAATCACTGGATTGTCAGGTCCAGACTCGATTATTTACAGACCGCCGTCATATAGCTGGAATATTGCTGATTGCGGCGTTAAACAACAAACCAACCAACCAACAAACCTTTTATGGCAGCACATGTACATGGACCCGGTTTGATCTTCCAACACGACAATGCCAGACCCCACACAGCAATTTTGACAAGGAATTTCCTTCAGAATGCGGGAGTCAACGTCATGGACTGGCCCTCAAGGTCTCCCGACCTCAATCCCATCGAACACGTCTAGGATGCTCTTGGCAGAAGTCTGCGAACTCTCCAGAACCAACCACAGAATTTGCTAGATCTTGGCACCATTTTGCAGCAACAATGGCGTCGTCTTCCCAATCATGTGTTCACAAGCATCACAAGGTCCATGCGGAGGCGTTGTGTGGCAGTTTTCAACGCACATGGTGGCCATACACGCTACTGAACTTGTGTGCCATCAGATTCTCGTGCTTGGGACTTATGATTTAAACTGTTGATGTTATTACCGAATACTGTAGGTGCTTAGAACAAATTATGGTTACCACCGTTAATTAAAATCCTTCTTTGGATATTAATGATTAAACATTACCTTCTCTGATACATTTGTCCGTTGTATATCATATATGGGATTACTTTTAAAAATGTAAAGTTTTTAATTTGACTCAGTATATATGTAGGGGCATCATCTGAATATGACTATATATGCAAATGTTACGATACTGTATCTATCTTCACGAATTATTAAAAAATGAGCATAAAGCTCACGGAGACGAAGGCTATAGAGACAATACCACATTTGATTTTTTAGATGATAAAGTACATTTGATAATAAATTCAGTTATTGATATCTAAAAACCGATTTGCCATATTGATAAACATTTCATGATAAAACAAAATCAAATGTGTGATATAAATTCATTCTTTAGTATCCATATATGAATTATTGATATCATATAACGATTAAATAGTAAAAAGGCGCCCTATATATTGTTCTTTGTGGACTGTATTAAGTAACGCATTTGCATCACGGCTATAGTGTTAATTGCTAGTCTGTTTTTCTGCACCATCATTTCTTTCATCTTATGAAAAATTGTTAAAAAAATGGCAACTTATAATTAACCAAGGTAATAATACTTACCCGACCTGCGTTTATTTATCTCTCTGTCATTATTGTCGTTAACATGTGTCTACTTTTAAGTGTATATACTTATGCCATACATCGTACTTGTTAAGGAATGACACATCATCGTGAGATATATGTACTCCATACACATGAGCACAACGGTACTTTGATTCTATAGCACAGAAATTGTTTCCCCGAGTTAGTGTGTAAAGGTTCACCCCTTGTTTTCAGGCGTCTCATTCAGACAAATAAGTCATGATCAGGGGTGACAGTTATCACAATAAAAAGATTTTATACCTGGCGACTGACACTCTTGATGAGTCAGTGATTAAGACAACAGATCAATACACACGCTTCCTATTCAGCATGTACGTATGATCACATGGCTGTGTGTACGCATGGTATGTATGGCTGTATGTATGATTAAATGTATGTCAATTATGTATGAATGTAAATGTATGTAAGCCTAGATTACAAAATAAATGCTTTGGTCGTTTGAAGCCAGAAGGCAGAGGTATTCCCGGGAAAGAAGCGAGAGTTGGTCACTAGAGCTGAAACTTCTCTCAATCTTTTTGAATAAGGCGAATGGACCAGAGTAAGCTTAGGGATTATCGGCTGTTGTGTGAAAACAATACTTCAGAAAGAACGACGTCCTGTCCCAATGAACAAACCTACAGATTACGGATTGAACGTCAAAAGTGTCTGTCAGGTTTCTTAATGCTTAATTACTTTTCCTGGAGAATAAGTTTCTTGTACAAGCGCTATCAAACATGTTAACATACAAATATATCAATGTTGAAGCTAGGCTTCACTTCAGTTTTTCTTTATTTAGCAGGCCCCTCATACAGCCTAACTGTTTATATTACTATATCCTGCTGTGCTTTACACCTATCAAAGCTATACATTACTAATATATATGGGCTTAATTTTATCTATATTGCAAACTTTTATACATCATTTATAATTAATAGTCAACATATATACCTATAAATCTTTACTATACTCAATAATGTAACGTAATGTAATAAATTTAACCCCCCTTTCTTTCTCTGTGTGTAATTCTGATGGAAAGAAGTCACTCAACCAGTTCATGCATTCCATGGTAAAAAAAGATCAGACTTGGTTAGAATCCGTGTTTATCTCCGACAACTTCCCACTGGTGACATTGTAGTGAACTTGGGAAGTGGTGATGACTTTTTATATTTATATTATTATAATCTGCCAAACTGTACATAAATGTGTGTGTGTTAAATCATAAAATTCAAAGGGACTGTTCCCTACACCCATCAATATCATAATGAATGAACATTAGTTTATTGTATGGATTATAGAAAGCTCTCACTAAGTATATGTTTTACATGCATGAAAGATGGGATTAAGGGAGAAAGAAAATATTTTCCTGAACGTTTCCAATAACTAGTGGAGGAAATTGGAAATGGCTGAACCTGTAGATAGCGTCAAATCCGTGAAGGATTTGACAGATCTCACAGGGTAACATTCAACAGGCTCATTACCTTCGGATCGTGTTAACATTTTTTCTTAACAGTTTGGCAAAAGAGAAGAAATTTGAAGTGAACTACATTGGAAAATGAGAGAAGAAATTTATTGTCAATGTTTTTATCATAAAAACTCTCTGTTCAGTAAACAACAGTTGTTATTTTAGTACTTTCAAGAGGAATCCCAAACCTTCTCTTACTGTTATTAATGTCTAAGTGAAAGCAAAAAAACATTAAAGTGCAACAAAGCATTTTCCATGGACTTGTTTATTTGCTATTTTGATATACATATGTTCAGACTGATTGAAAATTATACAATATCAACTATAAATTTCTTCCGTGAGTGAATGCGTGTAATACTTGCATATTGGCTCCCCAGTTCTCATAATGCTTCATATGAAAGCAAAATTGTGTGTTATATTAACAGTATCTCTTATGTCAGTGACTGATTTCAAACCGCGTGTCTTGGTGTTACACAGCCAGTGTCCCAACTCTCGTGTATCTACATTAATGTTTCGCCCTCGCGATCTAACGTTACAACATTTCAGGTCATAGACATCCTCTTATACATAGCAGATGCGTTCTGGACATATTACCTTTCGGCTCCATAGTCTGTACTGTCTTAAAATTGACTTTATTAGTCTTCGGATGTTACGTCTAGTACACACAAACAGGACCGTTTAGCCTATATAAGGAATGTAGCAGACAGTGGATCTTCCAGTTGGCTAACTTTCTGTTGGTAATATCCGTTTGCTTTTAGCAAATAAGATGATAGTTAGTAACAAAGATATACAACGCATATTTTCACAACTATCACAAAACCATTCGACACTGGCACCGCATCAAACCCCGCGGTAGACTGGACACAGTTATGTGCTCACCGATTAGATATACCCTACCGACAGGGTGGGGATTGTGGTTCGAAGCGAAACAGACAACCCTGTCTGTTGCCTAATAAATGCTGGGCGGCGCCTTTGATCTTGCCTCTAACCATGCATGAAGTAGGAGTAAACGATGATCAGGATGGCCTGGAAATAAACAAGATTATTTCTTGTTGAATATCAAGGTACCAATTCGGTTCATTCGCGTTACGCCGACTTTCAGAAATAAATTATTCGCGTTACTCCGACCAGCGTTTTTTTCTTTGATGATATGTGCGTGTTATGTCAAGCACGCAATGAATGGTGTTTTTTTTATGGTGATCAGGACACATTCTAACAGTAGAAACATATAACAGATTTATGATACATGCCTTAAAGAGAGTTTAAACATGTCAAAAGCGATTGACCCTACAATATAGGGTAATTTACTCCAACGTTCTAACTGTCAATCGTCTTAATAGGACCATAACGTTTGTTATATATCGACTGCCTGTCTCTATGTCTTAAGTTGTTAATCGGTAACTGCGGTCCAGATTTATTTAATTTATTCATCTATTGTTGCAATCTTGACTGATTTGTATACACAATAAAAATTCTAATTGATCATGCACTACTGAGGCAGTCAAGCACCTGTATAAGAAATATAAAAGCAGCCATGTTACATGTAGTCCCAAAAGCTGGCAATTATTTAGCCGCAATATAACTGAAAAAAATGCTGATGTGACGTGACATATACCCACAGACAATACATTTTTCCAATGAGTGTAGCACAATTTTATCAAAGTTTTATTTACAATTTGAAAAACTATAATAATTTTCAAGTTTACTAAAATGTCCCCAGTTGGAAGATGTCACAGATAAACAAGGATTCTAACTAAGTTTGATCGTCACAGGTTTATCCCCAATTCGCCAGCACAATGCAGAGGATTAACAGTTACTGTGAGTGAGCATGGTTTTACGCCGCTGTTAGCAGTTTCTGTGTTTATACAAGCACAGAAGTCATGCAAAAATCGCTCACAGTAGTTAGTGAGTAAACTCAACTGAGGATTTTATAAGTATCCATCACAACCTTTAAAAGGTAACATGTGAATATACTCAGTTCACTGAAACTTAAATAATTAAGGCACTTGCAGTGACCAGTTAACAAGTAATCAGTGAGATATTATATAAATACTGGGAACGCCAAACAACTTCATTGTAAATAGACAAATGCACCTGTGAATGGTCAAGGTTTTAAATACCGAGTGAAACAAAGACGAGGTGCCAGCCTACACTGGAAATGCTGTATGCTGCATGTCCAGCCTCCATCAACACCTCTAGTGATCTTTTCTTGATTCCGAGCCTTGCGCATAACCATTGTCATGACCTGGTTGAGTGACTTCCTTCCATCAACGTGAAATGATTACCCACAGAGAAAGAAAGGATTAAAATCCTAAAGATATCCTATCCAAATGGTATAAGTACTCACAACCAATTTCCTCTAATAGTAAACTGTCACCTTTGGTATCCCCAACAATCCTCACCATGGTCATTGGGCAAATATAAAAATCACAAACCTTAACGAGATTCTGCCTACATGGTCACACCCGGTCATTGTGAAGATCTAAAATTCTATCAACAGTGAGACAACATGGCTGTTCATAATCATTTCCAATATCCTCTTAGAATTAGTGATAAATATGTTAAGTCCCACACTAAACATTCTCTTAATAATTCTTACAAAATACCAAACAGAAATTCGGGTGTGGGAAAATGGGACATATTCCTACGTGAAATAATAAGACATAAGTAGTGATGACTGTTCTATCATAATTGTACTATCTAAAGCATGAATTTGGCGAACGAAAAACATTATATATTCATAGTCACCCTCAATGACTAACGTGGGCAAAACTTAAACGAATATGTCCGCAATCCACAAACAATCACTTCACTAATGGCGAGCATTTACCAACCCGCGACAATCGTGTCAACTCGGGGATTCCCCTAGCAATAAACTCGCTTCTAAACTCACTGCTGTTCTACTGTCGGGTAGCCACAATGGCTAGACTGGACCCTTCTGGAATGGTTCATGCCATAAAAGTCCAACAACGGAACACTAATTAAGACGGGCCGACCTTGTGTTCATGGTCTGGTGAACACAGGTCAATGGCGGCTCGTTAACTCAAGATTCACATCTCACTGTTTTGATTTATCTCACAATTCTTTTAATATTTTTTCCAACTTCAACTGAAACCCGGTCCCGTGTTACACGCATGGTACACGCGTGCTCAACGGGTTGCACACGCGCTGCACACCAGTGTCATATGCGTGTTACACGCGTTCTCAACGCGTGTTAGGGGAATGAACTTTTAGGCAGTAGTGTACGTACGTTTGTATGTATGTATGTATGTATGTATGTATGTATGTATGTATGTATGTATGTATGTATGTATGTATGTATGTATGTATGTATGTATGTATGTATGTTTGTATGTACGTATGTATGTACGTATGTAGGTATGTACGTATGTAGGTATGTATGTTTGTATGTACGTATGTACGTATGTACGTACGTATGTACGTATGTATGTATGTATGTATGTATGTACGTACGTACGTACGAACGAACGAACGAATGAATACTCTTTATTTCCCCGAATGATTTGGAGTGTGGTACATACAATTACATTACATTATTTGACAACGGCGATGACAAAATACATGTAAATACAACAGATTGAGCTGGGTAAGCGGTAATGAAGTAATGCGTGAAACAATATTTACATGATGTGTGACATAGCTTCACAAATACAATATGGATGTTAAGTTCCATGAGCTGACATGTTTAGCCACGATACTCATGAATGTTGCCCAGCTGTCAAGTGTCATGTCCTGGACCACATCTGTAATAGCACCGAGGTATGTCAGAATCTTGACGGCATCACTAGACGTGTCCTCAAGTGTGAGATATGTTTCAAGGCTAACATTGTCAAACAGAGACTCACTAAGCACATTTCTCTGTTTCATTAGGCCATCACAGTAAAGCAATTGGTGCTTAACAATGTCATCACATTCACAGTTACAGATAAGACACAGTCCAGACGTTACAGGTAATATGCCGAGCTTTACAAGAGCATATACAGGGGGGGGGGGGGGGGGGGGGGGGGGGGGAAGCAATATCATACCATACACACAGAGACCAGAGACGATGTGGGGCAAGGCGGGTGTGGATAGCACTAAACCTATGCATGTCTGGACGTTGATGCAAAGTATTTCTCCAATTCATATTTTCAGACTCACTAATAGCTCGTTGTACCATGCTTTTCCATACACTCTTAGATGGAAATTCCCCAGAGTTGATTAGTTTATCTAAAACGCCTGAGAATCCATACTTTTGAGCCACATTAAGTAGTTCATGTGTTATGGATCTGACACTGTGTGAGAGAGTGGTGACATACTGGACTGGGATAGTCTGAGCTAGAAAATCGGCTTCACAATGGTTGTGCCTGCTGCTCTACAGAGTCGTCCAAGAAAGAGAAGCTTCATTTTCTCCACCTTGCCCAGCATTGACCACAATCCTAGAACCTGGGTTGTAGCAGCTGTAGAGGATCTCCTGTGAAGGTTTAGGACTCGTCGTGCAAAGTAGCGCTGTAGGGTTTCCATCTCACTGATCTCACGGTTGTTGATATTAGGCCAGAGCTCACATGCATAGAAGGCAGTGGGGAAGATCACTCGTTGCCAGATATTCGATGAAGATACTTGGCTCAATCCTCCAGCTCAAAGACCAACATTTCTTAAGGAGTTGATTGTCTGTCGCGCCTTAGCACAAGCCCTAGTAGTTCGTTCACTTGCTTTTTCCGTGTGTATCAGAGAGCCGGCATAAATCGTACTGCTTTGGATCTTCATTGTCACATCTCCAATTCTGAACACAGGTCTATTACAATGTCTTCTGTTATTGCAAAAAGACAAGACACAGCTCTTATTGGCGTTATATGTCAGTCTCCAGCGCCGAGCATACTGGTGGATAGTATCAAGAGACATATTCAGTCCATGTACACTCGTTCTCACAACTGTAGTGTCATCAGCCAGTACTGCCGTTGGGATGTGCTCCTTACCAACAATTAGTCCACATTGTAGATTATCAAGCTGAGATATCAGGTCATTAATATAGAAACATCCATGCTGAGAGCACGCGACCTTGTCCTACTCCTTGTTGAACATTGAACAAATCACTTGTCCTCCCATTGTATTTAACACAAGCACTTGCTTCTTGGTAAGATTGACGGATAATGTGCCATGCACGGCCTTTCACACCAAGATTGTATAGTTTCAGTAGCAGCCCCTCATGCCATATCCTGTCGAAGGCCTTTTCGTTATCCAGAAAGGCAACATATATATTTGAGTGTCTATCTTGATAATAGGAAATAGCCTCTTTTAACACATATGTAGCAACACTGGCGCCATGCTCTTTCCGGAAGCCGCACTGGAGACGATGGGGGAAATCAGGATTAATAGATTTGATGAAGGACTCCAGTCTGGAAGGAAAGCCCGAAGTGATGCAGGTCTCAGACGTTTACCACTTCGGTGAAACCCACGAGCACGGGTATGGTGCTGACAAACCTAGAAACATAATTAGGGCGAACCGGGATTCGAACCCACAATCATAGATTTCTGGCGTGCCTAAGGGACGCAACTCTGCACAGCGAATCGCGGCTCCTTAGACGACTGGGGTATGTACGTAGTGTGTATGTATGTATGTATGTATGTATGTATGTATGTATGTATGTATGTACGTATGTATGTATGTAGGTATGTACGTATGTACGTATGTACGTAGGTATGTATGTACGTATGTAAGTAGGTATGTACGTAGGTATGTAGGTATGTAGGTATATATGTATGTATGTATGTAGGAATGTATGTACGTATGTACGTATATACGTATGTACGTATGTACGTATGTATGTATGTATGTATGTAGGTATGTACGTATGTATGTATGTATGTATGTATGTATGTATGTATGTATGTATGTATGTATGTATGTATGTGTGTGTGTGTGTGTGTGTGTGTGTGTGTGTGTGTTTGTATGTATGTATGTATGTATGTATGTATGTATGTATGTATGTATGTATGTATGTATGTATGTATGTATGTATGTATGTATGTATGTATGTAGGTATGTACGTACGTATGTACGTATGTAGGTATGTACGTATGTATGTACGTATGTACGTATGTATGTCCCTATGTATGTATGTATGTATGTATGTATGTATGTATGTATGTATGTATGTATGTATGTATGTATGTATGTATGTATGTACGTGTGTACGTATGTACGTATGTATGAACGTATGTATGTATGTATGTAGGTACGTAGGTAGGTATGTACGTATATATAATTAAATAAGTGGAGTAAGATTGAACACAGTTTTAATAGGCTAGCGCTTTCAACTCGTACCATGTACGAGTCTCATCAGGCCATAACTGAATAACGGACATGAAGTAGTCACATATAGTAACATAATATTTAGGAAACTATGACGTCACAATACCAAGGTGACAATGGACAAATAACTTACGCCTTTACATTTAACTTAGGCGCGTATTTATGAATGAAATGTTGCTCTTTTTGAAATAATGTAGGTTCATGATAAAAATTTAGCTTATATAGCGGGAAAAATAAAAAGTTGCCGTTTCCACATGCTTCTAAATGTTCACTGAGTGGAATCGTACGGTTGTGTGGCTGCTTTATTTGTGAACGGTGAAGATTCATACTTCTTTTTAATTTAAGTTCTGTCTTTCCGATATACTTTTCATTGCATCCACTGCAAACAATCAAGTAAATAACATTTCTAGTATCACAAATCATATTTTGTTTTACAGTAAATTTAGTGTCCTTTGTAATTTGGACTGAACAGCCTTCAATTATATTGCTGCAAGTTAGGCAACGTTGTCACCGCACTTAGAAACCTGTTGAGTGATGACAACAGAATCAAATTTAGAACTTGTCAAAATCTTTCTAAGATTTTTGGGTTGTCTTTGGCTGTTGATAATTTTGTATTTGCTTAATATCTCCTCCATTTTAATGCTTTGATTCAAAATAGGCAGGTATCGTTGAACCATGGATAATGTTTTTTCATGATTAGGGTTGAAGGTAGATACTAGAGTTAAATTATTCCCCATATTGTTTTCTTCAGACTTTTCTCTCAGTTTTAGTTGCTTAATACTTAACGCCTTCTGTATGCTATCTTCAGTTAGCTTTGCGGGATAATTTTGATGCAGTAGGAAACTCTTAAGTTCAGCAAGGCGAGTAGTTTTAACATCATTCCCGGAAACAATGGTACAAATACGTCTTGCGAGACAGTAAGGGATATTTCGTTTTGTATGATACGGGTGACATGATCCAAAATCCAAATATTGGTGCGTATCAGTATCTTTATAAAAGATATCAGTTTGTACAAATCTCCCAGATATTAAATTGATTCTTACATCGAGAAAGGTTAAACTGGATTCGCTTTTTTTCCTTAGTGAAATTGAGTGACGCATTAAGTGAATTTAAAATTTCATGAACAGCTGTAAGTTGACTTTCACTGGTTTTTAATATGATAAAGCAGTCGTCTAAAAACCTTTTCCATGAATATTCAATTTGTTCTTTTATAGATTCACCAAGAGTATTTCTCACCTTATCATAAAACATATTCTCTAAAAATCCCAACACAAGGGTTGCATAAGTAGGGGCTACCTTAGTACCCATGGCTACTCCTTTCTTTTGTGAATAATAAGATCCATCAAAATAAAACATGTTATTGGTAATAACCAACTTCAATGCATCAATGATAAACTCATCCGAAATTCTATCTGATATTTCATGGCGGTATTCTTTCAGCCAGTATCTGATAGCTTCCAGTCCGAGCTCAGTTTCATTATTACTATACAAACTAACAACATCAAAACTAACCAACATGGATCCTTCCGGTACCTCAGTAGGTAATTTACATAATAAATCAATGTCATCTCTGAGAAAACTTTTTACATGTTAACACAAAGGCTTAAGAATAATATCTATGAAATTGCTAAGACGCTGAGTACAGCTCTCGGGTCCTCCCCCAATTGGTCTAAATGGTAAATATTCGGGATTTTCAATACATATGAACATATGTATGTGTGTGTGTATATAAAGATTATACTACGAGTATTCGCGTATAAAGCATAGCATAGCATAGCATAGCATAGCATAGCATAGCATAGCATAGCATAGCATAGCATAGTCCTTTGTGTACAATAAAGTCAAAACAGATACTGAAATTGATTTATTGTCAAACCCTATGATAGGACACTTTGATAACAATATGCATTTCTGTTGGTCTATACAGAGAGTGACGCTGATGCTTCACCTGATCTACAGTTCCTCAATCTACTGAAGCCAGTGTCACACTTCTCAGGGCTAGATTTCGACATAAGAACATCAGGTTTGTGTTCATACATGGCTGGGATTCAACGGGACTACTGCTTGAAAGCTGCCACATGTAATAGAATATGTCATATTAGTATTTGGGATTACACTTTCTTAGTAAGGTACATCGCTATGTGGCTGAGATAATGCCGATGCGACGTTAAATTTGAACTCACTAGTAAGGTACAGATTCGAGTAGATTTGGGTTGGAGTCCAAATATGTCCGACAACTGGATATAGATTAGGAGCATGTTCATTTGTAGTGTATTCTATTGTTCTACTGCTTAAGGGACCGCCTCCGTTGTCTAATGGCAGAGCGTCCGCCCGAAGAGCGGAAGGTCCAGGGTTCGATCCCCAGCTGCGTCATACCAACAGACGTTAAAAGATTGTACTTGTTGTTACCCTGTCTCGCGCTCGGCATTAAGGGGCTAAAACCAGGACTGGTCGTCTCGGAGTCAGTATATGGCATGGTATCTCAGTGAGCTAGCACTATAAATCGGCATCAGTCCGGACTAGTACAAGCAGCCACACATACACGTGCATGCACGTCGCTATATAAGTGCAATAATCTTAGACGCGACGTTAACCTCACCTCTACTGCTTTCGTGTCATGGACTCACTGGAAAGGGAACTGTGTGTATACTATATGTTCATTTCGGCTATTGCTGTAAGATACTTTATTTACATGTTTCATGGTCATTTTGGTCACTTGCTACGTGTTACGTGAGACATTCATATGCAATTTGTACAGTTTTGTGAACCCCATGAAGATTTTATAGCAATTAATCCTTGTCATAAGCGGCGTCTAATTATAACATTCGCCAGATACTGCTCACCAACTTGGCTGACGCATGTCACCGTATCCAATTTGCGTACATTGTCTGGTCCAGATTCGATTACTTTCAGACAGCCGTCATACTGCTGGAATAGTGCTGAGTGCAGCGTTAAACAAGAAAGAAACTAACAAATTTATAGACCTTTAACGCATTCTTTAGAGACGTCTTTTTTGTATGTACCTATCACTTTCTGTACATGACATCTAATTCTTGCAGTCATTACTGTAAACATATGAACATATTTTTTTATATATTTTGACAATATAAAAACAAAACAAATGTGCCTATTATGTTTATCATAAAACAAACGTTTCCACGCACCATGGAAGAAACACAAAACTAAATAATATTATGTTCAGAAAAAGGAATGCTTGGTTGAGTAAATCATATCGTACATAGGACAACATCTCGAAAGTGAGTGAGTATGGTTTTACGCCGCTTTTTTAGGAATATTCCAGCAATATCACGGCGGGTGCACCAGAAAATTACATTTTATATGTTTCTATTGATTATCGCCGTCAGTGATGTGTAAGATTAGAACGGCAACGCATGAGGAGAATCAGTTTCGATTATCTGTCGAACCGGATTCCATTGGGCCCAAGAGACAAAAGGAGTGATTAAAATTATATGAATAAATTAGTGAAAATCAGTGTTGACACCAGGTGTTCACGAAAGGGTAAGCATGTCCTGATCTACAAGTATTACTAAGATTAGTGAGTAAAGAGGTATGAAAACTCCGTGTGAATGTCATTAACATTATTGATAAAGCAGTTGTACGGGATAACCTCCTTTACGGGTAACTGAGTAAATACAGAATACTTATCTTTTATGTGTGTACATTGGTAAGAGTACGAGTAATACATTCAAAAACGTCACCGCGAGAGTATAATCAGTATAACAGATACCATAGGCGTAAAATACAAATACTGATGAAAATGATATGAACGGATATATGGAAATCAGTAATGACTCCCTGTTCGCGAAAGGGTAAGCATGTCCAACTCTACCACAAGGTGCCTAGGTTGATAAAGCAGCTGTACAGACTGATATACATGTTCTTTAACGTCAGCGGAGAAAAAGCGATAATACGTATATCCTATTTGTGTACATTGGCAATATTGACGAACATTAATGTTTTATGATGATGAATATAATTAAGAAATGGTCACTAAGTCTATTTGTTACCAATATTGTGTCACTGTATTTTTAACCAATGTGATGAACCCGCATGAACATAATATATCTATCTATCGTGTTATTTTAATTCTACACATACGTATGTGTATTTTATATACGAATTATTGCAGTAAAATTTAACAGAGGTCATAGTACCGATTAGTATATGCGTTATAAGTCTAAACCTGCTCAGATTTGAGTACACGTGCGTTTGTTTACAAATACGCCTGTCACGTGATTTGCAAATTTCAAAGGGTCAGATGGAAAAGCTAGGTCATGACCCAACGTGGTGAGGCCCAGGCAAGCTGGGTGCAAGAATATAGAGGGACAATAAGGACTGATTGCGCATTTGAGATGTGGCTTGACAGTGGATGCTTAACAAGCATGTGACATACCCTAGAATGTTATTTGTAAAATGTAGGACTTAACGGTCTGGGTCTTGCTTGTAGATGGTACACACAGTATGTTGCAAACATGTCACAAACTGTCACTCGCTAATAATGTAGGAGGTATTATGATCGATATTAACAAGTCCTTACACACGACCATGTAACTAACAATTGATGCAAGTTTGTCACAACAAAATATTAGTAACATGACCCTGTGCATGTTATATTTTAGCTATTTCCGGGGTCGGACCGAAGCGTCGTCTCGCCAGGATAATTATAGCATTTCAAAAGGCCACGAGTGTAGCGGACGAGTTTCTTGTCGTATACTACACTTGCACTAGGTTCTAAGTCTATTCTTATTAGTTCATTAGTTTAATTTCTGGATAACATAAATCATATTACGCAACGCTTTAGTGTCATAAGTTAATTCCCTTTCGGTATATGGTCTCTGGTTCAACATTCTCTGTATCTTCTCCATCGGATAATGTCATATGCTATTCTTTGTGTTTATTTGGGTATCAAGCGAGTAATTTAAACATGAGAACAAAAGGAATTCTGTCAGAGGACTGTCTTGGTGTGTGTCGCAAAGATAAACGGAGAACTGCCAAAGTCGTCATCAGTGGGATAATTCTCTTCAACACGTTTGTGGTTGGTTTTATTGCCGTCTTTGCCATCGTAGACAGTGCAATATCATCGCGCACACAGCAGGATCCTACAGCGTTGAATGTAGCCTTGGATAAGGTAAATATGAAGAAATCACGAGTCAGGTCATGACCTTTCATTGAACATTTTATTGATATACGGGGATGAAATCAGTTGCTTTTATATAACGTAAACAGTTTGAAATAACGAGTCAGAGAAATATGTGTGAAAGGGTAATTCAAAATGTATTTAAGATCCTTTAAACTCGGATGAGTTGTTGTCATGCAAGTATATACTATTTATGTTTGCGTTTCGTCCATATTACATATTCTACAAGATGCTTGCTTGCTTTATTGTTTCATTGTTCCAAATTTGAATGAACATAAATAATTTGAATGAGTATACCAATCCATATATTCTGCGGAATAAACATACACAACACATGTTAATGATGTTCGAGTATCAAAAGACAAAGAGTAATACAAAACAATGTCTGACTGATGCGGTGTTTAAAGTCTCTGCCACATTATTTTACATGATTTGTTGACAAATGTACTTACTGTGTTACACTTTGCACTTAAAACTTGTTACATTTATTGTCCACAGGCTTACAAGTAGGTGGAATTGATGAATCAGGAGCAGTCGCAAGGTACATGTCATGGCCTAATCCGGGCTTTTGCAATAGCATAGCATAGCATAGCATAGCATAGCATAGCATAGCATAGCATAGCATAGCATAGCATAGCATAGCATAGCATAGCATAGCATAGCATTGTCCGTTGTGTACCATACAGTCAAAACAGATAATCAAAATAATTTATTTTCAAACTCTATGATGGAACACTTTGATAACAATATGGATTTCTGTTGGTCTCTACAGAGAGTGACGCTGATGCTTCACCTGATCTACAGTTCCTCAGTCGACTGAAGCCAGTGTCACACTTCTCAGGGCTAGATTTCGACATAAGAACATCAGGTTTGTGTTCATACATGGCTAACTTTCAACATTATTATTACAACTTAAGATGCAACACTACTCTTACATAAAACTAGTAACGAAAAGACACGAAACACTATACATGTATAATAATAACATATTATCATCTCTTGATTCCGTATCAGATCAAAATTCGACGATTTCGGTTTAAGAATTCTTTACAAAAGCACCACCCCACGTCACCTGTGTACTTGGACAAAGAAAATATAATATCTTACACACAAAACTGAGATACATGTGCAGTCATTTGAATTATGATTCATATAGAACTTGTATAAAAGATCACCCGAACTGTACATGTTCAAATACATGCGAAAATGCATATCATTATCTCATGGAATGTACATTGTTTAGTCATCAGCGTGAAATTATAAAAATATATTGTTTATAACATACCTGTTGATGTACATCTACTGTTATACGGCAATGCAGATCATGTTGTTAAAGATAATGAAACTATATTCATATATGTACAACTGAAAAGAACATGTGTGAAGAACATTTTATGTCTCTTCTACAGTGTTATATGCATATATATATATTGAATTTGAAATTGTGAAATTTTGTAAATACCAGGGAGTAGGCAATCTAAGTTAGAAGAACTTGTCCCCCAATCCCGTTCACTTGTTGTGAATAAATATGTTAAAATCAAATTAATCATTCCTTACATAAATGTAATATACTGACTCAATAGTATCATTTCTCTTTTCGAAACTTACCATTACCCCGAAATATAATTAATTTCAGCCGTCATGTCTAAACTCTCTATCTGAACACTTCTACATTGACGTCCATATATTTAAGGACAAGACGGTCTCCTCACAGCCGTGCGATCCATCACGGTACCGGCAGCAGGAGTGTACCACATCACAAGTCATGTCAAGTTCTACGTCGAGGACAACAGGAAGGATGACAAGTCACTCCAAACATTCCAGCACCAGGTTGTCCGCTATAGCGCCTCCAGCCAGACACAGGTCGTGTTGTTTGAGAATGCTGTGACTGAGTGTAAAGAGGGCATCAACGACGGAGCTCACCTGGAGTACCCGAGTGATGCTGGTGGACTGGCTCAGTTAGATGCTGGAGATAATGTCATAGTGAGGGTGTCCCACTTACAGACACTGAAGCATGATCGCGACTGGCACTATGTTGATATACATATTGTATAAAGAGAAGTTTGAGTGCCACCACTATCAGATATCTCGTGAGCGCGGCAGCTTGGTGCTTCGAACGGTTCCAAGAGAACTCGTATGAATTATTAAATTTACGGATTACAAAATAGGATATGGCCATGGTAAGCAGTAATGTGCCTTCATTTTTCACATTTTAACCACAATTACCCGACCCGACTGTGTCATAATGTCTTCCCCACACTTAATCCCACAGGAGACCTTCCCTAAGCAGTAGAAGCCGCTCTCAGGTTTTTATTCTTCGTGTATGAAGGATACTTACACGGACGTTCTTCAACTGCATTCTGCACAACAGTTGCACGGCGTATGCACGCATGCACGCACGCACACACACAGGGTCAGTTAAAACCCAATGTGACGCAGCATTCATATGTATGACATGAGGTAGTATGTGTTGTGGTTTTTTAAACCGCGCTGTGTCACAACTATTTTGTCCATTTCAAATAGAGGCTGTTCCTGTACCCTAGTAGTATTACAATATTGGTTGCAAATGTCAAATATCAATGTGTGTCATTTATGCTTTATTACAAAGGTTTCAGTGTTGTGATGTGGTTTTTGAGCTGCTTTCGTCAAGCTTTCCATACTTAATGTTGTCTACGCTAAGACTGACCACAACTGTTCTAGTTTTATTTACAGGTTGTATTACAAGAACCTGTCGGTCGGTATATGTTCATGTTTTCGACAGAAACCATTTTTTCTTGCAATAAGGCTTTCAACTGAAAGTATAAAAGTAATCGATCATAAAACTCTCCCTTAAGGAAATATTAATCCGTCATACCTAATAAAAGATATTTTTGTTTGATGTGTGGAAATCAAAAATGAAAATACATAACCTAGTGCATCATTATTCCCGATCCATACGTTTCACTTCGGTGAATTGACATTCCCAACTAGACTTTAGACAAAATAGCTGTTAACTGATCAATTCATTTAATATTCTAAATACATGAAAATAATTAAACTGGTATATTAGTTACTCATGAGATAAATAACCACACTTGTGTTTGTGAACACGGGCGCAGTTGTTTTAATGTAACCGAATAGAGGTACCCCGAAGGCGACAGCAATGTGCATTGAGGAGCTTACTAGGATTGCCGGTGTGGGAGGCCCAACTCAATTCCCGGCTCCAGTCACACTAAAAAATTACTTAAGAGTGTTGTGAGCCAAGGCTCAGAGCATTCTACCGTCGAAGGCCCAAATGACTCCCCGGACTCAAATAACTTCCCTTACTACTTCACATGTCCATGTTTGATTCTATGTTCTGGTATGTTCGTGAATAAATTTATTAATTTATTAATTTATTGGAAGCGTATGTGGTTTGTGGTATAGGGTGCACGTGTTGCCGGAATGACACACGTGGGCACCTCCAGTGTTGGGTCGTTTTCTCAGGCACGTGCTTCCTGAATCGCCCTATAAAAGTGTTCAAGGATCTGTATCATTGTACATTATAAGTTGTAGGAGGATCACTCAGGGTACAGTGGGTTTTATGCGTCCAGCGTTAGGTTTTACACCACGAGCCGGACCCGGAGGCGAATGGTATAAAACCTAACGAGGGAAACGTAAAACCCCATGTACCCCGAGTGATCCTGCTACAACGAATTTATCTTACCGACATGTCACAATATGACATTGGAAAAAAGTTCAAACAAATTCAAAATTGACAGAAAACAGCTGTTCGTTTGAGCTGAGGGTAACTTGTGCTGTTTCACATGACTTCCACTCTGTACGAGAATGTACTTTACACAGAAAGTGTTATCCCAAATATAACATTACATTTGACCACTTTCTAAATTGCATTGTTCATATTATATAATAGTCTCGAATATTTGCCGAAACAGATTCCATAAGCGTAAAAGACAAAAAATTATGAAAATGATATGAACGGATATATGAAAATCAGTAATGACACCCTGTTCGCGAAAGGGTAAGCATGTCCAACTCTACCGCTAGGTGCCTTGGCGGATAAAGCAGCTGTACAGACTGATATCATGTGCTTTAACGTCAGCTGAGTCAAATCGATAATACGTTTATCCTATTTGTGTACATTGGTAATATTGACGAAAGTTAAGAAAAGTTCCCCAGAATGCAAATTCAGATCGAATGGTTGAATACATGTGTAATACTTTTTATGATGATGGATATGATTAAGAAATGGTCACTAAGTCTATTTTTTACTGATATTGTGACACTGAATTGGTAATCCATGTGATGAACCCGCAAGAACATAATATATCTATCTGTCGTGTTATTTCAATACTACACATACGTATGTATATATTATATACGATTTATTGCAATAAAAGTTATCATAGAACTGATAAGCATATGCGTTATTATACTAAACCTGTTCAGATTTGAGCACACGTGCGTTTGTTTACAAACAAGATAAATACGCCTGTCACGTGATTTGCAAATTTCAAAGGGACAGAGGGAAAAGCCAGGTCACGACAGGTTACTGCAAGAATATGTAGAGACAGTAAAGACTGACTGCGCATTTGAGATGTGGCTTGACAGTGGATGCTTAACAATTAAGCATGTGACATACCCTAGCATGTTATTTACCAATGTGAAATAAAGGGTCTGGGTCTTGGTTGTAGATGGTACACAGTATGCGATGTCATATTGCATATATGTCACAAACTGTGACTCGCTAATAATGTGGGAGGTATTATGACTACATTAACAACTCCTTTCACACGACCATGTAACGAACAATTTATGCGATTTTGTCACTGCAAAATTTTAGTTACATGTTCCTGTGCACGTTATGTTATGGTTATTTCCGGGGTCGGACCGAAGCTCGTCTCACCAGGATATTTATAGCATTTTTCAAAAGGCCACGAGTGTAGCGGACAAACCTAGTTTCTGATCGTATACTTGACTTGCACAAGGTTTTAAGGTTAAACTTATTAGTTTAAAACTTAATTTCTGGATTACTTAAATAAAAAGAACAAGTTGTCGCTATAACTGTCCGCTTATCTCGACTTGCCTATTATAAGGTTTGAATTACTGTACACCCATTGACTTATCATCATCAGCGAGCCAGTCGTATACCCTGGCTCCTATACACAATCGCAACATTAACCAATCAGATGGTTGCAGGACACAAGAGCGGATAATTTAAATTCGCAATGTCTTCAAGTTCGACATTCTCTGTATCTTCTCCATCGGATATTGTCATATGCTATTCTTTGTGTTTATTTGGGTATCAAGCGAGAAATTTAAACATGAGCACTAAAGACATTCTGTCAGGGGACTGCCTTGCTCTGTGTCGCAAAGATGAAAGGAGAACTGCCAAAGTCGTCATCAGTGGGATAATTCTCTTCAACACTTTTGTGCTTGGTATTATTGCCGTCGTTGCCATCGTAAACAGTGCAACATCATCGCGCACACAACAAGATCACACGGCGTTGAATGAAGCCTTGGATAAGGTAGGTTAATATGACGAAATCACGTGTCAGGTCTTGACCTTTCATTGAACATTTTATTGATATACGGGGATGAAATCAGTTGCTTTTATAAAACGCATACAGTTTGAAATAACGAGTCAGAGAAATATGTGTGAAAGGGTAATTCAAAATGTATTTAAGATCCTTTAAACGCTAATACGTTCTTGTTGTCATGCAAGTATATATTATCTATGTTTGCGTGTCGTCCTGATTACATGTTCTACAAGATGCTTGCTTGCTTTATTGTTTCATTGATCTAAATTTGAATGAATATAAATAATTTGAATGAGTATACTAACCCATATATTCTGTAGGATAAACATACACAACACATATTAATGAAGTTCGAGTATCAAAAGACAAAGAGTAATACAAAACAATGTCTGACTGATGTGTGCGGTGTTTAAAGTCTCTGCAGCATTATTTTACATGATTTGTTGACAACTGTAGTTGTTACACTTTGCACTTAACACTTGTTACATTTATTGTCCACAGGCTTACAAGGAGGTGGAATTGATGAATCAGGAGCAGTTGCAAGGTACATGTCATGGCATAATCCGGGCTTTTGCAATAGCATAGCATAGCATAGCATAGCATAGCATAGCATAACATAGCATAGCATAGCATAGCATAGCATAGCATAGCATAGCATAGCATAGAATAGCATAGCATTGTAGTATAATACTCGTTGTATCTCTCTCTCTCGAGATCTCGAAATATATATATATATATATACAGACAGACAGACAGACAGACAGATTTAGAGTTTTCGAGGTAAAGAATAGCATAGCATAGCATGTAGCATAGGTACATGTCATGGCATAATCCGAGTTTTTGCAATAGCATGGCATAGCATATCATGGTAGTATAATAGTCGTAGTATATCTATATTTAGTATATTTATTTCTCTCTCCCTCGCTCTATCTATCTATCTATCTATCTATCTATCTATCTATCTATCTATCTATCTATCTATCTATCTATCTGTCTATCTATCTATCTATCTATCTAAACACACGTGTGTATATAAAGATAGATATACTACGGGTATTCGAGTATAAAGAATAGCATAGCATAGCATAGCATAGCATAGCATAGCATAGCATAGCATAGCATAGCATAGCATAGCATAGCATAGCATAGCATTGTCCGTTGTGTACAATTAATTTATTGTCAAACACTATGATGCAATACATATGAAAACAATATGGATTTCTGTTGGTCTATACAGAGAGTGACGCTGATGCTTCACCTGATCTACAGTTCCTCAATCTACTGAAGCCAGTGTCACACTTCTCAGGGCTAGATTTCGACATGAGAACATCAGGTTTGTGTTCATACATGGCTGACTTTCAACATAAATATTACAACTTAAGCTGCAACGCTGCTTTTAAATAAAACTAGTAACAGACAGACCCACGAAACACTTTACATGTATAATAATAACATATGTATCATTTCTTTCATAACTGTAATATACTGACTCAATATTGTCATTTCTCTCATCGAAACTCCCCAAATATATTTCAGTAAAACCGCCATGTCTTAACTCTCTCACTGAACACTTCTACATTGACGTCCATATATTTCAGGGCGAGACGGCCTCCTCACAGCTGTGCGAAACTGGGCCAACCCTGATGGTTCTGACAGAAAGCTCCTGTACAACGGAATGAGTTACGAGAACGGCTCCATCACAGTACCAGCAGCAGGAGTGTACCACATCACAAGTCATGTCAAGTTCTACGTCGAGGACAACAGGAAGGACGACAAGCCATTCCAAACATTCCAGCACCAGGTTGTCAGCTACAGCTCCTCAGGGCGGAGACAGGTCGTGTTGTTTGAGAATGCCGTGACTGAGTGTAAAGAGGGTATCAACGACGGAGCTCACCTGGAGTACCCGAGTGATGCTGGTGGACTGGCTCAGTTAGATGCTGGAGATCAGGTGATGGTGAAACTGTCCAATATTCATCCCTTGAAACATGACCGGGACTGGCACTATTTTGATATTCACCTTGTTTGATGCACTGTCCCAAACATGCGTGGTTTAATACAGTGGTTGCCAAAAGAACCAAAAAAAAGCTCCTGTACAGTGGAATGAGTTACGAGAACGGATCCATCAGAGTACCGGCAGCAGGAGTGTACCACATCACAAGTCATGTCAAGTTCTACGTCGAGGACAACAAGAGGGACAAAAAGCCACTCCAAACATTCCATTACCAAGTTGTCCGCTATAGCGCTTCCAGCCAGACACAGGTCGTGTTGTTTGAGAATGCCGTGACTGATGCCGGCGGACTGGCTTATTTAGAAGCCCGAGATCAGGTGTTGGTGAAAGTAAGGGACTGGCGCTATGTTAATATTCACCTGGGGGGCACGGGTGGCCCAGTCGTCTGAGGCGCCGCGATTCGCTGTGCAGAGTTGCGTCCCTTGGGGACGCCAGAAACCTATGATTGTGGGTTCGAATCCCAGTTCGTCCCGATTATGTTTCTAGGTTTGTCAGCACCATACCCGTGCTCGTGGGTTTCACCGAAGTGATTAACATCACTTCGGGCTTTCCTCCCACATTAAGCTGACACGCCGTGATATAACTGGAATACTGTTAAAAGCGGCGTTAAACCCAACTCACTCACTTACTCACTAATATTCACCTCGTTTAATACACAAATTGCGTGGTGTAAAATACCGAGTGCCAAAGTGCCGACGTGCAAAATGTAATATTTCCACGATTTATTATGCTTTCGGCCTGGAATGATTAGATTCTACCTCAGGTCATTGTGTGATCAGCAACTCAGGGAATAAAGATGTACACTCACACACTTCAGTGCGTCTTTGATTGTCTATTGTTTGAAAACATTTCGCCAAACGAACTCAGCAAAAAATCAATCAATGTGTCACATCACGTTGTAGTAGTCACTCAAAAATGAGGCTATATGACGACGGTACCCCTTTTTAAACAAACAGTTAACATTAATGTAGTCTGTCTCACAGTCCCTGAACCATATTATTTTCCTCCTCCCCCCCCCCAGCCCTTCCTGTATTGCTGTAGCCCTCAAAGAAGCAAGCTGATTTCCCTCAGGTTCTGGATCTCCCATCTCACTGGGGCTCCTTTTCAATTTAAATGGAGTAATTTGTTTCCATCAAAATTATATATTTTCAGAGAATAAGTGTTAATTTAACATAATGGCTCATGTCATTTACTCGTTATTTTCTAACTTTCATAGGAGGCACGGGAGGCCCAGTCGTCTCAGGCGTCGCGATTCGGTGTGCAGAGAGTTGCGTCAATTTTGGCAAGCCAGAAACCCATGATTGTGGGTTCGAATCCCGGTTCACCCCGATTATGTTTCTAGGTATGTCAGCTCGTGGGTTTCACCGAAGTGGTAAACGTCTGAGACATGCATCACTTCGGGCTTTCCTCCCACATTAAGCTGACACGCTGTGATATAACTAGAATACTGTTAAAAGCGGCGTTAAACCCAACCCACTCACTCTCGCTACATTTCATAACCATCTCCAAGTCAAAAGTAAACTCATTCCCAGGGGATAATATGAGCAAAAGCGATGCAATATTTTCCATATTCTTAAGATAGTCATGCCCAAAGTTGATGAAACGACTCTGACTCTATCGTGAGCATGCGTTTATGAATCACTATTAAATAGTGATGATACCAGATATTCGCGAAAAGGTGAGCGTACCCCTTCACCATCGGTGGCACCCGTCACAAACACATGCAAAAGCAGGTCAATTGATAACCTGAAAAAAACACGGGAACATATGATACAAGTCAAAAGAGGGAATTGCATCGGACATCAATTGCCCTCCACACGGCAACCAAAAATCTTTTTGAAAGCTTTACTGAGGACTTAAATATGGTAACCTTGATCAAACAACTCAGCAAGAGTCTTATGACGCTCTTTGAAATCGTGGTAAAATGAGCACACTCGAAAAACATTCATTGCCATTCTTACCAATGTGTTTGATTTCAAACTTTAATCAACACTTAACATAGTCACTCTGAACTAAATGCCATAAGCATCATTCGAACCTCAGCAGTCTCCAACAAACATAAACAAAACAAAATTCCCTCTTGTAGCCTCAATTTGCGCGAGTCACGGACAAATAAAACAACATTCAAATACGAAGCCATCCAAATGGTGTAGGTCATATTTCCATGCACTTTTCGCAACACCCGACCCACCCACGTGTGACAAGCTACATCACAACACGCGACACAAAAAAACTTCTAAAACTGCATTTCAAACCGCGAATCAACTGTGAGGATGCAAGAGTTGTCTCCCTTACATTGCATTCGGTAGCTGTTGTATCTGTTCCACCTCACTCTAGGTTGGTGTCGCCCTCGACGAGGCGAACTTCATGGTCGACGACGGGAGTGAAGTAAATAGTGACTGGATAACATCTGATTATTATAACAGGCATTGTCCCAGTTAAAATGAAGTGTATTGCTAGAGAGGGCGTTATATGAAAGGCGATATTTCAGTTGACTCATTCTGACCGTTAGGCTCGTTCAAATTCAAGTTTTAAATTGCATGTAGGTCACAAGCCACAACACGGAAGTATCAAAGCATGACAGGTATTTATCGTGAGTACAAACACATCGGTAGCCCCACATACACAACCCTCCACGTGTACTTAGTGTAGTACGTCAGGGGGCGCGGGTGGCCCAGTCGTCTAAGGCGTCACGATTCGCTGTGCAGAGTTGCGTCCCTTGGACACGCCGGAAACCTATGACTCTGGGTTCGAATCCCGGTTCGCCCGGATGACCGCGACTTCCAAATATCATCCACGATGGAACATGCTGGCCGACTCACGTTTGTGATTTTCTCTTCGGTGCAATAAACATTAACTCCTTTGGTTAACAGGTTGATTTCTATATGCTATAATGGTAACAGCATGGTTAAAAATCAGCTAAAACATCTGGGAGGTGAAATGGGGTTTAACGTCGCACTTATATGAGGACAACATAAGAACATGACACGTGTTTCGGTGAAGATGCCATGATATGGTATAATATAAAGGCAAACACCATCGATCTCCTACTACACGTACGGGGGCGGTCGGGTAGCCTAGTGATTAAATCGTTCGCTTGTCACGCCGAAGACCCGGGTTCGATTCCCGACATGGGTACAATGTGTGAAGCCCATTTCTGGTGTCCCCCGCCGTGATATTGCTGGAATATTGCTAGAAGCGGCGTAAAACCATACACACTCACTCACTCACTCACTACACGTACGTATATCTTGCAACCAATATGTACCCTTCGGCGAATAACATTTCTTGTCTTTTTGCCCTTGTTATAAAATTTAAAGGCAACGCCATAATAATATCCAATGTAAGTTCTACCCATGTACAAGTATTCTGTGTACTTCAGGACACATATTGCCTAAAGATAGGAACACTATTTACAATGTAGGGAGAATTGTTTCTATCGGTGATGCTCATACGTTAATCATGTGACAAAACTAAACCACAATATATCAAATACGTAGGAATGGTTTGTATATATCAGCAGCAAGAGGTATTCACTAACGATGATAAAATGTAATCATTTTGGACAACCACCTTGCTGGCGCTATCTGAATATCTTGTATTTCAAAATGTCATTCCTTTTCTCTGAAGAACATTTCTAGGTTACTCTGAATCCTTCCCGTACTTGTGAATAATTTAATGTACTCCACCCATGCTAGCATGACACAATGTTACATAACGAAATTATGTTGTCCATTAAACACTCTCAAGTAGTACTTTCATGCAAATATACCCTCTGTGAGGAAGGCGAGTAGAAACATCCACCTGCTTGAAGCCATTTGCAACATCTCTGGAACTGACATTGATGTGGTCATGACAGGTGTAACCAAGACACAACCATGATTCCTGCTACACAGTATGTGTTTAATCTTATATTTGTATACATCTATATTTGCGACTTGAGCCAAATAACTCCATTAATAACCTTTCGAAAACTAAAAATGAATCACATCCGAATGAAGCTGCAACAATAAATCGTTCCAGTTGTATTTACAATTTGGTTTCTGTACATTTCTATGTATGTTAGTTTGTATGTTATACAATAGTCAATATGGATAGATATATATGGAGTATTAACATAAATCCAGAATAAAAAAATGTATCTTTGGAAGTTAAATATAAAATCAAATCTCGTTCAAGCAATTTCATAACTCATGAACAATCAATTTTCCCAAATATTTCAAATTTCAGGAACCACCACGGGTTTCGTGATCATATTATACAAACACGATTCCACACCAACAACACTATAGTATCTGTATTACTATAAACAGCATACTATACGCAGTGTGAACAGATTGTACAAGGTGGGGAGCAAATGTTTAAAACATCAGTATTATGATAATTCAAATTTCAGGAACCACCATCAGTTTCATTTTCTGATATGATAGGTACTTGCAAAAAAGAAAGCGACAAAACCCTTTCCATATCCAATTGAAATCTCTTTATTTAGCATAGTCGATTGTACGATTCCGACTATATCATGAGTATGTGTTTATGAATCACTATCAAATAGTAATGATATTGGTTTTCGCGAAACGGTGAGTGTATCCTGCCCCATCGGTGGCACCTATCACAAACACATGCAAAGGCAAGTCAACTGCTCACCTACAAAAAACAAGGGAACATAGGTTACAAGTCAAAATAGGGAACTACATGGGACACAATTTATGTCAGTGATGTGTTCAATTTGTAAATGTCCTCCACATGTCTACCGAAAAACCTTTTGAAAGCTTGAAAGTGTGTGTGTGTGTGTGTGTGTGTGTGTGCGTGCGTGCGTGCGTGCGTGCCTGCGTGTGTGTGTGTGTGTGTGTGTGTGTGTGTGTGTGTGTGTGTGTGTGTGTGTGTGGTAGTTGATGCGTATGAATGCGAATCAATCTAACAGAGGCGTATTTCAACATCCAGACATCGACTGAACTTGTACACCAGAACATGGAGCATCGTCCCCCTGACATAAGCTTCATTTCAAACACGATCCCCTGTGGGCTCAGTTCACGGATATATGGGATGACTGCTTTGATTTGAGACATGTGCAAATTAGCTCGAAGCAGTGGAGAAATACGTGGCCTTTGAATAGTTTATTTCTGAAATTTATGATGGCAATTGGGTCGTGTGGAATATCATCACTTAGCGCAACGCTGTTGTTACTTGTCCACCTGTCACAATACCAGGTCCTGTGCGAAACAGCAAACTGGGAAGTACACGCTTTGAGGTCAGGATGACCTGTAAATGGGGTCACACAGCTTGTTTATAACACAATCGTCCTTTCAGGGTTATAAGTTAAGAGGCAATATAAATCTTAAATTTAGTTGCTGGCACGCCCGTCAAAGGACAAATCCATCAGAACTATTTTAATAATTGTTACATCTTGGACAAGATGTTTCAAACTGTGGCAGCCACTTATTGGGTTTGTATTTGTGCTGCATATTTAAAAACTAGGAATAGAGAAGTTGACCATTCGGTTTATCTGTCGTGTATATGGGGGATGTTGTTGCCACAGCTGATACCCGTCTCCTTATGCGAAATCAATTCAAGTTTACACAACGCCATTCATTTTAATGCTCTCAAATGATATCGGGAGAAATGCGACGGGTGACTTCGCTTTGGTCTATTGATTATTTTTAAAAGGCCATGTCCACCATGAACCAGTCAGATGGTCTGTTTACAAGTTGTGTTCTCCTTGTCACATGCATATCAATTTCAGCACCGACACGCTTACAGGAGGTTTGACAAAACTCATTCGTAGCTTGATCTCTCTGACCGGAGAGCGCCCTGAACAGTTTGACACCAGAATGGGTTATTTAAATGTTTGACAACGTCAAGCACATCATATAACTCAAGTGCTGAATGTTCATCAGACCATCTGCCTCAAGGATACATGGCGTTGGTTGTCTGCAAAACACTATTCGATTATCTGTGTGCCTCATAAATGAAGTGAAGCATAACAGTTCATTATAGTTCAAGTTTCCCTGAATTATTCATTTTTTGTTTTGTAATTCCTGACTTGTGTAATGCTTTATTGAATTTACGGCCAACACAAAACTCTAAGAATCGAAACATGATTTGTATACACGGTTTTGACTGAAACAGCGAATGACTGAGGGTCATATTGTCAGTTCAGTCGGCATTTCCCAGGATAGGGTACATTCCATTATCACAGTAACGTTGGCAATGGAGAAGGTCTGATGAAAAACGCTCCAGACACAACATCGTGCGTCGTGAGATTCTAGCTGTGATTGAAGCTGTACTAGAAAGGTTCCTGCAACGATGTCTGTCTTTTGATGAAACCCGTGCTGACCACTGTGAAAACAACAATAAAAACAATGGCAGCATTTGACACCACCACAACCAAAGAAGGCAAAGAGTCCCTGGTCCTGGAATGCCGAGCGTGTCATCATGGTGGTAAGGCCAGACAAAAAACGGAGCATGTTTCACTTTTGAGCCAATTGCAGAAAGAAATTAGGACACGAGAGTAAATCAGTGGAAGGGAATTGGCCATTTGACTTTTATTTAACGATACCAGATCATAGGTAGACCTGAAACTTTGGTTAAACTTCTTGACTAGAATTCACATACATAATCAGCGTCCCCATCCTTCTCCACACACGAATTGACGAATCCCGGTTCGCCCCGATTATGTTTCTAGGTTTGTCAGCACCATACTCGTGCTCGGGGGTTTCACCGAAGTGGTAAACGTCTGAGACATGCACCACTTCGGGCTTTCCTCCCACATTAAGCTGACACGCCGAGATATAACTGGAATACGGTTAAAAGCGGCGTTAAACCCAACTAACTCACTCACTCACACAAGAATTGACAGTGATCAGCATAAATCACGAACCAGCTGTCCGTAAATAACAAGCCCCTGGGTGACATCTGTTGCATCTATCGACTTTTAGATTTTAACATGGACAACCAAAATGGCGGAAAGTTAACAACAGGTTTTAGTTGTATTCTTGCTTTCATCAACATCCTTGCCTGTGTGATTTCATTTGTTTCCATCTTCATGAGCAACAATTACATCACCTTACCTCAGTCGCACATCAGACAGAATGATACAAGACTGGGACAAATGCTTGCTGAGGTAAGTACCAACCCTCGGCGGGCCTTGCCTTAGAACAGATGACGTAAAAATAAATGAACAGAATATCTTTAAACAATATAGGGTGGGTGGGTGAGTTGGGTTTAACGCCGCTTTTAACAGTATTCCAGTTATATCGCGGCGTGTCAGCTTAATGTGGGAGGAAAGCCCGAAGTGATGCAGGAATCTGACGTTTACCACTTCGGTGAAACCCACGAGCACAGGTATGGTGCTGACAAACCTAGAAACATAATCGGGGCGAACCGTGATTCGAACCCACAATCATAGGTTTCTTGCGTGCCCAAGGGACGCAACCCAGCACAGCGGATCGCTGCGCCTTAGACGACTGGGCCACCCGTGCCCCCTTTAACAATATAGAAAATCGCTTTCCTTTAATTAATGACCATGTTTGTATATTCAAACGTGTACTGTTGTGTTAATATATATCAAAGGAAGAAGGGAGTTGTGAATAAAACTAACGTTAATCACAACTGAAAAACACATGAACAAAACGTCTACACCGAGGTCCGTCTCGTTATCGATTTTGTAATAAATAATAAATTATGCATTTCAACAACAAACCTTAATTAATAACATGGCTGTTTTTCTTTTTTGTCATGATGTATGACACCAAATCAGACACCCCCTACAGACTTGTCCTGCCTGAAGGTAAAAGCATGATTTCTCTTGATATATTAGCAATCTTTGCTAGCATATTTTCTGAACAGCCCAGTTATCAAGAACGGAAACTGAACAACATTGCTATAATGTATACAGGTGATTTTGCATAAGCGGAAATATACTATTATTATCCCTAACTTAAACGGAGTTTAGTATGGAATATAGAAACGGGGTTTCGCCGGTCCGTCCGTCGCCTTTCGTTTCTGGAGAACTCATAAACTTTCAATATGCTTTCCTGTAACGCCTTGCTCGTAAATGATATATTTTCCTGTTCAGGAACTAAAAAAACATACATTTGTTTGCGTTTCCAATGCAACAAGATGGACTTCAAATGGGCTTAAGGGTTTGTTTCCAAAGCATCAACCATTTCTTCTTGAAACCTTGTATACATATCAGAAAAGTGACCTGGTGACATTTACTTTTCAGGAATTGTTATATCTGGTATACATGTTTGCATCACCCAGTTCAATTTAAGGGTAGGGTATGTTTCAAATACATATATCCATATATTTTCATTATTTCGCCATGAAACTTTGTTAGGACATCATTTCGATTTATTGGTAAATGGGATTTAGTTATTATGTAATACATATGCACATACCACATATTTGCAAGAATTACTCTAGGGACGTTGAGTGAGTGAGTTGGGATTAACGCCAATTTGAACAGTGCTCCAGTTATATCAGGGCGTGTAAGCTTTATCTGGGAGGAAAGTGATTGAGTGAGTGAGTTCCGGTTTAACGCCGCTTTTTACAGTATTCCAGTTATATCGCGGCGTGTCAGCTTGATGTGGGAGGAAAGCCCCAAGTGATGCATGTCTCAGACGTTTACCACTTCAGTGAAACCCACGAGCACGAGTATGGTGCTGACAAACTTAGAAATATAATCGGGGCGAACCAATCATAGGTTCCGTGAGTGCCCCGGGGGTCGCAACTCTGCACAGCGAATGGCGATTCCTTCGACGACCGGGCCACACGTGCCCCCTAGGAATGTTGAGAGAAAAGACATTATGAATATGCATCTTTGATATATGGCTACAGAATACCCTAAAGAAGGACGTTAATATCAACAGTTCATCTGCAGATGAGGACAGAAAGCAGGATGATCCCCCTGACTTACAGTTTCTCAATCTGCTGAAACCAGTGGCACACTTCTCTGGACTTGACTTTGACGAAGGCACTCAAGGTACATGGATTTGTATGAACTATAAAGAAGATATCTATTAAAAGTAACTTTAAGGTTTCATCTACAATATATTTTTATATCACCACACAAGACTAAGACTTATTTTGATAATGATCAATCATGGTTGGTAGGATTATCAAAGCCAACACACAACCATTGTATCTGTATACCTGACATGATAAAATGTGTATTATTTGAAGGGGAGAGAGGCAATCTGAGCGTCACACGAAACTGGGCCAACCCTGATGGTTCTGACAGAAAGCTCCTGTACAACGGGATGAGTTACGAGAACGGCTCCATCACAGTACCGGCAGCAGGAGTGTACTACATCACAAGTCATGTCAAGTTCTACGTCGAGGACAACAAGAAGGACGACAAGCCACTCCAAACATTCCAGCACCAGGTTGTCCGCTATAGCGCCTCCAGCCAGACACAGCTCGTGTTGTTTGAGAATGCCGTGACTGAGTGTAAAGAGGGCATCAATGACGGAGCTCACCTGGAGTACCCGAGTGATGCTGGTGGACTGGCTCAGTTAGATGCTGGAGACCAGGTGATGGTGAAATCGTCACATCTTCATTTGCTGAGACACGATCGTGACTGGCACTTTCTTGACGTCTTTGTCATATAAAGATGCAGGAAATGCTGGCGAAATTACTTCTTTGCTTTCGTTTTGCACCATGCTTCGTCTGTTCCATTAACTATACAGTTCTTTCCTGGCATCTATGCATCTAACTTTCGGTCATATCAGTTTACATGTCAGTCAGACCTGATTTATTACACCAAGAGTGTCCAACAGGATATACTCTAAACTTTCAGTACAGCTGTTACCACCCTTTCACGGTGTGCACCAGATTGATAACTATTGCTGATTTGTAATCCATGATTATTGATCTGTTAGCAAACAACAGACGAAGTCCATACGCCACATGTGTGCAGTTCAGGGTTACCTAGTGTTAATCGTTTTGATTTGACAACCGCGACTCACTACTAACATCCAGGATGGAACATCCAGGCCGACTCTTGTTTGTTGATTTCTTCTTCGGTACAATAAACACAAGTAAAGATTGCTGCTGTGCATCAATTGTCTCCAAATACTCCATTTTTTTCAGAGAAACCAATATGGCGCTCTCCTTCAAACTAACCCTTATACCCTTAGTGTGTCGTCTGCTACCCAAGCTGGGGCCATCTGGTAACAATTAATCACAAGCTGTCAATATACAATACAGAATAATACATTAAGATGGCAGTTCCCATGTAAAGATTAAGTATTTCTTAGAAAGTTGAAGATATTGTCAATATACAGACATATGTAGCAGACGACACACTTTCCAACAATGGGGAACAGGGTAAAAGGAAATGCTAAAATATGAGTAGGCTGGTTATAATCGAACTCTACCTGGGCTATCAGACGACTCACCAGTGTAAGATGTATTGAAAAACCACGATTAATTCTCAACCTTATCTAATGTTAATTCAACAATTTATCATATAATTGGCAGTGGGATATTCTGTTAATAACCTCTCATAATTCTTTTTTCAAATGGAGGGTCTCCATAGCAATTAAAAAATGGTTTATTCATGGTGAACAGTTTGAAGAGGTGTCATACTATAAATATCTTGGCATTCTAATTTCGTGTAGAAATATGTTTACTCAAGCATGTAATACTTTAGCTAAACAGGCAAATAAGGCTCTAGTGCCAATTACAAGAATGATGGTCAAATATCCAGACGTAAACGTTGATACATAATTTAAAATCTTTGATTGTAAAATGTTACCCATTTTGCTATATGGTGCGGAAATATGGTGTACAGAAGTAAGGAAAAGCATTGGAATTATACAAACTAAATATTGTAGATATTCTTTGAAAATGGGATACAAATCTTCAATTGCTGCTGTATTAGGTGAACTTGGAAGAACGAGAATGTATGAACATGGTGTTGTGAGAATAATTAAGTATTGGATTAAGTTATTAAGAATGCCTCTGGGTAAATATCCAAAAGCATTGCTATTTCATGCGTTGTAAATATGATGAATTAGGTTATAAAAATTTGGTTTCATTTGTAAGATATACATTGTTTAGTTATGGTTTTGGTCATGTGTGGTTGATGCAAGATGTCGGAGACTTTGATGCTTTTATTTATAAATTTAAGGAAAGAAAAGAGATTTGTTTATGCAAGAATGGTCAGATTGTATTTCTAATTCACCAAGGCTAGATTTATATTGCACTTACAAATCCTAACTACAACCTGAAAAATATCCATCATCGATTAAGAATGTAAATTTAAGAAGATATTTTACAAAATTTAGATGTTGTTCAAATGATTTTTAAATGCATAAATATAGAATGTCTAGTGACCATGACTTTGCTTACAGTCTATGCAATTTCTGCAAAGAAGACTTAGACGATGAATACCATGCACAATTTATATGTCAAGCTTATACAAACTTAAGGTTAGGGCATTTGCCCTCGTATTACTATCAATATCATACCCTGCACAAGTTTGTATTATTACTCACAACAAATGACGACTTTATTTCAGCTAGCTCTTTGTATTGACAAAATGTTTAAACGTAGAAATTCCAAAGCCAATATTAACTGAAGCGCACTCTCACAATATGTCAAATATTATCCAACCATCTGTACTATTGTCCTCATGGCCAGACTATACGGAATAAATTCTGTTCTGTTCTTTTAAATGATCTAACGAAGGTATATCTTTTGCATACAAATGAAATGTTTATGAAACTGTTAGGGACATGTTCTATGGTGACCAGAATCGGAACAATTTAAGCTATTTCCTCATTGAAACAACCGACAATGAAAGTAAAATATAACATTATAAAAACTGTTTGAAAAAACTTTATTCATGACAATATGTGGTTTACAAAACTTTTCGTGATCGATATTCGTTGCCCTCTCTGTCAACCACTATCGTAAGGATTTGGCAGAAGAGGTTTTGAAAGTCTATCACTTGTTGGCTAAAGCACTCGGCTCCAAATTAAAATAAGAGGTATCTACTCTACAGTGGGACTACATCAAATTTCAAAACAGTAGATTTATCTCCTAAATGTCATTTCGTTTCTGCAAAGAACTTCTCCAGGTTACTCTGAATCCTTCCAGTACTCGTGAATCATTTAGGGTATGCCATCCATGTTAACCTGACACACCGTTACATAACAACATTGGCAATCAAACACTCTCAATTAATACTTTGATGCAAATAGAAACATCTGCCGGACTTAACCTGCTGAAGCCAGTTGCACACATCTGTGGAACTGACGTTGACGTAGACAATACAGGCACATTGACATCTACGATTTACACTCATCATAACCAACAGACAACCATGATTCCTGCATAACTGGCACCATAGTATGTGTATATTACTGTTTAATCCTATACTTATATATATATATATATATATATATATATATATATATATATATATATATATATATATATATATATATATATATATTTGCCACGTGTCATGGAGCTGGGTTCCAAAATGATCAGGAATGTCATTAAATAAGAATAAATTAATGAAAACGTGGTAATAGGTTCAGAGGTTTATTTAGAGATCTACTGATTATAGGTGCGGCTTAGCTAATCAGCTTTATTACAGCAATAAAATAAGAGTAGCTAAAACAACACTTTGACAAGATACCGACCAGATTCGTAGACAGCCAATTAAGTCGGCTGCGACCAATTAACACCTGAGTCACAATTTTATATTAGATATTTTATCTACAACTGGTGAGCACAAATACACTCTTTAAAAAAAGAAACGCAAAGGTAGTATGTAGTTCATTGAACCTGACAACACATAAAATCCGGTATATAAATTGGATATATGTTATTGGAAAATATTGTTGGCCTGATATTCGACAAACGGTGCGTCTTAAACGGCATTGTCTTCACAGTTGTTCAAAAATGTCATGGAGGAAAACAGTAAATCAAAATGCACGTGCAAGTTATTGCATTCGTAACACGTGGTAGTGGCTACAAGAAGGCAAGCATAGGCCAATGCTTTGTCATTCAACTGTCAACATTTTTCAAGTTCCAAAATGCCGATCGGAACATCGCTATATCCAAAGAGGGGGGATCGCAGTCTTCTATTGCACGCCACTTCAACATCACAGGGGGGGGGGGGGGGGGGGGGCATTTCCTACATCACGAGATTTGACTTGTTTGTGGTTCAGGGACATTTGACAGCAAATCGCAACATGAATCAAATTCTTCAATCTCGCCTTCCTCCAATCATTGACCGCAAGAGGAAGATGTTTCAACAGGACAACGCTCCACCGCACACAGCTCGTGTCACGGTAGACTACCCCCATAGTGCCAACATCAACGACTTGCCCTGGCCGTCGAGATCTCCAGATCGCAATCCAACCGAACACCTCTGGGATGGACTCGATCGACGTGTACGTCAACGTCAGAACACGCCACAGGCACTCCTACAACTGGCCAACGCGTTACAAGTAGATTTCCACTGGGCAGAATTCGTACACTTATCCAGTCAGTGCTGAGGAGATGTAGAGCCGCGATTGCTGCCCGGGGTGGTCACACAAGATACTGAGTTCAGAGCTACCTTGTGGCCTTATGTGACATGACAATGAACAGTTTTAAAAGCCTTTGCACAACGACAACATGTGACTATCGAACTAAACAAAATTCACATTTGTATCTATGATATTAATGAGTGAGTGAGTTTGGTTTTACACCGCTTTTAGCAATATTGCAGCAATATCACGGCAGGGGACACCAGAAATGGGCTTCACACTTTGTACCCATGTCGGGAATCGAACCCGGGTCTTCGGCGTGAAGAGCGAACGCTTTAACCACTAGGCTACCCGACCGCCCCTATCTATGATATTAAATTAAATATATCAACTTTATTAGGTACAATAAATTTACTAAAAATCGATCTGTGCGTTTCTTTTTTTTGAAGAGTGTAATGGGTAACAACAGATGCCAACCACATATGTTTTTACAGAAATCATAGCTGACCATCGCGCAAACTGAATCGTTAAAAGTTTAGTATACACTGTACGGGAGGTTGCTGTACTCCAGTACTGTGATTATCACCTACTTTAAATTGCTGATTGTACCAAGCATATTTTATGTAAGTATATTTGGGCAATCGTATTTCTCAGACAAATTCCCTTGCAATGTTCAATGTGGCATTAATCTATCAAACGTATTAACATCAATGGTGTAGTAATTATCTTCCACATTGATGATGAATTTTTTCGTCGTTGCGGTTTCGTGCAAAACACGGGATCATATTCATGTGACAGTAAATGCAGCCACTCACGAGGTAAGTAAAACTATGTTCCTGATAAAAAGATAATTCTTATTGAACGAAATGAGTTAGAAGAACGGATTCATCACAGTACCGGCAGCAGGAGTGTACCACATCACAAGTCATGTCAAGTTCTACATCGAGGACAACAGGAAGGATGACAACTCACTCCAAACATTCCAGCACCAGGTTGTCCGCTATAGCGCCTCCAGCCAGACACAGGTCGTGTTGTTTGAGAATGCCGTGACTGAGTGTAATGAGGGCATCAACGGTGGAGCTCACCTGGATTGTCCTTCATCATCAAGCGTTCGTAGACCTAGACAACAACATTAACAGACAGAAGTTATTTCACTGATAAGTATGTTTTGTTGTATTAGCACCTGTGGGGTGTGTGTGCTCTTCGTCATGGTTGTCTTCGTGAAAGTGGCCCCCATAGAAGTGATAACTGAGGACGGCACTGTATGCTCAGGTATACCGCCAGTGCTTGAACAGTGAAAATAATGCTTTAAATCAGTGTACTCGGAAAAATCAGGGTTTGGACAACATTTACTAAAAACGGACCATGTCAGACTTGAATCATATGGTGGCCGAGAGGGGACATCGCTTTCTCGCTTTCTCGCTTTCTCGCTTTCTCGCTCTATCGCTTTCTCGCGGTATAGCATTATTCCCTCTTGGCCACGATATGGGTCGCATGCGTTATGTGTTTCTTTACGATAAAGGTATATACGTAAAACAACATTAATGAATTGTCCTCAGTGTGTGTGTGTGTGTGTGTGTGTGTGTGTGTGTGTGTGTGTGT
The DNA here is from genome assembly GCF_023055435.1 of Haliotis rufescens. NCBI lineage: Eukaryota > Metazoa > Mollusca > Gastropoda > Lepetellida > Haliotidae > Haliotis > Haliotis rufescens. Next base: position 36,473,137 of record NW_025964334.1, read on the forward strand.
GTGTGTGTGTGTGTGTGTGTGTGTGCGTGTGCGGCGGCGGCTGATATGGGTTTTAATCATAAAAGAGAGCTGTGATTTTTCCAGTCGCATTTCAAATTATACATATGGACGGAATGTTGAAATGTTCTCACTATCTACTTAAATATAATTTGACAGTACAGACATATGTGCTTTTAGAACAATCCACTTATTTCTGCAAATAGCAAATAGCACCGCTCAATAGCGCTGAGTAGTACGTACTTCCTAAAAAGCAATAGTGTTTTCTTAAAAACAACGCTTATATCAATGTTTATTCTGTTTGCGGAGTAGATGTCATCAAAGTGGAAGTCCTAACCCAAGCAATGGTAATACTACCGGATGTGCATTATGTAATTTCTAGTTTTTTGATGACATATTGTTCTCAGTAACCGTAATGTGGAAATAGATAGTAGATTGGTTTTATATTCAAATTGGTATTTCCGCTGGGGGCAGTAGGGTAGCCTAGTGGTTAAAGCGTTTGATCGTCAAGCCGAAGACCCAGTTCCATTCCCCACATGGGTACAATGTGTGAAACCCATTTCTGGTGTTACCCGTGATGTCACTGGATTATTGTTAAAAGCGACGTGAAACCATTCTCACTCACTCACTCACTCACTCACTCACTCACAGCAGTGTTTATCAAATTATTAATGCAAGTACATATATTTGTAGATTTGCACAAGACAAGAAACACAATTCAAGTTATACATACATCAAATGTCAAAAAGAACATTTACGGACAACCTTATGACACACTGTAACATCATATACTACCGAAAACAAGTTATAGAACACCCACAATTATAAGATTGTATTTTTGCAAAACAATCAGCCATGACTAATTAACCATAGTCTTCTTAACTTCTTTTGAAAAGTATATATATTTAGATTTTAACCTGATTTATTTAGAGCGTATTGCCATGATCTGCCACGCGCTTTCGGCGTGATGGCCACATACAACTGGATAAATAAAGAAATAAATAAATTACATTTTACGCAAACATCGGTGGATTATTTTAAAATCACCTACGTCTGTACAGTTAAATTATGTTTTAAGTAAATAGTGAGAAAAGTTCAACATTACCTCCCAATTGCAGCAGATATCACATGCGGCCCCTGTAGTGGTCAAGAGGGGATATTGCACACATAGTTAAAACTTTCATAGCACACACAAAATATGTTTAACATCCAGCCAAATCTTGGCTTACGAGACACTACTTATTTATTACATTATGTACGATAAAATACTATTCACAGTGGTATAATCCTTAGGATATGGTGTAGAACAATAAACAATGCAAGTACCATATGAATGATTGTCGTCTAAAAAACATGTTTCTTAATATAGAAACAATACATTTGATGCGCTTAGGTTTTTTTTTCATATAACAATTTAATGAATAGATCTTTAGGTTCTGTAGAATTGTAACAAGATATATTGATGTTGTATCTTAGGTCCAAATGAACTTCTGTTTCCACTTTGTTACAAAAATAACAAGTTCTGTGCTCTTAAGGGATGGGGAGGTCTATTGTGCCGACCTGTCTCCACATGGAGGGAGAGGCTTCCACAACGTAGTCTGGACGGATCTATTTTCTGAGAATCCAGGATATAATGGTTTGCAAGTATATTTCCGGGACAAGATATTTTTTTTAAAAGACGGTAGTTGCGTAACTTAGTTCCATGCTGAGGATTCGATGTATCGTCCCACTTTTGTTCAAAGGAAGTATATTAATCTATTATCTTGAGTTTTTTCTTTATGAGATATCACATACTGAGTTGAGCCTGGCAAAAATATCAAATCGTGGATATCCAGCTGCTGGCTAATTTAATGGCTGGCTAGTTTTGCTATCTTCGAAAAATATGTGTGCCAGTCTATCTATCATCTTCGCTTCTGTTGACCTTAAAAAAACATCTGAATGTTTCAAGTCTCTGTTTTACAAGGCACGAGGACCAACCCATTTCACCTTGAATCGCTGTGTTCGATTTTGTACGTAAAACGTCAAGGAAAAATCGACAGGCTCTGTTTTGTATATTGTTAATTTCTCTGTTGCTGTAAAGTCCCCATATTGGCGCTCCGTACAGCAGGGTCGGTTGTAGATTTGATTCATACAGTTTTGTGAAAACTTTGTAAGCCATGTCACAAGACTTGTAATATTTGGAAATAAGCAGAGCTGGAGCGCCCAGAAAAGCGATCTCCTTTATAGTAAACTTCATGTTTAGATACTCCTCGAACCACAAACCAAGGGACTTAAAGGCTTTTGCGTAGTCTAAAGTCTCGTTTTCACACCAGCTTTGATGTATAGACTTATTTCGAAAATGCACAATCTTTGTATTCTTATTAACGTTGAGACGCCACTTATAGCACGAGTTAGTTTGACTCTTAAACCTGTAGACTTGCCCATTCCTCTTTTGTACAGGATTCCAAAGCTCCATAACAATCCGCACAAAGAGAGATATATTGCTGGGTCCAGCAAATGAAACACCAAATCCCTGTCTCAAAGACTAACTATAATCCTTAATACAACCAAGGCAGGGCCTTTTTTTATATTCACAGACATTATTTGAGACAAGTGGAATTAATAAAAAGTTGATTCTCAAAAACTCAAAAGATTTGCTTGACTTTTTGCAACCAAGAACCAAGTTCCATTCTGTCAAAACATTTGATTTTTTCAACTTTTGTACACCACTATCCCACATGACAAACTTAAGGAAAATCTTCATTCCTTTATCCATGGACCTTTTGTTAAAAAACATGGTGCCCACAGATTCAGTTAGGAATCAGAAAGCAAATACCATCTGAAGTTTACTGAGTAAAAAGTATGTGAAATTCTGGACTTCCTCATTGATAACATCTACATAAAATTTTGGGGTAAGACAATCAAGCAAGAGGAAGGCATCGCCATTGGCACCAATTATACTCCCCTTCTTGCGAAATCTGCTTCTTTATGTATATGAATCAGAATTTCTGCTCCGATTGGCAAAGTCAAAACAAGGTTATTTGGCCAAAAAGTTTAACTTCAGATTCAAGCATATCGCTGATCTGATATGGTTCAATAACCATCAAATAGCCCATTCCTTTTCTCTGATTTTCCCACCTGAACTAGACATGAAGGAGACCAGTGAGACTGCCTCATCTGTTTCATATTTAGATCTATGCATATCGATTCAGAGTGACAAAACACTCTCAACAAGACTGTATGACAAAAGGGATGACTTTAACTTTCCAATAATCAATGTCCCTTCATGTCGAGGAAAATCCCAGCAGTTCCACCCTTTTTTGATTACATTTCACTTTTGAGATACATTCGAGCAGGCTCTTTCTACCAAGATTTCAAAGAGCGTCATACGACTCTTGCTGAAGTTGCTTGATCAAGGTTAAAACATTCAAGGCCTCAATAAATCTTTCACAAAGTTTTATGGCAGACATGTGGAGGACATTTCCAGTGACAAAAATGATGTCCGATGCAATTCCCTATTTTGACTTGTACCATATGTTCCCGTGTTTTTTCAGGTGAACAATTGCCTTGCCTTTGTATATGTTTTTGTGATGGTTGCCTCAGGTGGGACAGGATACGATCGCCTTTTCGCGAACACCTGGTATTATTACTATTTGATAGTGATTCATAAACACATGCTCAGGATATCGTCCGACTCGTACAAATCACTCTTCTTTATGCAGAGATTTCTACTGGATATGGAAAGGGTTTCGTCGCTTTATTTATCTGAAACTCGAGCTCCATTCGTCTTTTGTACTGGATTCCAAAGCTCCATTAAAGTCTGTACAAAGAAAGATATATTGGTGGGTCCAGCATATGTACGACCGAATCCCCAAAGATTAACCAGAATCAGTAAAAGAATCGAGGAAGGACATTCTTTAATTAACAGAATATATTGAGACAAGTGAAATTAATAACATGTGGGTTTTTAGGGTTTTAAAGAATTGACTTGAAAATTTGCAATCTCAGAAAAGAACCAAGTCCAATTCTGTCAAAACATTTGATTTTTCAACTTTTTACACAATTCAATTGTAAAACATTGAAAGCAAGTATAACTTTAATATGTGAAATGTTGAACCTACTCAACGATAACATCTGGTGAAAAGACATTAAGGCAAATAGTAAGCAACCCCATTGGAAGTCAATGTGTTCATCTTCTGGCTGATGTTTCTTTATATACTCTTCAAAAAAAGAAACTTCACACTGACTTTCACAATGTAATATAATGCGATTGTTTCAAAATAGGACACAGAAACCATAATTGAAACACTGTTTGAAGATCAATGTACACAATGTTCAAAACATTAATCGTGTCAGTATCGGTTGTGCCCACCACGTGCATCAATCACCCCTTGACACCGACGACCCATAGATGCAATCAAGTTGTCAATAACACGCTGTTGGATGTGCTGCCATTCATGCTGAAGTGCATCAAGAAGCGCCGGAAGTGATGGGGCGGTGGATTCCTTCTGCGAACGCGTCGATCCAACTCGTCCCACAGATGCTCAATCGATCTTGTGCTTGGGTTGTCACCTTTGGTCTTCCTGACCTTGGTCTGAGGTCAACTCTGTTGGTGTTGTTGTATCGGGTCCACAGTGCGGAGATTGTCTGTCTAGATACGCCAAAGTGCCTGGCCACTTCTTGCTGAGTTGCTCCAGCTTGTGATCTCCCAATGGCGTTGTTCCGTTGAGCTGCATTCAGTCTTGGCATTCTGTCACCGCCTCTACTGCCGTTATAAGGACGTTATGAACAGCCGTTGATGTGGATTTTTAAACCCATTCAGCAGGGAGGCCTGCATGCCTAAATGCAGGATCCTGTGCTGCACGTTTTTTACAGGCGGTTGCGTTTGGATGAAGCTGTAAATTGATCCCAAACGCTACGTTTATGTGCTTTGCATGTGTTTTCGCGAATTATAGACACATCATCTTTCTGTTTGACTTATTTGGTTCTCATTTAATGTAATTGATTTAGATATTTGGCAAAACGTGGTTTTACATCTATGTCAAGTTTCTTTTTTTGAAGAGTATATATATATGACTCGGAATGGTATTGTTATTATTTGAGAGTGTTTCACAAATATATTTTAACAGAAGTCTTGGTCGGCCATTGCGCATAATGAACCAGTAGAAGTTTAGAATTCATTGTTTCGGAGTTTGCAGAAAAGTAAGTACTGTGATTATTATTGTTTTAAATTGCGTTTATTACAATAACATTATTTTTTTCTTTGTAAAGTTTGGCCACCGTATTTCTCAGATAGATTCCGATGGAATGTCTAATGCCATATTAATGTATCAAGAGTATTAACAGTTAGATAGCACTATTAAACCTCGACAGTACAAGCAGCAACATACACGCGAACATGGAAGGCGCTACATAAGTACATACATGCAATCTTGGACGCGACGTTAAACCCCATACTCGACATGCCGAGAAATATCAAAACATTTCAAAATCTCCCTCATGAGTCCACCTATCACCTTTTTGTGGAATGCAAAAACTAGATTAAATACAATACCATATACTAAAGTATAGTATCTCAGCATTCTGTCAATATCTCCTTTTACGTTACAACCTAAAGTACCGGAACCAAGTAGCTTCACTATCCATGTTGTCAGTGTCGCCTGCCAGTTCCCCTTTTAAAAGCGAATTCATATTAATTGAATGGTTAATCTTATCTTTGATTATAATATTGAAACAAAAATGAAATAGAATTATGGCACTATTATTAAATCCAGAAAGTGGGTAGTTGGTATAACGCCGCTTTGAACAGTATTTTAGCTTGTTTTTCAGAGTGTCACTTCAGTGTGGGAGGGAAACTTTGAGTGATTCAGGTCTTCATATTTGTTGGAAGCCCAGTGATTGAATCAAAGAACTTCGGTCCTGGCGATTGCGATCGACGACACACTATATACAATTCAATAACCAGAATACTGAATTTCTATTGATGATGTGTGAGGTTTTACATTTGTTAAATGTTGCTAACAATCCTCCGTTTGAAGTTTGCAAATGCAATATGGATTTTTTTATAAACGATAATGGGACAATATATAAACATATCAGTGATGTATGAAAGTTTAATAAACGTTCTTCGATTTCTGACCATTTTTCAATTGTGTTTGAAAGAATCAGTTTATGTACAGTAAAGTTTAACAATAGCCAGTTTGGTGCAATTAAGTGCTTTGAATTTCAACATGTTTGGTCTTTCTAAATATTTTTTGTATGTACAGCTGTCTCTCTTCATTGATTTATTTTCATTAAAAAGAAATAATGGAATGCCTCGCTAATATCACCAATGTTACATAATTTACATTTCCGTTTATGTATTGGTATTTTAGTCAATCTTTCCTTTTCAATAGGCAGGTGGTGGCATGATTTTCGAAATGGAATAAGCTTTATGGCCAAAGGCAATGGTTTAAATGTCAAATAATTTGTCAATTATAATTCAGATGTATTTAAGTGTAGGCTGAGCCTTTACTTGAATATATGCATTCAAATTTTGCTTAGCGTTACCGGTTAGACTACGGAATACGGAACACAGATTTTTAAAGTCAGTATGATAAAATTAATGCGAACACTTACAACTGCTGATTTGTCATATTATAAAATGTGTTTCATTCCCTTTCGTTAGTGACGAACTTGCTTATTTCAGCAGTTTTTAATGTCTTTTTTCGACAGTGGTGTCGAGAGCGACGTTCTCTTCAGAGGTCATTATCAAACCATGGTTTGTACGAAGGGCGAATAGTTTTACACTTTGAGGATATACACTCATACACGAACTGTTTTATTTGAGAGAGGAATTTTCACCCGTATCATCAACACCGTTACGTTCATTAAATATTTCTTTCAAATTATTATGTACATGTATAATTTGAATATTCATTTTATCGACGTTAGACTGTTTGTAGAGCCCACTACTAAGAACTAACATAACAATTATGTATACTTCATTTCCAAATATGGTTGTTCAAATTGTATCAACCAATATGTAATATTGCAACCAACTACAAAGCATAGATTTAATTGCAAAACACACCAGCAATTAAAATACATATATACATGGACAATTGCAAGTAAATGCTTGAAATGTGTGAGAAAAGCCTAAATTTGGTGAAAACCATGATCTCAGGTATGGTGCAAACAAGAAAAGGATCTTTATCAGGGAATATGGGATTTGAGCTCACGAGCATTGGATCCTGGCTCGTCAGAGGGAGGCAAATCTGCACACAGACATCCCATACACAGAGTAATGTAAAACTAATAATTTGTATTGTTATGGTATCTGTTCACCTATTTGTGTTACGCCGCAATCAGTATTCAAGCTACACCACTGAGGTCTGCATATTGCCCGGACCAGGCACTTGACACCATGATCAAAGTGCGGCGCTGTCGGCGCACGAGCTCACACAACCAGTCTTACTCTATGCCCACTTTCACGATTCATGGTACTCGGGCATATACTAACCCGGAATCTCCGTACGATTGTAAGAGTGCTAGTTGACCTATATTTTATGTTAAAAAAGTGTTATAGAATTTTTTTGATCCATCATATCTAACCCTTTTTAACGTTTGTTTTCAGTGGCTTGTAATTTTGAGTGCACACGTGGGAGGAACAAAAATGCCACAAAATTGACTTGTTTTCTTTCTGTTTTGGTTATCCTCAACATAATTATTGTAGTGGTTGCAGTACTCGTCACATGCAGAACATTGTCATCAAACATTAAGAAACAGGATCTGACTGGATCAGAAGGGAAATCATTATTGCATGAGGTGTTAATAATAATAATAATGATGATGATGATGTGGGCATAATCTCAATGTCAGTGTTGATTATGTTGATGGTTCTGTACTGCTGGACGGTACAGAAATGAATGTCAACCAAGCGAAGTGCCATATCAAGTCGGCCCAGACTCAGTTTTTAAAGGAGAGGCTATCTGAACGACGACTTCATCGAGTCTATGTGCAGTGTGTTGAGATGATCAGCAGCCCTGCAGAGTCCTTCTCTTGGATGAGGTCAGCTGGCTTGAAAGTTTAAACAGAAGGCTTTCTGTTTGCTGCTCAGGACCAGTCACTTCCCACTCGAAACCTTCAATGTGTGATTTTACATCAAAATGTAAATATGAAATGTCGATTATGTAATGATATTAATGAGACTGTCCAACACATTTCTCAGTGGATGCCCAGCTTTGGCACAAACACAGTATCTTAAGCGACATGATGGGAGTGGTTCGATCATTTTATTACCGTCATCGCCATGCTTGTGGTTTTGACACAGAGGTCCATGCATGGTACGACCCGGAATTTGTAGAGGGCGTCATTGAAAATGATGAATACAAAATTCTTTGGAATAGACCCGTATACAGCCTCAGACGCATCCAGCCAACAAACCTGAACTTGTACTTTTTGATAAATCCAATGAAAGCATTTATATTATTGAATTTTCTTTCCCTTTTGACACAAATGTCATTGACAAGATTGAGGAAAAACATGGCAAATATGCAGACCTCGCGTTCGAAATGTCACGCTTGCATCCCAAGTACCAAGTTGTCCGACTCCCCATTGTTCTCGGTGCCTTAGGTTTGGTACCCCACAATCTGTTGACTGATATTGGGAGAGTCCCCGGGTTTGCTACCAGGAATACAGCCCTCCTGACAATCTGGGTAATGCAGAAGGCTGCAGTGTTGGGGAGTCTTCATATTCTCCGAAATGTTCTGGATGGTTTTGACTAGGCAGCGCTTCCTTGTAGAAGTCCTATTCGCTGTCTGGGCTGTGTGTAGAGGGGTCAAGAGCCCTGAGCTGATGACAGTGCCAGGATCACCCAAACCCTCTTTGCTGCATTTTATATTTTAATATGTACATCATAATAACGATGATAATAATAATAGCTTCAAACCAATCCTGTCAGATAAAAGACCCTTTCCCACCCTTGTCCAACAGACTGCGGCAACGTCGTCGTCAACACCCACGCCAACGTCTAAGATAACATTGTTAACATAAGTGCTATATTGTAAAAAATATGATTGATCAGATAAATTATACAATTTACTAATGCTTGTTAATCTTCTTGTCGAGGTCTACGGACTCTTGAGGGTGAAGGATGTTTTGACCACGGACACTAAGTATGGTGAGTTTATTCAATGTCTTCTTCCAAATTTGTACCCTAGTTTGACATGCACCATGTTCACGTGTTTTATCAGGTGAAACAAAGTGGCTTGCATTTGGATGTAGTTTGTGACGGGTGCCACAAGTGTGGGACAGGATTCGCCAGGATGCGAACGCTTGGTATTATCACTTTTTTTATAGAGATTTTTGATAAACTAATGCTTATGATTTATGATCGTACAATTGACGCTGCTTTGAGCAGATATTTCCCAAGAACATGGAAATGAAGGGCTTGTCACTTCTTTTGAAAAACTAGAAATGACATGATAAATGCTTACATGATGAATATACTCAACACTGTTTAGCAAAGGCTTTGAATGGTGTAAACCTGATCAAACAAATGTTGAGAAAGAGTCGCGTGACGCTCTGTGACATCTTCATAGAAAGACGTTGCTTGATTGTCCCTCAAAAGTTGTGAAATGTAGCCTGGTGCTGCTGTAATATTGCTTGACATACTGAAAAGTTGAGGTTATCCCTCTCGCTAAACAGTGTTGTGGAAAGTGTTTTGTAGCTCTGAATCTTTATGCATATAAGGATGGAATACATGAGGTTTTACTTGTATCTTCTGTTTCTAGCTCAGGTGGGTTAAAATTATTATTAAACAATTATGAAACTGAGTAGGCATAGTGTACAATAGCATGGGCAATTACTGTCAGAATGGTTTAAGAAATTATAATAGGTGATAAAATGAAACAGATATAGTCCCTGTGTAGTGGAAGTTTAACTGATATTTCCACTGTCATCAAACCTAATGCACCCACATAAATTATGATTATGTTCACGTTCAGTATTCAACCCTTGCATTTATTGCAAGGTACCTGTCATGAGGGAATAGTAAGGAGTGTGTCATGTTCGTGTCATTAGCCAACGACACATCCTTTAATAACATATATTTTCCATCAACTTTAAGATGATGGGGGTATTGGGGATGTCCATCCAGATTTGCAGCTTCTGAACCTGCTGAAACCAGTTGCACATTTTTCTGGCCTAGACTTTGACATAGCAGTTACGGGTATGCGATCTTCTATTATACAATTTCTATCATTGCTGATGTTTTGTAATGCATTATGTGTTTGTCACTGGACAAATTCCATCTTCCCGAGGCAAGAGAGTTAACTGACTTTAAAAGTCCAGTTTCCACCCTTGCCGAACTAGGCTGGAATTCCTGGACTCGATCGTAGCGCCACCAGTGGCTATTACGAGTTATGTCCTTTCTATGCCTCTCCTATTGACCAATCAGATTTAACCTCTCGTATCACTTGCATTTGCTTCAAACGAAACGGTGGCGCCTAGTCAAGTCAATCTGATCGAAAATCAAGATCTATATTGTGATAAAACGAGTCTTAGATCGCGAAATGCATCAAATCACGTGAGCACCTTGATTAAAAACATGAACAGATTTAGAAAATATCTGTTGACAACGAGTTAGCGGTGCACATGCTTTGCAAATCCTGCAGTCGGCGGAAATCTGCATGACGCTTTACGAACCGGATTTCGATTTCGGTGCGCGACTTTGAATGGACTATGCATAGACTCGTTAGTCCAGCCAAAATGTAACTCCATAATACCAGCCTAGTTCGGCAAGGGTGGAAACTGGACTTTTATAGTCAGTTTACTCACTTGCCTTGGGAAGATGGACAAATTCAGACTATGCATGCACCTGTACAAATCCCCAAATATAGTTATGTCTGATAAACAACGCGCCTCGATCAGTCAACAAAAAGCTATTTGGTGTCATGAACAGCGATTATTATCGATTCAGATCACGGGACTCAGTTGACGACATTGAGGAATTGGGCCAACCCTGATGGTTCTGACAGAAAGCTCCTGTACAACGGGATGAGTTACGAGAACGGCTCCATCACAGTACCAGCAGCAGGAGTGTACCACATCACAAGTCATGTCAAGTTCTACGTCGAGGACAACAAGAGGGACAAAAAGCCACTCCAAACATTCCAGCACCAGGTTGTCCGCTATAGCGCCTCCAGCCAGACACAGGTCGTGTTGTTTGAGAATGCCGTGACTGAGTGTAAAGAGGGCATCAACGACGGAGCTCACCTGGAGTACCCGAGTGATGCTGGTGGACTGGCTCAGTTAGATGCTGGAGATCAAGTGATGGTGAAGGTGTCACATCTTCACTTACTAAAGCATGATCGTGACTGGCACTCTTTTGACATTTGTCTAATATAAATATTTCCCAGCTGACGAGCCACTTACATTGACTGAAAATACAACGAGAAGGTTTGGTCAGTATCTCTTTATTCGACAGAACAGGGCTAAACTGTATTGTCAGCAAGTGTACAGGCTTTTATAGGTATACCTACACTAAAGCATTAAATCGTGACGTCCTTGTTGTATTTCACTACGAAACGGTAGATAAGTTATGTGGCATCTCCCTTCAATGATAAGTAGAGTTTGGGGAATTGTATACTTGGGGAATCTTGGAAAGGGATGGAAACTGTGAGCTCAGTGTTGAGCGTGATTTTGTTTTTTGTATGGAGCGGGGGTGATGGTCATTGGTACAAGATACTTACTACGATGTTTTTCAACTACGGTAATGGTTTTAAAATAATTCTAGACTTACTACAGTCGTCACGTGATTTGATTTTAACATAGTTTCTACGCAAAACCCATACACAGAAAACACAATGTGTGTAGAGTTGCGTCCCTTGGGCACGCCAGAAACCTATCCGCCCCGATTATGTTTTGAGGTTTGTTAGCATCATACCCATGCTCGTGGGTTTCACCGAAGTGGTAAACGTCTGAGACCAACATGACAGGGCTTTCCTCCCACATGAAGCTGACACGCCGCGATATAACTGGAATACTGTTAAAAAGCGGCGTTAAACCCAATTCACTCACTCACCGTTATACCGAAGAAGCGATTTAGTAAATTCTTGTCAGCATCAGAATAAGAATAATACGGGGGTGTTTTTGTCCACAATTTGGATGTATTGTACCATTAAATAATTATTGTTACAGAGGTTTATTGTGAATAGTCTCTTGCAGTCGAATTAGATCATTTATAAATGCTTTCGGAAACAGTGTACCAAAATATGGTTCAATGGGGACAACGGTGACATACTGAATGTCCCAAGTGATTGCATCAGTAGCATAAGTCTTGGACTAAAATCTGGGAGTAGATATCCTTCCCTCTACATGTCCCAACACCGTGGGTTGTGTATAGATACTTGGTATACCAGTCATGTTACAGGCGAACCTCGTGTCGAACAATATGAAACCTTATACCTTGCTGTGGAATAAAATCACTTAGTACTGACACAATACAGGCATACACCACAACCATAATACACTTACTACATTGGATGTATCGACTTCAGATATTTCATTCATAATGCAACAAAGGCCTTGTGGCTGAAAATATAAGACCTATCTTGTTATGGTTTATGAATGTATCAGATGATTGAAGCAGGGCCAATACTGGCAGTATTGTTCTATACGCCGTGTTAATCACTCCTGGTTGGTGGCCGTTAAATATAAGGATGACCATTCACATCACGGGATGCGTATTATCAAGGTATGGCATTCACAAGTGCAATAAGGTTTATTGTCACGATGATTACGTTTGATACCAATTTATATTACATGTGGTTTAAACACAGAGGCTTTTTCTTCTGCCTATAAACAACAACGTCACTATACATTGTATACATATGCATTTAATTAACAGTTCTGCCTATTTAAAAAACTACTGCCAAATGGCAATTTCCTGTCGCTTTTTATTTCTGTGTATTGATTTCACTTTGATTTACAGAGGATGCACCTGCAATATAGATAATAGCAACTATGCATCCATAATGGACTTTGTGTTTATGCATAACCATCTGTTGTAACAGAAAGCGTGGTTGAGCATTGCACAAGCTGTATCATATTCTGTTTTGTATTGATTGTACAGAATGAAAGTAAGTTCTGTCATTACTATTTTGATTTTAATTTGCATGTATATCCTTCCCTCTACATGTCCCAACACCGTGGGTTGTGTATAGATACTTGGTATACCAGTCATGTTACAGGCGAACCTCGTGTAGGGGAAAACTATTCACCAGAATTTTAAACAACCGTTTAACTAAATTCTTAGATAAAAATAATATTCTAACACCTGCCCAAGCAGGATTCAGGAAATCTTTCTCAACTGCTGACAATATATTTGTAATTTATATGCTTATGCAAATTTTAAAAAATAATAAACAAAAATTATACTGCGCTTTCATAGACTTTACTAAAGCTTTTGACACTGTTTGGCGAGTGGGATTGTGGAGGAAAATGCAGACTATTGGCATCAAAGGTAGATTTCTTACGTTAGTTCAAAATATGTATAAAAATATTAAATCGTTGATACAGTGTGATGATAAAATGTCAGGTTACTTTCCTTGTAATATAGGTGTCAGACAGGGAGAAAACCTATCCCCTCTATTATTCTCAATTTTCATAAATGACGTGGAAATCTTTTTGCTTTCATCTGGGTGTGGAGGAGTTAATCTCAACTATGATCAAGATAAAGACTTAATTGTATGGATCCAATTCATAATTCTATTGTATGCAGATGATGCTGTATTATTTGATGAATCACCAGAAGGTTTACAGAAAGCCTTGGACACTTTTAATGAATATTGTGAAGAGTGGAAATTACATGTAAATATAAATAAAACAAAAATTGTGATTTTCGGTGGTGGCCCATCGAAAAATTCGAAACATAAATTCCACTATTCTGATAAAACTCTAGATATTGTCGACACTTATACGTATTTAGGAATTGTACTTCACAGGAATAGAAAACTAGTATCAAGTCTTAAGTCCCTCAGTGATAATGCTTTGAAAGCAATGTTTTGCCTGATAAAAAAATCAAGAAATTTAAATTTACCTTTGGACTGTGTATTATCAGCTTTTGATACGATGGTATTACCAATATTAACTTATGGTTCAGAAATCTGGGGCTTTGAAAATTTAGAAATTATAGAAAGAATACACCTCAAATTCCTCAGACTTATCACAGGATTAAGAAATTCAACTCCTCGTTATATGATATATGGCGAATTAGGTAGGCTACCATTAAGAATAATAATTTGTAAACGAATGATATCTTTCTGGCACAAATTAACATACCAAACTGGAGTGTATAAACTTTCACAGCTGTTATATCAATATCTGTCAATTAACGGGAACAAGACTATTGCATCAACAAATCCCTGGGTTAGATGTGTTATGAATATATTAGACAGTATTGGATTATCTTATGTATTTAACAATCCGTCAATCTGCACAACAAAGTGGCTAGTGTCAGAAGTAGAGCAAATACTTAAAGATCACTTTTTTCAGAAATGGAGAAGTGACGTTAATTCTAGTTCTAAAGGCTTATACTATAAACATTTAAAGGACACTCCGGTTCTCGATAAATATCTTCTATTGCCAAAACGAATAGCAATTCCAATACTACGATTTCGAACCTGTAATCATAATTTACCTAATGAGACTGGTCGATGGAAAAATATTCCCAAGGAAAATAGAACTTGTAAATTATGTAATTCCCCATCTATTGCTGATGAATTTCACTACTTATTCAGATGTAATTATTTTAAAAGTGAGAGGCGAACATTTCTCTCACCATATTATACTGAATGGCCAAATATTATAAAATTTGTAAAACTCTTATCAACAACAAACACGCAGGATCTAAAAAAATTATCGAGATTCATTGTAAAAATGTCCATTAGTATTAAAAATGCTAGGTAATCACATGTTGTTATTAATTGCCATCTTGTCTGCTTTTTGTACATATGCATAATTATTTATTGTAATATGCTCTTGTACCACCTTTTGTGGTTTCTGAGAATAAACTGATTCTGATTCTGATTCTGACAATACATACACAGAACACTTCCTGGTGTACGACTGGAATAAGCTGCGTTTTTGACTTAATCGTGTTTCTGTGCAGTGTTTTCAGGCAAGTTGGTTTATTAACGCGTGCCTCCTGCATGTCAGTGTCTTGCTGGGAAAGAGCCTCAGCCCTAATATAACTATGATGAAGTCCTGGCCCACTGTCGATGTGCACAGTAACTGCACAAGAATGTTGGCAGTCGGGTCCAGTTACGTCATGTCATATGATACGGGTTCATTTACACGGATACCTGAATGCTGTCACGTATGATGTAAGTAAGACTAAGTGCCCGACAAAAGGACAATCGTATTGAACTATTTGAGTTACAAAAACGGCTTCATCCAACAGTGGGAATGTACCACATCACAAGCCATGTCAACAACAACAGTAAGGATGACAAGCTACTCCAAACATTCCATCACCAGGTTGTACATGTTTCATGAGTAAAATGCTAAAAAAGTGTGCTTTAAAGGTGTACACCTTTTATTTGCACTCTTTCACATACAACATGTATGTATGGTGTGGTCCTAACAAAATGATAACAGCTTGTTTACATTCTATTATTTTCCTTTCGTGTCTCTTCATGTCTCTTCGCGCATCCATAACATTGTATAATATGTCATTGGGAAGTTATGTTTTTAAAATTCATTGATACCAAGGCTGTACTGGAGATGTATGGTTTTGGATGTTCTATTTACAAGTGTTGGCCTTATTTTCCCTATTCTACTAGATGCCTATTGTCACATCTGGCTATTGTTACATCTGAATAATGGGAGTAAACACTGTATTGCTTTGATAAAACCACCACACCTGCCTGGTAGCTATACATAGCTTAATCTGATTCCTGAAAGTCTGCTCTCGTTTATATTCCTGGGCCAACCTGACGAGAAATCCTAGTTACAATAATCGATACAATTACCACAGTTTCTTCCATATGTACAAAACGATCTTAGCGTGATTGAAAAGCGTTTTGGGCTTAATCACATGATAGCTATTCTAGCTAAGATTACAATCTTTAATGGTCCGTTATAGACTTGACCCATATGTTCCGACGTCTAGCCGATGTGAGGCAAGTGCTAAGCTGCCGGCGCGATGCAACAGTGGCACCATTTGCAGTGCTACCTCCCTTTCCTGCACCACGTACAATTTCAAAAAAAGTTACAATCAATTCAAACGTAAATATATTTCTTCAGGATTAAGTGATTTTAATCAACACAATTTACACGGAAACTATTTGTCACGTTGTCAAACCTTCATAGTCATGCTTAATACAAGCATATTGGGTTGACGCTTTTAGCAGAGAGTTCTGATGATTATTGAAATGGTGTTAATTTTATTTTCAGTGGCTTGTCATTGTAAGTGCACCATTGAGAGGAACACAAGTGCCACAAAATGGATCTGTCTTCTTTCTATTTTGTTCATCCTCAACATATTCACTGGCGTAGTGGTTGCAGTACTCGCCACACACCGAACTTCGTCATCAAACTTTGAGAGCCAGACTCTCACAGGATCAAGATGGAAGTCATTATTGGATGAGGTAACTACTACTACTACTACTACTACTACTACTACTACTACTACTACTACTACTACTGGACATTCATTTATCCATATCCACCCACGAATAAAAAGGGTGAGGTGAAATTGGTTTGACAGTCTTCGTTCATTTCCATATCCACTTCCAAAACAACAACCACAACGATATCCACACATCCAAAGTTAACATTTTTAACTTAAATGCCCTATTACACAAAATATATTTATCAGTGACAGATAGTTTGCTTATGTATATTGTTGTTTAGGTCTACGAAAGCATGTTGATGAATGATGTTTCGACCACAGGCACAGAGCTTGGTGAGTATCATTTATGCAAACTTGACACTATTACCAGTAAATATCAACATGCAATTGCTAGTTCACGCCTGTTGTCGAATTCGATGTTTATTCCATTGAGTATTTAGCTTTAACCGAATATCACAAGCTAAATGTATCACAATTATTTCAGAAAGATTCCGTTGCCAACCATGCTCGGTCCTTCTTTCTTAAACATTTATCCTGTCATCAACTAATTTCCAAATTTCCAAAGCAATAAGGACACGGACTGGGCATTGTATGTAGCTGTTGAAACAGATATTTGCAAAAAGTGGGATTCAAATTCATACTATCCCTATAATAAAACTTAATGTACGGATGTACTTTCTTTATCTGCTCCCACTGTTTCTATATTCCACCCCAGCATATACACTACTGCCTAGAAATTCATTCCCCTAACATGCGTTAAGAACGCGTGTAACACGCATATAAAACGTTCCTAGCATAAATGTTATGAAGGAATAGTTGGGATTATATCGTTAATAGATAATCTTTTGGGGACATTAGCCAACTATAAATCCTTTAATAACATACATTTTCCATCAACTTTCAGATGAAGAGGGCATTGGGGACGTCCATCCAGATTTGCAGCTTCTGAACATGCTGAAACCAGTGACACATTTCTCTGGCCTTGACTTTGACATAGTAGTTACGGGTATGCGATATTCTATCATACAATTTCTATCATCGCTGATGTTTTGTAATGCATTATGTGTTATGTTTCGATGACATAGTCAAGGATGTCTCTGGACAAATTCAGACTATGCATATACCTGTACAAATCCCCAAATATCTGACGAACAACGCGCCTCGATCAGTCAACAAATGAATAGCTTTTTTGGTGTCATGAACAGCGATTATTATCGATTAAGGTCATGGGTGTCAGTTGACAACATTGAGGAATTGGGCCAATCCTGATGGTTCGGACAGAAAGCTCCTGTACAATGGAATGAGTTACGAGAACGGCTCCATCACAGTACCAGCAGCAGGAGAGTACCACATCACAAGTCATGTCAAGTACCACGTCGAGGACAACAGGAAGGATGACAAACCACTCCAAACATTCCAGCAGCAGGTTGTCCGCTATAGCGCCTCCAGCCAGACACAGATCGTGTTGTTTGAGAATGCCGTGACTGAATGTAAAGAGGGCATCAATGACGGAGCTCACCTGGAGTACCCAAATGATGCTGGTGGACTGGCTCAGTTAGATGCTGGAGATCAAGTGATGGTGAAGGTGTCACATCTTCACTTACTGAAGCATGATCGTGACTGGCACTCTTTTGACATTTATCTAATGTAAATGTTTCCCAGCTCACCAACCGTTGAGGTGGAATATTAACTTTCTATTAATAGGAGAACAATAATTACTATCATTTAAAATAATGTCCATTATTTACAGTTCAAGAACAGTACTTACACTTCAAGCAGCATGCATTCTGATATGAGTTTAACAGAAATTCTACGTGAAATATCAAGCGTTTTGCATGGAAATATTCTACAGAGTAATACTTAAAAATGTACTATTATCATTTTTTGCATACCAAGCAACTACACATGAACTATAATAAATGAATTGCGAATAAAAAATACATCACATTGTGAGAAGTGACAACATCACAGAATAATTGAAGCGCCCTGCAAATCACTATGTAAACAAGCCAAACAGAGATAGCTGCCATTACCTAGGGCAAATTCCATCACATTGATGATGGAAAGTTCAAGTGATATACACATAACGATATAGAAGGGGGTGTCGAATGAGATGTTTGTTTCCCTTAGCCCATTGCCGAGACAAATGGTACATCTGTAAAGAATCACTCTCTGCAAGAAAAGCAGCAACGAGATAACAGCAATATTTTGAATGTGGGATGGACCTTGAGCAAGCACCTCAAGCAAAGCACACGTACTGACATAAATCTCACGTGTAAACGTAGGGTCCAGGTTTTATACTTTTAGTCTCAGGTTAGTTGCCAACTTGGAACACCTTCGACGTTAGTGTACCTACAGCCTTATACCGAAGAAGCGATTTGGTGTAGAATCTTGTCAGCATCAGAATAATTATACGGGGCGTTTTCGTTCACATTTAGGATGTATTGTACCATTAAATACTTATTGTTACAGAGATTTCATATGCATTGTCTCTTGCAGTTTCTGTCCAAGTGCTCATTCATAAAGGCTTTCGGAAACATGTCCCAAAATATGCTTCAATAGGGACAACGGTGACATACTGAATATCTCATGTGATTGCTTCAGTATAAGTCTTCGACTTAGATCTGGGAGTAGTTCTCCTTCCCTTAACATGACACAACACCGTGGGATGTGTATCGACACTTGGTATACCAGTCAGGTTACAGGCGAGCCTTGTGTCAAACAATATGAGATCTGCTATATGGTTGTTGTAGAATAAAATCACTTAGTACTGACACAACATTGGCATACACCTTAACACCAAACCATAATACACTTAGTACATTGGATGTATAGACTTGAGATATTTCATTCATATTGCAACCAAAGCCTATCTTGTTATGGTTTATGAATGTATCAGATTATTGAAACAGGATAAACAGAGGGCATGGCCAGTACAAACATTATTTTGATATACACTGGGTTATAAAATGGGGGCTGTATAGTCAAAGCTATAGTGACATGCACCGGTTTAATCATGGGGCTGTATAGTCTTCAGTAGACAGCTCATCGTGAAGTCGGAGCTATAGTTTCCAAACTTAAACGTTCTGCCATAGCCTTTTGATGTATGGAGAAGCTAATACTCTACTATAAGTTTGTTTACATCATGGTTTCTAATCTAGTAGTTTAGATACGTTACTTGTGTTTTAGAGTATCCGTCATGTGTGTGATTTTGCTTAGCTTATAGTTACAACCCTTTTGTACAATTGTAAATAAAACGATTGCTGTTGGCTGTTTAAATTGAGTAGGAGTAATCGATCCGCGAGTTTTCACATTACGCGACAGGGCAGTGCTATCATGAAGATTACAAAAAGTTCTGTAACTTTTCAACTTTTTGGAATTAGAATACTTCTGTAAACTACTTCGTAGTAATGATATACAATTGCCATTAGAAAGATTATTTTATTGAATGTGTAATATAGTGGTGTTATTCTTCTTATTTTCACTGTTTTCACATTTCTATTGATAAAAGTACTTACAACTGTGGATTAACTGGTTGACAGGTTGGTAGGCAGGTAGGTATTTCAGATTTAGACATGGATTAACTGGTTGACAGGTTGGTAGGCAGGTAGGTATTTCAGATTTAGACATGGATTAACTGGTTGACAGGTTGGTAGGCAGGTAGGTATTTCAGATTTAGACATGGATTAACTGGTTGACAGGTTGGTAGGCAGGTAGGTATTTCAGATTTAGACATGGATTAACTGGTTGACAGGTTGGTAGGCAGGTAGGTATTTCAGATTTAGACATAGAATAACTGCAAGGATGCAAGAATTGTCTCCCTTACATTGCGTTTTGAGGCTCGCCCATCGATATCTCCTTCACTACAGGTATTGCATGTGCGCCACACACAAAAGGGACAGGCTGGGACAAATCATGTTATGAATGAAGTGTATGCATGAGGTGAGGTGAAATGGGGTTTACGTCGCGTCCAAGATTATTGCACTTATATAGCGACGTGCATGTACGTGTTTGGTTTGTGTGGCTGCTTGTACTAGTCCGGACTGATGCCAATTTATAGTGCTAGCTAACTGAGATACCATGCCGCAGTTTAACATGAATACCCCACTCAGACACAGTATACTGACTCCGAGCCGACCTGTCCTTGTTTTAGCCCCTTAATGCCGAGCGCCAGACAGGGTAACAACAAGTACCATCTTTTAACGTCTTTTTGGTATGACGCGGCCGGGGATCGAACCCCGGACCTTCCGCTCTCCGGGCGGACGCTCTACCACTAGACCACGGAGGCGGTCCAGTGTATGCATGAAGTGTATGAATAGAGAGAAATCTGAGTTTTGATATGACTGCAACGTGGGGACTATGAGACCGACCATTTAACATAATCTTTGTGGGTTGGGGTGTTGGACCATTCGTCAC
Organism: Haliotis rufescens; assembly: GCF_023055435.1. Lineage (NCBI taxonomy): Eukaryota > Metazoa > Mollusca > Gastropoda > Lepetellida > Haliotidae > Haliotis > Haliotis rufescens. The sequence continues at coordinate 36,494,144 of NW_025964334.1, forward strand.
CACTCGCCCTTTTCCGTAACCTGCAAGAAGACTGGTCCCCCTATCGATGAATGTTATGTGCGAAAATACAACAAACCAATCAGAATGCGCGTATGATTTCAAGTTCTTCGTCAAAGAATCCCTCAGAAATAACTTTTGATTTTACATATTACTTGCATCTAAAAATATAACCAAGACACAGTTAAATGTGTTCAATCATACTGCATAATTCCGCATATCCCGATGAGCTTTAAATTGCATCTGGAATATATATAATATATGGGGAAATATATGTGAACCATTACGCAACGAGTTGACAATTGTTTTAGGTATGCCCGTTTGCGCTAAGACGGAACCCGGTCGCAAAGAGGGGCACGAGTCGCTATTCGGCTTGTCCCGGAATAACAGGAGTTGATCAAGAATGGGTGTTGGCCTTGGGTTTTGTATGACGATATACATAGCATTATAGATAGAGGTACATAGACCCATTTAGCTGCTATAATCTGTACCGGGTATTTGTAATGTCATATGTAAGTGTCCTTCATTAGCAATCATTTGATCGAGGTAAAAATCGAAAAAGTTACAATGTGTATGAGTGAGTGAGTGAGTGAGTATGGTTTTACGCCGCTTTTAGCAGTATTCCAGCAATGTCACGGCGGGGCACACTAGAAATGGGCTTCACACATTGTACCCATGTCGGGAATCGAACCCGGGTCTTCGGCGTGACGAGCGAACGCTTTAACCACTAGGCTACCCGACCGCGCCTACAATGTGTATGATTCTGCATAGATCAATCAATTATAAGATCCAATCGTTATAAAATAACAATGTTGCTATAAGACATTATTAATAAGTACCTAAATGTGCTGAAAATTCGAATGAGCACGTGAATAAGAGAAAACGACTATAAAGCTGTCAAAAAACTGCCAATAAAATCTATTGGTTACAATAAACAAGATCCGTTCTTCTTGTATATCAAGGCACCAATTCATCTTTCATAGACTTTTTTGTGTCTTTGTGCCTGATGTATCCACAATTATCGAGAATGTACAACAATTTATATAAAACTACTTGTAGGTATTTGTCCATATCAAATATTGAATTGCTTAATTGTTTCAGATCGGTATAGCAACACTTGCATAGCTGTTTATTCCTACTTGGTATGACAGATTGAATATAACATAATGATAGCGAGAGCAAGTATTGTAGACTGGTGTAAATTAGGCCGACTCTGTAATTAGACACTTGCTGTAAGGCGAGTGGCATTGCGTTCAAGAGTAAACTGACCTGATAACCAAATCAAGAGATTTCCCTGAAGGTAAAGGTCACTCCGTATATAATGACATAAAGTCATAACGAATTACTAACATCATTAACGTGTAATTTAAAAAAAATCGTTGGCCAAATTTTAAAATCGCATTAAATATTGACTCTTAAGGATCTCTCTTAATGAGCATATGTCGACATGTTCGAAGGGCAACAGGGCATATTGTTTGACTAGATATTATACAACGTACTGGTGAGAGAATGTGGGATTTATTAACAAATCTCATCAGAAAGTGTTTTTTTCTGAACATGCCCGCAACAGTGTACATGGTGTATGCCTTCAATGTGAGGTTCTACATTAGAAATCTAATTGACATAAAAGGCGACTATGCTTGTCGTAAGAGGCGACTTACGGGATCGGGTGGTCAGACTCGCTGACTTGGTTCATGCATGTCATCGATCCCAATTGTGTGGATCGATGCTCATGATATTAATCACTGGATTGTCTGGTCCAGACTCGATTATTTACAGACCGCCGTCATATAACTGGAATACTGCTGAGTGCGGCGTTAACCAACCAACCAACCAACCAACCAACTCCTTAAACCTCCTAATAAGTGCCATTACACAACCAAATAGATTTCACATAAATTCCGAAATCCGTCGATTATTATTAATTATTAATCCGTCGCAACTTATACGCGGATTATTCGCAATTGTAATTCACTGCAGAACGCGATAACAAAATGTTTAATCAATTAGCATGGACGTATTAGGTAATTATATTAAATTAATAGGAAATAGTGTACTATCAATAGGTTATGTAGTGTAAAAAAAACACTTATTGTTCTGAAAAATTGTTAAAATATCACAACGAAATCACCCAACCATATGCTCATTATCGTCGTGGAATACTAGTATAATTTGAATCACATATGAACAACTCATGTTAACACATGCACCTACATGTACATTACAAAACCCAGCCAAATTTACTCGGGGTTAGTCAAGCGATAAATTGTTTCATTCATCGTCAGTCACCATGGAAGTCGTGACAATCGTTATGTACTACATTCTGGTCATAGATAAAACTTTTAGTTGTTTGGAAACAAAAGCCACGTGTATGTTTTACGACCACGACATAGATCAGCTGTTTGAAGTGACGTTATGCACGTCACAACACGCGAGGTCAAACCACCGACCGTCTTTTAGCATACCCAAATAAATATTACATATTGGAAAATACCTGAACGAAAAAACCCAAAGAATTTGCTCGTTGTAAGACATCAAATAAAAGTTGCCACAGATTATCATGAAATAATATTTGTTTTGTTTGTTGTTTAACGCCGCACCATGCAATATTACAGCTATATGACGGCGGTTCGTGAGATAATAGAAAGTACACTCAACACAATGAATTTATGCATTTAATATTACTATCCATTGAAGAATGTTGAAAATATGAACTTATTTGGTTATGTACTTCCATTTTCTGAGGACATGCATATAGTGTAAACAAAAACGAAATCCACATTAGCAGCACATAGCATCCATAAATAAAAGAACGACAAAAAACATTTACTAAATCATGAGAAATATCAACGGAAAGCAGAGTCCATTGTACGATTCCGACTGTATGTGTTTATTAATCACTGGCCAGTAGTGATGACACCAGGTGAAACAGTGAGCATATCCTGCTTCCCCGATGACACCGTCAAAAGCATGCAAATGCAAAGTTGTTGTCAATGTTGCATCAAATTTGGAAATGTCCTCCACGTGTCCACCATCAAACTTTTGGAAAGCTTCACTGAGGCCTTGAATGTTGTAACATGGTCACACAGCTTCTGAAGGGTCGTATAACGCTCTCTGAAACCTTAAAAAAAAGCATGCTTGATTGTACCTCAAACGTTGTGAAATGCAGACACTGAAGGTAGGAGCAGCTGGAATATTGCTCGACATAAAGAGAAAGTTGACTATTGGAAAGTTGAAGTCCGCTCTCTTGTCATACAGCCCTTTGGAGACAGATCTAAATATGAAACAGATAAAGCAGTTTCACTGGTTGCCTTCATTCCTAGTTCAGGTGGGTAAATCAGTGGAGGGGAGTTGGCTGTTTGATTATTGAACAAGAAAACATTGATGCAGAGCATCAAAGTTCCCCGCCATATGTGATGCCTCACAAACGCATAATTATGATGTTACTGAAAGGCATGATGGAGCATAATTATATTAACCACAAATAACACAACGCTGTTGTGGAAAAAAATATTATTTATTTTGAGTATTGGGCAATACAGTTGATACATTTGCATAGGGTAGGTCTATTTAAAAATAGTTTCTTGTTTAACGCCGCACTCAGCATTATTCCAGCCATATGACGGAGGTCTGTAAATAATCCAGTCTGGACCAGATCATCCAGTGATTGACACCAAGAGCATCGAACTACGCAATTGGAATATGATGTTATGCATCGACCAAATCGGCGAGCCTGACTACCCAATCCTGTTCGTCGCCTCTTACGGCAAGCATAGGTTGCTGAAGACCTATTCTTACGTGGATCTTTATTTAAAAAGTAGATCGAAGGAAATGGAAGCAATTTCTGGCACAAATGTAAACATGTGGAAATAGTATCAAAACTGCCAACAACATTGGCAGATGCACATACTCAAAAAATAGATCACATTCTTTTTACAACTAGCATTTGGTTATAATAATGTAAATGAAAATACTAAGGGCTCCATATGGCAAAAAAAGTCATACTGGATAAGGTCTTTTTGTCACAACCACAGATGCACATACTCAAAATATTATCACGTAGTTTGAGAACATTTCAATACCGGGACTAATCAATAACGGAGATTCCTCGTCTCTTGTTTTACGTTTTTTGGTCAGTTTTTTTTTATATTTCTTTCTTTCAAAGAATAGTAATTGTGATCAGGATGAGTTGAGTTACTTGGGTTTTTTCTATATACTGTTTTTTATCCAGTGTCAGTAACTGTTGTGGAATGTGGTTTACTTGTAACAATGACTGGTTTGAGTTCATATGATGATGATTGATTGGTTTGTCGTTTAACGCCGCACTCAGCAATATCCCAGCTACATGACGGCGTTCTGTAAATAATCGAGTCTGGACCAGACAATCCAGTGCCTAATATCATGAGCATCGATCCACGCAATTGGGATCGACGCCTCTTACGACAAGCATAGTAGCCTGATATATATATACTGTTAAGATGTAACATGACAATTCATCCATACTACTAAACAGAAGTAAAACCGCTGGTCCATTCGGATCAATCTGACCAAGACCATTCCGCTGATGACAGTCAAATAATGCATACGAATCGAAATCCGTAAAAATTGCAATGGAGACATCATTTAAAGTTACCAAAAGTGACGGGGATATCAATATTGCTTTTTGAAATGATTCTATGAAATTTGTTTTCCCTGCTTCAATATTTGGAGCACCTGTGACGGAGCCATAAAACTGATCTGTTATGTAGACAATATCGCTTGAGGCAGTGGCTGCTGGGGACTGATTATGACCTAAATACCCCTCATAGCCTTCGGTGTTAACTTTGTGGCTGTTGAGAGCTGTGCCTTCATCCAACAGATTATCGAGGTCAGTGGAACAGGTACAGACGCAAATAGATTTGAGCTATGGGACACAAAATATATGAGTGACCAGAGCTACGGCTGTACATTGAATTCCATTAAACGGTTGAAAAATACTACATGTGGTTATGTGCGGTGCACTGATTAAAAAACACACACGGGGGACTGGGTTAATTCAAAATACGGAATATAACTATTCCAAATATTTCCAGTGAACATGAGCATCCAAACAAAAGTGTGGTATGTAGAATATGGAACTCAGCCATATTACATTTAAATTGAGATGTCGTCGTTGTTCATGAATAAGCATATTCAGAACATAATTTTTATTATGCTGTTATTTACGATCTCCGGAGCACAGTTCTTCTTTTGTATACACCGTGAAAATCAGAAAATTAGTCCTTGAGGAAAAAAGGACATCGGATTACACATGAATGGTTTAATAATGTCAGCTAATGACCAGAAACGGTCAGATGCATCAATTAACTACATAAAGACGATTTTGAAGTATCTCTTATTGCTGGAAAAGAATAGCATCAACATTCGACGCACATGATTTGTATGTTTTGTTTCCGTAAATGCGTGGCTTGAAATTTCAAATAAACCAACATGTCGACATACATGCCACAAATTTAACGTTTCCCGTATACTTCCCCGCCTTAAGGGCGGGGAAGAATGATACCAGGTCATCGTTTGGCCAAATTCCCTTGTTTTCACTTTTGAGCAGAAATTCAAATTACGTAATGAGGGCGAAAGTGGAATCAAACCGTCATGATATAGGTTTCTTGCCCGCATGAAGGATGCAAATCTGCACTGTGAAATGCATGCGGCGCCTAATTAGGCGACTGGCAGAGCCTGCCTTGTACGTCAGAGATTAAACATATCAGCAAGGCCCTGCTTGTGTGTATACAGATGAATGTTTCGGGAATATTAGGTCAAAACGACCAGAGGGTAACTAAGAATGAATAATTATGCTTACGTGAGTAATATTTGTTTCGAAACAATAAAACAATATGCCGAAAACGGCTCACTAATGGGCAACTATGACAAATGCAATTCGGCCGCCCTGTCGATCGTGCTTTAAATATGATAATACAATACACCTATATTGTGGCTTCGTAAAGCAGGATGTTTCATAAGAAAAAAAGATAGAAGTGTCAAAGAAAAGCATCAACCATTTGCTACGTCCACTACTACATACTTACTGCATATCACATTACATAATGAAACATTCTGAAGTAGCGAATAATTGATGAAAATAACAAATTCATTATGGTTACCTTTTCATCTGCTTTTACACTATTTCCACAATAACGGCGTGTCAGCTTTATGTGTGAGTCAAGCCCCCAAACCCACCTGGACGGTGCTGACAAAACAATATGGACAAATGGGTGAACAGCGTTCAACATAGTCGCCGCAATATGTTACGGCGGCCTTTACATATTAAAGTTTGGATTATTTTTGATGTGATGAGCAACGTCCGCTGCCCTCGGAATACCAGGTCACCGAGCCTGACCACCCGATCAATTACGTCGACTCTTACAACCAGCATATTCTTACTCCTAAAATAAGTCATTCGATTGTTTGGTCCAGACGGGATTATTTACACTGCAGCAATATAACTTGAATATTGGTGTGTGGAGTTAAGCAACCCACGCGAACGCACAAACGCACGCACAGAGAGACAGCCAAACACACTCACTACCCCTTCAGGTTAGTGTGTCCTCCTTTCAATGTGACCGCCTCCGTGGTCTAGTGGTAGAGCGTCCGCCCGGAAAGAGGAAGGTCCGGGGTTCGATCCCCGGCCGCGTCATACCAAAAGACGTTAAAAGATGGCACTTGTTGTTACCCTGTCTGGCGCTCGGCATTAAGGGTCTAGAACAAGGACTGGTTGGCTCGGAGTCAGTATACTGTGTCTGAGTGGGGTATTCATGTTAAACTGCGGCATCAGTATCCGTATCTAACTCGGCATCAGTCCGGACCAGTACAAGCTTAAGCAGCCACACAAACAGATACACGTGCATGCACGTTGCTATATAAGTAAAATAATCTAGGACACGACGTTAAAAACCCCATTTCACCACCACCTGCTCCAATGTGCGCGATTACGGAACTAATAGTTATATATCGATCATTTCGATGTTACTGCTCCATGTGTGCATCCAGGGTCAAGAGACATAGGGATACGTCAGTTTGTGAATCTTATTTAATGCCGGGGACGTTTATATTGTTCTTGGCCACAACAGGTGTGAAAAAAGGTAAGGCACGACGTGTATATATTCAGGATACAGCGGTATGAGGCTTTTTGGACAAGCTTGTTTATATGTTCACCCACAACCACACATACTAGCCGTATGCAAACAGTTCATATGCAGCTGTGCGTATCCAAATTATAACCATGCACATGTATAATGCGCCGTATCTCCCTGACGTGTGCTCGTGGCGCTGTATTTGATGAACGGGTCCATGTGCATATGAATTACTTTCTCAGTGTAGGGTACAAGCAAACTGCCTCTCAGACCCTCGAAGGATAGACATTAACTTTTCCCATTCATCAAAACGGCACCCGTGTTTGGTCAGTAGAGGGGTATCCGAAACAAATAAACTGCCTGAGGGGACATCACAATTACTTCACAACGGCTGATTCAGTTTTGGAGCAGGGGCAGAGCCCTAGAAGATTTCCAGCAGTCACATTTGCCGAGCGCCGCTACTGATCGCCGAGTGTGTGGCGCGGGCGGATAGATAGCTAGGTAAGTAGACCTTCTTACCCGGGAACCTTTTAATCAGTGAATAGAAACGTTTGACATTGACACTGTACTTAGGGTAATCATTTACAACAAGATATATAGCATCAACTTGTCCTTTAGCAGATGGATACGTTAATATGTGACTGAACTGATCCACATCTGCTATTGAGCTTGTCTGCGTTTATCCACATTATTAATTACATTGGGTGAAATGCATTGTCTTGAACACCCATGGGGTTCAGGGTAAGAATATAGATCCCCGGCAAAGTAAGAGGCGACTAAATGGGTCGGGTGGTCGGACTCGGTGACTTGGTTCACTGCATGTCATCGTATCCAAATTGCGTGCTCAGGATGTCAGTCACTGACTCAGGAATTCTTACAGCGTGGAATACAGTTTTTTTAGTTGAAGGATAATATAGGTGCTCTGCAAAACATACATAAACATGTGGAAGAACAAGAGATCATGTGACAATTGATGTCCTGGCTTTAGAGACCAGGACTGATGGACATCAGTTGTGTAATTAAGCATTTTAAAGTCGAATATCAAGAACGCCAAAATAATATTATAACATATGGTGTTCCTTTGGGCCCCTACAATTCCTTCATGGCTTGTATGAACAAGGTTGTGAAGTTGTTAACAGTGCTTGAAGCAAAGAAAACACTTGTCCCCCATTAGGACAGAACGTGTCCATAGATTAGCTACACGTCACTGGCAAACACAGGAAAGAGCGGTTTTACAACATATGGTCAAGGAAATGGCTGACGATATAACAAAAACATAAACAGTTTTTGGACCCGTGATGATCAGTGTTAGAATAGGTCTTCAGCAACCCATGCTTGCCGTAAAAGGCGACTATGTCGTAGGAGCCACTAACGGGACCGGATGGTCAGGCTCGCTGACTTGGTTGTCTGATTCAGACTCGATTATTTACAGCCCGCCGTCATATAGCTGGAATATTGCCGAGAGCGGCGTTAAACAACAAACAAACAAACAACAGTTTTTGTTATCATAAAGGGGACAGAATAGTTGAGGCAGAAGGAAGGCGTGAGATACTGCCAAATGGCAGTGTATTTTATTGTTAAACAATAATTGTAACTGTGTTACGTTGTTTCTGTGGAGATTCGGTAGACGCTCATTGCATTCTGTTTTGACAGTGATCAGTCGTCAGGGGGTCACTATATTTAGATGCTAGCTAGTGTGGTGCGTAAACTTCTGGTCCGGTATACCGCGGGCGGTGGTAGTATGTTATAGAAAAATGGAGAATGTTCTCTGTTGTGAGGGCACTATGTTGACCTTTCCCATAGCTTGTTAAACTATTTAAGCGGACACGAGCGTGTTTACGTATCTCTCACGCATTTCATCACACCGGAACCAGCTTTTATGTGAGGATCACTCATCATCCCTGATTCTCTGCCCACCCCATCTCGGAAGCTTGACCACTGTACATTATAATATACGTAGAAAACAGTACCATCTCCTATCGAATTATCGACTTTGGTAACCATATTTTCGCGAGTTATTGACAATAGTTCTTGGTCAGTTTTATTTAACTTTTGACTTTCAACTTTTACATGTTTATATTTGGAATCAATTTGAACATTAAATAAGGTAACTCTTCATTTAAATGTGTCAACGTTTTGTTGAATGAATTTTTTAGCGCTGACATTTTGACAATTTGAAATGATTTCAGTTAGTTGCGAAAATAGGGAATATGAAGATTAACTACGAACATGATCCCAAACATATAATTTTTTATATATATGTATTTTTACGTTGATGTGAGTAGTATCCTCTACGTAGATGAAAGTATCATCAACGAAGGTGATGTATCGTCTACGCAGATGTAAGTATCATCTACGATGATGATATATAATGTTTTCGGATACTGTGGCACTAAGGCGACATTTTTTATTACTTAGTTTACGGATGTGCCGCTCTTTCAAAGTCCAAATGTTAAAAAACAACAACTACAAATTACTCCTTTTTTTCACGCCGATCTTTACTTTAAAAATGCATAAAAAGTTAAAAAGAAAGAAAGAAGATTTCAAGTGTAAAGCAAAGGGAAGTCACTCTGATATTTCTCGCTGGGATCCATCAAAGCTTGTCAACGCAAAGCACAGTGGCGATCAGTTTAACTCCTTCAACGCTGTTGGCCGGTACACCAGCCAAGAAGCCACGAGTGACCAGACACCGCAGGCAGGTAGACCGGCCAAGTCAAGTCAAAATATTATATAATTTTATTAACCTACCTGTCATACCATTCATTTATTAAATCTATCACATTTCGCAATGTCTGAAATGCATATTCCATTTCAATTTATCATTTTTATCAATAGATTAAAAGATTTTTCACTATTTCCCGCAATGTTATTGAAAATAAATTTCTCGGACACATACTTCGACAACGGGTCCTCATCGAACATGTCAAACAGCAAAATAAAGATGTGTCAAGCAACGCTTTAAATGTATAATACAAAGTAATAAATAAAATCAACAAAATTACATCTCAAAGTTGCCAAATTGACATCTAAGTTATTATTTCACTCTGTTCATGCGATTGCGTGTAATGTAAGTCAAATGACATCTCGGCTTTCGCCTCTATTTCTCGGCTCGTACACGATGATTTATTGCCAAAATATATGCATAAGAGATCTTTGATTTTTCCGATTACATTAACAATGAAACTAAAAAAGAAATAGGCAAGTGGGTTTTATAAAATCTTATATTTGCCGAAAATCGTTAAATTTTCGCTTCCTTGGTCCTTAATATGGACGTTATGAATGTGTTAGCTTACATTATATAATTTTAAAGCGAAATTAATGAAGTTGTAAATGAATTATTTACATAATGTGATACACATAACTTTCATATTTAGTAACAATAGGATTAAGTAAACCTTTCAAATGTTACAGTGGGCGGACCTCATTCATATTCATGCGGGCATAATTGTCAGCACACAACGCAACTTATCCTGGCTCACCAGTGATATGCTGTGTAGCTAAAAGTTTATAAAAGGATTGAATTAATTTTTTAATGAAGTAGACTGCCTGATAACTGACTGATAATCGAATGGTTATCCAACAACACCATAGAATGCATATCATGGTAAATCACAATAACACTGGACCACGTCATCAGATGGGTACAGGCGTGTATAAGTTGCAATATCGTAATGATGTTCAGCTGCCATGTTACTTTTCAATTTACCCTTGTAATGCCCCGTGATTGTGGTGAACGCCTGTATTACCTGTATCACTTTCTAATTGCTATGGCAGCTATATTGAAAAAGTTTGTTTATGGCCATTGTTCAGCTATTTCTGCTTTAGAGGTACTGTCATACTCCTAGAGTCTCTCAAAATGTATTTTGGCACTGTAAACACATTCTCCGATATTAGCAGATTGTGGAAGCTGGACTTTGGCATATATGTTTCTCTCATGAAGACATCAAATATAGCTTATAAAGACTTACTGGTTTCTTTTCTGAAACAACTGGAAAGATTGTATGGAATAAGAAATAGCATTCTAAGAAACTTTGATTCTTCAAGTAAAGTACTTTTAACAATGTTCTACAATTGTACATTCATTTTTGACAATTTATAATAACTGTAAAACTTGTCTTACTTTATTCAAATTATTGAATAGCAATGCTGACAGCTGTGGAAACATTGTTTATAATGGACAATTACAAGGGGAAAGTTAACTACATCTTACACACAACGCTGAAATCTACTACTTTTAATGTAGTGATCACTCGTATTACTTGTATTGATTCAGATAAAACTGAGTCTAACCATGCCGAGCCACGAGAAAGACGTTGGTGATCCTGGAATCCCTATGACAAGGGTACATCATGAAGTAGAAGAAGAAGAAGAAGAAGAAAGACCTACAACAGGTCTCCAACAAAGAGACACGTGGGGCAGACATCTGGATTACATGATAACAATGGTTGGCTATTGTGTGGGATTAGGTAACCTGCTAAGGTTCCCCTACATCTGCAGCAGGAACGGCGGAGGTACGAAACCTGTTATATTAAGTAACGTACAATGTGACTGAAAATATCACTGAAGATGAACTAGCACAAAGAGTTTATTCAACAGGAGCTGATCACAAAAAGCTTATAAATTAGGAAAATTAAATATGAGAACTCCTTATGCATCTATTCACTAGGTCACGTTAAATCCTCAAGAATTTGGTTTTTGATCAGTATTTCTTTCTTTCGTTGTTTGGAGGCATTACTAACATAACCAGGGTTCCCAATTATAAAAAAAACATGTTCTTAAATTCTTTTCTTTGGACAGTTTAGCATGGTCCGCAAGGAAAGACCCCACTGTTTATTGTTTTCCTACAATGCGCCGCATATTACAAAAGTTTAAACGTGCCTTGATTATTTTATAAGAGAAATTCCGTCCCCATCTGAAAATCAAATGATTGCTCCCTAGATTTTCGTGAGCTGGGTTTACCACGGTTTTGAATGGAACCTTAGGGATATAACGACAAGTCAGCTTCTGTTTTAGGAAACACCCCGTGAGCTCACGTATGATGCTTCAAAAGCATGGATCATAATCACGCACTTGCTCGAGCTGAGGGATGCCAAAGCTCAATTTGGTGGTCGGTCTGATTGTTGAACATGTTACGTATTCATTATATGACCACTGGATTGTCAGGTCCAGACTCAAGCTGGAATGATGCTGAATTATTAAACAATAGTTTACTCAGTCACTCACTATTAAGTATATCAATAAATATAACATGTGTCTACTTTCTTCCAGGGGCTTTCTTGATCCCTTTCCTCCTTTTTCTTCTGATCGCCGGGTTCCCAACTTTTTTCCTCGAGTCGTCAATCTGTCAGTTCTCGGGAAAGGCTGCCCAACATGTCTGGAGCATTTGTCCCATGTTTAAAGGCCAGTGCACATTTATATATAAAACATCTTTGCTAAATACATTTCCGACAAAATCATAAGCATAATTATGCTTATGATTTTGTTGGAAATGTTTATAGATTCATAAGCATATGCTTATCATTTTGTCGGAAATGTTTATAGATTCATAAGCATATGCTTATCATTTTGTCGGAAATGTTTATAGATTCATAAGCATATGCTTATGATTTTGTTGGAAATGTTTATAGATTCATAAGCATATGTTTATGATTTTGTCGGAAATGTTTATAGATTCATAAGCATATGCTTATCATTTTGTCGGAAATGTTTATAGATTCATAAGCATATGCTTATCATTTTGTTGGAAATGTTTATAGATTCATAAGCACATGCTTAAGATTTTGTCGGAAATGTTTATAGATTCATAAACATATGCTTATGATTTTGTCGGAAATGTTACAGATTCATAAGCATATGCTTATCATTTTGTCGGAAATGGTTATAGATTCATAAGCATATGCTTATGATTTTGTTGGAAATGTTTATAGATTCATAAGCATATGCTTATCATTTTGTCGGAAATGTTTATAGATTCATAAGCATATGCTTATCATTTTGTTGGAAATGTTTACAGATTCATAAGCATATGCTTATCATTTTGTCGGAAATGTTTATAGATTCATAAACATATGCTTATCATTTTGTCGGAAATGTTTATAGATTCATAAGCATAAGCATTTGCACTTATAAGCCCAACATGAACGTGTAAATAAGGTTAGACTATATTATGAATTACAGATGGAACATAGGTGTTTCTCATACCATTTTGTGCAAATGAACTACTATGCAGTCTTTGAAAGACATTTAGAAGACACACGCAGAAGAGAATTTATGAATGTCAACTTCTTCTTTATGAAGAACAAAACTTTTCGGAGTATATACTAGTACTAACTGCTAACATCTACTGGGCAAGTAGCTGAGACGCAAGTCAAGTCGTGGAAGGAAGGCTCGTACCGCCCTCTTCTCACATGTATATAGGTTCAGCCAACATTCTAGGACAGTGCTACCTGGAAGCGTCCAAAATGTAGTTTGTTGATAACTGTGATCAAGCCAGCTCCTCACAACGTAGCTCTCGATACTGGGAGGGTAACCAAGATGTCAAGCGCTTGGATTGAATTTGAACTGTAAACACTAAGGGAGGTCACTCTCTTGTACGAGCTGTCAAGGTCACATTCAAGACACTATTTCTTGAGAGCCACAATTAACTTGCTGCCAATTACAATCGACTCTAATAAAGTTATAATATATAAACTGCCACACATCGATACATAAAACCACAAATATTTGTTATATACTCCTTCTAATCAAGAAAAAAAGGTATGTTTGACATACAAAGTAATTGAAAAATGTTTGAAACGTTGGACGACATATTAAATATTTGATGTTCCTTTGAATGGTAGGTAACATCTTTCATCATATTTAATATAGGTCTCAGATACTTCTACCACTAATAATACGAATGTGTTGATTGTTTTCAGCCAAGGCGTGTAAAATCAGAGCGTTATGGGACCCACCTTATTGAAACAAACATAAACGTGTTTTTACAATCAGCAGGGATTGGTTTGGGCGGTGTCGTACTCACAGTCATCATGACGCCCTATTACAGCCTCTATCTTGCCTGGCCCATCTACTACATGGTGAAGTCCTGCTCCAGTGTCCTGCCCTGGACAACTTGTGGCAACAGCTGGAACACCGACCTGTGTGTGGAAGGCGTGAATACAACCTACAGCAGTAACAAGACACCTCTGGCAGTGAATACAACAGATACAATCCCTGCAGCTGAGTTGTGGGAAAATGGGACCTTGGCTCACTCACCTGCTGAGGAATTTTGGCAGTAAGATATCCACCAAGATGCATACCATCCAGACAAACTTGGCAGATCTATTTTAGTTCTTATCATGATTAATATATGCTAATTCTTTCCCCTTTAAAAAACGTAAATGTTGAGATGAGTAACTTTGATTAAGCAGGACACGTGTTATTGTAGTCCTGCACCATGACCGTGGAATATATTTATTTTATGAAAAAAAAATAATCTAGAAATGCATACAAAAGCAAGTCTAGCCAGCTCAAGCTAGCTGACTTGTATTTGTCATTGTATATGGGTTCAGCTCCCAAGAACATCTACCAATTATAAGGATTCAAGGGCGCTTTCCACAAAGCGAGTTTAGGAAATCAGCATAGAGAATTTTTTTATTTTTAGAGTCAAGAAGGATATTGTGTAATATAAGATTTCAGAGACTAAATGTTAGTCTAGTGTTATTGGTGAAATCCGAAGTATGGTTATATAACTTGGATGTGTCAAGACCGAGAATTTGCATATGATCTTTCGCAGAACTTGGGAACAAATGTGTTTTGTCTTTTATGCCCAATGTTATTTGTTTCGTCAGATGTATTGTCGTGTAAGCATCATGGCATGATAAACATGAGGTGAGGTACGGTGAAATGGGATTTAACGTCGCGTCAAAGATTACTGCACTTACATAGTGACTTACATGTACGTATGTGTGTGTGTGTGTGTGGCTTCTTGTACTAGTCCGGAATAATGCCGATTATATAGTGCTTGCCCACTGGGATACCATGCCACAGTTTGACATAAATACCCCACTCATACACAGTATTCTCCGAGCCCACCAGTCGTTGTATTTAGCCCCTTAATACAGGGTAACAACAAGTACTATCGTCTTTTGGCATGAAGCGGCCGGGGATCGAACCCCCGATATTCCGCTTTCTCGGTGGATGCTGTACCACTAAACCACGGAGGTGGTCTATAAAGATTCAGAGCATCACAAGTATACAAAACCGTGTGTCGAAACAGCATCACAACATTCATCGCCGCGTCTTCTTATGACATTGCATTGCAAATGACAGTAGCCCCACTTTGTCCAAGCAGTCATTTGAAATGTCGTCCTTATTATTTCAACGGATGAAAGCATGTGTCATGAATCTTTGGTGGTTTGTAAGTGGTGTTGCTTAACCGTAATTACAACAATTTCAACAATAACGTATAAACTGCCGAATGAATTCATATTTCCAACAGGTCATGATTCGATGAGTCTATCAGGGTCAAACCGAGTTTGATATGTAAAGCTAGATGACACCGTTGAACACAGATGCTTCTAACGTGTGTCTTTGTGGTTAGACTCTTAAGAACAGTTTTCGAAAAGCTGCATTTGTATGCTTTCTTGTAATCAGTCTGTATTGCCAGGTCGCATAAAGAGAATAGCCTATGGCCGAATCATCGTAACGAATGTTGTATTCACACAGCAACTCTTTTTTCGACATTGAAGTAAGATAATATGCAAAGTTTAAGTGAGTAATAAATAAAATGTTTTAACTACTTTCTTGCATTTCAATACATATCAAACTAGCCCTTGTTCGTTAGATACGTTTTAAAATGCACTCAGTGTCATTAAAATGGGGTCGATAGTGGAGTCGCCATCTGTTTAACAGTCACTTGCATGAGGAACTTATAATATCCTGCTAGTTGTGTTGTGGAAGGGTTTTCTAACTTAATTGTGTGGTATGCCTTGCAGGTACAATGTCCAGGGTGTCTCTGCCGGCGTGGAGGACGTGGGATCTGTGCAGTGGCACATAGCTGGGTGTCTGTTTGGTTCATATGTAATGATGTTTCTGTGTCTTATCCGTGGAGTCAAGTCTGCTGGCAAAGTAAGTTGACAGAAATACTGTTGGAATCAAACAAAGGATTCTGCTTTTAGCAAAGATTTCTTAAGATTATAGAATAGCGTTTGTCGCTTCTATTTCTCAGGGAACCACACAACATGTTAGTACGTGTTGGCCACATTGAACATTTCTATTGCACTCCTTGGACAGACTGGATGTTGTTAGTGTACAGTTTTGAACAAAACTAACAACAACAACAACAACAACAACAACAATGAATATTGTCTCGACAAATATCTACGAAATCTGAAGGCTGTGTATTTAAATATTTTGTATTGTGAATTAATTAATAACTTGCATTCGGGTACAGTTAAGTCATTGTTTTATTTTCTGGGATTCTGGTAAATACTGCAACCAGGGCATCACCATATGTTGCAGGGTGTATTGACTACAAAGATGATGTTCACATATAACAAAGTGCACACTGTTGTATTGAAAGATAATACTTTCCTGACAACAGGTTGTGTATGTGACCGCATTGCTGCCGTACCTTCTCCTTGTTTCCATCTTCATAATTACGCTGCTACAACCAGGCGCTCTAGATGGCATACTGTACTACGTCGTTCCAGATTTCTCAAAACTACTTGACATACAGGTGCGTCTCTTCTCAAATTTATTCAACTTCTTCTTTAAATTTCATGGCAATTATCATTTTTATGATAGTTATCCTTAAGATGTTATTGACTAGTTACAATCCTTAAATATCACAAGCCAAACATTACCATCCCAGGAGAGTGGGAAGCATCATTTCAACAAATACAATGTTCCAATGTTTTTTTTCAGGTGAATAACTTACTTGCCCTTGAATGTATTTATAAGGGGTGCTACAGGGGGCAGGATAAGTTCACATTTTCGCTATAACCCAGTACCATCACAATTTTATAGTGTTCCTTAAACACATGCACATAGTAAAGTCGGAATTCTACAATCGACTCTGATGTTTGTAGAGCTTTCATGTAAATATGGGAAAGGTTGTGTGCTTCTGTTACAATGGATCAGGTACTCATCTAATGCCTTTGTGCTTTGAGTATGTCTTACCTTGTCTATGCAAATCAAAGTATTGTCATACGTTTCAATGCATATTTAATGTAGGTATGGATCGAAGCGTGTCTGCAGGTTTTCTACTCTCTGGGACTTGGCTTTGGATCAGCTGGGACTGCTGCAAGCTACAAAAAGTTCCATCAACCATGTCTCAGGTGAGCTTTCGCGTGCATCAGAGAGATCTGTTTAACGCAACTTCAGCCAGTTATATAGCGACGTGCATGCACGTGTATATATATATGTGTGTGTGTGTGTGTGTGTGTGTGTGTGTGTGTGTGTGTGTGTGTGGCTGCTTGTACTAGTCCGGACTGATGCCGATTTAAAGTGCTAGCACACTGACATACCATGCCGCAGTTTAACATGAATACCCAACTCAGACACAGTATACTGGCTCGCGGTCCTTTTATGAAAAGAAATAAACAAACTGTAATTTAGATTTGCAATGAGCATTTATAACTATCACTAGACCACGGGGGCAGCCGTTTCGTGATTAAGAATCGCCGTGCCGAGCATGGTACATAATGCACGTCCTCAAATCATGCGATGTGGACTGGAGCCCCGCTGGCTATACATGTTTTCAAATCTTACTTAGTATCGTCCAAATAAACCTTTTCAATTTCTGTTAATTCAAAGTGTCTATTATTTCAAATGTTGGGTCAAGATAATCTAGGCATTGTCCATTCGTGGAGAATAATGGATCACATATTGTTTTCTCAGTAAACTTCAGATGGCATTTACTTTTATTTTTGACAAACTGTCCTGGACCCTGAAGATAGATATGTAACTGCATCTATGGTCAACATGTTTTTTTTTCTAAAAAATGCCCCATGGATCAAGGAATGAAGTTTTACCTCAAGTTTATTATGAGAAATAGTGTGGAAAATCAAATGTTTTGACAGCTTGGAACTTTTTTATCTCTACAGTGAAGTTTTGTTTGTTTGTTGTTTAATGCCGCACTCAGCAATATTCCAGCTACATGCGGGCTGTAAATAATCGAGTCTGGACCAGACAATCCAGTAATTGACATCATGAGCATCGATCCACGCAATTGGGATACGATGACATGCATCAACCAGTCGCCTTTTACTATTGTGAAGTGCAGACATACACTACGTTTATTAAGTTCCTTCTCAAGTAGCGCGAATTAGTGCTCGATACGTTCGCAATAGTGACGTGAAAGTAGAGCAAAAGTGGTGCAAAAACTGCGCAATCTTAACGCGAAAGTGGCGAGAAAATGTCGCGGAAATAGCGTGATGTATCGTGTTTAGTGGTTCATGAGTGGCGCAGTTTATTAAATCTAACAGTTTAACAGTATCGAGGTTTATATTGCCATGTTCTTTATAAGTGTGGCTTTCTGCTTTGATACAACATATTAACACATGTGTGAGAGGCGGGTGCTACCGATTTAGCTTTTGCGCGAAAACCTGGTTTCATCACTGACACTGATCCATTCATATGTTTTTTACAGTTTGTTTGCCTTTAAGACCCAATGGAGTCTCTTTCGTTGGATAATTGAGACTGGCCTTGACGTTTTATGTCATATCGATCAATAAGGAAGTATTCATAGAAAATGTATATATTTTCGCTGATAAGAATGACATACAAATGATTATTTCTCTTAATTTATTTGTACAAGTTTTCAGTTATCTTGGTTGAATGGTTTGTGAACAAAGCCATGGGACTCATGGTGTAAATAAGAAATATATGTACATGTAAAAGTATAATGTTAAATGTATCACTTGCTGTATGTAGGTACGATCGTCTGCACGGTTAAAATTCAAGTCAATCTGGTCTTCACGAAAAGAACAAATCGCAATTATATGACCTGGTGACTTATTGATGGTTCCTAAGAACATTCATCAGTAACTATAGAGAAAATGGTTATTGATTCATTGTTATCTGTTTGTCGGGAATAACTTTTGATAAAAATCTGTTAACTGGGTACAGTTCATCAATCGTTAAATTTAAGTATTGTGCGGTAGTCATTATCTGTGTGTATACCTTTGATGTGTAGGTACATTAATATGTTAAGTGTGGCTGTGAAATTGCAGATGATGCTGATAAGCCATCGATGCGAGTCACACTAATTGAGTTTCGCTAATCGTGTATCATGTAATAAATTGATTTGGGTCTACATACATCATAAACTGATTGAATGATATTCATAAAACGAAGCTGAAATTAGATGATACACGAATTGTAATATTCTGCCTTAAAATAATAGGACATATGGTTTTATTTTATCCGTGTCACGCATTGATGAGTTCAAATTTGAATGATGCAAGTGCATGAGGCATAATACTGCTATACTATGTCTGTGCAAGGTTGTTAATAAATCCATGACGAGGGTCGCTGATTGGAGTGCTTGCTCGGACAGGAAAATAAGCATGGTTAGTTGTTTGTCATGTCCGAAATTCATTGTTAGCTCGGCATTTGACGGCGAATCAGACTAACGCATTTTCCAAATGATATATTTCTAGGATTAGAAAAATCAATCCACACGCCCCTCACACTAATCAAAGCCCTCACTACAACACTATCAAAGACAGTCTTGTAAATTGTAACAACAGTTGCTTGATGAGTTGTGCGAGACTCAACAACAGTTGGCAGAATTTATAAAGAGAGGTATGAGGACAACAGAGAAATATATTGTAGTGTGTTCCTAGACAGAACGTCTAACCTGAACAGGAACCATTTATTGTTTTGTGTTGTTAATATGTGACACTGTTGTTAAAATGCAAATGTGTACATTTTTTAAATAAGGATGTTTAATTTATTATATACTTCTGAAGTCGAGAAAAGTAATGTTTTCATTGCAGTGAACATAACCCTTGATATTTCACTGCAGTGAACATTACGCTTGATATTTCAGTATCAATAAAACACTTTGACGGAACTATTGTCATACAAGAGCTACCTCCCCTGAAATTCTCTCCCTTTATCGTAATTGTCTCACCCGTACACAAACTATTGACATCCGGTTTGCGTTAGTTCTACATTGACAAGGCAGATTAATGACAGATGGTTATTGATGGAGTTAATATCGATTCTTGCCGTTTGTTATTTTCTCGAAAATGTTTTATAAAACTGTACATTTCTCATTTAACTCTGAAATATATAATAATGCACTGTATACAATTTGTGACTGATAGCCTTCGATAAATGTAAAAAGGTAAACAAATTCTTAAATACATATCTCAGTGTAACTGTGTTGCTCTGAACAACTGCATTTCTGTCTGGAATGTAAGGTATATTACCCTAGGATCCAGAAATGTGCTAATTTGAGCAGAAGCAACAGAACGTTTGTTTCCATATCAACGATGTTTCACTATACATAGTGTGGATACCACATATCGTTGGAAACACTGAGTTCACACATGTTTGTGATGGTTGCCAGCACTACACCCAACTTCTCGCGAATACCTTGAAGGACAGCGATTCATAAACACGTGGTTAGGATACAGTCGGAATCATACAACAAACTCTGGTTTTAGCAGACATTTCGATAACCCATTCTTGTTGTTTTTACCGCTGCTTTGTCTTTTGCGCCAAGTGGAATATTTTTTGGCGGACAGTCGAGATAGGTACGTCTCTAGCGTTGACCTTTTGTTAAAATGGTATTATTGGGAGGGTTTTGTCGCCTTTATTTCATAAGAAAGAGATGAGTGAATGAAATACATGTATGTTCACAGAGATTGCCTCTTATTGACCATGGCATCAGAGGGAACCAGCATCATTTCTGGTTTGGTGACATTTGCTGTTCTCGGGGCGATGGCAAAGAAAATTGGTGTTCCCATTGCAAAGGTAGTTTCGACAGGTAGGTCATTTGTTAATAATGTTAAAAGCATATACATGTTTACAGTTTGCATTTGCTAAATGCCAGCAAAGCTTTCAAAACGTTTTATGGTAGATATGTGGAGGACAAAATCTCCAAATTTGTCGCATCATTAAAAAAAATGATGTCCGATGCAATTCCCTATTTTGACTTGTACCACGTGTTCCCGTGAATTTTTCAGTTGAACAGTTGACTTGCTTTGCAGTGTTTGTGTCGTGTGCCACCGGTAGTGCAGGATACCATCATCTTTTCGTGAACACCTCATATCATCACCACAGTCGCAATCGTACAATGTACTCTGCTTTTAGTGGAGATTTCTTATGATTATGGAAATAGTTTTGTCGCCTTTTTTTTATCTGGTTAAATATTATATACATTGTACCTGAGCATGATACGATATATCATATCGTGGATAGTGTTATGAATGCGATAAACGAATCCAAAAAACTTGATATCGCAAGTTGATAAATATGTAGGAACTACCATTAACATTCTCCGTACATCGATGCGATACCTCCTTGTTTTATACACTAGTACTATTGCCTAAAGTACACATGAGTGTCGATAGGGGTTTCCAATGTGTTGGTGTTGAGGTAAACTGTCATAAGGAATTCTCGTTTTAGGTTGAAAAAATGTCAACAACTTTCATTTATTTGAAACGTATCAGGAATCTCACATTAAAAACGGAAACATTTAGGATATTTCTGTTCACAAACTGTCGTTTATCCTGTGAAAATTTTTGACTAAAAAAGACCATGAGCCTACCAGTCCCAGATCAGGCACAATCGCCATCCAAAGAGACATGATTGTGGTTATTCCATTGCTGTTTCTCTTGAATAATCAATGGTTAGAAAGGTAATGAAATCTGTACACATGGAAACAAAATAACAGGTGTATATGTATATCTTTCGAGGAAAAATAAACAATATGGGAATTTAAACAATTTGTTTCTGAAAGTACTCAAGCGACATACTACAGCAATGCGACAGAGCCTGTAAACAAACCAGACAATCAAGTGGCCGATGAATCTGAAAATCCAGTGACGCGATAGCGTATTTACTGATTTTGTTGAAACTAATAGGAACAAAATGTTAATATTGAATAAAGATATGTTTTCTATCATGGATGAATACATTGGATGTTTCTGTTGAAGGTCCAGGTTTGGGGTTTGTAACCTATCCAGAAGCTCTGGCACAACTTCCGCTTCCTCAGCTGTGGTCATTCCTGTTCTTTCTGATGCTGCTGATGGTTGGTTTAGATTCGATGGTACGAATTAAGGTGTTCAACTGGTTCACAAAACTTCATCTGTGACCTTGACCTTCACTCATGACGTCTACCACTTTTAGACCAGCTCACTCGTTTCACGAACGGTTCACATTTCCCATTGTCAATCTGAAAATAAAATAATAAAACCATAAAACCCGTTCCATATTGATAAGAAATCTCTGGATTGTACGATTTCGACTATGTCATGATGATGTGTTGAAACAGTATTAAGCAATGGGAATAGTAAGCCCCATGTTCTGTATATGGTTAAGGACCACCAATGCAACATATGTTAGATTCAAGTTAAGATGCAAAATGAGTAATGATCAAATATTGTAGGAGCTGTCTTGTGTGGGCAGCGCATATCGAGTGAGTGAGTGAGTATGGTTTTAAGCCGCTTTCAGCAATATTCTAGCAATATCACAGCGGGGGACACCAGAAATGGGCTTCACACAGTGTGCCCACTAGGCTACCCCACCCACACATATCAAACAACTGTATCCAATCCTAGTAATTGGGACTAGGTTGAAAAATCAATACACATTACTGCAAGGTAAGAAAAATGGCAGTACATAATTGATTGGCAGTACAAAATTCAGTTGCAGGAAAAATACAATATGTGGTAATAGCAATACAGTCAGTGATGACAGTATTCACTCAGCTGCAACAGTGGCCAAGGTTCAAAATAGGCCTCGGCTGAATATCCAGGATGAAAACGTTATCTTCACACATCCGTTGGTCTTGATGTAATGTGAGATGTAATGTGAAATGAAGGAGGCGCGCCCTTTCCCCTTTATATAGTCTCAATCCCTCCCAGAAGGTTCTTAACAGTGCTTGATTAGTCTAGATGTTCTAGAAGATTCCAGATTACATCTGACCCCACAAGCATCTAAATACAGTAACTTCCACACTACTGTTTCATTAGATAGTGCAACATTCCTGGCAACTATGCTATGAACTTCTTCTGAATCTCAACAGAAACAATGTAATACAATTATACAACATTGTTTAACATTATATTACACTGCCATCTGACAAAAGATCCGAGTCAAGTACATGCACATGCCATATACAAGTTACTTTATCACTACATTCTGGTTATAATAATGCAAAATACTTTTTAATTTCTTTTAGTTCCTTGGAATAGAGGTAGTGGTCACTGCCCTGGTTGATCAGTATCCACGACACTTGGGCAACAAGAGGATGCTTGTAACTGGAGGATGGTGTCTGATGTCCTTTTTTCTTGGAATAGTTTTCTGCACACAGGTGATTTTGGTATACAACACCGAGAAATGCAATCTATGTCATTATGTGGTAGTGTATATTACATATATAACACACAGTGAATATATTAACACACAACCGCAATGTGCCTATTGAAATCAAACAATTGGCGTTGGCTCTGTTAACACATTTCTTCAGCTGTTGGTCTTCCCCAACTCGCCTAGTAACGTTTTAGTAACTGTCGGTAAATTTAGTAGCATGGGAAACATTGTATTGCAGTATTCGAATCAGGACTGGTAGCAGCTGCAATAGTGACAGTGATTGAGTTTATTCTGTAAAGAGGCCATCATACAGGTTACAGTGAGGTATGGCTTACAGTAACGGAGCGCAAACTCATGGTGTCAATATATAAAATGCACAAAAGTTCTTATACAATATCAAAATGTACAGTATGTTTCTGTTTAGTTACTTGTCGTAATACAAAAGTAATTAGTACGTGTCTTGAGTGCTTGGGATATGAATTTAGTTATCATGCTTTTAAGATCCGGATTAGAATTTGAAAATAATTCTTTCTTGCTTTGGATGTTTATAATAAAAGTTTTCGATCCCCGGCCGCGTCATACCAAAAGACGTTAAAAGATGGTACTTGTTGTTACCCTGTCTGGCGCTCGGCATTAAGGGGCTAAAACAAGGACTGGTCGGCTCGGAGTCAGTATACTGTGTCTGAGTGGAGTATTCATGTTAAACTGCGGCATGGTATCTCGGTGAGCTAGCACTATAAATCGGCATCAGTCTGGACTAGTACAAGCAGCCACACAAACACACACGTACATGCACGTCGCTATATAAGTGCAATAATCTTGGACGCGACGTTAAACCCCATTTCACCTCACCTCACCTTTAATAAAAGTGTGTTACTATAATTATTTTGTAGATGTAGCAGATATGTCGTATCAGAGGCCTCGTGCCAAGCTCCTAACATGGGGTTGGGTGGTGAAGGTGTGAATCAAAGTTGTTGTGTTATGTGATGTACATACGTATCTGCCTTGGACACACAGTAGATTCTGTATCTACAGGTGTGTGTTGTTTTCTTGTTGTTTTCGCCCTGACAGGTAGTAGTAGTAGCACTTGTAGTATTTGTAGTCGTAGGAGTAGTAGTAATGTTGGTGGTGGCGGTGACAGTAGTAGTGGTACTTGTATTTTTAGTAGACGTGGTAGTTGTAGTAGTAGTAATAGTAGTTGTGGTAGTGGTAGTAGTAGTAGTAGTAGTAGTAGTGGTAGTGCTAGTAGTAGTAGTAGCAGTAGCAGTAGCAACAGTAGCAGTAGCAGCAGCACTTGTAGTAGTAGTAATAGTAGTTGTGGTAGTGGTAGTAGTAGTAGTAGTAGTAGTGGTAGTGCTAGTAGTAGTAGTAGCAGTAGCAGTAGCAACAGTAGCAGTAGCAGCAGCACTTGTAGTAGTAGTAATAGTAGTTGTGGTAGTGGTAGTAGTAGTAGTAGTAGTAGTAGTGGTAGTGCTAGTAGTAGTAGTAGCAGTAGCAGTAGCAACAGTAGCAGTAGCAGCAGCACATGTAGTAGTAGTACTGGTAGTGGTAATGGGGTGATGGCGGCGGGGACAGTAGTAGTGGTGGTGGTACTTGTATTAGTATTAGTAGTATTATTGGTATTATTATTATTATTATTAGTAGTAGTAGTATCATTAGCAGCAGTTCCAGGAGGACATGGAACAATAGAATCAGTAATTATAATAGCTTCCCCCAGCCGTCTCACATCCTTCAATGTATTGCAGGGAGGCCCGTACATGTTCCAGCTGATGGACTGGTATGTCGCCTCTCTGGCCCCCCTGATGTATTGCACTCTGGAATGTGTCGCCGTGATGTGGATATACGGTTGGTATACATGGCCTTAAATGATGTTACCAATATATGCTGAAGAACAATCTGAAGTTCCAACATCCGTCTACTTATCAAACAAAACATTTTCAAGAATAAAAATAAAGATTAATATCACGTCCAAATTCGATGTAATGTTTTTAGCCATAACATAACAAGGTGAATATATTCTTTCAGGGGCAAAACAAATGAGTAGGGACGTAGAGATGATGAATGGAAAACCACTTTCACCACCAGTAAAGATCCTCTTGGCATTTGTGACGCCGGTGATTTTGATGGTAAGTATAGTCTATAGGTGTCATTATCCATTTTAGTAAAAGATGTAAGGCGACCCAATAGTGCCTTCAAATAAACAGCAGAAAATATGCCTCGATCATCTGCCGACACAGATTCCACAGGGCCTTAAAGGCAAAATAGTTGTGAAAATTACATCAATGGTCCACTCAACATCAGTAATGACACCAGGTGTTCGCGAAGAAAACAATACAGGTGTTTACAGTATTCTAAACAATGTAACAAGACAATTGTAGCATTACTAAATTTGATGTCGATATCTATGTTTCAGACGGTTTTCATCTTAACACTGATGAGCTACCAGCTACCGACCTACGGCAAGTACGAGTTTCCCAACTACGCCAGTATTATTGGCTGGAGTTTCGCCGTGATCCCACTTCTCCCGCTACCGGTCTACATGGCCATTGCTGTCGGAAAACACACGTCAATGCACTCTCCAAAGAAGGTAACATGTGGTTTCACTTTATCTGTCCCGAAGGATGAAAAACAGTACTGGGCTTATCCCCTAAGAGGTTTAATTGCCATATCTAATTTTTCATGCATAACAAAGGCGTCATATCTTCTGCAGATAAATATGTCTGTGTATATCCTGTATTGATGTTGCTTTGAGTATTGCGTTTCTATTTATGCTCACCCATACAAAAACTTACATGTGCACATGATATAGATGCCTGCTTATGGATAAAAATCACCCTTTCTAATTGCTTACAAATAATTTACATTCGTAGGGATCGAAAGTCTGAGAGAACTAGAGCCAAAACACATTGACAGTCCCGCTCATGACTTATTGAAGTTTGTTTGAGGCGTCAGTGGACTTCAAGCTTCCATTTTGCAGGAACAGATGAACATTTGTGGTGGTACTTCATGTGATAATTTGCTAACATATCATACGATTTAATCTAAGTTATTTAAAAATAGGGGGAGGGGGAGGGTGGGGGGTGGGGGTCGTCACCTAATGATTGGCAAACTATGGGCCAATTTGCAATTGACCGTCACATGAAGGGCTTTGGGGGTAGTTGAGTGGTTAAAGCGTTCGATCGTCACGCCAAAAATCCGTGTTGGATTCGCACATGGCTACCTCATCCAAGTCTGCGAATATGTAAATATGTTTGTTCAATTTGCAGAGTGTAACGCTTGCCTTGAAGCCTGCTGAAGACTGGTGTCCTGCAAATGCAAGATACAGGGCAGCTCACAGGATGAATCAACAGACAGAAAGGCCTTCCATCAAGGCCAACATCATGAACATTTTTAAACAATAAGACTTGGCGTTCTTATCTAAACAGTCCTGAACCTAATAGTCCTCTAAATGAGTTTGTTAGGGGTTTACACCATGTGCATGTATGCGTGTGTGCGTGTGCGTGTGCGTGTGCGTGCGTGTGTGTGTGTGTGTGTGTGATTCACTGGTGTCACCACCACGTACAGACATGTAACCTGACATTTCATCGTTTTCAGCAGTTCTCATGATCTGATACAAGGCAGCCATCTTATTAATATATCCTGATGGGGATCTCATAGTAAAAAATTTATCGATAAACGTATAACTGGGTAACTATCTATTTATGTATCTATCAATCTATCCAGCCAGCCAGCCAGCCAGCCAGCAAGCAAGCCATCTATCTATACAACATGTATATATTGACTAGAGTGGACTAGTGATAGAGCGTCTGTGCTTAGTGTAGAAGGTCCGGTGTTCGATCCCCCGCCGCGCCATACCAAACGACCGCCTCCGTGGTCTAGTGGTAGAGCGTCCGCCCGGAGAGCGGAAGGTCCGGGGTTCGATCCCCGACCGTATCATACCAAAAGACGTTAAAAGATGGTACTCGTTGTTACCCTGTCTGGCGTTCGTCATCAAGGGGCTAAAACAAGAACAGGTCGGCTCGGAGTCAGTATACTGTGTCTGAGTGGCGTATGGTACCTCAGTGAGCTAGCACTATTAATCGGCATCAGACCGGACTAGTACAAGCAGCCACACAAACACACACACATGCACGTCGCTATATAAGTGCAATAATCTTGGACGCGACGTTAAACGCCATTTCACCTCACCAGACCTCACCACCCATACCAAACGACGCTATAAGATGATGGTACTTGTTGATACTCTGCCTGGCGCTCGACATTAAGGGGCTGAAACAAGGACTGGTCGGCTCGGAGTCAGTATACTGTTGCTGAGTGGTGTGTGTGTGTGTGTGTGTGTGTGTGTGTGTGTGTGTGTGTGTGTGTGTGTGTGTGTGTGTGTGTGTGTGTGTGTGTGTGTGTGTGCTATACTCTATTTTATAATGAGTTATTATTGTTATTATTTATAACGTATACAGGAAACCTTTTATTGTTGATCTCTGGTGCCTTCACTGTTGGCTTACTATTTGTATTTACTGGTGAGTAATGTTGTGTAATTTGAAATGGTAACATATGCGTGGACATTGATTTTAGAGTCAATAAAACATAATATAGTCTTTAACAAACTACATAAAACAGCCCCATCGTTGTGCTGTTGATCCTGTTTTAAAATAATCGCCGTGTCTCGTTTCCAGTGGTTAAATAATTGACTGGCACCTTCGGTATCATGTGACATTTTGTCTCCATATGGTATGCATACATGTGGTGATGGTCTAATGGTAGACGTTAGGAGGACATTTCCAAATTGTCGCATCAGTGACAAATGTGATGTCCGATGAACCGTTGACTTGCCTTTGCATGTATTTGTGACGGGTGTTCCAATTGGGGCAGGATTTTGCTCACTTTATCACTACCTGCCATCATCACTTTTGCTATTGATTCATTAACACATACACATGATATAGTCGGAATCGTTCAGAGGCCTTGCTTTTAGCATGGATTTCTTATTCTTATGATCACATATCACACAGTCGAATGAGTGCACGATATCATTTGACATTTTTACGCGACAGATGTTACATTAATGTTGCAGAGTCAAATAAACAAGCAGATAATTTGTTTTGTTGTTGTTTTATCCTTTTCATGTAAAGTCAACCATATATATTGCAGATTTTGTAATAGTGTTTAAAGTTGAACATATCTCAGAAACTCAACTTTGACAGTGTTTCTGGCAGTGAAACGTATTATGAATGCAATCTGCTTGCTTTTTACATGGTTTTCAAGGGTTCATAGCCTCCAGCCTCTGGAGATATTATTTTGAAGACCTTCGAAATCCCCCAACACATCAGGAACAACAATTTAATAAAGAAGTGTCAGATTACCTTTCTCGTCATGATTTTGAAAAATATGTTCACTGTCAAAATTGTGATGTGTTATCTGAAGAAATCCCAGAGTATGAAATTATCGCAGCCATAGATACTTTAAAGCTGAACAAATCTCCTGGTGATGACAGCATACCCACAGAATTATATAATTTTTAAAAATATATTTTGTTATCTCATCTTCTAATTGGTTTAACAAAATTTTAATTACTGGCAATTTTCTTAAGAGCTGAAGCTCTGGTATCATTGTGCAACTTCACTAACAGTGAATGGGGGATAGCCCTTTTGAATGTGATGGGTATTGTTTTGGTTAGTATCTTAAACAGCAGATTGCATTTGTACACTGAAACACACGCAATTATTAGTGAATACTAAAGTGGACTTAAGAAGGATCACACCTCAACTGATAGCATTTATATATAACAATCAATAGTATATATAATATATATACGAAAAAGAAATTTCCAAAGGCGTTTGATTTTGTAAACAGACAAACATTATTTATGTATTACTTATAAATGGTATCCATGGTCACTTTTTCCAAATTATTGAAACTATGTGCGCAGTATTTATGTCAACAGTGTTATGTAATCGGTGAAGGAATCTGAAAATATTTTACCTGTCCTCGCGGTGTACATAAAAGTGACAAAACCCTTTCCATATTCCTAAGAAACCAATGCCTGAAACCAAGTCGATTGTACACTTCCGACCTTAACGTGAGAATGAATAAGTATCCAATAGTGATGACACCAGGTGCTCACGAAACATTATGAGCTCGCTACTTGTCTCATTATTAAGGAATTAGCTGTATATATGAAATTTTTGAAGATGGAATTTTTTTAGGGAGGATATGTTAAATTTTATTGCCCTGCTTTTTGCAGATGATATTATTATTGTTTCAGATCAAATTCTTGGTGTAAATGACAGATTACATGATTTACAGGATTATTAGGATAATGGCGTATTGATGTTGATACTGACAAAGTCAAACTTATTGTTTTTGTTAATAATTGCTATTTTACCTTCGTCCATCGTTACCGAGGGTGGATTATCATTTATACATTTATGTAACTGACCTTAACCTTAATTATATGGACAAGAAAAACTGATGTATCACAGCATTCAGATGTTATGATTACGCTTGAATACAGATGTGACATGCATCCTCAACTTGATAAGCATACAAATGTACAAACGGTCCCAAATGACTGTAGTTGTCTATCACATGCGACAAACCAAAGGAAATACTTAATACCTTGATCTATGGGTCATTTGTTAAAACACGTGGCGACCATACACACAGTTACAAATCAATCTTCAGGAGTTCACGGCAATTTGTCAAATGAAAGCAAATGTCTGAAGTTTACTGAGAAAAAAAGTATGTGAAATGTTGGACTTCCTAATTGATAACATGCATGTAAAATTTTGGGGAAAGACATTTAGGCAAGAAGAACCTCCATAGACACCAATTGTGCTCCCCTTCTTTCTGATCTGTTTCTTTATGCCCATGAATCTGAATTTCTGCTCAAAATGGCAAAGTCAAAACAATAAGTTTGTGAAATGTTGGACATCCTCATTGATAACATGCATGTACAATTTGGGGAAAAGACATTTAGGCAAGAAGAACCTCCATAGACACCAATTGTGCTCCCCTTTTTTCTGTTCTGTTTCTTTATGCCGATGAATCTGAATTTCTGCTCAAAATGGCAAAGTCAAAACAATAATTTTGTGAAATGTTGGACATCCTCATTGATAACATCTACATGTATGTACAATTTTGGGAAAAGACATTTAGACAAGAAGTAGGCATCCCCACGGGTACCAATTGTGCTCGCCTTCTTGCCGGTCTGTTTCTTGCACATGAATCGGAATTTCTGCTTGGATTGGCAAAGTCAAAACAAGGTAATTTGGCCAAGAAGTTTAACTTAAGTTTCAGGTATATCGATGATCTGATATCGTTCAATAAACATAAAAAGCCACTGCTCTTCCACTGATTTACCCAACTGAAGAAGACACAAGATCGACTCATTTGTTTCATATTTATACCTATGCACAAAGATTCAGAGTGACAAAACACTCTCCACACAACTGTGTGACAAGAGGCATGACTTTAACTTTCCAATAGTCAACTTTCCCTTTATGCTGAGCTATATTCCTTCAGCTCCAGCCTTTGGTGTCAACATTTCACATTTTTTTAGGTACGTTCGAGCATGCTCTTGCTACCTATATTTCGAAGAGACTCTTGCTCAGAGGTTACAACATTCAAGGCCCCAGTAAAGCTTTGAAACGTTTTATTGTAGACATGTGGATGAAATTCCACATCTGACGCATCAGTGACAAAAATATGTCCGATACAATTCCCTGTTTTGACTTGTACCATATGTTCCCGTGTTTTTCAGGTTAACATGTGACTTGCCTTTGAATGTATTTGTGACGGGTGCCACCGATGGGGCAGGATACGCTAATATTTTAACGAATACGTGGTATCATCACTACATGTATTTGATAGTGATTCAAAGTCACATGCTCATGATCTAGTCGGACTGGTTGAACAGCTCCCCAGTTATATCACGGCGTGTCAGCTTAATGTGGGAGGTAAGCCCGAAGTGGTACAGGTCTCAGACGTTTACCACTTAGGTGAAACCCGCGAGCACGGGTGTGGTGCTGACATACCTAGAAATATGATCGGGGAGAACCAGGATTCGAACCAACAATCATGGGTTTCTGACGTGCCCAAGGGACGCAACTCTACACAGCGAATCGCGGCGCCTTAGACGACTGGACCACCCGTGATCCCCTTATGAATATAGAAAGGGTTTTGTATCTTCCTTATGAACATTCTTTCCATTGAGATATTTCCAAAACTCATACAAGTTTGTTCGGGTTAAAAAAGTAACATCAAGAAATTTAGTACGACATTGTGCACGAAAATGGTAATCTTTTGTGCAAACTGTTAAAATACCAGTAAATTCAAAATTTCGCGTGAGAGTAGAATTTTGGTATGATAATAAGCCATACACGGACTACTCCGATTTGATGAATAGACCCCTTCCTGGAGCGGAAGGTCCGGGGTTCGATCCCCGGTCGTGTCATGCCAAAAAAAGATGGTACTTGTTGTTACCCTGTTTGGCGCTCGGCATTAAGGGGCTAAAACAAAGACTGGTCGGCTCGGATTCAGTATACTGTGTCTGAGTGGTATTCATGTTAAACTGCGGCATGGTATCTCACTGTGCTAGTACAAGCAGCCACACACACACACACG
Organism: Haliotis rufescens; assembly: GCF_023055435.1. NCBI lineage: Eukaryota > Metazoa > Mollusca > Gastropoda > Lepetellida > Haliotidae > Haliotis > Haliotis rufescens. The sequence continues at coordinate 36,526,402 of NW_025964334.1, forward strand.
CGAAAGCACGTCGCTGAATAAGTGCAATAATCTTGGACGCGACGTTAAACCCAATTTCACCTCACCTCACCACCTCCCAATAAACAAAGACACATGGTCAATGTCGAAATGCTTAGTAATGCAAATTCACGTTGACGCCTCAAATCTATATGAAAAAAAGTAATTAAATGTCAAGCTACAATCGCATTGCGATATATCTTTACAACTGTTACTTGATCAGTCTGGCTGTCCATGCCTCGCTATCTCAAATGTCTGGATATTTCAAAGTTACACCATGGTCCCTCCATGTTAGTGATACCGGGGTCCGGCTGTAAACGGCTCGTACATATATGCACAATATGTTGCTTATCTAAAAATGAATACTATTTCCAAAAGGACAGGCAGCACCAATTATTTTCAGATTAACGTTTCGTTGATAAAGAAGTTATACACGAACTTCGTTGTTTCAAAATCACTATTTCTTATTTTGTGTCCATTTCGTAAATCTTTCAGTATACCTGTAAAGTTCGATGAAAGTCAAATAGCCCATTCTCTTCCACATTTGTGTCTACATTTTTCAACTTTTAAGTACCTTCGAGCATGCTCTTTCTATAAAAAATTCAAAGCGCGTCATAAAGCAAAATTTCCAAAATTTCCAAATTTAATTATCCGATTCCTTCTTTTAACTGGTGCCACATGTTTCCGTGCTTTTGTTTCAGCTGAACAATTGTCTGCCCTTGCATGCGTTTGTGACGTGCGGGGTAGAGCAGGCAGGATACGCTCAAGCTTTCGCTAACATCTTCACTATTTGATAGTGATTCATAAATATAAACTTATGATATAGTCGGAAGTGTACAATGACCGCTGATTCTAGTTGATATTTCTTTCCTGTTATGGTTTGGGATTTGTCGCTTAAATGGATCTTCCATGTTGCAGAAAGAAGTTCTGCGAGATGTTTATAGGCTTTGAATTACGCGAATGACGAGGTTCACCATAGTTCAGATTCCCGAGGCATTGTGGCAATTGTATCAGTAGAAAGCAAATCGTATCAGCTGCCCTTCAGGAAACCACACATCTATTGCAACAGCGATCTTGGTAGACCATCGCACAAACTGGACCAGAAGACGTTTAGTATTCATTATACAAGAGGTTGCAGAAAAGTAAGTTCTGTGATTACTTTCTGATTAAAAATTGTTTTTATTATCATTAACATATATTTCATCTAAGTATATGTTGGGCAATCTCATCTCTCGGCGAAACTCCCATGCTACGCAAACTGAGATCAAGCGTGTTAACATCAATCGTGAAGTAAATATTTAAGTGTCCTGTCTTACTGTCTTAAAAAAATCTTCCAGGGTGCTCATCGGTGTAATAACTATCCCCACGAATGATATGGTATTATTGATTAACTAGGACTAAAGCCTAAAAAATATCAATCCTATTGAGTTACGAGAACGGCTTTATAATCGTACTAGCAGCAGGAGAGTACCACATTACAAGTCATGTCAAGTTCTACGTCGAGGACAACAGGAAGGATGACAAGCCACTCCAAACATTCCAGCACCAGGTTGTCCGCTATAGCGCCTCCAGCCAGACACAGGTCGTGTTGTTTGAAAATGCCACAAGAAAACATTGATGCAGAGCATCAAAGTTCCCCGCCATATGTGATGCCTCACAAACGCATAATTATGATGTTACTGAAAGGCATGATGGAGCATAATTATATTAACCACAAATAACACAACGCTGTTGTGGAAAAAAATATTATTTATTTTGAGTATTGGGCAATACAGTTGATACATTTGCATAGGGTAGGTCTATTTAAAAATAGTTTCTTGTTTAACGCCGCACTCAGCATTATTCCAGCCATATGACGGAGGTCTGTAAATAATCCAGTCTGGACCAGATCATCCAGTGATTGACACTAAGAGCATCGAAATACGCAATTGGAATATGATGTTATGCATCGACCAAATCGGCGAGCCTGACTACCCAATCCTGTTCGTCGCCTCTTACGGCAAGCATAGGTTGCTGAAGACCTATTCTTACCTGGGTCTTTATTTAAAAAGTAGATCGAAGGAAATGGAAGCAATTTCTGGCACAAATGTAAACATGTGGAAATAGTATCAAAACTGCCAACAACATTGGCAGATGCACATACTCAAAAAATAGATCTCATTCTCTTTACACTTAGCATTTGGTTATAATAATGTAAATGAAAATACTAAGGGCTCCATATGGCAAAAAAAGTCATACTAGATAAGGTCTTTTTGTCACAACCACAGATGCACATACTCAAAATATTATCACGTAGTTGGAGAACATTTCAATACGATTCCTCGTCTCTTGTTTTACGTTTTTTGGTCAGTCTTTTTGTGTATTTCTTTCTTTCAAAGAATAGTAATTGTGATCATGATGAGTTGAGTTACTTGTTTTTTCTCTATATACTGTTTTTTTTATCCAGTGTCAGTAACTGTTGTGGAATGTGGTTTACTTGTAACAATGACTGGTTTGAGTTCTCAGATGATGATTGATTGGTTTGTCGTTTAACGCCGCACTCAGCAATATCCCAGCTATATGACGGCGTTCTGTAAATAATCGAGTCTGGACCAGACAATCCAGTGCCTGTAATATCATGAGCATCGATCCACGCAATTGGGATCGACGCCTCTTAAGACAAGCATAGTCGCCTGATATATATACTGTTAAGATGTAACATGACAATTCATCCATACTACTAAACAGAAGTAAAACCGCTTGTCCATTCGGATCAATCTGACCAAGACCATTCCGCTGATGACAGTCAAATAATGCATACGAATCGAAATCCGTAAAAACTGCAATGGAGACATCATTAAAAGTTACCAAAAGTGACGGGGATATCAATATTGCTTTTTGAAATGATTCTATGAAATTTGTTTTCCCTGCTTCAATATTTGGAGCACCTGTGACGGAGCCATAAAACTGATCTGTTATGTAGACAATATCGCTTGAGGCAGTGGCTGCTGGGAACTGATTATGACCTAAATACTCCTCATAGCCTTCGGTGTTAACTTTGTGGCTGTAGAGAGCTGTGCCTTCATCCAACAGATTATCGAGGTCAGTGGAACACGGTACAGATGCAAATAGATTTGAGCTATGGGACACAAAATATATGAGTGACCAGAGCTACGGCTGTACATTGAATTTCATTAAACGGTTGAAAAATACTACAGCCTTGATGCAAATTCGCTGACACACTACTCCGATTTTGCTTTGACTTTGCTACCAAACGTTTCACATGTGGTTATGTGCGGTGCACTGATTAAAAAAAAAACACGGGGCACTGGGTTAATTCAAAATACGGAATATAACTATTCCAAATATTTCCAGTGAACATGAGCATCCAAACAATCAAAAGTGTGGTATGTAGAATATGGAATTCAGCCATATTACATTTAAATTGAGATGTCGTCGTTGTTCATGAATAAGCATATTCAGAACATAATTTTTATTATGCTGTTATTTACGATCTCCGGTGCACAGTTCTTCTTTTGTATGCACCGTGAAAATCAGAAAATTAGTCCTTGAGGAAAAAAGGACATCGGATTACACATGAATGGTTTAATAATGTCAGCTAATGACCAGAAACGGTCAGATGCATCAATTAACTACATAAAGACGATTTTGAAGTATCTCTTATTGCTGGAAAAGAAGAGCATCAACATTCGACGCACATGATTTGTATGTTTTGTTTCCGTAAATGCGTGGCTTGAAATTTCAAATAAACCAACATGTCGACATACATGCCACAAATTTAACGTTTCCCGTATACTGCATGTAAAGAGGGCATCATTGATGACATTCACCTGAAGTACCAGAGTTACGTAAAGGGTCCCATGCCAGCTAGCAACTTTAAATACTTAACTTACTTATCACGTGGCATTATATCTACATGTACGTATGTCTTTGAAACTCCGGATTGCTGATGATTCAAAATATTTTCTCTCTCTGCATATCTTGACGTTGACAAGCAAACACAAGGAAATCAGATGGACACTGATAACATAATTTGAAACGGAAACTACTCAAGGTATATGTATCATGCCAAATCACTAGATCTATCCACGTGTCAGGTTAAACCATTTTTCTGTAGCCGGATTACCTGCATTTTACTTGACTAGGATTTATAGGAAGCACGCGTCATCAAATGGCAAAGAAAACAATTTCTAATGTGTATTCTCGTTTTCTGTAAAATTACCAGTACAATGTAACACGTTTGGACAACCTATCTTGACGATGACATGGTTCACATTTTAGTTAGGTACTATTCAATTGTCAGAACAAACATGATATACATTATTGGAGATTCATCTGTAAAAGTAGCATCTTCAAAGTTCGATCAATACAAGTTCCATGAGTTAAATGCTAAAATAGTGGTTTAGAGGTGTAGAACCTTATTTGCACTCGTTTACATAGTACGTACCCACTCCGTGGTCATGTGAATAGTTCATCTGTCCGGGGAACAGAAGGTCGGGAGTTCGATCTTCCGCCGCATCATACCAAACGTCGTTAAAAGGTGGCACTTTTTGTTACCCTATCTGGCGTTCGGCATTAAAAAAAGGACGTTCGACTCGGAGTCAGTATAATGTGTCTGAGTGGGATATCTTTGTTAAACTGCGGCAAGGTATCTGTGGGTAGCACCAAAAAACAAGTATTAGTCGGGACCAGTACAAGCAGCCACACACACGTGCATGCACGTCGCTATGTAAGTGAAACAACCCTGACGGCAATGTTTAATCTAATATCTCACCTCATCTGACTCATACAAGAATTTCCAAGAAATATGAAAGATCTCAAGCACCTTGATATCTGCTTCATGAATCAAGCTATCACATTTTTGGGGTGGAATAATGAGTGAGTGTCACGCCGAACTGAACAGTTTTGCTCTTATATCACCGCGTGTCATGTGGAGGAAAGCCCGAAGTGATGTAGTTCTCACACGTTTACTGCTTTGGTGAAACCCACGAGGACTGGTACGGTGCTAAGAAACGAAGAAACATAATCAGGGCGCACCGGGATTCGAACCCACAATCATAGGTTTACTGGCACGCCAAAGGGACGCAACTCTGCACAGCGAATTACAAACACGAGAATAAACATCTAGTATATCAATATCATCTAGTATTTTCGGTTCATATAAATATTCCCTTTCTTAATAATTGACATGATTATTCAAATCACCTAAAGTATACTTAAGTTTTATTAAGTGTTGCTAAAGTAACTAAACCAAATAGATGTGATATGAATAAATAGTTTCCTTGATGCCAGTATCGTCAATCAATTTCACTGGTAATGGCAATTCATCTTACATGAATGGTTAATGTTATTTTCGATAATGATTTTGTCTCAACTTTTGTTGGAAGTCAAGTAAGTGTTTGAATTAAAGAGCATCAATATATCTGGTATCTTCCTATTCGTCAGATGTGCCAATTGTCAGACAGGTTAAAACAACAAAAAGTAGTGTTGATTGCATGTATACCCCTCAGTCAGAATGGTGTTTCATTCTCAGGACGACGACCCCCTGTGTCGTATGAAAACAAACTAGCAAAAAGTGAGGTCGTCGTCCTGCGAATATTTTAATCCGCCAATCTAGTTGAACAATGGGTATCGAGTGTTATTTTAACAACTCGAGCAAGTAAAAAAGTGGAAATGGATTTGAAACGAACGAATGAAAGACAATAAGCATGGAATATTGATTTATTTACAAATAATTAGAATGAATATGTACAAGATGACGTAAAAGTCATGGGCAATTAAGACAGTTTGAGAAGATGAGACACTGAGTCAGCAAAGAAAATTACGCTGACTTCATTCTGGTCTTCAGTTGATCGATTCTGCGTTGTATATCACAGAACTTCTTCTTTTTTGGTGGGAGACGCTGGCCGGCCTGGTTTTTACAGAGATTACACTCTGTCTTCTGCTGTTCAGCTCCTAGAAATCTTATCAGCTCAAAGAGGTTGGGGTGGGCTTTGCCGGTGACTTTCTTTAAGCGTCCATGCCAGCCCTCCAGGTGGTTATTGGTGCGAGGGCTGTCGTTGTTGAAATGGTTCCAAGGCTCCTGCTCTGTCTCAACCCATCTTGTTGGCGACGAAGGCGTGGAGGGTGTAGAGCTGGTAGAAGAGACGTGGAGTCGCGTAAAAGGTACCATCTCCGTAGATGGTGTCGGCTGCACACAGAAATCCAGTCATTCCTCTTCCTTTTTCCAACTCGGTAGGTGTAGCCACCAGTACAAAGGTATCTACTGCCGCGTGCAGTTGGAAGACACGTGTACTGTATCTGCGCGTTTGCCATATCGAGAATGATGACAGACTACCTTACTTACTTACTTACTTTGGAGATTTAACGTGCGACAGACTACCATTTTTCGGAGATTTATAACAGAGTAACTGTTGAGTCAATCAGTTGAGTAAATGGTACTCACTAGATTATCAAAATCGGAGTTCACCAATTCAGTGAACACATTTCAGTTTTTGACACTAACCAAGGAGTTAATCCCCTCCTAAAACAACACCACACATCAAAGGCGTACCGGCGGTCGTCGTCCTGCGAATGGAAAAATTCGAGGGGTCGTCGTCCTGAGAATACCCCAGAATGGTATGGTCCTACAGTAAATAACAGAAGGGTGTTTAGATTGTTATTGTTGTCTCTTCACGCACGACCACCCATCACACATTGTACAATATCTAACTGGGAACTGAGTACCGAAATCTCCAATTTACTGTAATTAAAACTTATTCCACTAAAGCTGTTCTGCAGATGTATATTTTTTTTATGTTCCATTAAGATTTGTGTGTTGGCCCTATTTTCCAAGACTCTACAGTCTGACCTCTGAATATTCGGAATAAGCCATACATCGCTTAAATGAAAACGATTGCGCTCGATAACATCTGCCCTGTGATACACATGCTGCTTTCATTGACTCATTGAAACTCTCGATACAATGACAAAGTCATACATATTTCAGACATCAGACATATTTGGTAAACGCTAGCAGATATGTCTTATGGCTATTGAAAGAGTGCTGTTGCTTTTATTTTAGTAGATTGTCATTGTAAGTGCACAAGTGAGAGGAACAAAAGTGCCATAAAATGGGCCTGTCTTCTTTCCTTTTTGTTCATCCTTAACATACTCACTGGCGTAGTGGTTGCAGCACTCGTCACACACCGAACTTTGTCATCAAACTTTGAGAGCCAGAATCGGAGTCTGTATTGGATGGGGTATATGGAAATAATAATAAATAAATAATGATAATATTTATTATAACCACGACAACCATCCCCCAAAGATAACATTGATAAAACAATAACGCTGTATTACACAAAATATACTTCTCAGCGACAGATGATTTGTTTATGTCTGCTAATGTTGTCCAGGTCTATGAACGCTTGATGATGAATGATGTTTCGGAAACAGACGTGAAGGTTGGTGAGTATATTCATCCATCGATTATTAAATTTGAACAGAGTATCACACGATATCTTTATTTAATTTATTTCAGAAAGATCCTAACACCAACCATGTTCGGTCCTTTTTCCTTGACCATGTCTCGTGTCATCAACTAATTTCCAATTATTGAAAGCAATAATGAAACGGACTAGGCATGGTATTTACATGTAACTGTCTCAAGCATGAGCACTTACTCTGTTTATTTTCGCTAAGTCGGATTACAGCTGTTATGAAACCTATTGTACTAATGTACCATGTGTTTCTGTTCAAACTTTCTATGTTCCACCCTTGCATATACATTTATCTCACCATACTGTTACAATGAATCATTCTTTGGTATCATTAGCCAGTTACAACCCTTAACTGACCCACATCGTCCATCAACCTTCAGATGCCGAGGTTATTGGGGACGTCCATCCACATCTGCAGTTTCTCAACCTGCTGAAACCAGTGGCACATTTCTCTGGTCTTGACTTTGACAAAGTAACTACGGGTATGCTATCTTCTGTTATACAATTTATATAACGACTGACATTTTGCAATGTGATGTTTGTTATGTTTCAATGACACTCGTTTATACGTATGTATAATGTCATAAACAATGCATCTCACGGGTAAACACAAGGTATTATTCTACAAAATCCCATTTTGTCTTACGAACGCGATTTTGATTAATTCAGGACATTGGACTTAGTTGAAAACATTGAGGAATTGGCCCAACCCTGATGGTTCGGGCAGAAAGCTCCTGTACAACGGAGTGAGTTACGAGAACGGCTCCATCACAGTACCAGCAGCTGGAGTGTACCACATCACAAGTCATGTCAAGTTCTACGTCGAGGACAACAAGAAGGACGACAAACCACTCCAGCACCAGGTTGTCCGCTATCGCGCCTCCAGCAAGACACAGGACATGTTGTTTGAGAATGCCGTGACTGAGTGTTAAGAGGGTATCAACGACGGAGCTCAACTGGAGTACCCGAGTGATGCTGGTGGACTGGCTCAGTTAGATGCTGGAGATCAGGTGATTGTGAAGGTGTCCCACTTACTGACGCTGAAGCATGATCGCGACTGGCACTATGTTGATATACATATTGTATAAAGAGAAGTTTGAGTGCAACCACAATCAGATATGCAGTATTGCACTATTGAGTGTAAAGCCAGCTTTCCCGATCAATAGTGTGGCACATTGTGGTATACATTCGTTAGTAAATAAGAGCAATGACAAGCTCATGAGTGCTGCAGCTTCAGGCGCTTGACTGAGATGGAAACACGTAGCAGTTGCATAAAGAAGAAAGGAAAATATTGACCGTGCAGGTCACGATAACAGCCTCTAAATTTGACAAACATGGATTTAAAATACATGCACCTACATTTAGTTAGTTTGATATCATAAGCCATAGTTTGGTGCGCATGTTTCATGTATCATGTATATTATCCATACATGTAAATACCCTCATTTGCTCAATTGGTCGTACTGCAAGTGACGTTATCATTTCTATTGTTCTATCAGTACAAATACGTCTTCGCGCATGAGAGTAATTTGGGTGTACGACAATGTTCAAGAGTGTCATTCTGATCAGTGAGACAAAATAAGACTTAATTTCGCGCGAACTGTACAAGGACTTGACAAAAGATCTCCATCAGAATCCACTATTGCTAATCTTGGGCTTTGGACAATATTAATGATCGGCTATATCGATAAGTGTAAACTTCAGGTGCTTGGCCGCTTATGTAACTTAACCTGTAACAATTTTGTTAAACATCCTTTTTGTGCATACATTGCAAATCCAACTAATCCTTAATCTGTATGTGGAGATTTATTATCAGTTCTTAACAGTTTTAACCTACGAAACAACCTTTGTACATATGTAAGCTGTGGTGTATTTCCTACAAAGAGGGGCGGTCGGGTAGCCTAGTGGTTAAAGCGTTCGCCCGTCACGCCGAAGACCCGGGTTCGAATCCCGACATGGGTACAATGTGTGAAGCCCATTTGTGGTGTCCCCCGCCGTGATATTGCTGGAATATTGCTAAAAGCGGCGTAAAACCAAACTCACTCACTCACTCCTACAAAGAGAAACTGGAAGCAACTGGTTAATAAAACCATTCATGAATATGAAGAAAATATGTGGCGCAGAAAAGTTTCTGTCAATACAGGTCTTTCACGCTTCATGCTAATACACATAAAGCTTACTCACCAGATATTATGGCAACTAGCATATCTGTACCCAGAACAGAGGTCAAGTTTAACATTTTGTGTTAGAGTTTCATCACGAAACAAAACTTCCAGGGACTGTTTATTGTGTAACAAGCATGCCATTGATTATGATAATCACATCATATTACATTGTGAAGCTCTACTGCAGGAAAGAAATGAACTGTTTTCAACTTTTATTGATCTGCTTGATGTTGAAACATATGTTCAGTTGGAATTATGAAAGATGAAGAAGATATGTTGTTGTATGTTGTCATTTTTCTTTCGTGATGATACTCACTTCTCACAATGTATTGATATAGTTACATGGGAATCTGTTATACTGATATTTTCTGCTTATGTACTTACACTAAAGCCTTACCTTGATTATGTCATCTGATCTAACCTTTTGTACTGTGTGAATGGCATAACACTGGTGCTACTGTCTTGTATTGTATATATCTACAGGTAATATGAGTTTGTGTGAATACGTTTGATTAATTATGTATAATCTTCGGATAATCTTCGGATTAATTTCTGGAGGAAATAAAGAATCTCTCTCTCTCTCTCTCTCTCTCTCTCTCTCTCTCTCTCTCTCTCTCTCTCTCTCTCTCTTTCTCTCTTTAACACCCATAGTCTTTACCTTTCTCACAGTAAAATCTGCAGCTCGACGTAAAGAATCTGAAAATATTTCTATTGCTTTATTTATTACAAGGCTAAACTAACGCATTCATCTAAAATATGAGTTATGTCACCAGAGAGAATATTCCCCCGGAATTTGCTTGCACTATTGTTGTCCCATTTGAGATGTCATTAGCAAAATGTGTTTCTGGTACAGCAGTGTTCTTGTTTGTTGAAACACGTGACTGGAATGAACATGGTATTGGCAGGTGTGGTGACTCTGGCCTAGTTTTGTTATTGAAATCTGTACAAAGTGTAAACAATCCACTTGTTCCTATCATAACACGTGCTCCTGCACTAGGAATAAAAGTGAAGTCACTCATTAATTTATAGGCACGAAAGCGACCATTCAAAAAATTAAGATTAAAAGATGAACATAAATCTATTAACCTCTTGCCATATGTGTTGGTAGTTCTGGCACAGGAAAAACGTATTCAGAGAATCGCACATAAAATCACAATTACTATATTCAGTGCTGACACGATATCATCGTCCACAAAATCTAAATCTGTTCCGGTGCGTGCTTTGAAGTCTCAAATCACACTTCTAGTGGAATACAAACACTAGAACAAATACAATTCTATATGATATTGTATTCTCGCTTTATGTCAACAAGCTTGAAGTGATTATTCATATTACTTTAATTTAATGAAGTATGAAGAGATCTATAGCCGCTCTAGTGTCTTAACCAAAAAACGTTGATCCAAATCAACGATTTCCATGTTGACAGTGTCGCCAATTAATTTCATTGCTAATAGCAAATTCATGTTAATTGAACGGTTAATGCCATTTTCAGTAATGATATTGGCTCAACTTTGTTACAAGCCAAGTGAATTAAAGAGCATGAATATATCGAGTACATTCCCATTTAGGCAAGCTCATATGTGGTTGCATCAGCGACACATACAGAGCGATTTGAAACGATACTATAAACAGACATCCCAGCTTTTTAAATACGTAGAATATATTTATCTCATAATATGTTATCCACTGAAGAGTGCGAACCTGTCCTAGAAATGTTCAGGAAACCTGAAAAGTAAGAACGAATTATTTACTTTGACTTTACAAAGTATTTCATGTACTAATTGTAGTAAGTGAGTTAGGATTAACGTCATTTTGAACAGTACGTCATTTATTTTACACTGCAGTTCAATTTCATGTGAGAGAAGATCTTGAAGCAGCCCTTGACACTTACTGCTTTGGTAAAAACAATTGATCACGTGCATTGTGCTGATAAGTAAAGAATCTGGGATTCGAGCGAACTGTCATAGGATTCTGGCGAACTGCGAATTAACTAATCGATACCATGTATTATTCTGATATCTGTTCGCTTATTTGTTTTACGCTGGAAAACACCATTACATCATGGCTCCCAAAACCCGTATTATTATACTGTGAAGCTTTACCCGTGTTGGATGTTAAATGTGTTTTGAAAATATTTCGGTATAATGTACTGTAGAAAGGTTTGCGAGCAGGAAAGTACTGCGAAATCTGCGAGTGACACACACTCGCAATAGTTTCAAGACGCAGTAGATCAACAACAACAAAAATGCATAAGGAGGCATTTCTTGAATTCACTTCCATTGTACATGCCAAGCTAGACGTGTATATATAATAAATATATTTGCAGTTTATATTAAACAATTCATTTACTTAATTGAAAATCTGACAGTTTTAAATATGAAGTTTTGAATAGAATCTAATGTTTGGATTTGCTCTTCCTTACTCAAATGCGAATTTCGGCACAACACAGTTTGTAAAGAATAACAATGTTAGTAAAAATACATTTCATTTCGAAGAAACAAAGTAATTTGTACACACAAAAAAGAAGTGTAAAGCATCTTCCGTGCAAAACCTTCCTGTCGCAGTAATTTCATGTCGCCAAACATGTCCAGATTTACAGTATTAATCCTTTGTAGTCATGCTTCATACAAGCATTATGGGTAAACGCTTTTAGCAAAGAGTACTTATGATTTTTGAAATTGGTCTGTCGCTTTTATTTTTAGTGGATTGCCAAGTGAGAGGAACAAAAGTGCTACGAAAGGGACCTGCCTTCTTTCAATTATGGTTATCCTCAACATTATCAGTGGCGTAATGGTTGAAGTACTCGTCAAACAATCAAACTTTGCGAGTCAGAACCTGACAGGGCCAGAATGGAAGTCATTATTGAAAGAGGTAATAATAATAATAATAATAATAATAATAATAATAATAATAAAAACAAATAATCTTCAGAGTTCAGAGCTGAACGCTTGGAAGAAAGCTAAAGTGTTGTTGATTGGACGAAACAAGAAATTCAGGGTATTGACACCCTCACACGGAGAATCTTATCAGACAATAGATCCAACCAACCCCGCTCTTCCCTCAATCGCTTATATTGACCATTCATTATGGGGAGGGCGTGGTTTGATTAACGTTGGGACTCTTCATGATAGAATTGTTTGTCTGATGATCCTCTTGTGAAGCATGTCAAGACTCATGACGAATACAAGGCATTCCTCCGTTTTCGTAAACGAGCCAAGGATGTGGGACATAATCTCAATGTCAGTGTTGATTTTGTAGATGGTTCTGTACTGCTGGACGGTACAGAAATGAGTGCCAACCAAGTGAAGTGCCATGTCAAATCAGCCCACACTCAAGGAGAGGCTATCTGACCGACCACTGCATCGAGTTTCTGTGCAGTGTGTTGAGAGGGTCAGCAACCATGCAGAGTCCATTGCTTGGATGAGGTCGGCTGGCCTGAAAAGCGAAACAGAAGGCTTTCTGTTTGCTGCTCAGGACTAGTCACTTCCCACTCGAAACCGTCAATGTGCAAGTTTTTGCATCAAAAGTAAATATGAAATGTAGATTATGTAATGAATTTAATGAGACTGTCCAATACATTGTCAGTGGATGCCCCGCTTTGGCACAAGCACAGTATCTTAAGCGACATGATGAAATGGCTCGATCATTTTATTACCGTCTTCGCATTGCTTGTGAGTTTGACACAGAGGTCCATCCATGACACGACCCGAAATATGTAGAGGGTGTCATGAAAAATGATAAATACAAAATTCTTTGGAATAGGCCCGCAGATAGCCTCAGGCGTATCCAGGCCAACAAACCTGATCTTGTCCTTTTTGATATTTATATCATTGAATTTTCTGTCCCTTTTGACACTAATGTGATTGACAAGATTGAGGAAAAAATGGCAAATCTGCTGACCTCGCGTTCGAAATGTCACGCTTGCATCCCAAATACCAAGTTGTCGGACTCCCATTGTTCTTGATGCCTTAGGTTTGGTACCTCCCAGTCTGTTGACTCTCTCTCTCTCTCTCTCTCTCTCTCTCTCTCTCTCTCTCACCCATAGTCTTTACCTTTCTCACAGTAAAATCTGCAGCTCGACGTAAAGAATCTGAAAATATTTCTATTGCCTTATTTATTACAAGGCTAAACTAACACATTCATCTTAAATATGACTTATGTCACCAGAGAGAATATTCCCCCGGAACTTGCTTGCACTATTGTTGTCCCATTTGAGATGTCATTAGCAAAATGGGTTTCTGGTACAGCAGTGTTCTTGTTTGTTGAAACACGTGACTGGAATGAACATGGTATTGGCAGGTGTGGTGACTCTGGCCTAGTTTTGTTATTGAAATCTGTACAAAGTGTAAACCATCCACTTGTTCCTATCATAACACGTGCTCCTGCACTAGGAATAAAAGTGAAGTCACTCATTAATTTATAGGCACGACAGCGACCATTCAAAATATTAAGATTACAAGATGAACATAAATCTATCAACCTCTTGCCATATGTGTTGGTAGTTCTGGCACAGGAAAAACGTATTCAGAGAATCGCACATAAAATCACAATTACTAGATTCAGTGCTGACATGATATCATCGTCCACAAAATCCAAATCTGTTCCGGTGCGTGCTTTGAAGTCTCAAATCGTGTTTTTTCTTCTGTGAATAAAAGTAAACAAAAATGAGAGAGAAAGAAAAGTTTAAACGGTTTCAAATCTGCCTTAATGACACCATCACATTTTTAGTGGAATACAAACACTAGAACAAATACAATTCCATATGATATTGTATTCTCGCTTTATGTCAATAAGCTTGATGTGATTATTCATATCACTTTAATTTATTGAAGTATAAAGAGATGTATAGCCGCTTTAGTGTCTTAATAAAAAATCGTTGATACAAATAAACGAGTTCCATGTTGTCAGTGTCGCCAATCAATTTCATTGCTAATTGATAATTCATGTTAATTGAACGGTTAATGCTATTTGTAGTAATGATATTGACTCAACTTTGTTACAAGCCAAGTGAATTAAAGAGCAGAAAATATATCGAGCACATTCCCATTTAGGCAAGATCATATGTGGTTGCAGTCAGCGACACATACAGAGCGATTTGATACGATACTATAAACAGACATGACAGCTTTTTAAATACGTAGAATATATTTATCTCATAATATGTTATCCACTGAAGAGTGCGAACATATCCTAGAAAAGTTCAGGAAACCTGAAAAGTAAGAACGAATTATTTACTTTGAGTTCACAAAGTGAGTGAGTGAGTGAGTTTAGTTTAACGCCGCTTTTAACAGTATTCCAGTTATGTTGCGGCGTGTCAGCTTAATGTGGGAGGAAAGCCCGAAGTGATGCAGGTCTCAGACGTTTACCATTTCGGTGAAACCCACGAGCACGGGTATGGTGCTGACAAACCTAGAAACATAATCGGGGCGAACCGGGATTCGAACCCACAATCATAGGTTTCATAGGACGCAACCTTGCACAGCGAATCGCGGCGCCTTAGACCACCTGTATGAAGGGTATTTACACGGACGTTCTCCAAATGCATTCTGCACAATGGCCGAAAGGGCTTGCAGTGTTATAGAAGTCAATAAGCAGTGACATGCATATGGTTAGGATTACATAGTTTCCACTTTTACACACACACGCACGCACGCAATCACGCACGCACACTCACACATGAACTGTCGAATATTATTGATAAATTTTAAATAAATCTAAATAACAAATGAATACATAATGTTCTTAACGAAAGAGTTGAGTTTAACGGTTCGTTGAAAAGCGTTTCAATGATGTCATTGCGGGTGAGTTCAATGTCGGGAAAACCCAGCATTCATATGCATTACATGAGATAGTATGTGTTGTGATATATAAACCCGCGCTGCGTCACAACTCGTACTATGTCAATTTCAAATAGAGGCTGTTTCTGTCCCTGTATTTACACGGATTGCAAATATCAAATATCAGTGGGTGTCATTTCTGCTTTATTACTAACGTTTCAGAGTTGTGGTGAAACCTGATGTTGTCTGCGCTGAGACACACAACAACTGTCCTAGTTATTGATACAGGTTGCGTTGTGTTAATCACAACAGAATCCGGGTTCAACTCCCGACATGGGTACAATGTTTGAAGCCCATTTCTGGCTCCTCACAGTGATATTGCTGGAATATTGCTAAAAGCGGCGTAAACCATACTCACTCACTCACCCAGTACATGACCAACAGAAACTATTTCATCTTGCAAGTAAGCTTTCAACTAAAAGTATAAACGAAATCGATCATAAAACTCCCCCTTAAGGAAATATTAATACATCAAACCTAATGAAAGATATTTTTGTTTGATGTGTGGAAATCAATAACGAAAATACATAACGTAGTGCAACATTATTCCCGATCCATACGTTTCACTTCGGTGAATTGACATTCCCAACTAGACTTTGGACAAAGTACCTGTTAACCAATCAATTCAATTATGTTACTACATGCTTTATAATTAAACCGGTAGTTAGTTACTCGTGAGATAAATAACCTCACTTGTGTTTGTGAACACGGGCGCAGTTGTTTTAATGTAACCGAATAGCGTTACCCCGAAGGCGACAGCAATGTGCATTGAGGAGCTTACTAGGATTGCCGGTGTGGGAGGCCCAACTCAATTCCCGGCTCCAGTCACACTGGAGTGACGTGGGCCTAGGCAGAGATAACTCTTGAGTGTTTTGAGCCTAGGCTCAGAGCACTCAACCCTCGAAGGCCCAAATGACTCCCGGGGCTCAAATCCCCTAATGAGTTCAAATGTCCACGTTTGATGGTGTGTTCTGGTATGTTTGTGAATACATTTATAAATGAAATAGATGCGTATGTGGGTGGTGGTGTAGGTTTCATGTGTTGCTTGAATGCCACATGTGCCCATCCCCAATTTATGAACTGCCCTATAAATGTTTTCACGACTTCAAGGGTCTGTATCATTATAAATATTCATTTGTCTATTCTTTAAAAACTTACGACGAAAAAACCCGAACATTTTTGCAAAAGAAATATCTCAATTCGGACTGATGAAACCTATTTGATAGTGATTCAGAGATACATGTTTGTGATACAGTCGGAATTGAAGAATGGACTCTGCATTTAGGAGAGATTTGTTATGATTATGGAAACGATTTTGTTGTTTATATTTAAGAAATGGTATAAAAAGTTGCTGAACAATAATATTTTTGTTTTGTTTTTGGAATGTTTATAGATAGTTTTATTTATATTATGTATCTACATTGAAATGATTTTGTGATATATGGTTCTATTCTTAGCACGTGTGTCGATAAAAGTTAATGCTGCCTTGAAACAAACACAGGTAAACTTTAAAACATGAAACACCTTCGTGTGCATAATTGGAATCCAAAATTTCTGTGTGCAGAAATCATTCCAGATATCAATATTCTGTTAATGCGTTCTATTATGTACATATACTGAACAACAAAAGTTCCCGTGACATTGAATAAGATTTAATGCAAAGTTATGTTTTTTACCAAATCTGAAACAATTTCGGTTTGCAACAGATAAAATACTCCTGTAAGTGTTCAAATGGTTTAATTTGCCATACTGATTTAAGAAAATGCGTGATTTCATAAAAAAACCATGAAGGTGCCAAAATGTCAATTTACAAATCAATAGAGTGTGTGTCCACCTCTGGTTGCGATGCAAGCAACACATCTTCGTCTCATGGAATGGACCAGGCGTCGCACAAAGTCCTGTGGGATATCTGTCCATATCTGCTGGAGCATTTTCGAAGTTCCTGGAGTGTCTGTGGAACACGTGGTTGGCGTCGAAGGCGCAGATCCATCTCAACCCACATGTGCTCGATTGGTGAGAGATCGGGGGAGCGAGCCGGCCAGGGGATGTCATTCACGTTGTTTTGTTGAAGAAAATCCTGAGACCGGGCGTTGTCATGTTGAAAGGTAATGCCTTGGCCATGACGACGCAAAAACGGAAGAACAACAGGGGCGATGATCTCGTCGCGGTAGCGCTGTCCATTGAGATTTCCCTCTGCCACTATCAAACGGGTCCTCGGTCTTGCTGTAATCCCACCCCATACCATAACGCTGCCGCCCCCGAACCGATCTTCTTCCATGACACAATGATTGACGTAACGTTCACCTCGACGTCGGTACACTCGAATCCGTCCATCGCTGTAGCTGAGGTGAAAACGAGACTCGTCAGTGAATAGAACTTGTCCCCACTGCATGGCCGTCCAGCGTAGACGCTGTCTGCACCACTGTAGACGTGCTTGACGGTGGTTTCCTGTCAAAATGGGACGTCTGGCGGGTCGTCTGGCGACAATCCCTGCACATCTGAGGCGACGACGTACGGTTTGTGAAGATATTCGTCGAAGGCCAGGGATGCTTCTTGAAGTCACTGTTGCTGGCTGGAATCGTTTTCGTAGGTGTGTTGTTCGAATCCAGTTGTTTTGTCGATTTTTGGTTACGCGTGGCCTGCCACTCCGAGGATGGTCTCTGACTGCATTCGTCTGTTGCCAACGTTGCCATAAACATCCAAATGGTGCTTCTGTGGAAGTTAAATTGTCTTGCAACATCACGTTGACTCGATCCTGCTTTAAGCATACCAATGGCTCGCAGTCGCTCATATTCGGACAGTCGTGGAATTTCGTCATGTTGAATAATTCCGTAATTTTGTTGTTTTTCTGAGTGGTTGTTGTCAGCACGATGCTAAACAATGCATACGGAATCCCGTTAACGCACATGTTTTATACCCATTCTTGGGTAGTGAATGTATGGGCTTGCATAAAACTTTTGCATGGAATTATCTGAGCAGTTGCGTTTTTGTGACTTGATTCCATACATGTACTACAATACTGAAAACCAAACTTTACTTCTGTGAAAAATACACTAAAACATTGGTGTCACAGGAACTTTTGTTGTTGAGCATACATTTTTCACATGGGGATTTGGCAATGTCCCAGCTTGCAGACACGAATTCTAAGAGCTTACGATTTGAGCATAACTTTGTCCATTTGTCTGAGGCAAACACCCTATACTACACTTTGTGCCATCACTGATTTTCAGTAATCTTTTTATTAAGTTTTCAGCGCTAAAAACATTTTTCGTTCCATGGAATCCGTGTTGTTGGCAAATCAAGCCTTGACTTTTTACCTTTCTACATCAATGGTTGTTTACGACATGAGAATTGGTTGATAACAACAAATGTAAATGTTTCCTGCCAAACACGTCATAGATCGACTGTTTTATCCATGAGAACAGAGCGCCATGTATCTCGTTGACAATAACAGTGGACGAAGACAGCTGCACCAATCTCAGACAAGTGATCGTGAATATCACCAGCCCAGTATAGCCCAGAGTCCTTGTCAACTGTGTCATACTTGATAGCTTATGCTGTTACATATCTGTTAGGCCCGGCTCCGTGGTCTAGTTGTAGAGCATCCCCCCGGAGAGCGGAAGGTCTGGGGTTCGATTCCCGGCCGCGTCATACCAAAAGACGTTAAAAGTTTGTACTTGTTGTTACCCTGTCTGGGGCTTAAACAAGCTGGTCGGCTCGGAGTCAGTATACTGTGTCTGAGTGGGGTATTCAGTTTCAACTGTGGCATGGTATCTCAGTGGGCTAGCACTATAAATCGGCATCAGTCCGGACTAGTACTAAATAAGTGCAATAATCTTTGACGCAACGTTAAACTCCATTTCACCTCACCTCACATATCTGTTCATCCATATCCATTAAAAAGTGCTTTCAATGGCGGTTCCGTTAATTACTACTCCCCATACCCATATAGTGGAGCTGGTGTGCAAGTCTCTTAAATATCATATTCTTAAGTGATGGTCTTGTAGAGCTCATTACCTATCACAAGGATCTGTGGAGGAGAGTTGGGAGTAGTCCGGATCCGTTGTTTGTTGATGTGTACCAGCTGATATCCATGTCTTTCCTCATGTTCCCATCCTGACAATCCTGGCTCCAATCTGCTCCATGATGAATTGGGTATTGAAGGCAAGTCGTCACAGGAACTTCCGCGCCCAATAGAAATACAACGAATCAACGAGCCAATGGGCCAGATCAGCTTTAGCTTTGGTTAGAAAAAAGGATGAAAGTTTGCTCTCGAATATATCACGTCCATGCTTCTGATTTCCATCTAGCCGAGGTTTAAATTTCACGAAGCAGTAGCCCCATTGCCGATGCTGTGGCAACTGCTCATAGTCTGAGAAAATGGGATGTGTAGCTTAGAGAACACAAGCCAATTAAATTGAGAGCTTTGGCTAAAATTGGCGTGAACCGGGCTCTTGCCACCAGTGATAGTATCGGGCAAATATTTGTGTTTTGATGAGCTTTTAATCCGCACAAGAATGTTCTGTACAAGAATAGTAAGCTTTCAAAAACACATAATCCAGTGAAATAAGTCCGCTATGCATGTCGCCTGTAGTGGTGACTTTGTTTTATATCAGTTCACGTATCCTCAAATGTCTCAAGAACGATAATGTATACATACACCTGAAGAGAGTGGCTTCGCGTGCAGATGTGCTGATGAAATCCAGTGCTAAAACCAAATGTATCAGTTTGGGAATGGTTATCGGTCGGCGTGTGTCAGGTTTCTAGAGCTCCCGGTTCATACCATAATGAATCAAGATCTTTCTGAAAAATCTATCTGTGGAATCAGGAAGTGTTTTTAATTCAATGCTATGTTGTTTTTGTTTAACACTGCATTTAGCTATATGACAGCGATCGGTGTATAGACACGACAGCCCAGTGATTGACATAATAAGCATTGATCTACATAACTTGAAGACGAAGGCATGCATGAACCATGTCAGCGAGCCTATACAGTTAGCCGCCTTTTAACACAAGCATGGGTTGCTGAAGACCAATTGTAACCCAAATCTTCACAGGGATTTATGGGCTCTACATATTACAGAAAAGAACGCTCAGCCACTGTTGCTGGGATTCGACCCTCTAACGCCATACTATTTGTAGCTAGTAGATGTTTCGGAAACGTAAACGTAATTGCATTGATGCTCCATTGATGGCCTTGATGCATTGATGGCCATTCTAGTCTGTAAGTTTCAGCTTCAAATCCTCCACAGTATGGTTGGTTTTAGTGCAGCGTAACGTCACGTAGCAGCTGCATGATGCCCACCCTCATGCTGCATGTGTTGTAACAGACATTTTAAGGCAGTATAACCTTGCTGTACTGCCACGGCCAGCTGTTTCCCCAGACCTCTCCCCAACAGAACATGTCTGGGATGAGTCAGCCCGACGCCTACGACAGGATCAGAACCGGCCTGTAACGCTAGCTCAGTTGGACCGATCTTTAGTTGATATTTGGAACAACATAGCACGGGCTGTTTTCAGTCATCTGGTGTCTTCAATGCGACCTCAGGCGAATGATGAAAATATTATGTTGTTATTTTCAATAACATAACATTTACACCACTTTATATGCAGCCCAGTTACTTCTCTCCGTAGGTTTACTTACTGTCGCCATATTGTCCGAGCTAAATAACACAAATTGAATTTGTTTTTGCGGTATCCCAAATGTGTAATGCCGCAAGTATAAGGAACTTGAAGAACGTTGTGGGTGGCGGGTAGCCTAGTGGTTAGAGCGTTCGCTCGTCACGCTTAAGACCCAGGTTCTATTCCCGACATGGGTACAATGTGTGAAGCCCATTTCTGCTGTCCCCCGCCGTGATATTGCTGTTTCTTGGCCCGTCGTCAAGTAATATGAGGGCATTGTCAAGTTACAGTAGCCCGCTTATTTCTGATTTTGTGTTGAGAGATTCTTCTTGTCTATTTCATTTGTCGAGTTTGAATTGTACACGGATGAACCTCAAAGATGACACACGAAGCTGTGAGTTTGTTTCAGTCAACTATAGCCAACATTCCACGTTCTCTGTATATGAGCACTATTCCAGCTATAGCCTTTGTTGTCAATTGAGAGGTGCAATGAAGTATGCTCCTTCTGTGAAGATTGTAAAGAGTCAAACGTTGTTTGATCGGGGTTACAACGTCAAGGCCCAGTAAAGCCTTCAAAACGTTTTATTATAGACATGTGGTCATTCCAAAATTGACACAAATGACGTCTGATGAAATCAGCTATATTGATTAGAACTATCAGTTCCCGTGCCATTTGTCAATTGAAAATCGTCTTGCCTTTGCGTGTGTTTATTCCGGGTGCCACCGGATACGCTGACCTTTTTGCGAACAGCTGAAATCACCACAATTAGACAGTACTTCATTAACACATGCTTATGTGCAATTAACTCTGCTTTTAGATGACCATGGAAAAGGTTGTATCACCTTCATCTTCAGAAATGTTGGTAGACCATTTCGCATACTGAATCAGTAGCATTTGAGTAATCATTGAACTGGATTATGTGGTAGTATATATATAGTTATTTATTTTAAATTGCTTTCATTATCATAACATTATTTTGTCCATTTTAGCGTCTCTAACCAGACACAGTCTGTATTATTTGAGAATACCCTGGGTTATCATAAAGAAGATATAATGTGATGACATGGTTGATTGTAAACGGTGCTAACAGTTGAGGGTCGGGTGGTCAGGCCTTGTGACATGGGTGATTGTTAACCGTGCTAACAGATGAGGGTCGGGTGGTCAGGCCTTGTGACATGGGTGATTGTTAACCGTGCTAACAGATAAGAGTCGGGTGGTCAGGCCATGTGGCATGCGTGATTGTTAACCGTGCTAACAGATGAGAGTCGTGTGGTCAGGCCTTGTGACATTATTGATTGTTAACCGTGCGAACAGATGAGGGTCGTGTGGTCAGGCCTTGTGACATTACTAATTGTTAACCGTGCTAACAGATGGGGGTCGGGTGGTCAGGCCTTGTGACATGGGTGATTGTTAACTGTGCTAACAGATGAGGGTCGAGTGGTCAGGTCATGTGACATGGGTGATTGTTAACTGTGCTAACAGATGAGGATCGGGTGGTCAGGCCATGTGACATGGGTGAATGTTAACCGTGCTAACAGATGAGGGTCGAGTGGTCAGGTCATGTGACATGGGTGATTGTTAACCGTGCTAACAGATGAGGATCGGGTGGTCAGGCCTTGTGACATGGGTGATTGTTAACCGTGCTAACAGATAAGGATCGGGTGGTCAGGCCATGTGACATGGGTGATTGTTAACTGTGCTAACAGATGAGGGTCGGGTGGTCAGGTCATGTGACATGGGTGATTGTTAACTGTGCTAACAGATGAGGGTCGAGTGGTCAGGCCTTGTGACATTGGTGATTGTTAACCGTGCTAACAGATGAGGATCGGGTGGTCAGGCCATGTGACATGGGTGATTGTTAACCGTGCTAACAGATGAGGATCGGGTGGTCAGGCCTTGTGACATGGGTGATTGTTAACCGTGCTAACAGATGAGGATCGGGTGGTCAGGCCTTGTGACATGGGTGATTGTTAACCGTGCTAACAGATAAGGATCGGGTGGTCAGGCCTTGTGACATGGGTGATTGTTAACTGTGCTAACAGATAAGGATCGGGTGGTCAGGTCATGTGACATGGGTGATTGTTAACCGTGCTAACAGATGAGGATCGGGTGGTCAGGTCATGTGACATGGGTGATTGTTAACTGTGCTAACAGATGAGGGTCGGGTGGTCAGGCCTTGTGACATGGGTGATTGTTAACTGTGCTAACAGATAAGGGTCGGGTGGTCAGGCCTTGTGACATGGGTGATTGTTAACCGTGCGAACAGATGAGGGTCGTGTGGTCAGGCCTTGTGACATTACTAATTGTTAACCGTGCTAACAGATGGGGGTCGGGTGGTCAGGCCTTGTGACATGGGTGATTGTTAACCGTGCTAACAGATGAGGGTCGGGTGGTCAGGCCTTGTGACATGGGTGATTGTTAACCGTGCTAACAGATAAGGGTCGGGTGGTCAGGCCTTGTGACATTGCTAATTGTTAACCGTGCTAACAGATGAGGGTCGGGTGGTCAGGCCTTGTGACATTGGTGATTGTTAACTGTGCTAACAGATAAGGGTCGGGTGGTCAGGTCATGTGACATGGGTGATTGTTAACCGTGCTAACAGATGAGGGTCAGTGGTCAGGCCTTGTGACATGGGTGATTGTTAACCGTGCTAACAGATAAGGGTCGGGTGGTCAGGCCTTGTGACATTACTAATTGTTAACCGTGCTAACAGATGAGGGTCGAGTGGTCAGGTCATGTGACATGGGTGATTGTTAACCGTGCTAACAGATAAGGGTCGGGTGGTCAGGCCTTGTGACATGGGTGATTGTTAACCGTGCTAACAGATGAGGGTCGAGTGGTCAGGTCATGTGACATGGGTGATTGTTAACCGTGCTAACAGATGAGAGTCGGGTGGTCAGGCCTTGTGACATTACTGATTGTTAACCGTGCGAACAGATGAGGGTCGTGTGGTCAGGCCTTGTGACATTACTAATTGTTAACCGTGCTAACAGATGGGGGTCGGGTGGTCAGGCCTTGTGACATGGTTGATTGTTAACTGTGCTAACAGATAAGGGTCGGGTGGTCAGGCCTTGTGACATGGGTGATTGTTAACCGTGCTAACAGATGAGGGTCGAGTGGTCAGGTCATGTGACATGGGTGATTGTTAACTGTGCTAACAGATAAGGGTCGGGTGGTCAGGCCTTGTGACATTGCTAATTGTTAACCGTGCTAACAGATGAGGGTCGGGTGGTCAGGCCTTGTGACATGGTTGATTGTTAACTGTGCTAACAGATAAGGGTCGGGTGGTCAGGCCTTGTGACATGGGTGATTGTTAACTGTGCTAACAGATAAGGGTCGGGTGGTCAGGCCTTGTGACATGGGTGATTGTTAACCGTGCTAACAGATAAGGGTCGGGTGGTCAGGCCTTGTGACATGGGTGATTGTTAACCGTGCTAACAGATGAGGGTCGAGTGGTCAGGCCTTGTGACATTGGTGATTGTTAACTGTGCTAACAGATAAGGGTCGGGTGGTCAGGCCTTGTGACATGGGTGATTGTTAACCGTGCTAACAGATGAGGGTCGAGTGGTCAGGCCTTGTGACATGGGTGATTGTTAACCGTGCTAACAGATGAGGGTCGGGTGGTCAGGCCATGTGACATGGGTGATTGTTAACCGTGCTAACAGATAAGGGTCGGGTGGTCAGGCCTTGTGACATGGGTGATTGTTAACTGTGCTAACAGATAAGGGTCGGGTGGTCAGGCCTTGTGACATTGCTAATTGTTAACCGTGCTAACAGATGAGGGTCGGGTGGTCAGGCCATGTGACATGGGTGATTGTTAACCGTGCTAACAGATGAGGGTCGAGTGGTCAGGCCATGTGACATGGGTGATTGTGTGCCACTTTGCGTGGATAGTTCCTGATGCTCCACATCAATGGTGTACACATTATTTCATGCCGCTGTGAAAAACTCGACTATTGCCGACATTGGATAAGATTCACCCAATCACTCACTCACGTACTCACTTTTAACACTCTCTAAAAGATTGGTGTTTATCTAAGCAGGACCACACCTGTGACGCAATTTACCATTTGATAACAATGACACCCACAGATAAACGCCCCAATTGTATTGCCTGAAATACTATACAGGTTACAGGAAAGCCTTTCAAATTCCATAATTGTAACTACAGGGTGTGTGTCGCTTATCCATGTCAGATTTATAAATAAGAAAATATTGTATTCTTCACATATTTCTCCACTCATGCTTGCGAATCTGTCAAAGAAAAGTACAGGAAACCTGAGAAGTAAGAATGATTTATTTACTTTTTATATTGTTTCAAAGTGTTTCAAGTGCTACTTGTAGGTGATTGAGTATTTTACAAAGCAATTCATCCTTATTTGAGAGAAAGCCCTTGCGTGTTGTAGAGTCTATACATTTACTGCTTTGGTGAAACACATGATCACGGGTATTGTGCTGACAAGTAAAGATTCTGGGAGTCGAGTCAACGATCATTGGATTCTGGCCCGACTAAAGGAGGCAACTCAGCGTTGCGAACTGCGTCGTCTTAGCCGTGCCCCATATGTAGTGTTTAACCAAGTGAGAGTATAATATTGATACAATGTGCTATACCTGTTCACTTATTTGTTGTTTTACAACGCAAGCACCATTCCAGCTACATCACAGTGGCCTGAGAAATGGACCCGCGCTTTTTGGCCAGATCCCCATTTTACTGATTCAATCATGGACCCGAACCCCGGTATTATTGTATTGTAAACTTGACACGTGTTGAACGTACTTTCCAAATATTTCGATGTAATGTATTTAACTCTTCATAGTCATGCTTCATACAAACATTTTGGGTTACTTTTAGCAGAGTTCTTATGATTATTATAAGGGTGATGTTGCTTTATTTTAGTGGATTGTCATTGTAACTGCACCAGTGAGGAACAAAAGTGCCACAAAATGGACCTGTCTTCTTTTGTTCATCCTGAACATACTCACTGTCGTAGTAGTTGCAGCACTCGTCATACACCGAACCACAGACACAGAGCATGGTGAATACAAACTTAACAATATTGCCTGGAAATATCAACATCTGATGTCTAGTTCACGCCCTTTGACAAATTCGATATATATTCTTCCAAGAATTTAACTTTAATAGAGTATCACAAATTAAATTTATCATAATTATTTTAGAAAGGGCCCAATGCCAACCACGTTCGATCCTTCTTTCTGAAACATTTATTATGTCATCAATGAATTTCCAATTTTTCAAAGCATTAGTGAAACGGACAATGCATGGTTGTAACTGTATTAAACATGGACACTTACTGTCAGAATCTGTCGCAACTGATGTTTTCCCTAAGTGTGATTAAAACTTATAGTTTCACTGTTATGAAACCCGATGTAATGATGTACCATCCTTTTCTGCTCACACGTTCTATATTTGAGCGTTGCATAAATGTGAGCTTAAAATGTATGAGGAAATAAATATGAGTGTGTCGTTAATAGATCATCATTTGGTATCATTCGTCAACTACAAACCTTTAATAACGTACATCTTCCATCAACCTTCAGATGATGTGGATATTGGGGACGTCCATCCAGATCTGGAGCTTCTCAGCCTGCTGAAACCAGTGGCACATTTCTCTGGTCTTGACTTTGACAAAGTAACGGGTATGCTATCTTCTATTATACAATTGATGTAACAACTGACATTTTGAAATGCATTGTTTGTTATGTTTCAATGGCACTCCATTATACGTATGTATAATCTCATAAACAACGCACCTCACGGGCAAGCACAAGCTAGTATTCTACAAAAACCCAATTTCTCTCCCGATTTTACTTAATTCAGGTCATGGGACTCAGTTGGGATCATTAAGGAATTGGTACACTGGAATGAGTTACGAGAACGGCTCCATCACAGTACCGGCAGCAGGAGTGTACCACATCACAAGTCATGTCAAGTTCTACGTCGAAGACAACAGGAAAGACGACAAGCAACTCCAAACATTCCAGCACCAGGTTGTCCGCTATAGCGCCTCCAGACAGACACAGGTCGTGTTGTTTCAGAATGCCGTGACTGAGTGTAGAGAGGGTATCAACGACGGAGCTCACCTGGAGTACCCGAGTGATGCTGGTGGACTGGCTCAGTTAGATGCTGATGACCAGGTGATGGTGAAGGTGTCCCACTTACAGACGCTGAAGCATGATCGCGACTGGCACTATGTTGATATACATATTGTATAAAGAGAAGTTTGAGTGCCACCACTATCAGATATCTCGTTAGCGCAGTAGCTTGGTGCTTCGTACGTGTCAAGAGAAATGAATGAAATGAATGATGAAATTTACGGATTAAAAAATTTAAAGTTTATAGACCAAGTACTAATAGCCTTATACTGAATAAAATGTTTTTCAATTGGATATGGTCTAATTTGTTGTTTTTAACGAAGGGAACACTCAGCATCAGAATGTGGTCTGGTAGTAACTGCGTTTCGCGCGGGAATTAATTTCGAGATGTATTTGTCCACATTTCGGATGCATTGTGCCATACAATAACTATTTTCACAGAGGATTCGTATGATTTGCCTCTGAAAGTTTCTGGCCGAGTGCTCATCCATAAAGAGTTTCAGAAACAGTGTCACAAAACATGCTTCAATGGAAACAATGATGACATTCTCAATGTCCCAAGTGGTGACATTAGCAAACGCCTTGGACCTGGAAGTAGATATTTGACAACATAGTTCGAGATATCATGTTCTTCCGTTTTCGCAAATGCAGGGACGTAACGTTGTACGTGTTGTAACATACCTTTTGAGGCAGCGTTACATTGCTGTAGTGCCATGGTCGGCCGTTTCTTCAGACCTCTTACCCATAGAGCATGTCTGAGATGACACGAAACGAAGCCCACGACAGGACCGAACCAGTAATATCCCCCAGGCTGTTTTCAATCATCTAGTGTCTTCAATCTAGTTGTTACCCAACCCATCTTTTAGGAATGGGTTTTGTCAATAAAGTTGTTACAACATAAAATGATCAGACGAATAACAAAATATTTTGTTGTTGTTTTCAATAACATTTACACCACTTGATATTAAGTGCGTTTACCTTTTTACGCAAGTGTATATGATCCGGTGTTTTGCACGACAATGCTGTAGTGTCTGCTATGTCAGCGACGGCAATGATGTCAATAACTATGTCGGGCATAATAATTACACCCCGAGTGCCCGGGAAGACTTTCTTTCGTCCCTGTGTACATGCAGTAAGACGGTAGACTTAACGATACCCATCACCATAGACCCTAACACCCTTGATACATTGTTATTACATTGTATATAGCATGGACATTTATCCAAGGGATACGATTGCTTAAATATACGGAGATTTTATAATGTTACGGATAAGGAAGACGTTTTAAAATATATAACAATAACAGTACTTAGTTTTCTGCGCATTTGTAAAAAAGGCGACAAAACCATTTCCATATTCATCAGAAATCTATAGTTAATGAATGAAGGACCCAAGGCGACAGATTTAATAGACCTTCTGACTTGACACAATGTATGATTATGTGAGAAGAGAAATACGGCGTGTTATATTATAGTAGAGACTATATTTAATCTCGTCATTCTCGTAATTAAAAGCTAATATTTATTTTAAGCAATCTATCTCTGTCGCTGTTTATGTATCTTCCTTGTTACAAATCCCAGATATCAAAATCATAAATATCAGCTGGAATCGGAGGGCACTGTAAGATTCCGATTTCAGAATTTCGCTCGTTAGATATGTTTTGAAATACACTCGTAATAAGAAACGATATGTGACGGATACGTTTTGTAATCTCTCTCTCTCTGTCTCTCTCTCTCTCTCTCTGTCTCTCTCTCTCTCTCTGTCTCTCTGTATATATATGGTGGAGG
The DNA here is from genome assembly GCF_023055435.1 of Haliotis rufescens. NCBI lineage: Eukaryota > Metazoa > Mollusca > Gastropoda > Lepetellida > Haliotidae > Haliotis > Haliotis rufescens. The sequence goes on from NW_025964334.1 coordinate 36,555,406, forward strand.
CCTTAAGGCCCATTTTACAGTTCCATCATTGCTTGAGAGAGTAACCGCATATATACATATATATATACATTGTTCACCAAAATAATTGTCTTCGTTGTATTGAATTATACACAAACGTTGCAAGATTTTTAACAGTTATTGGATTTTGTGGGTATATACAAACTCCTGAGATTGCCGCAAGCTTGTTAGTTTGTTGGTTGTTTAACGCCGCACTCAGCAATATTCTAGCTATATGACGGCTCAGCATAACATACAAGTACAAAATGGAATTCATCCTCAATGTATCTTTGTTTGCATATAAGACAAATTCTATTTGACTTTGCTTCTTTAACATACGAGTATCTACCAGTTTCAATTCGGAGCTGGTGTGAAGATCATCTAAGCTGAGCTGAAGCCTCAGTCACACAGACAATGCGACCGCGATGCAACCTCCTGGCGACAAAAATATTTGACAATCGCAATGAGGTTTCAAGGGTCTCTGAAAGGTTTCACTGAGGTCGCCACAAATTTTCAGAGTGGTCGCAAAACCCATTCGGTCGCAACCAGTCTTTTGAACATGCACAAAAGACTAGCTGCGGCCGATTTGGTCGCTCGGAGGTTTCATTGGTCTCCTTGATTAATCACTGTTATCTTGCACAGTAATGAATGATGTTTATTCTCGTAAATCACGGCAGTGATACAGAGATGTAATTGGACACAGGAATAAGATACAATGAAGAAAACATGTCAGTGGAACATTTCCATACATGATCTTATATAACTTGCCAGTTTTGATAGAGTTGGCTTATAAGTAATGGACATCAAATGAGAGAATTTTACGGCAGAAGGATACATACAGTAGTATTGAGGCAAAAACTTGTTTCTAATTTCTGAGAGTTTTGGACATTCTAATAAAAAGTGCATTTCATCACATATAAAATTTTTACACAATGTACATTTTCTTTCCTCTCTCACAATATTATACCATCTTCCTGTTTCAATGGGTAATCTATGATTTGCTGTTCTAAAACGAGCAAGAGAGATGCGTAAGGTGATTGGTAGTTCTAGTAAATAAGGTTCTAGAGATGGTAACTCTTTAAACATGTTATAATAGTAACCTTTAGATGAATTTTCCTTTGATTCTCGCCATCTTTGCAGAAAATTATCAATGAGAACATGTTTCACATTTTGTTTCAACCATGCGGCACTAATAACGGTTTGAGACAGCCAAATGTAATTAAAGCCTATATTTTGAAGAATGCATTTTACTTCTTTTAATAGTGGGAAATGGTAATCTGGATTTGCAATGGACATTTGAAACATAAGTTTATATACTATACTAGAAAGGCTAGTTTGTGATGATGTTAGCTTGCACCAATATGAAATCATTCTTATCTTAATGAAAATGCTGAGAGGATACCTCCCTAGTTCACCATATACCATGTAATCGGGTGTTGACTGTTTTAACTTGAGAATATATTTACAAAATTTAAGATGTACACGTTCAATGACAACAGCATTTTCAAAACCCCACACCTCAGATCCATATAACAATACTGGCTGAACAAGTTGATCAAATAATTTCAGTTGACAGTCAATAGGAATTTCTAATATTCTAATTTTACGAAATACAGCGTACATTGCTCTAGATGCCTGATCTGTCAGTCTCTTTAGTGCCTTACAGAATCTACCAGTGTTTGTAAATAAAATACCAAGGTAAACATATTCTTTAACAACATGAAGAAACGAGCCATTTAGCATAAACTTGAAGACTCTATTTGTGGAGCGCTTGGCAAAAATAACAACTTTCGTTTTGTCAACATTGACTTTAAGTTTCCAGATAGTACAATATTCTTCAAATATAGTGAGACACTTTCTTAAATCTTCTGGGCTTTCGGCCATTAAAACAGTATCGTCGGCATACAAAATGAGAAAAAGTTTTATGTACAGTTCAAGTGAATCTATGAAAAGGTTATTTACATTATGCAGTCCTTCAAAGTCATTTTCAGATAAAAATTGTTCAAGGTCATTAAGGTACAAAGCAAACAGGAGAGGTCCCCAAGTGGTGTTATTCTAACCGCAGATTGGTTTCCACTGTGCGGCGATCGGTTTCGTCTACACAAGGGTGTTGACTCCAGTGGCAACCTAGTGGCGACCTATCTGTGATTGATCAGTGATGAGGCGGTGATCCACCGGCGCTTCCTTGGTGACTGGTTGTCGATCGGTTGCAAAGTGGTTTCTAAGCGTGCGTCGATCATTCGCCGTTGGGTTTGCAACATGTCACCGTCTGGAAAAAGACCTGTCTGTGCTCTACAGCATCATTTTGTCATAAGTACCCAGAGAGTTCACATCAATTATTTCCTTTCATCACTATGGTCCTTAAGGGCAGGAACACAAAGGAACCAGAAATTGTAGAAGATACAATAGAGACAACTGCTGTACATGTGATGCACAGGTCTGCTACAACTGAGCCAGAGCCAACAACATCTCAACAAAAGAAGAGGCGGATACCTGCTGAGGGGGAAGAGCCAGAGATGTCCGATGTTGACAGGCTCCATTCTGAACTAGCCCATGAAATCACCACGACTTTCTCTCTCCAACTCTGCCATCAGATTCACATAGTCTCCAAACTATGGCCTTCTCGCGATCCAAGATCTCAGCCAATACTGATTTCGCCTTGTCAGTCTCATTCTTCTGTACATCATCATGGCAGCAACTGCAGCATTTTGATTTATTCTTTGCAGACGGAGCAACTGCAACTGTTCTGCTGTTAACATCTGGACAACTTGCAAAGAATTGATTTGATTCAGAAAAGCACCCTTTTTATACGCATTTATTTTGATCGGTGATCGATCGACAACTAGTCACCGACCAGTCCCTGTTCAGTTGCAACAAGTCACCGAAGATTCGCTGACTAATCACCGAACAGTTGCCGATCAATCACTGACAAGTTGCAAAACCAATCGCTGATTGGTCGGCGATCATACACTAATTCCAAATGTGGGCAGAAGTAGTTGCACCGGTCTCAGCGATCGCCAGTCGGTCGCAAAGGAAATCAGTCGCCAAGAGGTTGCATCGCGGTCGCATTGTGTGTGTGACTGAAGGTTTATGCAGCGCGAAATTTTTAAATGGAACTTTCTTTAATATAGAATTCGAGGGCAAAGGATACTTTGAAAGAAGGGTAGGTTACCAATTTAGAACTTGAAAAAACGTGCAGCAGGCAAATCTTGTTCGTAGGACGATTTCAGTCTATATACAAATACAGATCTAAAACTAGATACATTATATACAATATTATATACATTAAACCCAACCTATGTAGCATGTCTTTAACCTTTTAAGCCCAGTTAGCCTTTATATTCACACAATCTAGAACTAATAAGTTGTAACATTTCTTCACATATCTGGTGTCTGGCATATCAATTATTTTACACCATTACTTAACAGATCTTTTATATGTGAATATTTACAAAGGATATCGTTCACATTGACCTCTAACTACATGATTTGAGGACGCTGTTTTAACACACAAGAAGCGTTTACAAGCAAACATTTGTATTGTTTCGATTTCTTTGTGAATATCCTGTCCCCATATTTTGGAAGCATGAAGTAAAACGGGACTAATTGCGGTATCACAAATTTTAAATCATATATGATATGGGAGTGGCCTAATCATATACAAGGATTTGAAAACACCACAAAGAATCTTCTTCGCTTGTACAGGAACATTACCTACGTGTTGAGACCATGATAAGTATCTTACGAAAACAACACCAAAAACATTAAAAATAAAACAGTTTCAAGCTGTATACCATTTTTCACGTTTGGATAGAATACCATCATTTTTTAAAACAACAATTTTCTTTGTTTCTATGTCACAGACAACTGGTGACTTTCACAGAAAGTTTTTGTAAACCAAATACAGAATCTACGAGAAGCACTACGTCATATATATCCGGGGTTATTTGTATCCCATATACACAGTTTGATTCCGATTCTCGATAATACGAGGTAACATAGAAAATAATAGTGGACTTTATCACATCGACATCTCACACTCAATGGAAAATCAAAATATTGGGACAGATTATTGTATTCGCGTCTCAGCCCTTTACACACTTATTGATGGATGTGAGAGCATTTAGGAACTACGGCGAAAAGCCTCTATGTTTCAGTACAAACCATAGCTTGGATCTATCAATAAGATCCCAAACCTTTCTGAAATCAACGAATATGTCATAAAGCGTTGATAAATAACGCTGAAAATGGCTTTGATGATGAATATGTTATCAAACATGCTGGACCCTTGCCTAGAACCCACTTATAACTCAACAATGTTTCCATAAGAACCCTCTATCGTCATCAGGGTCTTCAAAATCATCTTCCTTATACAATGGTCAAACAAAATGTTAAACAACAGTTCAATATAAGGTAATAATACATCCATTGAGTGCTTGAAGTATTCAGGTAGTAAATTATCTTCATAAGGTGACTTAGAAGTTTTGCTTATTTCCTCCTTCGTAATTGGTGAGTCCAGAATACCAGTAGTCATTTAATCAAAGGCAAAGTCACAGTCATAACCTAACTGCCCACATGATTCATCATCATTACGCTCGCCTTGAAGAATGCAGTAAAATGAAAACCGTTCATCCATGGATACCGATGCTTTGAGTACATTACAAAATGTGATCCTTATAAAAGTACCCCAGAACTCTTTGGGATTATTGATATATTTAAGCAATTCATCCTGGATTGATGTGTAGTATTGTCTTTTTTTTTAACCCAAAGCAAATTCATATTTGTATTCTCAATGTGAGACTGTAATGAAACAAATATTTCTTCTTCTGAATATTTGTAACAATCGCCGGGTTTCTAGTCGAAAATATTGAACTTCTTTATCAAACCAAGGCTGATCATCTCTAACACCCATAGTCTTTACCTTTATCACAGTAAAATCGGCAGCTCGACGTAAAGAATCTGAAAACATTTCTATTTCTAGGAATAAAAGTGAAGTCACTCATTAATTTATAGGCACCACAGCGACCATTCAAAATATTAAGATTAAAAGATGAACATAAATCTATCAACCTCTTGCCATATGTGTTGGTAGTTCTGGCACAGGAAAAACGTATTCAGAGAATCGCACATAAAATCACAATTACTATATTCAGTGCTGACACGATATCATCGTCCACAAAATCCAAATCTGTTCCGGTGCGTGCTTTGAAGTCTCAAATCACACTTCTATTGGAATACACACACTAAAACAAATACAATACCATATGATATTGTATTCTCGCTTGATGTCAACAAGCTTGATGTGATTATTCATATCACTTTAATTAAATGAAGTATGAAGAGATCTTTGCCGCTTTAGTGTCTTAACCAAAAAACGTTGATACAAATAAACGATTTCAGTGTTGTCAGTGTCCCAAATTAATTTCATTGCTAAAAGCAAATTCATGTTAATTGAACGGTAAATGCCATTTTCAGTAATGATATTGACTCAACTTTGTTACAAGCCAAGTGAATGAAAGAGCATAAATATATCGAGTACATTCCCATTTAGGCAAGCTCATATGTGGTTGCATCAGCGACACATACAAAGCGATTTGATACGATACTATAAACAGACATGTCAGCTTTTTAAATACGTAGAATATATTTATCTCATAATATGTTATCCACTGAAGAGTGCGAACCTGTCCTAGAAAAGTTCTGGAAACCTGAGAAGTAAGAACGAATTCTTTACTTTGACTTTACAAAGTATTTCATTTACTAATTGAAGTAAGTGAGTTAGGATTAACGTCATTTTGAACAGTACGTCATTTATTTTACACTGCAGTTCAATTCAATGCGAGAGAAATTCTTGAAGCAGCCCTTGACACTTACTGCTTTGGTGAAACAATTGATCACGTGCATTGTGCTGATAAGTAAAGAATCTGGGATTCGAGCGAACTGTCATGGGATTCTGGCGAGCTGCGAATTAACCAATCGATACCATGTATTATTCTGATAGAAAAGAAACTTTGCCAACTGAAAATATAAATTTCAGACAAAGTATAATTTTTTTTCGATGAAGTATATCTAAAACACATAACCTAAATACAACAGTTTTGTATGCAGAAAATGTTAATCGTCTGTTACATGTTTGCGAGATAACACGCGTATACACGGGTATACAATTGCAACGGCAAGACAGACATCCACAGTGATAAAAAACACAAAAGAAATGCCACGAATCACGGTCGAACAACGTGAACGAGCCTTGGGTATGGTACAGATGGGAGCCACCCACGCCTATATTGCACGAACCTTCGGTTGCTCCCGTGTTGCCGTCTCCAACTTGATGCAACGTTACAGACAGACAGGGCGGACCGCTGACAGCGCAAGAACAGGCAGACCCAGGGTGTCCACGCCCTATGAAGACCGGTACTTGCGTACCTTGCACCTCCGAAATCGCTTAATGACAGTAACGTCATCGGCGACAAATGCCTTAGGTCACAGGGTTAGTAGACAGACAGTGGCCAGGAGACTCAGGGCTCATGGAATCAGGGCTTTCAGACCATATAGAGGACAGCTATTGACAGCGCAACATCGTCGTCTGCGATTGAGATGGGTCCGGACTGTACGACGTTGGCAACGACGTGACTGGCCGAGGGTTGTCTTCACTGACGAAAGTCGATTCTGTATGTTTAGGGCTGATGGAAGACAACGTGTTTACCGCCGAAGGGGTGAACGAACGGCGGCGTGTTGCGTGCAGGAGGTCGTACCATATGGTGGAGGGAGTGTCATGGTGTGGGGAGGGATATGTGGGCAGGAGAGGACACCGCTGGTCATCGTTGACGGAAACTTGACAGCTCAGCGTTACATGGATAGCATTCTTCGTCCAGTTGTCCTACCATTTCTCCAACAGCAGCCACGTGGTGTCATTTATCAGCATGACAACGCTAGAGCCCATACAGCCAGAATTGTCACTAACTAACTCGCAGCCAACAACGTCAACATCCGGCCGTGGCCTGCACGCTCAACCGACATGTCCCCCATAGTACACCTCTGGAACTTGATGGATCGTCGTGTTCGATCTTGGCCCTCCAAGAAGAATGGCGTCAAATCCAACGTGACTTCATCAGACGACTGACTTTTTCTGTGCGTCGAAGAGTTTTTGCGTGTATTGAGGTACTTGGTGGTCACACACGCTACTAATGACTTGTTATTGGAGGATTGTTTTTGTACTCTACCTATTGTCTATGATTCTGAAAGCTCGAGGGGGTGGGGGGGGATTTTCAGTGTTGATTATGTTGACATATTGATCTTCTCAATACACTTTACTTCATGCAAGTATGTTTTGTTGTTTTTGAGCAAGAGTGATTTAAAACTCTGGTAAAGTTTCTTTTGGGCGTCAGTTTATTAAACAATTCATTTACTTAATTGAAAATCTGACAGTTTTTAATATGAAGTTTTGAATAGAATCTAATGTTTGGATTTGCTCTTCCTTACTCAAATGCGAATTTCCGCATAGCACAGTTTGTAAGTAATAACACTCAAAAGAGAGGTGTAAAGCATCTTCCGTGCAAAACGTTCCTGTCGCAGTAATTTCATGTCGCCAAACGTCCAGACTGTATTAATCCTTTGTAGTCATGCTTCATACAAGCATTATGGGTAAACGCTTTTAGCAATGAGTACTTATGATTTTTGAAATGGGTTTGTCGCTTTTATTTTTAAGTGGATTGCCATTGTGAGTGCACAAGTGAGAGGAACAAAAGTGCTACAAAAGGGACCTGCCTTCTTTCAATTATGGTTATCCTCAACATTATCAGTGGCGTAGTGGTTGCAGTATTCGTCACACAGTCAACTTTGTCATCAAACTGTGCGAGTCAGAACCTGACAGGACCAGAATGGAAGTCATTATTGAAAGAGGTAATAATAATACTGACAATACATTGTCAGTGGATGCCCCGCTTTGGCACAAACACAGTATCTAAAGCGACATGATGGAATGGCTCGATCATTTTATTACCGCCCTCGCCATGCTTGTGGTTTTGACACAGAAGTCCATCCATGGTACGACCCGGAATATGTAGAGGACGTCATGAAAAATGATGAATACAAAATTCTTTGGAAAAGGCCCGTAGACAGCCTCAGGCGTATCCAGGCCAACGAACTTGATCTTGTCCTTTTTTATATTTATATCATTGAACTTTCTGTCCCTTTTGACACTAATGTGATTGACAAGATTAAGGAAAAAATGGCAAATATGCGGACCTCGCGTTCGAAATGTCACGCTTGCATCCCAAATACCAAGTTGTCGGACTCCCATTGTTCTCGATGTCTCAGGTTTGGTACCTCCCAATCTGTTGACTGACATTGGGAGAGTACCCGGGTTTGCTACCAGAAATACAGCCCTTCTGACAATCTGGGTAATGCAGAAGGCTGCAGTGTTGGGGAGTCTTCACATTCTTCCAAAAGTTCTGGGAGGGTTTGACTAGGCAGCGCTTCCTGGGAGAAGTCCCATTCGCTGTCTGGGCTGCGTGTAGAGGGAGCAAGGGCCCTGAGGTGATGATGAGCCTAAACAGCCTGACTGTGCCAGGATCACCCAAACCTTTTTTTCTGCATTTTTTATTTTAATCTGTAAATAATGATAATAATATTTATAGCAAAGAGGAAGGTTACCATTTTGGACCTCATGAGCACAGATCCCCCCACACCCTTTACTTGGCTTCTTTACATGGCTGACCTTTAACTTATTGCCAAAGGAGACTCCACTCCACCTTGTCGAATCCTTTTCTAATGATGTTGGCATGTCCTTTGTACTCGACAAATGCAACATTCTTCATCTGAAACGTAGCAAGGTAGAAGGGGCAGGATCAGTCAGTTTACCCACGAATAAATAAGGTGAGGTGAAATGGGTTTGACAGTCTTCGTCCGACAACCACGATGACAACCACACATCCCAAGATAACATTGTTGGCATTACACAAACGTCCCTTCAAAAAGATCCTAACACTAACCAAATTTTGTTTTCTAGGTCTACGAAAGCTTGTTGATGAATGATGTTTCGGCCACACACGAGCAGCATGGTGAGTTTATGCATCATTTAACCAAAGTTTACAATACTACGTGGAAATATCACTGTGGAATGCCTAGTTCACGCCTGTTGTCGAATTCGATGTTTATTCCAACGAGTATTTAATTTTAACAGAGTATCACAAGATATGTTTATTTAATTTATTTCAGAAAGATCCTAACACTAATCATGTTCGGTTCTTCTTTCTTAAACATGCATCGTGTCATCAACTATTTCGAGTTTTTGGAAGCTTGGTTGGTTGGTTGGTTGGTTGGTTGGTTGGTTGGTTGGTTATTTAACGCCGCACTCAGCAATATTCCAGCTATATGACGGCGGTCTCTAAATAATCGAGTCTGGACCAGACAATCCAGTGATTAATAGCATGAGCATCGATCCACGCAATTGGGATCGATGACATGCATCAACTAAGTCAGCGAGCCTGACCACCCGATCCCGTTAGTCGCCTTTTACGACAAGCATAGTCACCTTTTACGGCCAGCATGGGTTGCTGAAGACCTATTCTATCCCGGAATATTCACCTGTCTTTGAAAGCAATAATAAAACGGACTAGGAATGGAATGTAGCCTAGAATTTGTTTATTTTCGGATTATAGTGTATATTTTCACTGTTATGAAACCTAATGTACTCATTTACCATCTGTATCTGCTCACACTTTCCATGTTCCACCCTTGCATATACATGTTATTAACCATACTTATGCAATGGATCATCATTGGGTGTAATTAGAGAGCTACAAATCTTTTAATATCATTTTCCATCAACCTTCAGATAATGAGGGTATTGGGGACGTCCATCCAGATCTGCAGTTTCTCAACCTGCTGAAACCAGTGGCACATTTCTCTGGTCTTGACTTTGATATAGTGACTACGGGTATGCTATCTTCTGCTATACAATTGATATAACCACTGAAATGTTGCAATGTCCTGTTTGTAATGTTTCAATGGCACTCGATTATACGTATGTATAATCTCATAAACAACGCATCTCACAGGTAAACACAAGCTGTCATTATACAAAAAGCCGTTTTGTCTTACGAACGCGAATTTGATTAATTCAGGAAATGGGACTCAGTTGAAAACATTAAGGAATTGGGCCAACCCTGATGGTTCGGACAGAAAGCTCCTGTACAATGGAATGAGTTACGAAAACGGCTCCATCCCAGTACCAGCAGCAGGAGAGTACCACATCACAAGTCATGTCAAGTTCTACGTCGAGGACAACAGGAAGGATGACAAGCCACTCCAAACATTCCAGCACCAGGTTGTCCGCTATAGCGCCTCCAGCCAGACACAGGTCGTGTTGTTTGAGCATGCCGTGACTGAGTGTAAAGAGGGCATCAACGACGGAGCTCACCTGGAGTACCCGAGTGATGCTGGTGGACTGGCTCAGTTAGATGCTGGAGACCAGGTGATGGTGAAGGTGTCCCACTTACAGACGCTGAAGCATGATCGCGACTGGCACTATGTTGATATACATATTGTATAAAGAGAAGTTTGAGTGCCACCACCATCAGATATGCAGTATTGCACTATTGAGTGTAAAGCCAGCTTTAATAGTGTGGCAGCTGGAATGTGGAATACATTCTTTAGTAAATAGTGTGAGTGAGTGAGTATGGTTTTACGCCGCTTTTAGCAATATTCCAGCAATATCACGCCGGGGGACACCAGAAATGGGCTTCACACATTGTACCCATGTCGGGAATCGAACCCGGGTCTTCGGCGTGACGAGCGAACGCTTTAACCACTGGGCTACCCGACCGCCCCCTTTAGTAAATAAGAGCAATATCAAGCTCATGAGTGCTGCAGCTTGAGGCGCTTGCCTGAGATGGAAACACGTAGCAGTTGCGTGAAGAAGAAAGGAAAATATTGACCGTGCAGGTCACGATGACACCATCTTAATTTAACAAACATGGATTTATAATACACGCACCTATATTTAGTTAGTTTGATATCATAAGCCGTATTTTGGTGCGCATGTTTCATGTATCGTATATTATCCATAAATACCCTCATTTGCTCAATTGGTCGTATTGCAAGTGACGTTATCATTTCTATTGTTCTGTCAGTAAATATACGTTTTCGCACATGAGATTAATTTGGGGGTACGACAATTTTCGAGAGTGTCATTCTGATCAGGGAGTCTGAAAAAGACTTAAAACAAAGCTGTGATTCTGAAGAAGTATAGGGTAGTTATAGATTAGAGACAAAAGACACTGGATATCATAGTATTTTATACATATGTATGACATTAATATAAGATATGTATCTGTCTGTTATAAATCTGTTTTACTGCAATATTTGTCATTTATTGTATGTCTCAAACTACATCTGTCTGACACGGGCGTATTTTATGTTGAAGTATGTTATTTGTACACATTGTATTGTAGTACACTTATTTAAGTACACTTACGCTGTCTTCGTCTAACCAGATTGATATGTTCGGGTGTTATTTATTGACACTCTCATCTACTTTATCAGATGTAATTGTTTTACAAGTTTACAATCAGAATGTGGCCCACTTATTGGCCTCCCGTGACCATCAAACTATTTTGTTTAACAATTTGCTCCCTACCTTCAACTACCTGTTCACACCTGTTCACACAACTACCTGTATATTATGCTGCATATATGGACAAAGATAATATCAAATGCTCTTCTGTTCACAGATTGTTTAAAGAGGTATACCATGTAATAACACGATCATTTGAAATATTGTAACGATCAATCAGCAAATTTGTAGGAACATATCGCCCGATTTCAACCAAATCAGACACGCTTTTCTGAAAAAGTACTACATGACTGTGACTAAAGGTTGAACCTGTCATTGTGAGTGATCTGCATGTTTATGCGATCCGGAATAACGTTCATTTATATTTTGTTTTAGAACCTCAACAGAAGTTCTTTTTCCAAACTGATAAAATATAAACCTTAATCAAATAATAAGATATCAGAAATAAATGATAAACATAATCTTTTATTTTTACCATATTATGATAACAGTGTTTCAATAGAAATTATAAATTCACAAAAATATCACAGCCATGTTTGAAACCTTTTCAGTATACGTTCGGCATTTTAATATTTAAAAAATCATATTATTAATGTACTGCCTTCATATTTACCGTAGACATGACTCAAACCAGGTTTGAATAAATTCATTATGCTTATCTGAACATCAGCATAGTCAGCGCAGGAAATACCTTGCTGTAACCTTACACATGCAATACAGGGAAGGTGTATTATAAACCAGATATTCAGTTTCCTTGTGGTGCTACATACGTCATCTAACCTAGCAGTGAATTATAGAGATTACACACCACTCTAAACAGTGACAGCTTTACTATTTATATTCAAGATCAATACATTCTCTAAATATTCACTTTACACTTTCCCTACACTCGTAGGTTACGTATATATTACTTCCAATCCTTCATTTGTGAAACTTGAGAGATAGTGTCCTGCAAAAGAATCCTAATGTCTCACCACTCACCACTCGCTCAGAAAGTACATACTGCATGGGAGACCCCAGGCGTCCGATTCAGTAGACGCCCCTATGGGGCCTCGGCTCCAATATTTTAAGGAATGGAGAGTTACAATAACGTAGAGACAATTCCACTGATATCGTTGTCACACGGACTCCTGATACTGAAGTGTATTTCACCACGTCATCCTCGTAATTCAAAGCCTATTTTCATCTCTGACAGTTTATCTCCGGAACAAGAAAGGTAAACATATACTCCATATACTATGACTGGCGCGTCGGTTGTAGTTCAATGTTTAAGTAAATGGGCGTTTCTTCCGTTCCGAGGAAAATCGTACGAATTATGAAATTTACCTATTAAATGATAGGATATGGGTGATGTGTGTTAATTTTTTCACAATGAACGAATGCTTTAACCACAACTACTCCACTGACGAAGAGTGAGTGTGAGTGTGAGTGTGAGTGAGTGAGATGGGTGTGGCGCCGCTTTTAACAGTATTCCAGTTATCTCACGGTGTGTCAGCTTAATGTGGGAGGAAAGCCCGAAGTGATGCAGGTCTCAGACGTTTACCACTTCGGTGAAACCCACGAGCACGGGTATGGTGCTGACAAACCTAGAAACATAATCGGGGCGAACCGGGACTCACAGAACACAGTCATAGGTTTCTGACGTGCCCAAGGGACGCAACTCTGCACAGCGAATCACGGCGCCTTAGACGACTGGGTAACCCGTGCCCCCCCCCCCCATGTTAATGCAGTAGAAGCCACTTTCATGTTTTTATTCTTCTGTATGAATTATATTTACACGGACGTTCTCCGAATGCATTCTGCACAATGACCGAAAGGGCTTGCACTGTTATAGAAGTCAATAAGCAGTGACATTCATGTGGTTAGGATTACATAGTTTTCACTTTTACACACACACGCGCACGCACGCACAAACGCGCACGTTCATATGCATTACATGAGATAGTATGTGTTGTGATATCTAAAACCGCACTGTGTCACAACTCGTACTATTAAGTTTCAAACAGAGGTTGTTCCTGTCCCCTAGTATTTATACAATGTGGATTGCAAATATCAAATATCAGTGGGTGTCATTTCTGCTTTATTACTAACGTTTCAGAGTTGTGGTGAAACCTGATGTTGTCTGCGCTGAGACAGACAACAACTGTCCTAGTTTTGATACGGGTTGCGTTGTGTAAATTACAACAGAATCCGGGTTCCACTCCCGACATGGGTACACTGTGTGAAGCCCATTTCTGGTGTCCCCCCGCAGTGATATTGCTGGAATATTGCTAAAAGCGGCGCAAACCATACTCACTCACTCAGTACATTGACCAACAGAAACTATTTTCATCTTGCAAGTAAGCTTTCAACTAAGTATAAAAGAAATCGATCATAAAACTCCCCCTTAAGGAAATATTAATACATCAAACCCTAATGAAAGATATTTTTGTTTGATGTGTGAAAATCAATAATCAAAATACATAACTTAGTGTAACATTATTCCCGATCCATACGTTTCACTTCGGTGAATGCACATTCCCAACTAGACTTTGGACAAAGTACCTGTTAACTGATCAATTCAATTATCTTACTACATGCTTAATAATTAAACCGGTAGTGAGTTACTCGTGAGATAAATAACCACACTTGTGTTTGTGAACACGGGCGCAGTTGTTTTAATGTAACCAAATAGCGGTCCCCGAAGGCGACAGCAATGTGCACTGAGGAGCTTACTAGGATTGCCGGTGTGGGAGGCCCAACTCAATTCCCGGCTCAAGTCACACTGGAGTGACGTGGGCCTAGGCAGAGATAATTCTTGAGTGTTTTGAGCCTAGGCTCAGAGCACTCAGCCCTCGAAGGCCCAAATGACTCCCGGGGCTCAAATCCCCTTATGAGTTCAAATGTCCACGTTTGATGGTAGGTTCTGGTATGTTTGTGAATACATTTATAAATGAAATAGATGCGTATGTGGGTGGTGGTGTAGGTTTCATGTGTTGTTTGAATGCCACATGTGCCCATCCCCAATTTATGAACTGCCCTATAAATGTTTTCAAGGGTCTGTATCATTATACATATTCATTTGTCTATTCTTTAAAAACTTACGACGAACATGTCTGGGATGAGTCAGCCCGACGCCTACGACAGGATCAGAACCGGCCTGTAACGCTAGCTCAGTTGGACCGATCTTTAGTTGATATTTGGAACAACATAACACGGGCTGTTTTCAGTCATCTGGTATCTTCAATGCGACCTCAGGCGAATGATGAAAATATTATGTTGTTATTTTCAATAACATAACATTTACACCACTTTATATGCAGCCCAGTTATTTGTCACCGTTGGTATACTTACTGTCGCCATATTGTCCGAGCTAAATAAAACAAATTGAATTTGTTTTTGCGGTATCCCAAATGTGTAACGCCGCCCCTATAAGGAACTGTAGGGACTTTGGGGCGGGCGGGTAGCCTAGTGGTTGGAGCGTTCGCTCGTCACGCATGTCGGGAATTTCCTCATCGTGAATTCATTTCCTCATTGGGTAATCAGGAAGGTTGTATTCATACTGCACAACAGAAAAAGACCCATGTGTTTGCATTTTGTGTCGAGAGACTCTTCTTGTCTGTTTCATTTGTCGAGTTTGAATTGTACACGGGCGAACTTCAAAGATGACACATGTACATGTAGCTGTGAGTATGTTTCAATCAACTATAGCCACTAGTCCACGTTCTCTTTATATGAGCAGTATTCAAGCTATATTGACCCGTGAAGATTCCGGGGTAGAATAGGTCTTCAGCAACCTATGCTTGCCGTAAAAGGCGACTTTGCTTGTCGTAAAAGGCGACTAACGGGATCGGGTGGTCAGGCTCGCTGACTTGGTTGATGCATGTCATCGTATCCCAATTGCGTGGATCGATGGTCATGATGTCAATCACTAGATTGTCTGGTCCAGACTCTATTATTTAGAGACCGCCGTCATATAGCTGGAATATTGCTGAGTGCGGCGTAAACAACAAACCAAACCAAAACTATTCCAGCTATAGCCTTTGTTGTCAATTGAGAGGTGCAATGAAGTATGCTCCTTCTGTGAAGATTGTAAAGAGTCAAAAGTTGTTTGATCGGGGTTACAACTTCAATGCCCAGTAAAGCCTTCAAAACGTTTTATTATAGACATGTGGTCATTCCAAAATTGACACATATGACGTCTGATGAAATCAGCTATATTGACTAGAACTATATGTTCCCGTGCCATTTGTCAAGTGAAAATCGTCTTGCCTTTGCGTGTGTTTATTCCGGGTGCCACCGGATACGCTGACCTTTTTGCGAACAGCTGAAATCACCACAATTAGACAGAACTTCATTAACACATGCTTATGTGCAATTAACTCTGCTTTTAGATGACCATGGAAAAGGTTTTATCACTTTCATCTTCAGAAATGTTGATAGACCATTTCGCATACTGAATCAGTAGCAGTTAGTAATCATTGAACTGGATTATGTGGTAGTATATTATAGTTATTTATTTTAAATTGCTTTCATTATCATAACATTATTTTGTCCATTTTAGCGTCTCTAACCAGACACAGTCTGTATTGTTTGAGAATACCCTGGGTTATCATAAAGAAGATATAATGTGATCGCGTTTATTTGACGTCCCTGAATCTGTCTAAAGGCCACCATCGCACGGCAGGAGTGCAGCTGTGCGGTGACAGGCAATGCATACTTTTTCATGTAAATTGTGTGAATGGTGGGTGCGACCGCTACGGCAAAACATGCGTATCCTCTTCGCGACCACCTGGTGCTATCACTGATATTCAATGGTCCATTCATATAACTTTCACAGCTAATTTGCCCTTTACGCTAATGTCATCTGTTTCAACGGAAAATGAAGACGGGTTATTCTCTTGAATTGAAGTATTATATTTATGCGTTTGTAACGTTAAATTATTTAAGGATAATTAAGTACTTATCACTTGTCAAGAGATTCAGATCGACATATTTGTTGGTAGTCCTATCTTTTAGCTAAAGAGCATCAATATATATCGGGTCATTTCCTGTAGTCAGATGTGTCAGTTGCCATAAATTATATGAAAGAGCAAAAGGAATAGTTGATTGCACAGTTACCCGAACTGTTACCCATTTATCGGACTGATTTGGTTTTACAGTAGATGTAAGAAAACAGATAATTTACATGTCATTGAAATCCTTTCATCTCTTTCAAAGCATAATCACTCATAGTGCATTTCGTATGGCATGCTACCGAATTCTCCACGTTTAAACAACTGAATACCAAAGCTGTGCTGGAGTTGTATCTACAGTTTTGTTGACCTTATTTTTACCTCCTCCACTGTCTGCCTATTGGCACCTCTACCTTGGAGTAGACCATATATCGCTTTGATGAAACACCTGTTACACATACTGCTTTCAGACTCATTGAAATAGTGCACAATTTAACAACCACGATATAGAATTCTTTCATTTGTCAACTAAAGACAAGAATGGGTTGCTAAAGGCCTATTCCAACCCGGATCTTCATGGGACTTTTACACATGTGACTAAAAGAATTAGTTTATGTAATATACAGTCACGTGCTCTATGAAAACACGTGCAGAAAAGTGCTCATAGGCGCACATGAACGCAACACGCGTAAACACACGCAAATCACACATAAATAACCATTAATAATATCATCACTTAAAGATCTTGATAATAGATGATTTGACCGTTCCTATTACCTATTTATAGTTTGATTTATACAGAAATTGAATTCGTGGACGTCTCCACCCGTTTCACAACAGAGAAATCTTTGTTTCAATAAACGGTACAATTACCATAGATCATTCCATTTGCACAAAATTATCTAAGAGTGATTGATACGCAGTTTGGACTTTGATACGATAAGTTTGGACGTTGCGATTGATACGGATGAATTGTTTGATACGCATTACTTAGAAGTTGACGGATGTCTACATTATCAATAAATTGTGTCTATTGCGTGGATCGATGCTCATGATGTCAATCACTGGATTGTTTGGTCCAGACTCGATTATTTACAGACCGCCGTCATATAGCTGGAATATTGCTGAGTGGGGCGTTAAACAACAAACCAACCAACCAACCACTGACACGCACTTGGGACTTATTCATTCGAAAGCGGTCTTGACGAAGATTGAAATCTTCATCGGTGTTGGAACAAAGGTCCAAGATTTCCGATGTCACGCCAGTGTCAGGAAAAGTGCATAGCTGAGCGTACCAACAGTGGCACCAACAGTGGCACCAATGGCAGTGCTACCTCCCTTTACTGCACCACGCATGATTTCAAAGAGGGTACATATAATCAATACAAAGAAAACAGTATTAGTACAGGCTTAAATTATTTTAATGAACACAATTTACATGAAAACCTTTTTTTATACTGTCAAATCTCTTTACCTTCCGCTTTACCTTAACCGTAAATATATGAGGATCGGGTAGTCAGGCCTTGTGAGATGGGTGATTGTTAACCGTGCTAACATTTGTTTGGTTCTGTACATTATAGTGTTCTTCGCTAACATTTAGCCAAGCTCGCATGTGGTTGATATTTACGTCGCTTATCAATGGTGTCAGTATCACACATAGAGCAATTTGATAATACCATATGAATAACAATAATAATAATAATAGAAATAGAGACATGTCAGATTTATAAATAGGTATGTTGTATTCTTCACATATTTATCCACTCATGCTTGCGAATCTGTCAAAGAAAAGTACAGGAAACCTGAGAAGTAAGAATTATGGATTTTCATTCATATTGTTTCAACGTGTTTCAAGTGCTACTTGTAGGTGAGTGAGTATATTACAAGGCAATTCATCCTTATTTGAGAGAAAACCCTTGCGTGTTGTAGGTTCTTGACATTTACTGCTTTGGTGAAACACATGATCACGGGTATTGTGATGACAAGTAAAGATTCTGGGAGGCGAGTCAACGATTATTGGATTCTGGCTCAACTGCGTCGTCTTAGCTGTGCCCCATATATAGTGTTTAACCAAGTGAGAGTATGATATTGATACAATGTGCTATATCTGTTCACTCATTTGTTTTTTTACGCCGCAAGCACTATTCCAGTATCACGGTGTCCTGAGAAATAGATCCGCGCTGTTTGGCCAGATCCCCATTTTACTGATTAAGTTATGGATCCTAATCCCGGTATTATTGTATTGTAAACTTGACACGTGTTGAACGTGCTTTCCAAGTATTTCGATGTAATGTATTTAATTCTTCATAGTCATGCTTCATACAAACATTTTGGGTTACTTTTACCAGAGTTCTTATGATTATTATAAGGGTGTTGTTGCTTTTTTTTAGTGGATTGTCATTGTAAGTGCACCAGTGAGAGGAACAAAAGAGCCACAAAATGGACCTGTCTTCTTTTGTTCATCCTGAACATACTCACTGTCGTAGTAGTTGCAGCACTCGTCATACACCGAACTTTGTCATCAAACCTTGAGAGCCAGAATCTCCCAGGATCAGAATGGAAGTCATTATTGGATAAGGTAACTACTACTTCTACTACTACTACTACTACTACTACTACTACTACTACTACTACTACTACTGCTGCTGCTGCTGCTGCAACTACTACTACTACTACTACTAATAATAATAATTAAATAAGGATATTTATCCATATCCATCCACGAATCAATAAGATGAGGTGAAATGGGTTTGACAGTCTTCATTCACTTCACTGCCTACTTTCACAACATCACGATCACAACGGTACACCCAAGATAAAATTGTTAACTTGAATGCCCTATTGCACGATATATATTCATCAGTGACAGATATTTTGCTTATGTCTGTTGTTGTCTAGGTCTACGAAAGCATGTTGATGAATGATGTTTCGACCACACACACGGAGCATGGTGAATACAAACTTAACAATATTGCCTGGAAATATCAACATCTGATGTCTAGTTCACGCCCTTTGACAAATTCGATATATATTCCTCCAAGAATTTAACTTTAATAGAGTATCACAAATTTATCATAAATATTTTAGAAAGGGCCAATGCCAACCACGCACGGTCCTTCTTTCTGAAACATTGATCATGTCATCAATGAATTTCCAATTTTTCAAAGCAATAGTGAAACGGACAAGGCGTGGCATGTAACTTTATTAAGCAGGAACACTTACTTTCAAAATCTGTCGAAACTAATGTCTTCCCTAAGTGTGATTAAAGCTTATAGTTTCACTGTTATAAAACCCGATGTAATGATGTACCATCCTTTACTGCTCATACGTTCTATATTTGAGCGTTGCATAGATTTGAGCGTAAAATGTATGAGGAAATAAATATGAGTATGTCTTTAATAGATCATCATTTGGTATCATTCGCCAATTACAATGCTTTAATAACGTACATCTTCCATCAACCTTCAGATGAGGATAATGGGGACGTCCATCCAGATCTGCAGTTTCTCAACCTGCTGAAACCAGTGGCACATTTCTCTGGTCTTGACTTTGATATAGTGACTAAGGGTATGCTATCTTCTGCTATACAATTGATATAACCACTGAAATTTTGTAATGCACCGTTTGTTATGTTTCGAGGACACTCGATTATACGTATGTATAATCTCATAAACAACGCATCTCAAGGGGAAGCACATGCGAGTACTCTACAAAAAAACATTTTGATTAATTCAGGACATGGGGCTCAGTTGGGATCATTAAGGAATTGGGCCAATCCTGATGGGTCAGACAGAAAACTCCTGTACAACGGGATGAGTTACGAGAACGGCTCCATCACAGTACCAGCAGCAGGAGTGTACCACATCACAAGTCACGTCAAGTTCAACGTCGAGGACAACAGGAAGGACGACAAGCCACTCCAAACATTCCAGCACCAGGTTGTCCGCTATAGCGCTTCCAGCCAGACACAGGTCGTGTTGTTTGAGAATGCCGTGACTGAGTGTAAAGAGGGTATCAACGACGGAGCTCACCTGGAGTACCCGAGTGATGCTGGTGGACTGGCTCAGTTAGATGCTGGAGATCAAGTGATGGTGAAGGTGTCCCACTTACAGACGCTGAAGCATGATCGCGACTGGCACTGTTTTGATATACATATTGTATAGATAAATATATATTGTTATAAGCTTAAAATACGTCTCCAAAAACAATAGAAAATGGTTACAAATAAAACCATTATAGCTGCAGTGAGGAGTGGCATTATATATAGTGTGTGACAGAGAACTTTTAGTTCGAAAGGAATCAATAGATAAAAGACGTTTCCATTTATCACAAGTGTATTCTTGACATTTCATATTTATCATTGGATTGGTTCCAGGTTATCGTCCATTAGTTAAGCAGAGAATTTCAAGATATATTTCATTGGGGCATCCAGGGCGAGTCACAAATTCAATAGAGAGATGAGCAATCTGGCACGTAGGCTCCTGTATTTTTCCGATTACGACACACATGAGTTCATGGTCAGATCGAACTTTTAACGAATCAAAATGAGGTATTGTGACATGTGACAAAGGCAGGCCAGGCCCGAACACTATAAATGATACTTTAACATTAGGAGAGGAGAGCGCGGTTTGCAATCGATCTAGTCGAATCCCGATCGTTTTCCCCATTTAGTGACGAGTTTGGTCGGTCTGATCATGTCCTGTATTGATAGATGGGCTGGGAGTGAGTACAACTATGTGAATATAAAGCTGGTGTTGCGTTTCTTTATTATGCGAGTATGACTGCTGATAGAGACAACTTGGAGTTAGCGTCGTTAGACCAATCACTCCTTGACGGAGCCGAGCCGATGCGGACAAGGCGAGTGGCAATGTCATGGCGTAATTGACCATGATGCCCAGGAACGGCAATACATTTAGTAACTGTAGTAGGGTCGCGCTTGACGCCCGAAAGCAGTTACGATAATATGCAATGCTATCACTTTTATCTTTATGGGTGGAACACCAAATACGTTTAAAGTTTATGCACGACGTACTAACACCCTTATACTGAAGAAACGATTTTAATTAGATAAGGTGTAATTTGTTGTTTCTAACGAAAGGAACACTCAGCGTTGGATTTAATTTCGAGATGTATTTGTCCATATTTCGGATGCATAGTGCCATAAAATATTTATTTTCACAGAGGATTCGTATGACTTGTTTTTTCATCCATGAAGAATTTCAGAAACAATGTCACATAACATGCTTCAGTGGAAACAATGATGACATCCTCAATGTCTCAAGTGGTGACATTAGCATACGCCTTGGATCTGGAAGTAGATATGTACATAGGCATATGGATATATCTGACTCGATTTTATTATGTCTGTACTGGATGTTTGCGGAGACATAACACATTTACAATGAAATAGGTAATGTAGTTTTCATATACACCTGTGGGTAAGAACTCCATTGGTATCATATGTGTGGGTTCGAATTCCAGGTCCGTGACTGGCAACTCCATTCTGATGACCTTAGATCAGATTATGACCGAATTCTTTCTGGATTATATTCGCTGATACGTGTCTCTTGCTTCAGTCGCATTCACCCCCGTCCGTGTGGACATTCGTGGTTTTAGAGTATTACAAATGTTATTTGATCTTATCTAGTTCCCATTATCATTTCCGCCTTGATAATCCACGATAAATATGTGTCGTGTCAGTTTAAGCACGGATGTTGTACATGTATAGCGTTAGGGCGACTATGACCAAACAAGAAGGTCCAATGCGTCCAATATATCACATAACGTTTGCGAATGATAAAGACAAGTAGATTTACTGAACCAAAGGAATTAACTACAAATTTATGGCTTTGTAAACAAGTATTATGTACATTAGCATGTTAGACTAACCTCCCTTGATAATCAGGAGTAAAACGAAACCCTCTCCCACTCGAGCAGTCATTTCCTTTATTCAGAGACAGAGGGCTCGTCATTCTAACAGTATGAGTTACACAATGCGGTGGTGATCCGCGTATTTACCCGAAACAAAAGACAGTAACAAAGTAAAGGCAAATAACCATACTTTACGCGGATATTTTTTACAAAAAGCGTCACTTCCTTGTATGTTTTCGAATACAGATCACAACACTGATACATCCTCCATTTCCCAACTCAAACTGCTTCCTCAATTTTTATATTTACAAATAATCGGATTCAGTTAAAGTTAAAATAAATATTAACGTTGTGCGTTATCGGCACCCGATAGTAGGAAGCTCTGTAGCGTCCAACTAAGTGGAACAGATTTCAACACTCATACAATACACGTTGTGTTGATATAGATATATATGTCATTTGTCGTGACAGTTATCGGAGTATAAGGAAAAGTATGGTTCATTTCGGGATCAATGCGTTGACCTAATGTGTGATACCGCGCACGGGTTTTCCTTATGACGAGAAAAAAGCCTGAACGGATGTAAAATGTACTACCAAAACCTTTAGATTTTGGGAAAAAGTAAAAGATAACTCGTTGTGTATCCCATATTTACGCACGCGTGACAAGCACTGTTGTGATTGGGTTTTCGGGAGTATTTTACGAATTGTTGATGCATTTGTAAACTTGTTTTTGGGAATGTAGATATAGGCTTGATTTACTTACTGTTCCATTTAAACTGAGGGGCAAACGAAAGTATACCGAATTTGTTTATATGTAAATGAAAGAACTTCAAGCTCAGAAAATTTAGAGAAGCCATTTGCATCAAAAGATTCAGCCAGCCATAAACAGAGATCAAGGATACTACATCCCTCCAGCTTACCATGATCTCATCAGTTTGCCAACACAACACTGAACTATTATCTCCCCACTGGCTTCCCATACAATCCTTCTTAGTAATCCTTGTGTCAATCCCATACCAATCAATTTCTGTACATCAACCCTATCTCTTGTATAAACTTGTCTTATCATAACTACCTAATCAATCAGTGTACTTCAACCTTATCTGTTATATAAATATCTATCTATTGTTATATATATATATATCATGCTCATACCTAGGACCGCCTCCGTGGTCTTGTGGTAGAGCGTCCGCCCGGAGAGCGGAAGGTCCAGGGTTCGATCCCGGGCCGCGTCATACAAAAAGACGTTAAAAGATTGTACTTGTTGTTACCCTGTCTGGCGCTCGGCATTAAGGGGCTAAAACAAGGACTGGTCGGCTCGGAGTCAGTATACTGTGTCTGAGTGGGGTATTCATGTTAAACTGCGGCATGGTATCTCAGTGAGCTAGCACTATAAATCGGCATCAGTCCGGACTAGTACAAGCAGCCACACACACACATACACGTGCATGCACGTCGCTATATAAGTGCAATAATCTTGGACGCGACGTTAAACCCAATTTCACCTCACCTTCATACCTAGTGTGCGAAATACGCTTCAGTCGGAAAGCGCACGTAAAATCTCCAATATAAGTAAGTAAGTAACCTAGTTTCAACATCATTTGCTTGATAACGGTGTTAAAATATACACCGAAACGTCGCCCAATTGTAATAAAGAAGTTGCTCATCCATAACATTTTTTACTTAATAAACATACAACCATTGGATGGCTATTCTTTGAGTCTGCCTATGCGCCAGTAAAGTTCATATTTTGGATGTAATATCGCTAACTAGATGTTTTCAATTGAAACTCAAACATATGATAAAATCAACTGCGAGGTATAGTTTCTTTTGCTCATCAGTTAATCCGTTAAACCTTTCCCGGCGTTGAGCATGAACAGCTTTACATATTACATGTCTGAAGGTGAGTTAGAAGGTATGGGTTTACAAACTTTCAAGCAATATGCCAGAGATAGGACGGCGGGGGAAACACACACTTCGTACCGACGAATTCGTAAATGACGAGCGAATGCTTTAACCGCTGTGCTACTCACCAATTAATTATAGTAAAGGGCTGTTGTTATGTATCAATTAATTATAATAAAGGGCTGTTGTTATGTATCAATTAATTATAATAAAGGGCTGTTGTTATGTATCAATTAATTATAATAAAGGGCTGTTGTTATGTATCAATTAATTATAGTAAAGGGCTGTTGTTATGTATCAATTAATTGTAATAAAGGTCTGTTGTTATTTATCAATTAATTATAATAAAGGGCTCTTGTTATGTATCAATTAATTATAATAAAGGGCTCTTGTTATGTATCAATTAATTATAATAAAGGGCTCTTGTTATGTATCAATTAATTATAATAAAGGGCTCTTGTTATGTATCAATTAATTATAATAAAGGGCTCTTGTTATGTATATATATTTATCGATATTAAGAGATGAGGTGAAATGGAGTTTAACGTCGCGTTCAAGATTATTGCACCTGTGACATGTACGTATAATGCGTGCGTGCGTGCTTGCGTGCTTGCGTGCTTGCGTGCGTTTTAGATTGTACTAATCCGGACTTACGCGGGTTTTATAGTGCAAGCTCACTGAAATACCATGCCGTAGTTTAACATGAATACCCCACAGACTCGGAGCCGACCCCTCCTTGTTATCCCTTTAATGCCGAGCGCCAGGCAAGGTAACACAAAGATCCATCTTGTAACGTATTTTGGAATGACGCTGCAGGCATGAAACCACCGATATTCAGCTCTTCGGGCAGACGCTCTATCAACTAAACCACGGAGGCAGTCTAGATCTGATACTGAAAGTTGATACACTCACGACGTATAAAAGACAGCCATTTGGCCACAAATACCTCCGGGTTGGTGTCCATCTGTCTGTAACATACTGTTCACCACTTGGTCCCAGTTTTTACTTTTGCTCAAACAGACAAGAAAATATCTTGGAAAGGAATCACTTTTCTTGATATTCAACAATTAAGAAGGATAATTATATTTAGCAGGGCGATTCAAAGGTACCGTATGATTTGGCAATGTCTTATTGTTTTACGTGCTTCACGGTAAATAAAAGCCAAAAAACCCTTTCCATAAGCAATCTGAAAGCTGAGTCGATTGTACCATTTCGACTATATGTGTAAGTATGTGTTTATGAATCAGTATCAAATAGTGATGATACCAAGTGTTTCTCTGTGTGAAGCCATGGGCAGAAAGACCCGTGAAGATCCGGGGTAGAATAGGCCTTCAGCAACCATGCTTGCCGTGAAAGGCGACTATGCTTGTCGTAAGAGGCGACTAACGGGATAGGGTGGTCAGACTCGCTGACTTGGTTGATGCAAGAGACCGTTGCCCAATTGCGCAGATCGATGCTCATGATATCAATCACTGATTGTCTCGACTCGATTATTTACAGACCGCAACAAACTAAACATGGGCAGAACAGATTACTGTTATATGATGCTTATTTGAGTTAACAAAATGTCTTGTACATTGCTGAGTGTGTCATCGTGCCCGTGAAGGCGTTAGTCGATGTTCATGCTATCACCTGGTTTGTGTAGTCCAGGTTTGTTTACTGACCCAAACCTTGCAAATACATGTTAGGGGTTTGTTGTTGCGATTGCAGACAATAAATTCCATTGCTCGAATAAATATACATGTAGTTTATTTTGTAACGAAATAGTCATACATGTCAATATTGAAACAAACCTTTAAAATATATACAGATAAATGTAATAGGATATTTATTCCTCCTGGAGATTCTTTCCAAAAGAAGCTATATCCCAGGTACAAATTTCCAGTGGAAATGTTTTACCAAGGATAGAACCTCCACGGCCAGCATCTTACAAACAAGGGAATATTGTCCAATATGAATAGTAAATTACTCTTTCCTCCCGAAACTTTTCACCCGGAAACATAGATCGTTTACATAAACACTCCCTTTACTGGTATGGAGACATACCCAGTCACCGTTTACAATTTGGAATAATAATATGGCTGCCACTTAATTAAACATTATACATTTTACAACCTGGCAAACAGCTAGACTAGACATTATAGTATACATGTCATACATTATATAACCCAACGTCATTTACAACGTCAATACAACGTCAATTCAACGTCATCTACAACGTCCGTCTTTCATCATAGGGAGCAGAGTTGCAGTATGATTACATATACGTGTGTATAATATAATGCTGCCTTGCACCTTTGGTAGCACGTGGTTGGAGCACGTTTGTTGATTTCATGGCTCTTTGGTGGTTGTATATAGACGATTGGTTCCAAATTAGAATTGGAAATAGAACGAAGGTGTTTCCCTTACAAATCAAGTTGGTAATATTTCATATACTTTCACTGCAAATATCTCACGTGTTGATCTGTGATTTGAAGTAATTAAGTCGGAGCGTTTAATATGTTCAGTCTTCAAGAAGGGTGCTATGAGAGTTTTGTCAGTCAGTACAATAGTTTGATTAGATCGGTGATGACCGTATGGCAGTAATATTTTCGTATGATTTAGGTTGAAAAACACCATTTTGAAGATTGACCATCCATTGCGATCGCTGCTCTATTGTTCCTGAAATACAAAAAAAAACAACAACAGGTAAATACATAAGAAAGATTATTAGTGAGAACAGAATTCATTGAACTTCTTAATTTTCCCTTCATTTAAATTTCCCTTACAAATAATATGTACCTAATTGCAATGATTACGGCCCAAGATGCTCAGCAAATGCCGACCCGTAAACTTAATTTTACGCCGGATTAGACAATATTCCAGCAACATCCTGGCGGGGGACATCAGAAATAGGCTGTTGTGTTATGGTCACTGATACGTCAGTGTTGGAAATGTACATGTCATGACAGATTGACTATGGCAATATGAAAGAATCGGAGGGTCCTTTTCTTTATAGTAGCATAGTTAACATTTCAGTGAGTAAGTGAGGTTTTACGCCGCCTTTAGCAATACTCCAGAAATATAAGGGCGGGGGACACCAGCAATGGGATTCACACATTGTACCCATGTCGGGAATCGAACCCCATGAATCGTACCATGTCGGTGTGACGGGCGAACGCATTAACCACTGAACTACCCAAACTCCTGAAAACATGTATTTCAACACAAAGCTGTGGCTATTTGCGATAATATGCTATGTCATTTACCGTACTGAAGATTTTGTTTGTTTGTTGTTAAACGCCGCACTCAGCAATATTCCAGCTATAAGACGGCGGTCTGTAAATATTTGCGTCTTGACCAGACAATCCAGTGATTGACAACATGAGCATCGATCAACGCAATTGGGATACGATCACATGCATCAACCAAGTCAGCGAGCCTGACCATCCAATCCCGTTAGTCGCCTCTTACGACAAGCATAGTGGCCTTTACGGCCAGCATGGGTTGCTGAAGACCTACTCTACCCTGGGTCTTCACGGGTTCTGTACTGAAGAGTAAAAATAACACCCGTCACTGCCACGTGGAATGGGTACGGTAATCCTTTAATGTGAAACACGGATTAGCATGTACTTACACCTTTCACACGAAATACGTCATCGACAGACTGGGGTCGCTCAAACAGGTTTGGCAGAGGAGACACTGAAAACAACAACGAAGTTGTATAAGCAGGACTGGTTACAAACTATGCATTGACGTACAATACTCTCGTTTGGGATGCCATAGTTTTGTTTCTTTATCGACGCACTCGGCAATATTCCAGCTATATGACGGCGGTCTGCATGTAAATAATCGAGTCTGGACCAGACAATCCATTGATTGACATCAGGAGCATCGATCCACGCAATTGGGATACGATGACATTCATCAACCAAGTCAGCGAGCCTGACCACCCGATCCCGTTAGCCGCCTCTTATGACAAGATCAGTCACCTTTTACGGCAAGCGAGGGTTGCTGAAGACCTACTCTACCCCGGATCTTCACGGGTCTGTAAATTATTGAGTTAGTTCGACTTTGTATAAGAACCTATACTTACCTGGTTTCCTAATTAACCTGCAAATAAGAATACAATGTAACAGTTAGACAGTTCATAAATTTGGCCAGAAGATGTTACTAATAAGCCTGAACTTCAGTATGTCAAAGTCCATTTTAAAAACACAGCTTAGACTATTTTCGAAATAGTTGATGACAAGAACGAACTATGCAGATAATGATTATCACCACCTTGGTGAAATCATACTTCTACTGAACTATTTTTACCCTTCCGAGGTTAACTAACTGATTAATTAAATGAAAACTGAAAAAATCTGATCCACCTGAAGCTCTCATAAAATAGCCATCATCATTATTATCATCATTGTTATCATCAATAGTGGCATGGTGTACTGTTAGTTTAAGTTCATAAATACTTCGGGAATATTAAGGTAAGTGATATATGCTCCATATAAACTGATATGTTTGGACCTAGATTGACAGCTTGTGACACTTATTGTCGATAAAATCACACATTCAACATAACAGATGTATAACTCCATCATCTTAAAGCCGACAAAAACATTTCCATAATCATAAGAAACCGCTGCTTAAAAAATTGTACGATTTGTTATAAGTTTATATATCACTATCATATCGTGATCATACCAGTTTTTCGCGAAAAGGTGGCATCGATCAATAACAAAGTCGACCGCCTCCGTGGTCTAGTGACAAAGCGTCCGCCCTAAGAGGGGAAGGTCCGGGGTTCCATCCCCGCCCACTCATACCAAAAGACGTTAAAATATGGTACTTGTTGTCCACCCATCCACGTGCATGCATGTCGCTATATAAGTGCAATAATCTTGGACGCGACTTTAAGCCACATTTCACCTCACCTCACAAACAGTCAAGCAAAAGGCAAATCTTTACCTGAACATACACGTGACCAAATGGTACTAGTTTATGATAAAGCACGCCTCATAGGTTTTAATTGAAAATGTAAAACCGCGAGCGAGGGAAAAGCCCGACGGCTTTCCCCGAGGTCAAGGTTTTTACATGTTCAACCAAAACTGAGGAGGCGTGTTTATATAACTTTTGAACCATCTAAATGCAAGAAATACCAGAAAAATTAAGAAAACATTGATATACTTTATAGTGAAACAATACAATGTATCGCGGTATAAAAGGAATTCGCTAAAAGCGGAGGGAGTAAAACAACGTGCAGCATGGATGAGCTGGAGTCATGGCAAGATAAACTTAACAACTTTTCATCACGTGCCCCGGTAGCTCAGTAGGGAAAATAGTGCACAAGAACACAAGTTTGGTCACTGATCAATACGGCAGTTTTGGAAACGTCCTCTACACTCGTCCTACATGCCTTGAAAGCTTAAACTCTGATCAATCCAAAAAGTATGTCGTTTTACATATAAACAGTGTTGATGTGATGCTTACTTTTTGATAATTATCCTTGCAAACAGGAGAGCCAGTACTCCTAGCCCTGCACCCGTGGCCATCAATGCTCCCCGTAGTGCCCATTTCTCTGTGGAATTGGTTCCCGTCGCCGAGGCATCAACAGTAACTACAGAAACAAGGCGAAGTTAGCTTTAATGCCAAACATTGTTATAGTGTAATGTGTTTTCAGATTTACGCATCCTCTTGAATATTTAGTATAAAGAACTTTTCTTGATCGGAGGACTTCATATTCAAGACCAACTACTATATAAAAAAATGTGTGGAAAATGCCTTTTTGGAAGAATTTAAATATTAATTTGCTACGATTTGTCCTGAATATTTCACAGCCCTCGAATGTCATTAACCATTTTTCTCCCAATTCTCGCGCGCTTTTACATTTGATGTAATTTATTTCCAACTCTGGGAAATGTTTTAGTGGCAGATATGAAGGATTGTAATTAAAACATTGACACCCTAAATAATAAAGATCTTAGAAAAAATTCCATTTTGGTGAAATCGACGGATACTGTGATGATCAAGAAGAATCATTAACAGGGGACATCTGGGATTCAAACCCAGACCACATGATTCTGGCACGACTATGCGACGCAACTCTTTACATCGACTTGCATCGCCTTTGACTACTAGGCTAACTGTATACCGGGATTTAAACAATCTGTTCGTGAATGTATATTGTTGAACAACAGTAAAGTTTTGCTAATATTAATGTTGCAACACGTTTTCAAACATATAGTTGATCAATAGAATTAAGATAAGCACCAGAAATATATAAATAAACAACGATTACAACTTGTTTTAATTTTGGACATACTTGGATCGTCTTCGTTTGTCAGGGATATGGTGACCGTTCCGGTGACAGTTCTGATTTCGGCACCGAGATCTGAAGCGCCGATGACGACGATGTAGTGGTCAACTCCCCCTGATGCACTGTCTGCATCCAACGCCGACGACACAACTAGCGTACCCACACCATCGGAAGTTATCATTGTGAACTCAGAAGAGAACTCCCGGTCATCACCTTAAAAATAATTCTTTTATTGTAAACAAACTGTTTCGATACTAACACATAGTGCGAAACCCCAGTGGCCAGATTGAGGCCATCACCAAAACGAATTTCGTCCAAAAAGATTTTCAGACTAACATACTTGTTACACAACCATGCGATACATGTATGACATAACTAATGAATATTGTTTTACGCCATAGCATCCTTTAAATAATTGAATCTGAACCAGACAAACCAGTGATTGATAATACGAGTGTACAATGGCACGCCATCAACCAAGTGACCGAGCCTGGGTACCTGATCCATTTAGTTACCCAAGGGTTACTGGTTCATCTGACCAGTGTCCCCGCAAAGGTGCGTCATATGAACGTAAATATTTAAAAAGCTGGAAGAAAAGTTGCACGCTGCCGTATGTGATTATACCAGCTGAAAGTGTCCCGTGAAGGTTCCGGGATAGAATAATTATTGGTCTTCAGCAACCCATGCATGTCGTAAAGGGCGACTAACGGGATCGGGTGGTTAGGCTCGCTGATTTGGTTGATGCATGTCATCGTATCCCAATTGTGTAGATTGATGCGCATGATGTCAATCCCTGGTTTGTATGGTCCAGACTCTATTTTGTACAGACCGCCGTCATATAGCTGGGATATTGCTGAGTGCGGCGTTAAACCGCAAACAAACCAGCTGAAAGTATTCTTATTTTATGAACATAACTACCAGACACCATTGCTGGTGAAGGGAGATGTACATGTAAGCTTTGGAGCCACCACAAATCGTATCAGTCTCAAATATTCAGCTGTATTTGATACTCTGAGAAGTGGTTGGTTGCACGAGCAAATATATTATAGAATGTCAACGCCAGAGAATAGTCTCCCAAAAGAGTTTCCATTGAGCGAAAAGGCACAATAGCGTTGAAAATTAAATGAATGAATTAATGAAAAATCAGTGATGACACCAGTTGTTTGCGTAATTGGCAAGCATGTCCTGCCCTACCGTTATGACGTTATTCACACAATTTGCATATATAGTAAGTGTTTGTTGGTTGCCCGATGCCACACAGCAGCAATCCTGCGACAGCATTTATTAACAAGAAAATTTTAACAATCATAATGTGTGTCTTGTAAGAACAAGTTCCATGAAACGGGACATTGTCCAACGCATACCTGTGGGGGAATCGTCACACGTGAGATATCACTTGTAGTTTTAGTTTGACTGGGGCACTCACTTCCAGTGATTGATAGCACCTCGTAATCCAGACGTCCATCATCCCCTTCGTCGGCGTCTGTAGCAGTGTAGTTGGCGATGTCGCTGCCTATTGGCAAGGTCTCCGGCAAGGTAATGGCAGGGAAGACGTCGCCGAGCTCAAAAGCCGGACTTTCCCATTCCGGGATAAATTCATTTTTCGATGTTACCTATTAATGGCACATTAACAGTTATACTCTACTCACAAGAAGTTTAAAACCACCCGATTCTTTCATAATACTCTTGTTAATATGTCTTGCCATGGACCTTAACTTCTTTTGAGTAGTCCAAGTCGTCTAAGGCGCCGCGATTCGCTGTGCAGAGTTGCGTCCCTTGGACACGTCAGAAACCTATGATTGTTGGTTCGAATCCCGGTTCGCCCCGATTATGTTTCTAGGTTTGTCAGCACCATACCCGTGATCGTGGGTTTCACCGAAGTGGTAAACGTCTGAGACCTGCATCACTTCGGGCTTTCCTCCCACATTAAGCTGACACGCCGTGATATAACTGGAATAATGTTAAAAGCGGCGTCAAACCCAACTCACTCACTCACTCATTGGAGTGGTAAAAGCCTCCGTGTCAGTCTCACATAAAGTTGAAGATGATCTAGTGGAATATTCATATTGTTTTGATGCGTATTGTCTAGGAATTTGATAAAACATAAAACTAGTATTCGTTAATAATGCTAGCATAAAACTGCAGACCAAAAACATTCATATGACAACAATCAACTGGATGTCCATTCAACTCTCAAACATCTCCAAACAACACCTCAACATTATTCAACCAATTCAAAGAAACATAAAAATGTCAATGCAAGAGAGTAACCAGTCTTGATTATCCGCCGAAATTTACATTTTCTAAGTTATCTCTACAAGTTAACACTACAACCATGTTTCCAGTTTCTCAACCGACAGAACAGAACTACATACCATTACGGTAACCATGGTAATCCCAGTCAACGGCTGTCCCTCTACTGGCTTGTCGATGGCCGTCACAGTGAGTGTGTACTTGAAGTTGACGTCAACCATGTCCTCGTAGTTGATGTTGGACGAGTCAACGTAAAGTGTTGTTCCTGTAATGCTGAACTTCGGGTCAATATCGTCGCCTGCAGAGACGGCGAGGTCAAAGTCGGCGTTGACACCTATGTCGGCGTCAGTGACCAAGAAATCCATCAAGGATAGTGCTGTGAGTGAACATAACTGAGACATTTATAATTTCAAGAATATACATATACTGTGTGAACAACACGCCAGTTGTCATGTTAGACGGTTAACGCGTGTAGAAAGGTTATTGAGTTAAATTTGATTTCATCTTCTGGAGTGAGTGAGTGATCGAGTTGGGTTTAACGCCGCTTTTAACAGTATTCAAGTTATATCACGGCGTGTCAGCTTAATGTGGAAGGAAAGCCCGAAGTGATGCAGGTCTCAGACGTTTACCACTTCGGTGAAACCCACGAGCACGGGTATGGTGCTGACAAACCTCGAAACATAATCGGAGCGAACCGGGATTCGAACCCACAATCATAGGTTTCTGGCCTGTCCAAGGGACGCAACTCTGCACAGCAAATCGCGGCGCCTTAGACGACTGGGCCAGCCGTGCCCCCCACTGAGTCTGGAATACGAAAGGGCACTCCATCAGACCGTAGGAATAATAGGAATACATGTTTGACATATCAATAAAACCATACCGTTAGCGCCAGCTTCTTGGGCAGTTGCCATGTACGACGCTTTGCTAAATGTCGGTGGGTTGTCGTTGATGTCAAGGATGTTGAAGCTCAGCTCAACGCTTGACACCTGTGCCCCGCTATCTGTGACGGTCAAGGTCAGCTGATCCAGTGTGTGAATTCCAGCATCATTGTCCACCCGATCCTTCAACGACAGCGTCCCCGTTGTGTCATTGATGGCAAATATATCCGCATTTGCACCTTCAACGAAAACATGTGCAATTGAGCGATAAGATTATATGAGTGATACCGTCAATGCTAAACTGTATTTTAATAATGCATTGCTAGAACGACTGGAACAGAGAAACTGTTGAACATTTAGTGACATGAAGCTGAAAACACACATCTTTGTTCGTTAACTTTTGTTTTGGTTCATCGGCATTCGTACATAACTCATTGATTTGTGTTTTCATTCATCCACTAACGGATGCTTCAGAACGAGGTAGGTTTACGTTTCCATGCCCTCGTGACATATCATCTACAGAGCAGATACGCATTGTACATCTTTCTGCACTTACGCTGTACCCGCGCTGTCAATGGTTTTACTTGTATCCATGTACATGCATCTTAGGCCTACGTTAATTGGAAACCCGATGGGTACATGCTATTCATGACAAAGGCAAAACCATCTTTATGAACGATCACCCTAGACTCGTGATAAATAATCTTTATATCACATTTTAAAACTAAAGCTGTCCCCTGCGGTATTTGAATAAACGAGTGAGTGAGTGTTTTGTAAAAGCTTGAGAAACAATATTTATTTTAACAGATTTGTGAGTGAAAGAGTTGGGTTTAACGCCGCTTTTAACAGAATTCCAGTTATATAGCGGCGTGTCAGCTTAATGTGGGGGAAAGTCCGAAGTGATGCAGGTCTCAGACGTTTACCTCCTTGGTGAAAGCAACAAGCATGGGTATGGTGCCGACAAACGTAGAAACATAATTTTGGCGAACCGGTATTCGAACCCACAATCATAGGTTTCCAGCTTGTCCAAGGGACGCAACTCTGCCAAGTGACTCTGCCGACTGTTATATGAATAACTAAATATACTGAACCAAATTAAAAACTTCACAATCCTAAAAGTTTAAAATTTTGAGCAGTTATCATTGTGGGCACTTATTGTGTATTTAAACAGTAATGGCCACGTATTGTCTTCAGATAACACCCGTTTTTTTGTGCAGGTGAATCGATCAAAATCATGTGCACAGCACTATAGTGGCAAAAGTGTTTTTTCACGTGCAACTTGTCACATGGCCATAATACCGCACGTGTTTTCAGCCATACTTGTTAGCAGTCATTAACAACAACAAAAACACACAAGAATACAAAAGTCTTTACGGCCATTTGTCATGCCACGCCTTTCAAATGTGCAAAGTAAACGTGCCATCGGCATGTTGCAGACGGGAACGTCCGTAGCTGAAGTCGCAAGGACGATGGGTTGTAGTCGACGGACTGTTTATGATTTACAGACGCGTCTACAGCAAACGGGTACCACCGCTGATCGCCCTCGGCCAGGTCGACCACGTGTGACGTCACATGTAGAGGATCGTCAGATTGTCTTACGTCACCTCCGTAACCGTAACGGCTACATCAACCAGAAATGAACTGTTTAGGGGTAGACTGAGTGCGCAAACTGTTCGAAACCGTCTGAGAACTGCTCACCTTCAAGCACGACGGCCATACTGTGGGCCGATTCTGACTCAATTACACAGACGTCAACGTCAATTGTGGGCACAGCGACACTTACGATGGACTCAGAGGAATTGGAATCAAGTCGTCTTCAGTGATGAATCCCGATTTAATCTTCGATTTGCTGATGGTAGGGCGAGGATGTGGAGGCGCCGTCATGAACGTTACGCCCAGTGTTGTGTACAGGAAGTTGACAGATTTCGAGGCGGAAGTGTCATGGTGTGGGGTGCTTTCTGTGGCAATGCACGTTCCAGGCTTCTTGTCATCCGTGGCAACCTCAACGCTGCTGCTTACCGCGACCAGGTACTGGCACCAGAACTTTTATGGCAGCACATGGACCCGGTTTGATCTTCCAACACGACAATGCCAGACCCCACACAGCAATTTTGACAAGGCATTTCCTTCAGAATGCGGGAGTCAACGTCATGGACTGGCCGTCAAGGTCTCCCGACCTCATTCCCATCGAACACGTCTGGGATGCTCTTGGCAGAAGTCTGCGCACTCTCCAGAACCAACCACAGAATTTGCAAGATCTTGGCACCATTTTGCAGCAACAATGGCGTCGTCTTCCCAATCATGTGTTCACAAGCATCACAGTCCATACGGAGACGTTGTGTGGCAGTTGTCAACGCACATGGCGGCCATACACGCTACTGAACTTGTGTGCTATCAGATTCTCGTGCTTGGGACTTTAAACTGTTGATGTTATTACCGAATACCGTAGGTGCTTGGAACAAATTATGGTTACCACCGTTAATCAAAATCCTTCTTTGGACATTAATGATTAAAAATTACCTTCTCTGATACATTTGTCCGTTGTATATCATATATTGGATTACTTTTAATTTGACTCAGTATATAACAACTATTTGTTTTCATGTATATCGAAGCATTCAACAGTCATTAGAAACAGAAGGGAAACACACACTTTCGATAATCATGACAATATTTCGACTAAAACTAACCAGAGAGTTCATAGAGGAACACGTCCCCAACGTCGAGGTCAGTTACAGTAAAGACGTTGCCGATGACGGTACCGGACACCTGCTCCTCCGCAATGGAGTAATCCGCTACAATAATTGAAGGAGGTTCATCAATGACGTCCCCGACGTTGACGATGAAGGAGACGTAGGCTGTGTGCTTGCCATCGGAGGCGCTGATGGTCATAAAGCAGAGATTGTTTGTTAAAGCTACATGCATGGAGGCACGATGGGGTGGGATGAGGTGACGTGAGGTGAGGAGAGGTGCGGTTTAACGTCGCGTTCAAGATTATTTCATTTACATAGGAACGTGCGAGCACTGCACCTGGTCTTGACATAACCAGTTACGAGATATTGACAATCCTGCCTAATCATACTGAAAGCTTACTCATCGAGTTGGAGAGCACGATATGGTCCAAAGGAGAAGTCCCAAAAGCATGGAAACATGCTGCAGTTGTCTCGCTTCGAAAGCAAGGGAAAGACGAAGCCCTACCAAAGTCATTTCAAACATGTGCAAAGCTATGGAAGCCTTGGTTACTAAAAGGCTCATGTATCACCTTAAAACTGGCAACCACTTCAAAACTGACCAAAGCGGCTCCAGGAAGGGACACTCATGTCTAGATCATACTTCATACACAGCTACCTGCAAGACAGTTCGCTATCAGTTAAAATGGGGAACAATCAATCTGATCCCATGTCACTGGACAACGGCATATATATTTTACAAATCCGAAAAATCTCCAGTCTGAATGGGACTTTACTCTTTCAAGTAAGAAAAACTGTGGGAAGTCTGTTCAAACGTAGGGAGAAAGATGCTATGATACCCCGTCTC
Organism: Haliotis rufescens; assembly: GCF_023055435.1. NCBI lineage: Eukaryota > Metazoa > Mollusca > Gastropoda > Lepetellida > Haliotidae > Haliotis > Haliotis rufescens. Next base: position 36,592,648 of record NW_025964334.1, read on the forward strand.
TCCATAAAGGCAAACCAATAAAATATGAAAATCCGCAAAAATTCGTGATCCTAGGTCAACACCTGACTTGAAAACATGTAGAATATGTTGAAAACAGATGCCATAAAAACCTGAACGTATTGCGGGCAATTCTTGGGGTTTCTTTGCGCACCTTTGGGGACACTCAGCTGCACCTCTACAAATCACTAATCAGATCAAAAACAGACTATGGTTGTGAGGCCTTTCACTCAGCATCAAATACTGTTTGAGCCGCCTCGACAAAATACAATACAACGCCCTAATGCTAGCCAAAGATTCAGAAACATGTCCTTCACTGGAAGCACTACAAGTAGAAACAGAAGAACTCCCATTTAAACTAAGAAGAGTGCAGGCAATAATATCGTTGAAAACGAATATCAAACCCTTTGATATGGATATGGAAAAGGATATAGCAAGACAAAAAACACCCGAGATGAAGCTCTAGCTCCGAAAAATCCCCCGCTTAAATCATTTGGGATATTAGTACGTGAACTCATCCGAAGTAACAATTGTGATGAGATTCAGCCTCCAGAAAGCCAATCCAAAAGGGTTACACCTTCCCTGGACTTCTAAAACTCCCAAAATTGACACTGCTTTAACTTCTGAAGTCACTAAAAAAGAAAAATCCAGCCCGACTACGATCGGTACCAATCACTAAAATGCAAACTAACTGGGACAGCTGGGCCCATATTACACCAACGGATCGGTCGGAGGAAGGGTAGTCTGCCTTATAGTTTATATTTCACCACTGCTCAGCTTGGTGTCAGTCATTAGAAGTGTATACAATTTAATAATGTTAAACGACAAAGCTGGAGAGGTATGTCGTGCATCATTAACCATCTCTGAATGTTTCTCCACATATTGATATAAAAACACGTCTTTACATTAGAAAACGGCTAAAATGCATTGTAGTTTGGCCTAATCACTGTATCATTCACAATTATATATTAAGTATACCTGACAATAACAGAATGATATCTGCTGGTTTCAAAATCCAGTTTTTTCAGCAACTTTATTTCATCTCCATCACATACGAAAACGTCGCTGCTGTCAGCGTCAACGCTGTATGTCACTTCGTCCCCGTCAGGATCGGTCGCATCAAACGTGAAGATGGCGGACCCAACAGTGACGTTCTCAAATACGTCCGTCTGGTACATTGTCTCGGCAAACACTGGCGGAAGGTCGTTGGCGTTGTTGACGAAGACCTTGATGGAGGCAGTGGCTTCGCGTGGCGTACTGCCGCCATCGACAGCGCGAAGGGCAATGTCGTAGAAGCTGATACCACCCTCGGCGTCCAACTCAGACTTCACAAGAAGGTCTCCTGTTCGTGCACCGATGACGAACGTTCCTGCTGCGTCGGTACCGTCGTCTGTGCAAGAAAAATTAATTTAATATAATATTGCATTAAACTAATAGATCACAGAGAGCACAGTCGATTCCTTGTTATGACCATGAGGACGGAGCCAAAGGTATCTATTTGCCATAATTCTATTTCTAAAACACGGATACTTCCAACTATTTCATCCTAAGCAACATGTCAGTCGGTTGCACATAAATATTTCAATGGGGTTAAATGCACGCAAAACACCCTTTATCAACAATTCCTTCATCGGTGTATACTAGTATATATTGTGTACAACAATCAAGCAATTAAGTACTGGAGCAAGTTCTTCCTCTACATCGGTGAACACACCTAATTTAATTGATGTGATTTCATAGGTGATCCTTCCGTCGTCGGCCTGGTCGTCATCTGTCGCCGTCACTGTCGTTATTGCCGTCCCGGGAGCAGCGTCTTCGTCCACTGTGACATCATTTAAGTAACCATTGACGTCAGGTCCCGGGTCACTCCATACCGGGTCGAACTCGTTCTCTGGTAGGACCGTCACCTTCACTATCGCTGTCCCCGTGTTGGCCTCCCCCTGGTCTGGTGTGTCAACTGCTGTGATGATCAGGGTGTACATGTAACCTTCATCCTTCAGCGACTCGTAGTTAAGTGGGTTCGAATTTGTTAGAAGTTCCAAACCTGACATTTTGAATTTAGGACTGGAGGCATCGTCACCACTCCCAATGCTGACACTGAACAAAGCATTGTTGCCTTCGTCTGAGTCAATACAGGTGAGGGTGACCAGGCCAAGATCTGGAAAAAGGGCAAAAAGTATGTGTAGGCTTCACAAATATATTTTGAGGTCTATGTCTTCTGTAGGCTATTCCAAAACCCATTCCATGGCGCTGTTTCTCAACTAGGTGATGCCATTGGGAACATATTCACTATTGCTATGCCTCTGTTTGGGTATTTAAGCGGTATTGTATATAAAAATTTCACCTGTGTAAAGTAGAAGACACTATTTTGTCACCTCTATAGTACTCATGCTTTTTATATATGATATTTCATATTTATTTCATAAACAATTTATTAGTACTTCAGGTGATCAATCCTCTAACGATAACTAGATTTGTGTATGTTTGTGTTTGTTTGTTTGTTTGTGGTTTAACGCCGCACTCAGCAATATGCCAGCTATGTTGCAGCGATCTGTATATGATCAAGTCTGAAGCAGACAATCCAGTGGTTGACATAATAAGCATCAATCTACGCAATTGCGTTACGATGACATACATCGACCAAGTCAGCGAGCCGGACCACTTGATCCCGTTATTCGCCTCTTACGGCAAGCATTGGTTGCTGAAGACCAATTCTAACCCGGATCTTCAAGGGGCGTGCACATGTAATAAGGTGTTATTCACATACGTGCACACATCAGGACATGGTTCCTAAACACGACATTGTACAAACCTTCAATGGAGTTTTCCGTCACTTCAGCGCTGAATACAGCAGGAGAGCAGGTGGGTGGGGAATCATTGACGTCCTCGACTGTGATGGTGAAATCGTCGGTGGCCTGGAGTCCAGCCTGGTCAGTGACGGTCAGTGTGAGGGACAGCTGAACAGTCCCTGCCTCCCTGTCAATGTCCTGTGCCACGGACAACTCGCCAGTAACAGAATCTATAGCCAGGTAGCCACTATCAGCTCCTGTAGATAGAAATACTATATTGACGCCATACTCAGTTAAAACGTACACGAGGCAACTTGATGTCATGCCTGCCACACCAATAACTAGGTGTTTGGACCTAGGATCCTATTATCAACTATAACCAGATGTGAATTGTTATGGTTTTGCACTGCGGACAAAGGCCTTTGAGTACCATTGAATGTTCTGGACACAATGATGGTCTCGCGCCAATCACAGTCACCATTGTCAGTGATGCACCAGCGGTTCAGTGTCGGCAGTGGCGATACCATGTTAGCATATTTAGCGTGTGGTGAAAGTGGACACGTATATGCTGTTATATTTCGTCAAACGTCTGAAGCAAATGCAAATTGGTTTATGTACGTTTATATGTATTTATCTTAAAGAGTTTTATGATACTCGACATAATTTCTTATGATATTAACTCGGGTTAAAATGCTTATTCTAGACATCCTTAAAACATGTCGCTGCCCAAACCTAAAAACAGATGTCTAGTTTCAATCATAATCCACATGACAATCCCTGCTCTTTCAAAGTGTGTGATACGTGTGAGTAAATTTGATTAAATGTTATTTTCTATTTCCTCATGTCAGATAGAAAACCCACTCAAAACATTGTACTCAATTAATAGCGTCGCTGACACCAAAGAATTTACGTTTATTTTTTCAAGGTAAACTGCGCTCGGTTTCAAATTAAAATAAGAATAATCTAATCCACAATAAGCTTACCTCAAACTTTTTAAAAAGATATATATTTGAATAGTTTAATGAAATAGGCAAACATGTTCATTTCACCTGATAAGCTATAATTGAAAACATCGTGTCCGTCCGCATCTGTAACATGGTAACCTCCTGTAACACCAGTGCCAATAGTTTGGCCCTCAGCCATGGATGCTGTGGTCACCATGGTGATAACTGGTGTTTCATCAATGACGTCAACAATGTTGATTAAAAGTGAGACCTCGGCGTCAAATGTGCCGTCGTTTGCCCTGAAACGAAATATAATCTCTTCGTTTTAATAAGTGTTAATGATCACGTCAGAGGCATTGACTGCAACTTCTCATACTGAAAAGGAAAGGATGTTAAAAAAACACTTACTTTATCTAAAGGCTTCATTGTCTGTGACGAGATAACGGTTTATCCCTTTTTACGTATATTTATTCTTTCGAGAGGGATATTTTGTGTAACTATTAACAGCAAAGAAGTTGCCATCTATAAAACCTGGTTCCCGGAAATAATGTCTATCAAAAGTGATAAATTCGTATTTTAGCCAACATAGTTCCTGATCTAAAACTAATGCCACAAATGTTATAGAAACAATGTTGGGGACTAATACACCACACACAAAACAAATAACTTGTACCCAAGTCCAGCTAAACAAAACTTAGAAAGTTTACTTGATCACGAGAACATGGTGACTGGCATCCTCGAAATCTACAGCAGCCTTGACCTTGACGTCATTCCCGTCACAGAGAAATAGATCATCCCGTCCGCTGATGATGGACAGCGTCACAGCATCCCCGTCATAATCCTCAGAATTTAGCGTAATGACAACTGTGTCCACAGCACTGTCTTCACTGAGGTCTGCCTGGTACTCTGTCTGATCAAACACAGGGGCGTTGTCGTTGACGTTGTCCAGAGAGACAGTGATGGTTCCTTCTACAGAGCGTGCCGTGGCTCCGTTGTCCGATGCCTTCACTACAATGGTGTAACTCGCCTCGCCGTTTGTTCCCGAGTCAGTGTCCAGCTCGCTTGCTACTATCAAGTCTCCTGCTGATGCATCAATGGAAAATGTACCCGGAGCTGTCGTCCCAGAAGCTGAAATAATAATATTAATAATAATGATGATGATGATGGTTCTGTATTACTTGACGGTACAACCAAGCGAAGTGCCATATCAAGTCGGCCCAGACTCAGTTTTTCAAGGAGAGGCTATCTGAACGACCACTGCATCGAATTTATATGCAGTGTGTTGAGAAGATTAGCAATCCTGCAGAGTCCTTCGCTTGGATGAAGTCGTCTGGCCTGAAAAGTGAAACAGAAGGCTTTCTGTTTGCTGCTCAGGACCAGTCACTTGCCACTCGAAACCGTCAATGTGTGATTTTGCATCAAAATGTAAATATGAAATGTAGATTATGTAATGAGTTTAATGAGACTGTCCAACACATTGTCAGTGGATGCCCAGCTTTGGCACAAACACAGTATCTTAAACGACATGATGGTGTAGCTCAATCATTTTATTACCGTCTTCGCCATGCTTGTGGTTTTGACACAGAGGTCCGCCCATGGTACGACCCGTAATATGTAGAGGGCGTCATGGAAAATGATAAATACAAAATTCTTTGGAATAGACCCATTTACAGCCTTAGACGTATCCAGGCCAACGCACCTGATCTTGCTCTTCTTGATAAATCCAATGAAATTATTTATATCATTGAATTTTCTGTCCCCTTTGACACTAATGTAATTGAAAAGATTGAGGAAAAACATGGCAAATATGCGGACCTCGCTTTCGAAATGTCCGACTCCCCATTGCTCTCGGTGTCTTAGGTTTGGTACCTCCCAATCTGTTGACTGACATTGAGAGAGTACCCGGGTTTGCTACCAGGAATACAGCCCTTCTTACAATCTGGGTAATGCAGAAGGCTCAGTGTTGGGGAGTCTTCACATTCACCCAAAAGTTCTGGGTGGGTTTGACTAGGCAGCGCTTCCTGGGAGAAGTCCCATTCGCTGTCTGGGCTGCGTGTAGAGGGAGCAAGGGCCCTGAGCTGATGATGAGCCTAACCAGCCTGACTGTGCCAGGATCACCCAAACCCTCTTTGCTGCATTTTTAAATTTAATCTGTAAATAATTTTTATTTAGCAAGTGCGATCACTTGAAGCTTGAACCACCTTCCATTAAAAGATCAACTGTATTGTGCAAAATTAGGAGATATCATACAGATTTAATACCTGTACCTGTACGCGTTCGGTTCCAATATGAAAATAAATACTGGTTTTGAGTTCTAAAGGCCTCCTTTTACTTAATTCTTCCGCGACAAAGCCAGATAACCTCGGCAATAGCCGAATAATGATGAGTGATGTTGCAGTCTAATATGTCAATAATTAGTTTGGTCGAATACAGTGATCAAAGATCAATGGTTTTCAGCCCAGTATGTTTGCTTTCATATAAAGCATAATGTTTAGCATAACATTTAACTTTGTTCAATATGAGACAATAACATCTCATAGCGCAGACGCTTTGTTAGCACTGTTCAAACTGTCCTTCCTGGATAAGTTGTGGCAATATATATTATAAATATTATATATTATAAATATATTATAAATATATTTCAGATGATTGTTGGCGTTAACAACACTCTAGATCTAGAATGTCGTTATCTGTTTAGTGGCATGCTCAGGGTAGTCTGTAACATAGAGTGACTTCCCTTAGTAATTCATTGTCCAAACTCCGTCCCATCGCTTGACATCTTAATTACCCACCTGGTGTAACGAGGCTCCGCTGTAAGGAGCGTGTTCACATGTTTGTTCACTGGTATCACTTCTGGGTTGACTACACGGTTTAATATGTGTCCAGAGCGAGACGAGGGCGACTCGGGTGTTTCGTCTCATACCTGGATTGCAACATATACTTGCCCTAGTGCGGACGGGATACATATCGGAAAACATTGATATATTGTCTGCTTCCTGCGGGAACACCGTTCCTGGAATCAAGAACAGTGCTGTGCCTCATTCAGTAGCTGCACCCAACTATGAGTGTATAACCTTTGGTGTTTACATTTCACAATTTTTGAGATACAATCGAGCATGATCTTTTTTTCAAGATTTCAAAGAACGTCATACGATTCCTGCTCAGAAGTTATTTGCTCAAGGTTACAACATTCAAGGCCTCAGTAAAGCCTTCAAAAAGTGGAGGACATTTGTAAATTTGACGCATCAGTGACAAAATGATGTCCGATGCAATTCTCTATTTTGACTTGTACCATTTGTTCCCGTGTTTTGTTTTCAGGTGAACAATTGACTTGGCTTTGCATGTGTTTGTGACGGGTGCCACCGGTGGGACAGGTTATGCTCACCTTTTCGCGAACTGGTATCATTACTATTTGATAGTGCTTTATAAACACATGTTCATGATATAGTCGGAATCGTACAATCGACTCTGCTTTTTGTAGAAGGTCTGTCTTCTATAATTGCTGCTACTGCATATTTGAATGTATGTATTAATTTAGGATTGTAAATAAAACTAATCCCGTGTGTTTGGATATACTTTCAACATAATTATTTATTGATCTTGTGTGGTTATTTACTGATTCACATTTTGGTTTTGTACGTACTTATTTTTGGGTTAGCCTTCACATTTCAACTTGGGAATCGACACGTAACAAAGTATTTGAATAAGTGCTTTCAAATACATGTAAGTTTCGGTCGATGTGACGCGGTCATCAGCAGATTCATGGTCTAACGTTGATTCAGTACCCAGGCGGACCAGCAAGAACGCAGCAAACTTTCATCTTCTGATATCAAATATATAGTTCATGTGAGATGTTGAATAATGGAAAGTCAGAGGTGATTGGAGAACGATGTATATCAAGAACATGGAATTCTTACCCCCTGTGATTGACACGATACTGAAGGTAACTCTTCCATCCTCTCCAAAGTCGTCATCGGTTGCAGCAAACGTTGTAATTACATGCCCTAGAGATGCGTCTTCGCCAACGCTCTCTCCAGTAAATGTTCCACTCCCATCTGAAGCAGGTCCTGTCCACACTGGGTCGAACTCGTTCTCTGGTTTGACCGTCACCTTCACTATCGCTGTCCCCGTGTTGGCCTCCCCCTGGTCTGGTGTGTCCACTGCTGTGATGACCAGGGTGTACATGTAGCCTGACGCTTCTAAAGTCGCAGCTTCGTAGTCCAAGATGTTGGCGGCAGTGAGAAGCTGAGTACCTGATACTGTGAATTTGGCATCCGTGTCGTCACCGCTACTTAGTGCAAGACTGAAGACGGCATTGTTGCCACTGTCATCGTCCTTACAATTAAAGTCAAGCACAACGGTACCTGTAAAAGATTAACGTTATTCAGTTCACAACATACATAACCTCATTACACGAGCTCGTCCAGTACACGTAGGGTTGCCTTCTGTTGCGTTTGATTATTAAAATATCAGCGACCTGATTCAACCGGGGTTCATCCAAGTTTGGCAACCAGGGTTGACTAGATTCAACCAGTGTTAATGAAGAATAACGTAGGGCAGTACCCGAAATATAACGCAGAGAATGCGCCATTAGATACAATGCAAAGGGCTGCAAGAAGAAGTATACATGTGTGTGTGGCTATAACACACAACAATGAGAGGTTAAGTGTTTAATAGCGTGGTAAAGCTGCCTTTTTACCTTTACCATTAAACGCACGTAAAAGACAAGAAAGTTCATAATAACGCGTCCAAATTATCAAAGTTGCATTACTGTTTCTAAAGTAAGGATATATATATATACATACAGTAAACTACGGATATAACGAACTCAAAGGGACAAGCAATTTTAGTTTGTTATGTCCGTTATTCGTTATATGAGTATACATGTATATACACCATATATAGAGCAATGGACGCGACCAAAAAATAAGTTCGTTATATCCGTCAGTTCGTTACAAGCGTGTTCGTTATAAACGTAGTTTACTGTATATATGAACAATCGAAAGTTATTAGATGCGTATCAGAAATAAATATATACTATCAATATCTAGTTAATCATATTAATTTAAATGTTATTTTTCATGATTGTATCAATAAATGAAACTAAGTAGCTTTAATGATTACGTCAACTGAAGGCTGTTCACCAGTACCGCCCTAAAGGGGTTCAGAGGCAATGGGCACGGTAAATCAAGTGTGACGTAAATCATGATTGAACAGGTGCTAACATTGGTCAGACCTTGGTCAACACGGGTTCATCTAGGTCGTGCACAGTTTGGAAATCGAACGCCAAACACTGAGTGAATGTCATGTTTTGCTTACATTTGTACGTCATAAATCAGAAAGTGAGTGATTATTGCTTAATGCCGTATCATCAATCTTGCAGCTATTTGCGGCGAGCAAAGCAGAAATGCTACGTTTATACTAGTATCATGGTAGTGTGGACGTCATCCTGTCTATGTTAACTGGGCAAGTATGTGCTTGATAGCAAGGGCTACGCTGCCCTGGACCACAATTATCCAAGCTGTCATAATATGTGCTACATGTCGATAGCGCGGTGTAGTGGCATTTTACCAGCTCAATGGACTATACACCTCGTGGCCTTACACTCCGCTAATGACATTTCTAAATGAAGTATCTATCCTTGAGAGTTCACAGGCTACACAGAAATATTTTATGTGAAATATTTGTGTGTGACGAAAAATCTTTCTTTTGACGACCGTCCAACTCTCGGGATGGTAATATAAAGTGCGGACACAATTGAGACGTAGCAAGCAAGTGACGTCACGCATCAAACATGACATCATGATATTCGTACAGTCCGACCAGTCAACTTGTATGTGTTTCAGAAGACGGCAACTGGCTAATTAGATGACCAGAAGTTTTAACGAGTAATAAAAATCAAACATACGTATGTATTGGTGTCCACAGGACTGTTTTTACTTGTACCATGTCTCTTCGTGTTTTTGTCTTGGGTGAACAAGTGACTTGCCTGTGCATGTGTTTGTGAGGGGTGCCCTCACCTTTTAGCGAAAACCTGGTATCATCATTGGTTGATAGTGATTCAGAAACAGATGCTCATAATAGAGTCGGAATCGTACAGTGGACCATTGAATATGGAAAAGGTTTTATTTGTATTTTGAGTGTAAAAATGTGTGACATGGAGTTATATACATGTACTAAGGATTCAACGCAAGGGACAACGCAGAATCCATGTATGTATGTAAGCATTCTTACGCTATATCAATAATATATAAAAAAAGTGAATATCTATAATGTACGTTTCCATGCCTTAAAACATGACCGTGGAGATATACACATTTATATATCAATGTGCACTGAAATTACATTCTCAGCTCCCCGGGGAGTATACAACCTAAGCTACCTGACTTGCCAGATGATTTGCATCCATGTAATCATCTTATCCTACGGGTACCATTGGCTCCGACATTGAAGCTAGGCACACACATCAGATACGACATACCAAACACACACTCACACACACAGGGATGCAGGTTGAATTGCCACTTACCGGCAGCAGAATTTTCTGTTACCTCGGCTGTGATGACATCTGGGTCAAACATGGGCGTGACGTCATTTATGTCCTTGATTGTGATAGTAAAAGCTTCAGTGGCCTGGAGTCCAGCCTGGTCAGTGACAGTTAGTAACAGACCGGTCAACTCGGTGCGGCCACTGGTCCCGTCTCTGTTCACATTCTCGGCCACTGATAGGTCGCCTGTAGCCGAGTCAATGCTGAGATAGTGACTGTCTGCACCTAGAAGAGTATAAAAAGAAAGAAATGATACTTGGCCTGTTGTCATGTCAGGTCCAACAAACCCCGCTGGCCACAGAATGACATAATAACCCTTATTATCATATAATGGGTAGGTTTCTCGGCAGGATAAAGTCAACGGATAAAAACGATATCCTTTGGGGTCATATGCGGATAGAGATATCAAAGGTCAAGTAGGGACTACTTTCACTGTTTATAAACAAACATGGCGTCGCCCTCGTCATTCGGGGATCGAGTCAGAATTAACCATCAGCAATCTGGATAAACTACAGGGATAATTGCTATCATTATTAAGAACAGTCTTATATACTGAAAATCAATGTCTAACTGTGACGTACATAAGGCATTTTATAAGTTTTGGCAACTTTGGAGATATAAATTTCGAAACAATTTTACGAGGGCACGAGGCCTAGCCAAGCGGGATCAGTAGCCATATCTGTGCTTGTAGACCTCTGCGGCTTGAAACCTTCTCCACAAATTAAAATAGTTGGATTTGGCCGAAATGTATGTGAATTGTTACCTTGTTGCGTTTTGTCGCTGTGTGTACATCTGACTACACTTCGTAACGTTATGACAGGACAGACCGACTGTCAACAAGGTCTGACCGTGGCCGTGACGTCTCAGAGACAGGGTTAGAGTAGCTTCCCTTTGACAAAGGGCAGTTACTCCAGCGAACAGACCGATGGATTGCCGCAAAAGGCAATTAAAAACAATTGTTGTTTTGCGTTTATGTTGCTTCGCCACTGTATAAGAAACAGATTTCAGTTGGAACTATATTGGCTACTGTCACTGTCCGACTGACACGTCACTTACCCTCTGACGTAATAGATATTAATGCGCGCATTGCGGGGAAACTCACAATATTTCATTTATGTTTGTGAGAGAGGGAAAGCGATTTTTAAGCACAGAATTAAAGAATGACATTATATGATAAAGAGGTTATCACGCTTGTGTGTTTAGGGATGGTAAATATCCTGTATTAGGAATAAACACTATGTATTTAGCTCGCCAAGGCTCGCTAAATACAATGTTTATTCCTAATGCAGGATATTTACCATCCCCAAACACACTCGCGTGATAACCTCTATATACTGCCAATCCCTGCCGAGGAGAACACGGGGTATACAGTAAACTACGGTTATAACGAACTCAAAGGGACTACTACTTTTAGTTCGTTATAACCGTAGTTCGCTATAAGCATATATACAGCATAACTACAGCAAATAGTCGGGACCAAAAAAGTAAGTTCGTTATATCCGTCAGTTCGTTATTAGCGTGTTCGCTATAACCGTAGTTTACTGTAATTCGTTCCCAGTAACCAATGCATGTATAAAGAGTTAACAAAAGGGAGACCGTCTCCGTGATGTGGTGGTAGAGCGTCCACCCGGAGAGCGGAAGGTCCGGGCTTCGATCCATGGCTGCGTCATATGAAAAGAACGTTAACAGATGTTACTTCTTGTTACTTTGCTTGGCGCTCGGCATAAAGGGGCGAAGACAAGGACTCGTCGGCTAGGAGTCAGTATGCTAGGGTATTCATGTTAAACTGCGGCATGGTATCACAGTGGGCTGGCACTATAAAATTGGCATTAGTCCGGACAAGTACAAGCACGCACACACGCACGCGCGCATGCACACACGCACGCACGCACGCACGCATACACGTCGCCGGCTTTATCAGTGTAGCCATCCTACAGAACGCGACGTTTAACCCCATTTCACCTCACCTAACAAAAGAGAATTGGGTTGTCAGGCTCAATGACTTGGCAGGGGCACGGATGGTCCAGTCTTCCAAGAGGTCGCAATTCGCTGTGCAAACCTGCGTCCCCTGGGCACGCAAGAAAGCTATGTTCGTTGGCTCGAATCGCCCCGATTGTGTTTCTGTGTTTGTCAGCACCATACCCGTGCTCTTGGGTTTCACCAAACTCGTAACATTAAACATTACTATAATTATTGCTTACTACAAAAGGGTCAGGGCTAATTACCAGTGAGGGAATATGTCAATGTATCTCCAGCATCAGCTTCAGTGACGTCATATCCTCCAAGGACTCCAGTTCCAACGGCTTCTTCTTCTGACATGGTGCTTGTTGACGTCAGCGTGATGACTGGGGCTTCGTCAATGGCGTCCAGCACAGTTACTTGTAGAGTGACGCTCGTGTCATGTTTCCCATCCGTAGCGCTGGAATCGAGGAGTGAGTGGCCTTATATGGTTATATCTCATTATTTGACGTATGTCGCAACACAGCCTGGCTCCAGGAACACCGATTCATCTGACAAGAATTAGGAGATAACATACTGTGTTTTCAATGTAGAGCTAGGTTACCTGTAGATTTAACCGCGCTAAATTGAATTTGAAACCGAACGCGCGTTCGGTTCCAAATTCAATTTATCGGGGTTAAATCTACAGGTAACCTACATGTATCTCTACATTGAAAACACAGTATGTTATCTCCTAATTAACCCATCTCAACATTCAGCAAAGATATCGCAATATGCAATATGCAGTCCCCGTTTGGAATTTTCGAACAGAAATCTTTTTTCGAGCAGTGACCTTATTTTGTCACAATACAATTACTATCATTTGGATACTGATACACACAGATGATGAGGCTGCTTTGTGACCTCAATGATTATGGGTGAGTGACACGGGACATTAAAAAGTATAGTACACGGAACTTGTAGCTGTGTAGTGCCCCTTATCAGGAAAAAAAATGATACCTTTAATATATAATCGGATTTTCCCTCGGATGCTTCGCTTCAAGTGTACATACAAACATGTCTATGTGCAATCATGTGTTTACGTTGAGGTCGACACAGATAATCGTATGTCTTCATAAACCGAACGTGTGGATCGATGGCTTAACGCACTTTCGATTAATTCATCAAAAGGCGGATCGTCAGGCGTTAACATGTCATCACTTACTTGATGATCAACACATGCGAGTCATCGGTCTCAAAGTCTAAAGCAGACTTTATCTTCACATCATTTCCGTCAACTTCAAACAAGTCCACGTTTCCGTTAACTATTGACAACGACACAACATCGCTATCGTCATTATCATGAGTGTTCATCGTAAGAACAACAGCCCCTGTGTCCTTGTCTTCATCAACGTCAGCCTTGTACTCGGTGAGGTCGAAGGATGGGGCGTTGTCGTTGGCGTCATCCAGGGACACAGTGATTGTTCCTTCCACTGAGCGGGGGGATGTCCCAGCATCCGCAGCTCGCACTACAACAATGTAGCTTCCTTCTCCCCCTGTTTCCAAGTCTGTGTCCAGTGTATGGGCTACAGTGAACTCTCCAGAGTGTTCGCCAATTGCGAACAGATCGGAGGCAGTTGCGCCAGAGGCTGTTGGATAAAATAAATCATTGATATTATCGCTAATTTACTTGTATTGCACGTAAACTCGACAAAAGTCATTTCCCATAGTCGTTAAAAAAGAAACTGACAAAAATAATATTTTTGTAATAGTCATAAGACATATCTGTTGAACGATTCGACAATATCAAAACATGAATCACTATCAAATAGTGATGATACCGGTGTCGTCCATCATAAACACACGCAAGGGCAAGTCAAATGCTCATCTGACAAAACAAAACACGGGAATCATGGTACAAGTCAAAAAACGGAATTGCATCGGACATCACTGTTGCGTCAAATTTAGCTTTACTGGAGCCTTGGATGCTGCAACCCTCATCAAACGATCACGACGCTCTCTATAATCTTCGCATTGATACCACATTGATATGAATGGAATATTGCTATAACTCACTTACCCACTCTAGCAAGTCTTCTATTTTAACCATCTAATTAATATCTAAGACGGGGTATTTCCGGATATTACCAAAGCTGTAAATCATCCCAAAACAATTCGCTCAGTTGGCATCATGAGACGTTTTATTGACTGACAGATTCATACCTATTTCAGCAGATGCCTAAGTGTCAGAGATGTATTTATGGAATACGTCGAACCTGTAATGCAATATCTGATGATGCCTTATCTTGAATTCAGATTAATAACAGCCCACAACATATATGATAGAACTCTACGTTGTAACAGCAAGTATAAAATGTGATGTTTTAGATGGACTCCAGAAACATTATAGATTATTTATGAAATCATTTGGGAACTATAAGGAAAGAGCCAGGAAGCAAAAACAAAAGATACTACATCTCTAATTACATATGAACACGTTTAACAATCTCAGTTCCAACAAGACTTAATGTTGGCTTGTCAGCACCTATCCTTGGTTTCGCTTAACTTTACAATATGCGTCGCTTTGGAACGTTCTTATTTGAGCCGTGATATCCATGAAAGTATGTCCTTTAACGTCAGTCCCACTCCATTTACTCACAAAATCATTAATTCATTATTTTCTTGAATATTCCCAATTGCCGTCTTCTACCAGAAAGATGCTATTTCAATTCGCTTCAGTCAAACCTAGGTATGTATTCATCGTACATCCATAAGCTCTGGATATTACATACCTGCTGTGATGGACACAATGCTGTAGGTAAGCGTCCCATCTTCTCCACTGTCATCATCTGAAGCCACAAATGTTGTTGCAACATAACCTGGTGCCTCGGCCTCGCTTATACTCAGTCCAACGAATGTTCCTGTTCCATCCGAAGCAGGTCCTGTCCACACAGGGTCGAACTCGTTCTCTGGTTTGACCGTCACCTTCACTATCGCTGTCCCCGTGTTGGCCTCCCCCTGGTCTGGTGTGTCCACTGCTGTGATGACCAGGGTGTACATGTAGCCTGATGCTGCTACAGCCTCGTAGTCAGCAGGGGTGGAGTCCGTGAGGAGCTGAAGTCCGGACATCTTGAAGATACCTGCTCCACCATCTCCACTGGCAACCGTGACGTCATACAGAGCGTTGTTACCCGTATCTCCATCAGAGCAGGTCAGATCAGCCAGCGATGTATCTAATATCAAAAGAAATAATTCAAATCAACCAAGAAAGAAACACAGAAATAGTTATAGAATGACTAAATGAGTAAATAAGCCTGTGGAGTGGTTGGCCAGACAGCTTGAATTTTGTAAGAGAGTCATCTCCAACTGCGACAGCGACGGCAAACACGGTATTGTTGCCGTCGTCATCGTCAGTATAAAGTCCAATAAGGAGGTGTCTGCAAGAGTTTATTTGTATTTAGTTTTATCCATGTAATAGATTCGGTTGAACACGAACCCAATTGCAACTATCAATTAATAACAATAATCTAGCGAGGATGCCCAAGTATGTTAAAGACTAATTGTATCGACAAACATTGCCAAGAGAATAAACTGACATGTATATGAATGACAGCTAGCCTTTATTCTTTCCACCATTTGCAAGTTTTAGACTTATGGCATGAAAAAACACAGATATAGTGAAAATGCGTGAAAAGACCAATAATACCCATTTTAGCCCAAATCAAATAATCCTTGTTATCTTCCTAATGCCATTCATTTTCTTTTACAACTAGATTCTTCGTGGATGACATATTCCGATTTCTGTGAATTCTTGGAGTGAGTGAGTGAGTGAGTGAGTGAGTGAGTTGTGTTTAACGCCGCTTTTATCAGTATTCCAGTCATATCACGGCGTGTCACAGCTTAATGTGGGAGGAAAGTCCGAATTGATGCGGATCTCAGGCGTATATCACTTCGTGAAACCCACGAGCATAGGTATGGTGCTGACAAACCTAGAAACATAATCTGGGCGAACCGGGATTCGAACCCACAATCATAGGTTTCTTGCGTGCCCAAGGGACGCATTTCTGCACAGTGAATCGCGGCGCCTTAGACGACTAGGTCACCCGTGCCCCCATGAATTCTTGGACGAGTGTATCAAAGGAATACCATAGAAACCATACTGATGAAAGCACTCTCAGTTTAGTGAACTCTTCTTATAACCTACATAATGAATGTCTAAATGTGATGCTTGTTTCTTACACCTCCTTTTATCAGTACTGGTAAATGTCAAAACATTCTGAAAAAGGAGTATGTTATATTACCAGCAACAGTGTTTTCTGTGACCTCTATCTCGAACATAGATGGGTTGAATACTGGCGGGAGATCGTTGATGACCTCAACTGTGATGGTGAAGTCCTTGGTGGCCTGGAGTCCAGCCTGGTCAGTGACAGTCAGTGTGAGGGACAGGGCTGACTTAGCATTGGTCCCTTCCCTGTTGATATGCTGGGCTACTGTCAGCTCGCCTGTTGCTGAATCAATGCTGAGGTAGGCGCTGTCAGCTCCTGTGGTGAACAGGTTAAACAATCAGATGTTTAAGAAGGTACTTGTTGTAACCCTGCCTGGCGTCTCGGCATTGAAGGGATAAACGCCATTTCAGCCCACCTCACTTTCTGTGCTGATAACATATATTTTTACACTTATTGATTGAAAGAACAAATCACTGATGCGTCTCCGAGGACATTTGTTTTTTTTATCCTAATAACACTAATAATGGCTTTAATCAAGGAACACAACGAATTGGATTTATACAGTACCAATCAGGGACTGGCTTGATGAACGAGCGCGTTAACCACAGGGCTAACCCATCGCCTCCCATTATATGATATATCTCACATTTAGAATGATTAACTCTTTAAAGTCACCAACCGGTCAGAGTGTAGACGAGGACATCTTGTTTATCAGCATCCGTGACGATGTATCCTCCATACACTCCAGTTCCTGTTGTTTGTTCCTCAGCGACCGAACTAGTGGTTGCCATGGTGATAACAGGTGCCTCGTCAATGACGTCAATGAGGTCTATTTGCAATGTAACCTCTGTTTGGAACTTCCCATCTGTTGCACTGCAATGAAGGTACGTGTTGTAAGAGATACACGCCATCAGTCGTATTTCGGTCAAAGTTATGCAGCATTTAAAGAACTGCCGGGCAAAAGAAAGCGTTCACTTGAAAAGTGGATTTTATAAAATCAAAATGATACTGGACCGAAAACAGTCGCCGAAAACATAAACTTAAGGTCCAAAACATAACTATCACCATCGAATAATTATTTCTTGTTTGTTTCATTTTTAGCCTCCATCAAACCTGGAGGTACACTTTCTTTCGCCCAGGAGTTTATAAAAAAAAATTATGTTTAGATTTTGATTACGTTATATGTACTTCGTATGATGTGCAGGTAAAGTCTTCCTGAAATGCTGGCAATTGTATTAACCAAAGCAGCATATAAGCTCTTTCTCCATAAAACATTTCACAGAACTTATTTTCTGATTGAGTATCGTCTGATTTATCGTAAAACATGATTCGATCAAAACGCCTAAAAAACAGTGTCAATTGTACAATTCCTGCTATATCATGAACATGTGTTTATGAATCACTGTCAAATGGTAATGATACCAGGTGTTCGCGAAAAGGTGACATCCGTTACAAACACATGCAAAGGCAAGTCAGTTGTTCACCTGAAAAAACATGGGAACATATGGTACAAGTCAAAATAGAGAATTGCATCGGACATTATTTTTGTCACTGATGCGTCAAATTTGGAAAAGTCCCCACTCAGCCCCTGAGGCTTCCACAAAAATGAAAGTCCGACAACTGGTTGTTTAGATCATGTACTTTGGTGTACCCCTCTGACGAGCGTAAATTGGCACGGCTCCCATGGCCGAAATCATTGTGTGTTCATACTGTAAATAGCCGTTAATCTTACTTAATAATGACCACAAAGACTCCCTCGTCTTCAAAATCCAGACCAGCCTTGACCTTGACGTCATTTCCGTCACACGTGAACAGATCACTCCTTCCATTAACAACAGACAACGTCACAGCATCACCGTCATGGTCGACGGTGTTGAGCGTTATGACAACTGTGTCAACTGCACTGTCCTCGCTGATATCTGCCTGGTAAGTAGGCTGGTCGAAAACAGGGGGGTTGTCGTTGACATTTGAGAGAAAAATGGCGATAGTGCCGTCAACAGATCGGGGGGTTTGTCCGTTGTCGGATGCTGTTACGACAACCGTGTAGCTGTCTACACCGTTGGTACCGACGTCAACATCCAGAGCTCCGGCGACCATCACGCTCCCTGTCCGGGCGTTTACTGAGAACATGTCGTTGGCCGCTGACCCCGATGCTACAAATATAGTATAGTTTGCAATACAAATTAGCCAATGTAAACCAATACAGAATTTCTGCTTTTAAAGGACATGTTAAGTGTAAAAGATTGATGGCGATTTTGTTGCGAATATCAATTGTCCTAGATATATTAAGTCAATCCCCGAGAGACTTAATATCATAATATTCGTAGAAAGTATTTAAACGTCCAAGTGAAAGTGCTGAAATCACACGCTCCTTAATAGGATTCTAAAACAAAACTATTGGGGGCGTGGCCTAAAGCTATGTGACAAATGTTTTCATTGGCTGATATATAGATTTGTGATGATTAGCTGAAACTGTTGCTATTCTGTTATTTCTACAAAAATAACACACAAAAGTTGTTGAGTGTGTTAAACGACCTTTGATCTTGACATTGTGAAGACTTGAAATAAAAATTAATGTCGCTAACGAGCCTTTTACTACTAACATCCTGTTTAGGTTTCCATAAACGGTGACTTCCGTTCTTGGCAAGTGTTTGTTTTAGCAATATACGTACATCCGTACATCCAGCATTCGTTTACTTTAAAATATAAAATAAACAGTTGATAAAAAGAATTAATACTGTATAACATATTGTCTTTTTTGTCCATTTTCACAATCAACATTTCCATTTACATCTTAATGAGTTTGTACATATTCTTTACCACCCCTCGAGATGATTTGTGGCGTCGTCCCACTGCTCAGACATATAATTGTGCTTCGTGACAAAGTCATCTTTGCTGTTACTGATGGCTGGGCATCATCTTTAGGAACATTTCCAATGAATGGAAGCTTGACGACTGGTCTTATTCCTAAACTGGTATCCGGCAAAAACCCAAGTGCCGATCCCTCCTAGCATTGGGACAAATATGTAAATCAACCCACGCATTTGTCACAGTGGAATACGGTTTCTTGTCTGTAATTCCTTTTATAGTCCAAATACATATTAATATGTTCACTCACTCAATGAATGTGAGTGTGAATACAGTTCACCAAGTAGTTGTGTCGTTATATTTTGTGAGATATTCACCAAGTACTTGTCTTATGTGAGATGCCCCGCTTAATCCCTTATTATTTGTACCCATAACAAAAGATGCTGGACAAGTAGGTAGAACCGTAAGAAACCACCAGGGCAGACTGGGCGCCGGCCCGATCGTTGAAATTGCGCAGCGCATCCAACACCGATAACCTGTTTTAACATCCACGAAGGGGATTCCCTTCAGTGAAGGATTTTTCCGTTTGGGGGACGATTTTGCCTGTCGTTTTTTTCCGTCCGTTTTGCGGTATTTCCCTTTTTCAAATTTCATTTTGGTCAACCATTTGTCATTGGGCATCCCCTAAAGTATTTAATCCTGCAAAGTTGCTATGTTGACCTCACCTGTGCTTTAAGTGATGTATTAAAACTCGAGTCTTAAGAGTCTTTAGTACGTGATTATAATTCGAAATATTTTTCACCAGTACGTATCTCATTTGGATCGGCACCATCAATGGCGTTTCAAGAAACGGTGACGGGAAGAATTTGCGTATCGCGAAACATTCACTTATTAATTTCAGCAACTCACGAATTTAGATTGTGATGAGCAATTTTATTTTAGGGCTTCATATTGTTGAACTCACGTGTCTATTGTACCAACTATTCCCAACTATTGTAACCACTTAAAGAGGAACAGTTGGAGATGTACCTGCAGTGACATCCGTAATGCTGTAACTGACGTCGCCGTCATCGCCGCTGTCATCATCTGTTGCAACCACTGATGCCACGACAGTTCCAAGCGCTGTGTCCTCACTGATGGTAATAGCGTCGAAGTTACTACCAGCGTCTATTGCAGGTGACGTCCACACAGGGTCGAACTCGTTCTCTGGTTTGACCGTCACCTTCACTACGGCTGTCCCCGTGTTGGCCTCCCCCTGATCTGGTGTGTCCACTGCTGTGATGACCAGGGTGTACATGTAGCCTGATGCTTCTAGACTATCGAAGTCAACGAGGTTAACGTCCGTCTTGAGTTGTTGGCCAGACAGCTTGAATTTTGTTAAAGCGTCATCTCCATCTGCGACAGTGACGGCAAACACGGCGTTGTTGCCGTCGTCATCGTCGGTGCATGTGAGATCCAGCAGAGATGTGTCTACAAGGACGAAAATATAAGGTCCAATCTAGAACTTAAATGTGATGTTCTATAAGTGTATTCAATAATGTGTGGGGCGGTCGGGTAGCCTAGTGGTTAAAGCGTTAGCTCGACACGCCGAAGACCCGGGTTCGATTCCCTACATGGGTACAATGTGTGAAGCCCATTTCTGGTGTCTCCCGCCGTGATATTGCTGAAATATTGCTAAAAGCGGCGTAAAACCAAACTCACTCACTCGTTTCATATTAAATAAAGTTCTATCCTTTGATGAATATGTTGAAGCTTAACTTGGTGAAGCACTGATGATTGTATTCTGATGTTTCTTAACAGCAAGACATTGCGTCTGCCAAAGATGCCGTGTGAGTTACCTAACCATTGTTGCAAGTGAAGAGACAAAACAACCCTAGCCATCAAATTGGAACAGATTGTTTACAATCTTGACTCTTTCGGGAAGTTCAAGGGTCGCGTCTTGGTCAGCAACATGCATTTCACAAGCATATTTATGTACACAATGAAGAGACCCAAACACTATCAGGGTATAAACACCCAGGGATACACATCCGGTTGGTGTCTACATGTTCTGGACAATCTTTAGTGATCGAGTTACCTACCTGCTGCGGTGTTTTCTGTCACCTCTACAGCATACGTAGATGGACTGAATGTTGGAGGAAGGTCGTTGATGTCCTCCACTGAGATGGTGAAATCCTGGGTGGCCTGGAGTCCAGCCTGGTCAGTGACGGTCAAGGTCAGGGACAATTGCTGTTTATCAGACGCACCTTCTCTGTTGACATTCTGGGTCACTGTTAACTGTCCGGTACTTGGGTCGATGTTTAGGAAGCCACTATCCACACCTACACGTTGAAATCAATTACCTGTCTATAATTTTATCACATGTAGAAAACACATTTCTTTTAGGGATCGGCCAGTTTAGCGTGGCGTCTTAACAGGGCAACCAATTTCCTTCAAAAGTCTGACGCTTGAAATTACAGCTTATCGAGAGAAAACCGATCACATAAATACGAACAGGAAGTAATTGGAAGACAAGAACGCATGTGGAGGATATGACGTGAATACGTCACGGGTCTGTATACACTACGATCCCCTATCACCCGTGAATACAACCGGACGCCTTGTAGACGGGGTGTAGTCGCTATTATATACCAACGAATAAAGTCATAGGCTGGTCCAGCGATAGGGGGTGGAGGCAGAGATAGGTGGCCCAGTCGTCGAAGGCGCCGCAAATCGCTGTGCAGACCTTGGGCACACCCGAAATCTATGATGGTAGGTTCCAATCCCTGATCGGCATTAATGTGTCTAGGTTTGTCGGCACCAGGCCAATGCTCGTGGGTTTTACTCACTCACTCACTCACTCACTCACTCACTCAACAGTGTTCCCAATTCACTGGTGCCTAAGTACTAATATTAAGAAATTCAGATATGTACCAGAAAGAGCATATGTGAGAACATCCATCTCATCAGCATCTGTAACGACGTATCCTCCTTCTACAGGAGTCCCAACTGTCTGCTCCTCCGCCATGGAAGTTGTGGTTGCCATGGTGATGACGGGATTCTCATCTATAACATCGCTTACGTTCACCTGGAGGGATACATCTGTGTCGAATTTGCCGTCTGATGCTCTGTATTGATATGGATTATATAGTGGAAAATAATGCGACAAACAAGAACCCATACGTGGGGAGCAATATGACAAAATGTAAAATAGAATATATAAGGTTTCTAATTACATACAATCGGGCGTTCGAGTGACAACTATTCAGAGTATGAAAGTATTAACAGGTCCAAGAATACTGAAATCAATGACTGAAAAATTACCTCACTACGAGAACATAAAACTTGTCTGTTTCATAATCCAGCGCAGCCTTGACCTTGACGTCATATCCGTCACACGTGAACAGATCATCGCGTCCACTTGCGATAGACAACGTCACGGCGTCACCGTCATGGTCCTGGACGTTGAAGGTGATGGCAACCGTGTCCACAGCGCTGTCTTCGTTGATGGCTGTCTGGTACGCCGTCTGATCAAACACAGGGGCGTTGTCGTTTACGTTGGTGAGTGTCACCGCGAACCCAGCGTCTACAGTGCGTGGAGTCTGCCCTTTGTCCGTGGCTCGAACGGTAAGGGTGTAACTACCTTCACCATTAGTGTTCGTGTCTGCATCTAGATCTCCTGCCACCGTCACCTCCCCGGTTTGTTCATCAATGGAAAACATGTTGTCTGCTACGGACCCTGAGGCTGAAATGAGACACCAAATATTGTGTTACATTCAGTTTCTGAACTGTCACTGTAAAACCGGCTGGGCACTGATTGATGTTGGACGATGATTTTCAGCAATGATACTATAACGGCGGACGTTCAAAAAAATATTTTTAAATTATTAAAAAATGTTGGACCTTAACCAGTAAACGCTTTAACAACTGGCTACCATATAATCTCTACTCATGGACCGAAAACTCAAGACAATGGATTCAAATGATGGCCAGTATGTTCCTTTCAAACCTACAAAGCATCATCATGAAGGTCACACATTCTTGTGTTCACGAAAACACACTACACTGAAACCACTTCACCCCACCATCCGAGCTTCTACATTTATCCATTTCCATATCTTGTACTCGCAAATCCGGTACTGATGCTTGTGAAACGGTCCGTGGTAAATATCATCTACGTTTCACTCTTGGTTTCACAGATTTCTGTCATTAAGGCTGGTTTTAGATTAAACCATTTAACAACTAATCATACAAACCTGTCAATATTTCTTGGTTTTTTTAACTGTCTCGTTGATAATATCTCTGGCTAAAATGATTAGTTGTGGATCTACCAAATGTATACATGTACCTGCAGTGACTGTCACAATGCTGTAACTGAGATCCCCGTCTGTCCCATCGTCGTCATCTGTTGCCACTAGCGATACCATGACAGTCCCCGACGTTGTGTCCTCGTCGATAGTAACACCGTCAAAGTTACCACTCCCGTCAATAGCTGGTGAAGACCATGCAGGGTCGAACTCATTCTCTGGCTTGACCGTGACCTTGACAACGGCTGTTCCTGTCTTGGGTGCGCCTTCGTCTGGTGTGTCCACTGCCATGATGGTCAACGTGTACATCTCACCAGACTCGTAATCGATTCCATTGGCATCTGTCTGAAGCTGATGACCGTCCATCTTGAATTTAGTGACGGTGTCGTCTCCTCCTATAGAGGCAAATGTAAAGATGGCATTGTTCCCACTGTCGCCATCAGAACATGTGAGGTCCAGTAGAGATGTATCTGAAAGCAAACGGTAAAACAGTTGGTGAAGTTGGTTAAACGCCGCGTGAAATAGTATGTCAGTTATATCAGGGCGTGTCAGGTTAATATGGAATGAAAGCCCGCATTGATGAAGGTCTCAGACATTTACCACTTTAGTGAAACCCAAGAACATATAGTTATAGTGCTGGCAAACCTAGAAACATATTCAAGGCAAACCGGGATACGTATCCACAGCACGGCGACCTAGACCATTGGGCCACACGTGCCCCCAAACAGTAAGTATGGGAGGAAAATATGATAATATGGTAATCGGCCTCTAGATTGTTCCTGAATTCTGTTTTGGTCTGTGATACATTCAGGAACTGCATTAGATAAACAATAATATGGATTAATGAAGTCGTTTCCTTCTTTTGGTGTATCATGTAATGACTCGCCGAGTAATAACAAAATACATAAAGTATGGTAATTGTTGTTACCCTGCCTGACGATCGGCATTGAGGGGAAAATACAAAAAACTGGAAGCTTCGGAGTTGGTATATAATGTGTCTGAATTGAATTGGGTATCCAAATTAAACTCTGGCATGGTATCTCATTGGGCTAGCACTATAAAACCGGCATCAGTCTGGAATAGTAAAAACAACCGGCGCATGCACATCCAAATAAGAATGACATGATCTTTAGTCAAAGTTAAACACTATTTCAACTCAATTTAACCATTTACGATCGTTGAAGTGATATTATTGTGGGATGTAAGCTGTTCACGTTCATACTCATTCTCTTCCACAAATCAATCTGAGCGCAACGAATACCCTTAACTTTGAGAGTTACATTTTGTGTCCGGTAAAGAGTCCTGCCAACTTAATGTAATGGGTTATAGTGAGTGAGTGAGTTGGGTTTAACGCCGCTTTGAACATTATTCAAGTTATATCGCGGCGTGTCAGCTTATTGTGGGAGGAAAGCCCGAAGTGATACAGGTCTCAGACGTTTACCACTTCGGTGAAACCAACGAGCACGGGTATGGTGCTGACAAACCTAGAAACATAATCGGGGCAACCGGGATTCGAACCCACAATCATAGGTTAATGGAGTGCCCAAGGGACACAAATCTGCACAACGAATCGTGCTCCTAATAGGTTAAAGCAATCGTAGGATCATAAAGTACATTAGTCAGTGTTTGACCTACCAACTGCAGTATTTTCAGTTACTTCGACCTCGTATATGGATTGACTAAATGTTGGAGGAAGATCGTTGATGTCCTCAACTACGATGGTGAAGTCCTGGGTGGCCTGGAGTCCAGCCTGGTCAGTGACGGTCACGGTCAAATGCAGCTCCGTTGTCCCTCCATCCCTGTCCACATTCTGACCCACTGTTAGATCCCCCTTGGTAGAGTCGACACTGATATACGCGCTGTCAGCACCTAGGATTGATACATGAAATCTTTAATCACTGCATCTTGGTAAAACAAGTACTGATAAAATCATCCATCTTCATAGATATGAGCTTATGACATCATTAATCACTGTATCTTGGTAAAACATGAGCTTATGAAATCATTAATCATTGCATCCTGATACAAAATGAACACAAGACATTATTGATCATTGAGCATTTTCAAATATAAAGTCAACGGAATGAAATGATATTATTAACTTGGAACGTCACACCCGAATGATCATGCAATACAAAGTCCTTGACCTCCTCTTGTTTAGTAACTGGAATACTGTTAAAAGCGGCGTTAAACCCAACTCACTCACTCACTCCTCTTGTTTAGATGCGGGGAATGTATTATTACTTTTATGTTACAGAAATGCAAGGGTAACGTGATTGTTATTTCTCGGATAAACAGGCAGCTGTTCATTACTAGTTTAAGTACATTAGTTCTTTGTACCTTTTGTGAAATTCAAACATTGTGAATATCTCACCAGAATGGCAAGTTGTTACTGGATTGAACCAAAGTGTCCTGAATGTTATTGACCCTAACTGAATTGGTCAGTAGAATTGCAGGGACCTGGCATTTATTCATAGCAGGTTATTGCCTGTGACATATCTAGAAAGTCATGTTTCATGACGTGAGTGAGTAAATAAGTTGGCTTTAAGTTTTATGCATGACGCGTCTTATTTAGGAGGAAGGCACAACCCACGAATCATCAGCCAATCATCACACTCAACGTGAATAATAGATTCGAACCCACCATTGCGGATCCTTTCACGACAAAGGGACGTAACTGACTCACCACTGACAGTGTATGTGAGATTGTCTGAAGCATCAGCATCAGTGACCAAATATCCTCCATACACTCCTGTTCCTATTGCCTGTTCTTCCGCCATCGAGCTGTTGGTTATCTTGGTTATCACTGGAACCTCGTCGATGACGTCGACAACATTTACTTGAAGAGAGACGTCGGTCTCAAACACTCCATCACTTGCCCTACAACGATTCCGAAAGTCAAATATTTCAAGTCATCGGCAACAGGACATGCGGGGGCCTGTGATAGTACTAAAGGTGTGTTTGGGTCCATTACCAGTCGGTTAAATTAGTGCATGTGCTAAATAATGAACTAACAAATATTCCAACTATTCTCCATTCCATGATAAGGGGAGACGGGTTAAGGGGTCGCAATCCGCTGTGCCGAGGTTCCTCTCTTGGTAGGCCAAAACATATTAATTCGGTTCGAATACTTGCGTCCTCCTGATTATGTTTCTAGGTTTGTCAGTACCATTACCTGCATCACTTCGGGTATCGCCCCCTCATCAAGTTGACACGCCGTTAAAAACCTGAAATACTGTTCAGAGCGGCGTTAAAGCAAACTCACTCGCCCACTTCTCTAAAATAAAACTCTAGAATCCGAACTCAAAGGGAACATTTATGGTAGAGCTATCAAACGTAGATTGATATCACAACTACAAGAACGTCGCTTGTTGACGGTACATATTGGATGAGTCATGGATGAGAGTAAGTATACTATATGTTCTATACATTACATCACATCTTTTGTTTCATCCATTGTTTATGTAGACATTGGCTAAAACATCAAATACTAGATCAATGTTGAAATGTATGGAAACGTTTAACACCCATACACCCCAATCATCAATTCTGACTCCCAGTTTCGGTGCCTGCGATATATTCGTTTACCGTTGAATATTGTATAAATGTCAATATACAGTGAAAACAAGTACATTTTTTACCTTTATGAAGGATTTCTTATGTACACTGCATATATACAAATGACTCCGTTATAAAGATGCGTTAATTGGGTACATTTTAATTGATAATTGGGGTTTCATTGTAAATGTACACAAGCGATAAAGCGATAACGCTTAAAGTCATCTAACAGCAATGCTTAATGCATACCCACCTCATAATCAGGACATATGTTGTTTCATTCTCATAATTCAGCGTTCCCTTCACTTTAATATCATGTCCATCATATCCGAACAGGTCATCGCGGCCACTTACAATAGACAGAGTCACGGCATCGCCGTCATGGTCAACGGGCGTGAAGTGTACCACGACTGTGTCCAGGGTACTGTCCTCGTTGACATTGGCCTGGTAATCAGTCTGATCAAACACAGGGGCGTTGTCGTTGACGTTCGTCAGAGATATGACGATTGTTCCGTCAACTGAGCGAGGGGATGTTCCACTGTCTGATGCCCTGATTACAATGGTGTAGCTTGATTCTCCGTTGGTTCCAGTGTCTCCGTCAAGTCTTGTGGCTATTTTTAATTCCCCTGTCGTGGTGTCTATAGTAAACTTGTCTGACGATGTTGCCCCGGAAGCTGACAAAAATAAAAATTGAACACACAAATATGTACCGTGAAGTGGATAAGTGATTTTCATCCCACTACTCCAGCAGCTACATAGAGTTAGGCACCAAGTAGGAATTCACTGATTTGGGGGGATCGAACGTCCTTCGATAAGGCAAGGGAACGTTATAACCACAAGGCTAGTCTGCGCCCCGTTTTGCTTAAAGTAAAATGTATCAACTGAATATATCTGTCACCATACATCCTGGTTGTCCACAGGTGGAAGCACACATGAATGAATTCTTTGCCTTTGCATTTGTTTGTGACGGTTGGGCAGGATACGCTCACCTTTTCGCGAACACTTGATATCACCATTATTTGATAGTGATTCACAAACAGTATTCGAGACAAATGCTATATGACGTTGACATTTGAATATATATATAACTAGTGTTCATACTAAGACGAAATGAAGACAATATGAGACCGACAATATAAGTTGTAGTAGGATCACGAGGGGTATATGGTATATATTCTGCCTCTAAGAAATCCACGTGCAGCCTTACTTGCTCGTGGCGGGGTATAAGAGATTATTCCCCCGCTGAGAAATTCATTCCCCTCCAAGGCGGGATACACAGTATTCTATCATGATCTCATCATTCTGACATGGAGGTATGAGAAAGAAATCTAAGTCAACTTGAAACACATGTGAGGAAACTGACCAGTTTGAGTGAGTGTAAGTGAGTGAGTATGGTTTTACGCCGCTTTGTACCCATGTCGGGAATCGAACCCGGGTCTTCTGCGTGACGAGCGGACGCTTTAACCACTAGGCTACCCAACCGCCCCTGACCAGTTTCAGACAATCGATGGCGTCATGTCCTACTTCTATTAACAATGCACCAGTATGGCGTCCTATTGCATAAAGAGGCCAATCAGCTTAGGAACTCGGTATAATGTTCATGTGCAAAATGTAGGCAAGTTACCTCACAAAGCAAGGTAATAATCAGACTCACCGCCAGTGACCGAAACGATACTGTATGCAATTGTCCCGTCAATCCCAGTATCATCATCACTTGCACCGAAAGTCGTGATCACAAATCCAGGCTCTCCATCCTCCTCGACACTCACACCAGCAAAGGTTCCACTTCCGCTTCCAGGTGTTGTCCAAACAGGATCGAACTCATTCTCTGGCTTCACGGTCACCTTGACAACAGCTGTCCCCGTGAGAGCCTCTCCCTCATCCGGCGTATCCACAGCTGTGATGACAAGGGTATATACAAAGCCTGCCGCTTCCATAGCCTCGTAGTCAGCGGTAGTAGCAGCCGTCTGAAGCTGCTGCCCGGACATCTTGAAGATGCCTGCTCCGCCATCTCCACTTGTAACACTCAGGGTAAACGCAGCGTTGTTACCGTCGTCCCCGTCAGACAGCGTCAGATCAAGGAGGGATGTATCTGGAGCACAACATCAACAGTGACTATACATCGTTATGGAAACATAGCATCTCGGTCATGATATTCGCCGAGTCAAGAGATTAATAGTGAGTGAGTTGGTAGTGATATCATGGCGGTTCATCGAATATAAGAGGAGAGTCATTTGTATCATAATCGAAGTGATTCTTGGATTCGAATCTGCATCTATCAAATCTTGGAAGCTGTGGATACCATTCTCTTAAGCCCACTGGGCCATTCTGGCCAAGATTAAGGATTCAGATTCAGCACACCTTACATCCTTGAAACCTCAAATCAATACAGACGAACTATATATATCCATTAATGTGCCTGCACTCAACATTAAACTAAAATCAAAATGGAGTTATAATTTAAGGGTTTTTTGTCCTTGTTAATGGATCTAAGCTTGATTCGCGATGCAAAACAAGATGCTCAGTTCACACAAGCCCGTATTTTAATTTTTTTTAAAATATTTTGGCATATTATAAGTATGAATAAGTATGGTTTTAAGCCGCTTTTAGCAATATTCAAGCAATTATCCCAGCGGGTGACACCAGAAATGGGCTTGTACCCACGTGGGGAATCTAACCCGGCTACCACGCCGTCCCACAATATTGAAGTAGGGAATAAAAGAAATATCCTAAGCAATATTTAAGTCGGAAAGTATAAAAAAAAGCACGTCTCATGACATGCCTGCAGCCATGTTTTCCGTGACCTCTGCTGTATAATCAGAAGGGTTGAACGTTGGCGGGAGATCGTTGATGTCCTCAACTGTGATGGTGAAGTCCTGGGTGGCCTGGAGTCCAGCCTGGTCAGTGACGGTCAGTGTGAGGGACAGATGGGGCATCCCAGATTCTCTGTCAACGTTCTGAGCGATGGACAGCTCTCCCGAAGATGAGTCTATCGTCAAGTAGCCGCTATCAACACCTGCAGAGAGAGTGGGGCTTTCATTCAGCTTGGTCAGGTGGAGGACACTAGTCTTTACCATGAACCATTTCAGACCAGTTGAACAGGAATCATGTAAAGGACAATTATCATTTTGTTTTCTCACTGCTTTACAAGCGAAAACGTGAGTTTAATGTTGTGAAGCAGTATTTCAGCGTTCCGGCTGAGTATTGAGGGAGAACCCAAGAGCACTTGAACGTTGGTAACGCAGCATAATTAAGCGTGTTATGTGTGAAATTTAGAGGTAGCATACTGAATCAGAATCAAGCATTCTTCATAGTAGAATGCCTCTTAATACATTTATTAATTACCCTTAATAGAAAACGAAAGCGTACCATATACGTCTTCAGAATACCTGAAAATTATATTTCATATCTAGATACTTGAAATGCAGTAATTGAATGTTATTCTACGTTTGGTCTTAACGTGTCTTTTACATTTTTTACATTTTTGTGTCGATATTAGTTCAGGTAAATATATATCTTTTGAACATGCCATAAGGCCTTCCTACCACTAACAGAGTACGCGAGGGTGTCTCCATCGTCACCATCAGTAACGACATATCCACCATACACTCCTGTTCCAAATGCCTGTTCTTCTGACATGGTGGCCGCTGTAACCATGGCGATGACGGGAACCTCATCACTGGCGTCTTGGACGTTGACTTGCACGGGAACATCGGTCTCAAAGACGCCATCACTCGCTCTATACAAAAAAAACATGTTACAAATTGGACATAAAACATGATCCGTGAAAGATAATCCGTGATTAAGTTCATTCTTTATAATATAAAACTGTCGCAAATGCAACTACAACGCTTTTAGCTATTTTATTGTTTGTAAGGATTTGTGGGTATTGCATATATTAGTTACCTGTTAATAATTGTTTCAACCATTCAAAATACATTTCACTGAAAACAGTCCCGTGAAGATCCGGGTCTTCAGCAACCCATGCTTGTTGTAAAGGGTGACTAACGGGAACAGGTGGTCAGGCTAGCTGACTTGGTTGATGCATGTCATCGTATCCCAATTGCTTAGATCGCTGCAGATAATGTCTGCACTCGATTGTCTGGTCCAGACTCGATTATTTACAGACCGCCGTCATATAGCTGCAATATTGCTGAGTGCGGCGTTAAACAACAAACAAACAATCACTGAAAAAAATATTTATATATACACATTCCATTCATGAAGCATTTGTATATTTATATTTATTTCAGAATAAGCCACCTTAGTTCCACATTTATGTACTAACCTTATAATGAGCACATGGAATGTGTTCGACTCATAATCCAATCCATTTTTAATCTTGAGTTCATTTCCCACACACTCAAACAGGTCATCCCGTCCGCTGGCTACAGACAGAGTTACCGCATCGCCATCATAGTCATCAGTGATGAGGGTGATCACCCCTGTCCCAGCAACAATAGCCTCACTCACACTAGCCGTGTAGTCAGTCTGGTCAAAGGTCGGGGCGTTGTCGTTGACGTTTGTCAATGTAACAACAATGTTACCATCCACGGTCCGGGCCGTTGCTCCGTTGTCTGATGCCCTGACTACAATAGTGTAGCTACTTTCTCCGTTTGTCCCTACGTCCACATCCAACACTCCTGCCACCATCAATTCTCCTGTTGTGGGGGCTATGGAGAATGTGTCTGGTGATGAAGCTCCCGATGCTGTGAGAACACAATATAATGTATTTATACCAGGAAAGGTGTTGGGTACACTGATTAATATATAACCCAACTAGCTTATGATAATTACATTACAATCCAACATTATTCGCAGAATTGATTATATATATATAATGTTGGATTGTAATGTAATTATCAGAAGTTAGTTGGGCGTTCAACTGCTTTAAACAGTATTTCTGTTCTATCGCGGCGATATGGAAGTAAGGTCCCGAAATGAAGCACATTTTAGACGTTTACCACTTTGGCGAAACCCACCAGCACGGGTATGGTTTTGACATACCTAGAAGCATACTCTGGTCGAACCGGAATTCGAACCCACGAGAAGAACATGCCTCAAACGACTATAGCTCCATAAGTAAAACATTAGTTATCATCCGTATATCTACCACAATGCACATGATTGACTGTAGAAGTTATAGAATGTAAGTTACGCCATTGTAATATGAAAACAAAGGACAAGGAAACTGGTCTCCTATATTTATATAAACAGGTTTTTCGTACATAGACATGCAACTTGCATCAGATCGGTTTGACTGTAGATATCCAATACTAAATACAAATCTCTTTGTGGTATTAGATAGACAGAAATATGTTTGTAGTGTATAGAGACACAGAAAGTATCCATTTCAACTTCTGCAATCGATGTATACAGCGTTTTGAGTGAGTGAGTTGGGTTTAACGCCGCTTTTAACAGTATTCCAGTTATATCACGGTGTGTCAGTTTAATGTGGGAGGAAAGCCCGAAGTGATGCAGGTCTCAGACGTTTACCGCTTCGATGAAACCCACGAGCACTGATATGGTGCTGACAAACCTGGAAATATAGTCTTGGCGAACCGGGATTCGAACCCACAATCATAGGTTTCTGGCGTGCCCAAGGGACGCAACTCTGCACAGCGAATCTGTGCCACTGGGCCACCCGTGCCCCAACAACGTGTCGAGTGTACTTGTTGATCCTTCCTTAATAACAATGTGTGTGTGCGAATATTCGTGCATGTATGTTTGAGTACTTGTATGGACGACATATGTCATCAGTGGTTGTTTCCCATGTACCTGCAGACACGGACACAATGGTGTATGTGATCTCCCCATCCACTCCAAGATCAGCATCAGTCGCCTGGAACGTTGTGATCACGTATCCCGGAGCTTCCCCTTCACTGACTGTAGTTCCTGTAAATGTTCCACTTCCATCTGAAGCAGGTCCTGCCCACACAGGGTCGAACTCGTTCTCATGTGTTACTGTTACCCTCACGATTGCTGTTCCCGTGTTAGGTACACCATCGGCCGGCTTGTCCACTGCTGTTATGACCAGGGTGTACATGTAGCCTGATGCTGCTACAGCCTCATAGTCAGCAGGGGTGGAGTCCGTGAGGAGCTGAAGTCCGGACATCTTGAAGATACCTGCTCCACCATCTCCACTGGCAACCGTGACGTCAAACAAGGCGTTGTTACCCATGTCTCCATCAGAGCATGTTAGATCCAGTAGCGACACATCTGTGATGATAATTAATGGATATGAGGAAGGTATTAGAACCAGACAGGTTACCCCAAAGGGAGTATAATCTACAACTGCTGTTAATTAAAGTGGACATGGGGTATTGACCCTATTTCGTTAACTTGCTTGCACAAATCAGACTTATCATTCACTTGAAGTGAAGCTTCGGTGATCACCACATATGTGTTTGATAAATGTAACAATGTAGGGAATCGAACCCGGGTCCTCGTAGTGACAACGGACGTTTTAACCACTGGGATATCTAAACCCCCTCTTAAAAATGAATTATGTTGTCCTGGCCTGTTTGGTATCGTGACTGTACGAAAGGATGCATACCTGCTGCCGAATTCTCAGTAATTTCAGCAGTGAACTCTGAAGGACTAAAGACCGGTGGCAAATCATTGATGTCCTCTACTGTGATGGAGAAAGCCTGAGTGGCCTGTTGACCACCCTGGTCAGTGACGGTCAAAGTGAGGTCCAGTTGTGTCTTGCCACTGCTTCCTTCTCGGTTGACATTCTGAGCTACTGACAACGCCCCAGTGGCAGAATCAATACCAAGGTAACCGTTGTCAGCTCCTGTTATAAAGAGTGAAGGATTAAAGTGAGTCCCCTTCTACCATATTTAGCATACACGTCCCTCGAGGACCGACAACTATACATTAATCATATGTTCTTGAAAATACTGGAGTCTCAGGTTTTACACATACAAAATTGTTCGATGGAATTTCGAATAACAATGTGTTGATGGGCACACATTACATCCTCCCACAAACTGCTAGGCTCTTCCGTTCATAGACGAAACCGA
Source organism: Haliotis rufescens (assembly GCF_023055435.1). Classification (NCBI taxonomy): domain Eukaryota; kingdom Metazoa; phylum Mollusca; class Gastropoda; order Lepetellida; family Haliotidae; genus Haliotis; species Haliotis rufescens. Next base: position 36,626,766 of record NW_025964334.1, read on the forward strand.
GGGTCACCAAAGGTTCCAATTAACATGTATCGGTTTGATACGTTTGTTGTGTGTGTCACTGTACAGTATATAAATACTGCACGGGTACAATGACCATACTAGCTGGCATGTATTGTAGTGCAATAAATGAAAGCGACTAAGTCGTTTCCATAATCATTAGAAATCTCTACTTCAAGCAGAATCCACTGTACAATTCCGATTATAACATGATCATGATCATGTGCTCTATGAATCGTTCTACATACCAGAGAGAACAAATGTCAGATTGTCTCCAGCATCAGGGTCAGTGACAAGATATCCCCCATACACTCCGGTTCCTGGTGCCTGTTCTTCTGCCATGGTGGCAGTTGTTACCATGGTAATGACAGGATCTTCATCACTGACGTCCTGTACGTTAACTTGGACAGGAACATCCGTCTCAAAGACACCGTCACTGGCTCTGAAGTTGGATGGTATGTTTCAGGTTAAATTTTCTAAAAATGTCATTATCAAATCCTTTTAGGTCTTGCATATCCAATGACACCAACCAAGATAAAATTAGTTGGATTTCAATTTCCAAAAGAACAGGTGGAACCATTATGAACGACTCACCTTATAATTATGGTATGGTACGTGTCAGTTTCGTAGTCTAAAGGGGCCTTGACCTTGACCTCATTTCCCACACACTCAAACAGGTCATCCCGTCCGCTGGCTACAGACAGAGTCACTGCATCCCCATCATAGTCATCGGTGATGAGGGTGATCACCCCTGTCCCAGCAACACTAGCTTCACTCACACTGGCCGTGTAGTCAGTCTGGTCAAAGGTCGGGGCGTTGTCGTTGACGTTTGTCAATGTAACAACAATGTTACCATCCACGGTCCTGGCTGTTGCTCCGTTGTCTGATGCCCTGACTACAATAGTGTAGCTACTTTCTCCGTTTGTCCCTACGTCCACATCCAACACTCCTGCCACCATCAGTTCTCCTGTTGTTGGGGTTATGGCGAATTTGTCTGAGGCTGAAGCTCCCGACGCTGTCAAATTACAAGACATGATTTATCAATATTATTACAAATACCTGATCTAGAACGTGACAACGTGATTCACTCTCATTTTGCACAAAATTATTTGATGAAATAACAGAAAAAAGGTACACATTATGTTCATAGTCCATGAGTTCAGTTAATTTCAAAAGATAATTGCGGACGCGTGACACTTTGTCAATGAAAGTCGCAAGTGTTTCTCGCTCCACCTTAAGAGTACGCCTTTGGCGTCTGTGGGCTCTACAAATATATTTCGATGACCTTTTTAAACCGTTTCCAATGATGATGTCGTTATCGAGGTAGTGACGTTATCTCATATTTTGATTAGAAATGTATCACATTCTACTCACCAGCAGTGACAGACACTATGTTGTAGCTGACATCACCGTCATCGCCGAGATCAGCATCAGTTGCAGTGAAGGATGTGACGACAGTCCCTAGAGCATCACCTTCACTGACTGTAGTTCCTGCAAAGTTACCGCCGCCATCAGGAACTGGACTACTCCACACAGGGTCGAACTCGTTCTCTGGTTTGACCGTCACCTTCACTATCGCTGTCCCCGTGTTGGCCTCCCCCTGGTCTGGTGTGTCCACTGCTGTGATGACCAGGGTGTACATGTAGCCTGATGCTGCTACAGCCTCATAGTCAGCAGGGGTAGAGTCCGTGAGGAGCTGAAGTCCGGACATCTTGAAGATACCTGCTCCACCATCTCCACTGGCAACCGTGACGTCAAACAAGGCGTTGTTACCCATGTCTCCATCAGAGCAGGTCAGATCAGCCAGCGATGTATCTAATATCAAAATGAATAATTCAAATCAGCACAGATAGTAACACAGAAGTAGTTATTGAATGAGTGAATCTTGTTGCACAGAGCAGTCAGTGGCAGTTCAGCTGTATCATAGGAAACGATGATGGTGAGGTGAAGTGAAATTGGGTTTAACGTCGCGTCCAAGATAATTGCACTTATATAGCGACGTGCATGCACGTGTGTATGGCTGCTTGTACTAGTCCGGACTGATGCCGATTTATAGTGCTAGCACACTGAGATACCATGCCGCAGTTTAACATGAATACCCAACTCAGACACAGTATACCTACTCCGAGCCGACCAGTCCTTGTTTTAGCCCTTTAATGCCGACCGCCAGAGAGGGTAACAACAAGTACCACCTTTTAACGTCGTTTGGTATGACGCGGCCGGGGGTCGAAACCCGGACCTTCCGCTCTCCTGGCGGACGCTCTACCACTAGACCACAGAGGCGGTCTGGGAAACGATGATGCGCAAGTCACCGAGACTGATCACCAGATCCCCTTCAGGGGGATCTTTAGACAAGCATGGGATACTGGGGAACACTTATTTGACGGAATCCCCACGGGACTGATGACACATACATCTTCAAACAGTAAAATGGTACAAAATGTGTTGTTATTTATCTGCAGTACCGTAAGTATTATAATACATGTAGCGATAACTCGCCATAACATGACTTATAAACCTCTTGTGACCTCATCCTATTGTTTTACGGGGCCTTCTGTTAGAAGAATACCATTTCAGCAGGGGCCCAGGTATATTCTACGGTCCTGTGATTGAGTTGTATTTGAACACAAACCATACAACACACATTACAATTCATTCTTCAGGAAATGTGGGGAATGGTGTAAAATCATACGACAAATGGTAATTATATGTCATATGGATCGAACCTGCAACCTTCGTATTTGTAGCCTCGTGACTGAGCTATACTGATACACTTTTAATTCAAAACGCATATTCTATTTTTTGTAGTATTTGACTAAAAGGCCACAAAATCAAAGAAAGTTTGTTCTGGGTATTTAGGCATGAGGTAATCAAACGCAACAATGTTCCCTTGCGAATCTCATTTGATGTGTTTTGAGATGGACTTGAGCACAAAAGCACAACATGTCTGATGTTTGTAAAATTATGCATTTCCATTGTGTGTCTGTACATCAGGATACAGAGGCGCTGATAAAACGCAATGCTTTTAAGAATGTATTTCCCCCCAAAGTACATCAAGGGATATTTTACATCCGTTTCCAAAGGTTAATGGAAAGGGTGTTGGAAACATATCATTGTTAATAAACCTTTCAGATTTTTCTTTCGTTTTATAAGTTGGATAAAAAACCCTCCTCTTCTGACGTTACTGAGAATGTAAGCACTAGGCCATTCCCTATTTCCAGAATTCCTGGGCTTACATTTTCAGTCAAGACTTCAGAGTCGGTTTTCATCCTTTACAACATGACTGAAGAACCTACGATACCTCCTGCCGTATTTTCTGTAATTTCAACCGAATATAGGGAAGTGCCGAAGACTGGAGGCAGGTCGTTGATGTCGTCGACTGTGATGGAGAAGGCTTGTGTTGCCGAGAGTCCTGTAGAATCAGTGACTGTCACAGCCAGGTCAAGTTGAGTCAGTCCACTCTCCAGGTCAATGTTCTGAGAAACTGTTAGTTCACCAGTACCAGAGTCTATACTGATGTACGAGGCATGGGTCCCTGCAAAATATAACCTCAGGAAATATTCAGGTGATATATTAATATGTTACCATTCGTATAATGTGCATGAAAGATTCAACAAATAGAAATATAAGACATTAAAAACATAGTCATGTGCATTATTTTCACGTTTTTCTCTCACTGTAGATACAATGTAGCTATGATATCTGATTATCGTGTCCACTATTGGTACTCTGCGTTTGCTAAATTGTGATGACGCACATAAACTGCCGGGGATAGAAAAAATATACACTTGAAACTTGGATTTGACCAAGATGTTACAAACATTATCAATACGTTACAAGGTTGACCTGTTGTGAGTGAGTGAGTATGGTTTTAAGCCGCTTTTAGCAATATTCAAGCAATATCACGGCGGGAGACACCAGAAATGGGCTCCACTCATTGTATCCATGTGGGGAATCGAACCCGGGTCTTCGGCGTGACGAGCGAACGCTTTAACCACTAGACTGCCCGATCGCCCCTGAACTGTTGTGAGATACTCATTGATATGATGCATGTAATATTGCCTATGGTACCCGCATCAAATAAACAACCATCGAATAACCATTTCTTGTTTGTTTCATTATTGGTCACCATGAAACATGGATGTATAATTTCTATCGCTTCTTCGTAAAAATCATTTCACACTGGTTGCATTCAGCAATATCTACAAGTGTATGAATGTTGTTTTACGCAACATTCAGCAATATGAAAGCTATCAGCGCTGTCTTTACATAATTATGTCAGGACCAGAAAAACAAATGACTCGTAGCATGAACAACGCTCCACACACGACGGCCATCCGAACCTCATTTCAGTCAGTTCTGGCAAATGAGTAAATATGGACCTAATCTGACCCGAAATCTCCACTTTGGCTAGAAACAATAGCAATTGCCTCCACAGATTACAACCATGTGAGAATAGAACCCAGATCCTCGGCGTGACGAGTCAACGCACCAACAATTCAGCTACTACATCCTACATTAATGCTTACCACTCAGAGCATATGAGAGCGTGTCTCCCTGGTCGGGGTCCGTGACGACGTATCCTCCATGCACGGCTGACCGGACAGCCTGTTCCTCTGCCATGGTGCTGCTGGACACAACGGAGATTACCGGAGGCTCGTCCACGACATCCACAACGTTGACCTCAACCGATGCATAGCTTTCATGTGCTCCATCTGCAGCCCTGAGACACGAGAATAATACTCTAAAGGATGTCACTCTTCATCCATTAGGGAGGGTGAGGGTAGAGACTGAGGCTGTTATATTATCTTTATGTTATCGGGGACCCGGAAGTGACAATCACGTTAATTATTCAGGTGACAGTTTATATTGCAGATAACATGGAAATTGCAATTTTACAGTACTTACAAAAGTCAAACAGGATTTCTAATTTGGAATGGAATGAATATTTGGGATCTTAGGCTGAAACGATTATACACTGCTCAAAATATATCAAAGAACACCCGATTCTTCCTCAGAACTAAATTTTATTGTTTACCTTATGTCATGACGGATTAACTACAGTAATGTTTAAGAGTCGGGGTTATTTAACTTTTTGTGAGTAGTATATATCAAATATAAATGTATACTTTTCTAGATACAGGATCACTTGGGGCCCACCGACATTGTGATTTACGGCTTCTGAGCACCGTAAGGTGCTCTTGGTTTTATAAAGGTTGAGAGATACGTCAGAGACCCGCATCATTTCAACATAAGCAGGACAGTAGGGTAGCCTTGTGGTTAAAGCGTTCGCTCGTCAAGCCGAAGTTCAGATTCCATTCCCCATATGGATACAAAGTGTGAAGCCCGTTTCTGGTGATCACCGTCGTGACTTTGCTTGAATATTACTTAAAGGGGCGAAAATCCCCCACCAGTCCAACATAGAGCTGGCATTTTTTCATTTATCTGAAAAACTGCTCAATGATGCTTCAACCTCATTCATGCACTCTTGGTAGTTTTCTAAAATTCAACTGACCATTCACAATACACATATGAGATGACAAAATCGATACTAAGATTGGGAAATTAAATTCGCATTACTTTATTACGAGCAGATGCGTGTCCTTGGTCTCATAGTCGACGGCCGATGTAAACTTCAAGGAATCCCCATCCATCGTGAAATGACCGTCCCCGCCACTGTCTATAGAAAGTGTGACGGAGTCGCCGTCGTGGTCGTTGACGATGATCTGCGTGACGACGGAGTTCAAGGTACTGTCCTCGGGCAGGGATGCTTGGATGACGGTGTTGTCGAAATGGGGAGCATTGTCGTTGGTCCCCGTCAGCGTTACACTGACGCTACCGTCGACGTATTTTGGACTGGCTCCCTTGTCCCAGGCCCTGACACTGATGGAGAAGCTGCTCACCCCGCCGGTGCCGACGTCCGCGTCAAGCACTCCCCCAACTTTCACGTCACCAGTTGTTGAATCGACCGTAAAAAGACCTGTTCCCGAAGCTGTTTTTAACAAAAGAGAAAAATGAAAACTCAATCTTATTTTTTTTTTATCCCTTCAAATCAATTTCAGAAAATTGAATACATTATTTGATTTCGGACCAACAATTAAAATGCCTAGGGGTAGGGTGGGATTTTGTTAGAGAGATGATATGTTCTGGATCACGGCTTCAAAATACGCCAAACAATTAATTGACAACGTAGTTTTATTGAAACCTCCAGCATGTAAAAAGATATTTATGGTAAAAATCCAGTTTTTTCTGAAACATTATTCACAAAATCCCAAGCCCACCTATCCCCTGAATATAAAATGTATCGCTCCCTTATTTCTTATATTTATATCCTGCTAATATTTTGTTTATGACATTATATACATTCTTTAAAAAATCACTATTTGATAGACTTAAGTGATTCATAAACACATGGTTCAGGTACTTTCGGAAGCGTACAATGAACTCTATTAAAGTTCTTATGAAAATGGAAACGTTTTTATTCTTTTATTTACACTCTATTAACTTACAATCATTTACGTACATCACCAAATATGAGATATTACACGCACATGGACTACAGTGCTGCCTGTGTATACATTAGCCGATGATACCATAAATAAGGAGTTGCGTCCCTTGGGCACGCCAGAAACCTATGATTGTTGGTTGGAATCCCCGGTTCGCCCCGATTGTGTTTCTAGGTTTGTCAGCACCATATCCGTGCTCGTGGGTTTCACCGAAGTGGTAAACGTCTGAGACCTGCATCACTTCATGCTTTCCTCCCACATTAAGCTGACACGCCTTGATGTAACTGCAATACTGTTAAAAGCGGCGTTAAACCCAACTTACTCACTAAATTATGATGATGTATAGTTAATACGTTACCAAAGAACCGTTTTGTATTCTCACCAGTCATGTAAAATGTAAATTCTTATATTAAATTATTAATGAGGATCGTTAGATATGAAAGAAAACAACAGATCGTTAGTAGTTTTGAAACTTCGAAAAGATTTGAAAAGTGGATAACAAAACAGGGCAACTGGTTCTGGTTCAACTATCCTTGCACAGTAAACCAGAACGTCTACCAAGTCGCAATTCTGAGCAGTTGGCTTACCTTGGAAGTTGAACAGTTTTATACAAATATCAAGCATTAAACACACCTTGTTGATATTTTTAATCTTCACCAGAAACACAAAAGAGTGCATAACCAAACTTCTTTGTTTTCTTATAGACTTGTGAAGATTCCGGGTTAGACTTGGTCTTCAGCAACCCATGCTTGCCGTAAAAGGCGACCAACATGATCGGTTGGTCAGGGTCGCTGACTTGGTTTGTGTATATCATTGTATCCCATTTGCGTGGATCGATGCTCATGATGTCAATCACTGGATTGTCTGGTCTCGTCATATAGCTGGAATATTGCTGAGTGTGGTGTCAAACAACAACACAAGTTTTCCTACACCTGAGATCAGTTTTGTAGGGTTCATTATGGATTAAATTACACGCACATGCACACGCACACGCACACGCACACGCACATGCACACGCACACGCACACGCACACGCACATATATACATGGAAAGAGTAACACAAAACTCGTTTGAAACCTGAAGCGCACAACACGCCAATCTTACACGGTGCAACGCCTGTTATCGCGTAAGTCACTTCTCCGTCCGGCCCCAGGTCGGTGTCGGAAGCTTGCAGTGTTGTGAGGACCGTGGTCACGGCGGTGTCCTCTGGGACTGTGGCGGAATAAGACCCTGTGCCGCTCCAGGCCGGGGAGTTGTCATTTACTGGATTGATCTGATGAACAGAAACATTGTCATTATATATATGTATATATTCTAATTGTGTGAGGGGCGGTGGGGTAGCCTTGTGGCTAAAGTGTTCGCTCGTCACGCCGAATGCCGTCATGTTGCTGGAATAATGCGTAAAACCTCACTCACTCACTCACTCTTCTTATGCCAGGATTAAGAGACATCAAAGTCGGTTTATTTCTACAATGTGTGTGTATGAATTTACGCTTCTTTTAAAAAATTCCATCACCATATTAAAGCCAGGCTAGCGAGTTGTTAAGTGAAAATGAACAGACAAATACAGAAAACGTCCTTGCGCTAACCTACATGTATATTAGTATATGTAAAGTGCTTTCACCAAACTGTACTACTCAAAAGAAGTTAAGGAGTTCATATTTCATGGCACGACATAGAACTCAGTTCACAAGTTCCAGTTGTTATAAATCTGTCAGAATTGTGTCAAATATGTTTCATTGTTCAACTACCAACGCGTCAAACAATAACAGCTTTACCAGCAAAACATTATATGAACTGTCTATACAAGAAACTTGGCATTGATGAGATATCTGCTGATCCAACATGCCCAGTCCAAAGCAAATATGTGTGACAATCATGAACTATTTTTACGTACACGTAGAATTTCTATAACATCTTAGAATAAATCCATTCCAGGTTTTCATGCAGAAAATACTGATTTATAAGAATCTTTATAAAGATAGATCTATTGCAGTGACCAGCAAATGTACCACTAAAGCCTTGTCGAAACTACGGACAATCATTCTCACAATAAAGATCTAATTAAATACTGTCACAGATTATGTGAAAGGTAATCACATATTGGTCAAAGAAATTTTACTTCATTAACTTATACAATCTCAGACCAGGACAAAACAAATAAGCTGAAACACTTTTGATTTTTCCAACCTTTATACAACTATCCCTGAACATAATGAACATATACTTGTTGTCGACTTCAATTATCAATTCATCATTACGAAAGAAAGTGATGCCCAAAGTAAATATTTGTACAGAACAGATATACTCAAAATACTCTCGCCTTTCTCGAGTTATGTATTATAACCAATAAACGTGATATGGTACGATTATCAGACATCTGTTTTTAATGTCAGCTTGTTTATTTAAAGGGTGTATATCGATGTACCAGGCGTTGCTAATCTGTTATAGGGACAACATAGGTCATAATAGAGAGGAAAATTTAACTAGTGTAGTACTTACCTAAACCTGAAGCCAGTTTTTAAAGTTTCAAAATAGCATGTAAAAGTTGAAATCCAAACTGGAGACACGGTTAACACACACGTCTAAGATGCCGCGATACGCTGAGCAGTGTTGCGTCCCTTAGGCGTGCCAAAAAACCTAATATCATGGTTCACACCTGATTATGTTTCTAGGTATCTCAGTACTATATCAGTACTCGTGGGTTCCCCAAATCGTAAACGTCTAATACCTATATCACTACGGGCTTTCCCTTCACACGCTGTAATCTAACTAAAAACTATTGAAATCACTCACTCCTTGAAATACATATATTGCATTCTGTAGACAATGGTGCTATTCCTCACCGTGATGCGGACGACGGCAGTTCCAGTGAGGGGGTCACCTATTGCAGGACTGTCGACTACCAACAGCACCAGGACATACTGGAAGTTTACATCTTCCAGAGCTTCGTAGTCCATGGTGTTGGCAGTGTTGATGTCGTTGCCACTCATGGTGAAGTCAAAACCAGACGTAGCTCCATTCTGGGATAGGATTGATGTTGTCAGACCAGCGTTGGAGATGTCGGCATCGTCGACACCCACAGTGACGACTGTTTGACCTGGAAATTAGAATAACCATCTTATAAACATTTCTTAATAACACAATGGAGACTTCCACGCCATACCAAAATAATGGGGCGGCTCGGAGATTAAACTGTGAAGAGGGCTACTAAATCTCGAAAACCTTAAACTTTAACAGTGATATCTTCATGGCTTTATCGATAACACAATTTTAATCGTTTGTGCGGCACACTTTGACTCGTTGAAATGAAGAAGTCTGACTTTTCAGAAGTGCCTAATTAATGATGAAATACACCAATAAGTGAAATCATTTCCCCAGTAACCTGTTTGTCTAACCACTCACCTGAACCAGTGCCATCGTCAACGACAGCGGTATAGTAATCAGATGTGAACGTCGGTGCGTTGTCGTTGATGTCGATGATGGTGATGTCTAAAACTTTGGTGTCATAGTTGGAGGCAGAGTCCATCACCACTATGTTGAGGCCGCTGAAGTCAACAGACGTCGTGTCGATGTCAAGAACCTGCTTCATTGTGACAACGGACGCACTATCCACACTCAGATATTCTGCATTTGTTCCTGGAAGGTAGAGGTCATTGTTTTAATCTGTGATAGCAAAAGAAATCTCCTTACATGATATTGATATTATGACAGTCGTGAACATCCTATTGTATCTTATACGGACGGAAGCGTAACTCCCGGGAACTTCTAGGCCTTCGGTCTTTACCAACACTGAAGCACATGCAAAAGTCTGAGGTTAGCACTTTTTGTTCAGCATGCACTTTTTCGGCGCAAGAATCTTGTAGTATTGTTAAGTCACTTCGTAAAGTAATTGTGTACACCCACTTTGTAACATTATCTCCACATATGTATTGTATACAGCACATCCCTTCAGCTGTGTTGTTCTCGCGGCTATTATCTCTTGTACTCTTGTTTTGCATATGGGCCAGAGGCCTTAAGTACAATAAAACCTCTTGAACTTGAACATGCATCACATATGGTGTCTCCTCGGGCAAGTCATTTGTTCGCAATGTGCCGCTGATCACTCAGCAATGTATACCCGGTATGATTAAAATAGTTTGTGAATGTTAACCTTCTAGCACCTCACAGAGGTGAGAATGAAAGTCGAGTGTACACTGATCTATTGACCGAGACAATAATGTAACGCTTTGGGTACAATTTAGTTCGTTGATTTGTCGCATTATGATTAATTTAATATTAAGACAATCTCAATATTATCAAACTATCTACAAACGATTCCAATACTGAAATAACTAAAAAAATGTTTTGACTGTACAATTTAGGTTGTCAATCTAATTAAAAGTCTTGACATTCGATCCTTGTTTTTAATTATCTTGATTGTTAAAAAAACAATACAATGACATTTAGGCATGATGGTGACAAACGATTAATTGTTAGATCTGCACTTACCAGAAAAGGACAAGGTCCACGAATCATCCTCCTCGTTATCTGTGAACGAGAAGGCTTTGCCGATGTCTGTACCTACGGGTAACTCTTCTGGGATGGAGATTGCATGAATGGTAACTACTGGAGCGACGTCAATGACGTTTGTCACCTTGAAGATCATGGACGTCTTTTCCTTGTTCCTTCCATCATCACCTCTGGTAACAATTAAACACAATATAATAATACATTTTAACAGGCGTTCTGCTGACTTCTCAAAATGCAAGGAATGGAATTGGAGGTAACTCCGCCGAGATAATTTGACACTTATTATGTCCTCTGTTCATACATGTACACTTGAAACTTAAGCACAAAAGCGGTTTTAGAATATGTGGACTGAGCAGCTGATGGTTCCTTTGTCGGCTCGGAGTCATTATAATGTGTCTGAGTGGGGTGTCCTTGTTAAACTGCGGCATGGTATCTCAGAGGCCTAGCATTATTAAACATGCATTCGTCTCGGCTTGCACATACACATACGCGCGCGCATGCATGTCACTATATACGTGCATTAATCTTGAACGTTAAATCCCATCAATTAGGAACTGAATTTTGTCGCCGACATACGAAAACAGGTACATTTACACCTCAATAACTCGTCGTTATACGGAAATAGGATATCATTGGAGGCAATAAGTACCATAAAGGAGGATATAATGATAATAAAGGAGGACATAAGGATCATAAAGAAAGGTACATGTATGTGGACAATGATCATAATCCAGGACAAGGAAAATTAAGGAGGAAATAAGGAGCATAAAAGGGGACAAGGATCATTAAAGAAGACATAATAACGGAGGACAAGTATCATTAAACAGGGAATAAGGAGCATGAAGGTGGATATAAGGATTGTAAAAAGTGACAAAGATCATAAAAGTGGATATAAGGATTATAAAAAGTGACAAGGATTATAAAGGTGGATATAAGGATTAGAAAGAGTGACAAAGATCATAAAGGTGGATATAAAGATTATAAAGAGTGACAAGGATCATAAAGGTGGATATAAGGATTATAAAGAGTGACAAAGATCATAAAGGTGGATATAAGGATTATAAAGAGTGACAAGGATCATAAAGGTGGATATAAGGATTATAAAAAGTGACAAGGATTATAAAGGTGGATATAAGGATTATAAAGAGTGACAAGGATCATAAAGGTGGATATAAAGATTATAAAGAGTGACAAGGATCATAAAGGTGGATATAAGGATTATAAAGAGTGACAAGGATCATAAAGGTGGATATAAAGATTATAAAGAGTGACAAGGATCATAAAGGTGGATATAAGGATTATAAAGAGTGACAAGGATCATAAAGGTGGATATGAGGATTATAAAAGTCATAAGGATCATAAATATGGACACAAAGAGCATAAATGAGGATAAGGGTCATAAAGGAGGACATACTGATTAGGAAATTATGAGGACCATGAACATAAAGAAGGTCATAAGACTCATGAAGGTGGACATAAGGAGCGTAAAAGATAACATAAGGATCACAAAGTCGGACAATCAACATTAAGGTGGACATAAAGATTATGCAGGAGGACAAACATATTAAAAGACTTAGAAATCCTTAAAGAGAATGAGGAACATTAAGAAGGACATAAAGATCATAAAAAGGGACAAGGATAATTAAGGAGGACAAGGATCATTAAGGAGGACATATGGATCAAAAATGAGAAGGTAAGAAGCGTAAAAGAGGACATGAAGAGCATAAAGGAGGACATAAGGAGTATGAAGAAGGGCATGAGGATCATAAAGAAGGACATCCAGATCCTAAATTAAGACATAAGTATCATAAAGGGGGACAAGGATCATAAACGTGGACATACGGAGCGTAATAGAGGACATTTCAACGGGATCATTCTTATTTTTAGATACAGAAAGCTATGTGGATACGTTTGGGGCTGTTTTCGCAAAATGCAAGGAATGGAATGGGAGGTAACTCCCGAGATACTTTTACAGTTATTCTTCTTATGTTCATATATGTACACTTGTAACTTGAAACAAACATCGGTCTTAGAATATGTAGACAGAGCAGCTGATGTTTCCTGTGTGCACTATGATGTTTTATTGTATCCCTTCATAGTGAGTGAGTGAGTGAGTGAGTGAACGAGTATGATCGTACTCCAATGTGACCGCCTCCGTGGTCTGGTGGATAGAGCGTCTGCCCGATGAGCGGAAGGTCGGTGGCTCGATCCCCGGCCGCGACATACCGGAAGACGTTTACAGATGATAATGTTTGTTACCCTGCCTGGCGTTCTGCATTACGTGTATAAAACAAGGATTGGTCGGCTCGGATGGCTCAGTACAATATGGGATATCCATGTTTAACTGCGGCATGGTATCTCAGTAGGCTAGCACTATAAACAATGCATAAAGGAGGACTTAACGAACATGAAGGTGGACATAAAGATTATAAAGCAGGATAAGCATCATAAAAGGCTTAAGAATCCTAAAAGAGGATGAGGAAAATGAAGGGGGACATACGGAGCATAAAGGAGACAGGGAGCATAGAGGAGGACAGAGATAATAAAGAAGGACATAAGGATAATAAAGAAGGACATAAGGATAATAAAGAAGGACATAAGGATCATAGGGAACGTAAAAGATAACAGGGATAATAAAGAAAGACAAAGACCATGACGAAGTACACAAGGCACAAAGAGGAGGACATAAGGATAATATAGAAGGGTTATAACGATCATGAAGGAGACATAGGTAAATTAAAGGAATGCAAGGACAAAATGAGCATAAATAAGAACAAAAGGTAGATGCACGACATACATTTCAGACATACAAAATAAGAATCTTCAGGAAACAAATCCTGCAGGGGGCCAATCTTCGGCTCCAGTTCAGCACAATACAAATGTTTAGAAAAGGTATTTATAATGCCTTTACAATGACTATGCGTATACAACTGTCTTACGTACTGAAATGTGACGACATAGAAGTTTTCTGTTTCGTAGTCCAAGGACTGCATTGTGTACACATATCCACTATAAATCTCAAACATGTTTATATTGTCGCCTGCAGAGGACAGGGTAATTGTATCTCCCTCTGGATCTGTTGCTGCGGGGGCGTAGACTGCTGTGTACTGGGCGGTATTCTCAGGTATCTCGAGGATCTGATATCCGCCAGGTGCAGGTGTGTTGAACAGGGGAGGTTCGTCTGGAACCACAAAAATAGTATTCTATCGGAAACCGGAGTGAATGTTGTTTTACGTCAAACGTTGTTATATATTTGTCACTATTTTGACTATCAACAATCAATAATTAGAGGTCCCATCAAGCGAAGAATTCTACACCACAATGTGGGGTGCATCATATGTCTACCAAATGGATCACTGCCCATCCAAATCAATATCTCCGCTTCCCGTGGAGACTACAGGAATCGTTGTACATGATCTAAATTACTGAGTGGATATAGTGACAGAACGGTGGCTATTGTAACACAGAGACAGAAAGAGGGGCTGAGGAGCGAGTGCGTGAATAATGTATGGTCGCTTTGGGCAGTGGTTTAGTGATACCGCGGCGTGAGCTTCATGTTAGACGAAAGCTCGAGGTGATTCACGTCTCAGACATTTACCACCTTGGTGAAAACCACTACCACGACAATGATGATGAATATGCTATACACATAATCATGGCGAATCTGAAATTCGAACAATCATCCTAGGTTTCTTGCAGACCTAAGAGACGCAGAGCTGCATAGGTAATTGCAACAACTTTGGCGCATGGGCGACTCGGCCACCGGTGTCCCCGAGGAGTAGAAGAGGCTAAATTGATGGCATTACTTACCGGTCAAAATTATACGAAATCAACATTTTGTAAACCGTGGTTACACGATTCTAGGTCTACAAACATACCATCGAGCATACACTGCTGTGTGTCAGGAATTTGCTAAAAGCTGTTCTCTGAAGTTCCTCGGACATGTATCAATGGTCATGTTTGGCATGTAAGAAGATTGGTAGATGAATGGGTGGTCGAACAAAATTTAATGAATTAAGGTTATACATGAAGAAACAATAAACATACCGGTCAGCCATCTCCATTCCCAATCAGAGTACTGGCGACTCGGCCACCGGTGTCCCCGAGGAGAAGAGGAGGCTAAATTGATGGTATTACTTACCGGTCAGCCATCTCCATTCCCCAGTCACATAATCCTGTCCTGTGGCCAGTTGCACCATGTTGATGGAGAACGTCCTCCCAAGGTCATACGTCAGAAAGGTATCAACCCCTGGCTCGAGGCCAAACCCCATGCTATGGACATTCCCTTCCCAAGAAAACCAAAAGGGTTTCCAGGTATTGCAGTCCAAAAGCGTGCCATAGTCCCAGGTGACGTAGGAACCTCCATCCAACATGGCTGTGTAGGAATAGGAGTAGTAAATCTGGTAGAGGACATAGTTGTTTTTGTCAGAATCCTCATTGAGATAAACCTCCAGACTTTCACAAGCCTTCACTTCTCCTCTGATGTACGACTTGTCGATGGGACCAAGGCCTTTGTTGTATGCCTCCAAGTAGTCATAGTCCACATCCATATACGTCCATTTACCTGTTATGAAGATGAAAATAATATTGCTGATAACTTTATTGCCTATGACACTTCTACTTAGTGGATATTAACACCACAAGAGGACTGGGAACTCCGTGCATATCACTAAAAACACACCATTTAACCACATTTCTTAGCATACTCTCAATATGTCGTCATCAATTATGGTCGAATATATCTTTCTTGGCCAAGTTGTGTTGTGAGTGTGGTACGTCTTCAACCTATTCACGAATATCTCTAGGAATTTACAGTTATCTGTTTCTGTATATTCTTGAATTTTTTTCGATTTTTCATATGACAGAGCTACTTTTCGAGAAAACCTGGTGTGATCTGTTATTTTCAGTGAAACTTAATTTTCACAGATATTTTGCCTATAAGTGGATACTGTTTCGGTGGATTATCGAGACTGGTTCTTCCCTGGCGTTGACGTTTTATATTTACTTACTACCGTCTAGTCAGTATCGTTTTTTTATTATTGACATACACGTTGATAAGGGTCTTACCAGCAAATACTACGGGTAGGAGTATCAGCCAGGTCAGGATATCACTGAGACCCATTGCGGGTTGTTTTGGTCTGCAGACAGTCTCTGCAACAGCATAACGTCCGAGTTAGTCTAACAAAGCCAACATCAGAAACACAAACAAGTTTAGTCTCTTGAAGTAATTATTCTCATTTTTAAAGTCACATTTCATCAATAGCATGCAGAGGGTAATTACCGAGTATTTCCGAGCACGACCCACCCCCTCCAGAAAGTCCTTGTTTTATAATCAATCATTTCGTTTCATTTGACTTCAACGTAAATGAAAACAGTATGTACATAGCAAAACTTATATCTTCATACATTTCAAAGGATTCCTAATTCACTACCTGTAAGGAGTTCATTATATAAAGTGTGCGGACATTCTCGATTATCCAGGGTTTATTTCTCCATTCTATTCTGATACAGTTAAATGTTCTGGCCCATAAGCAGCTATGGCTTCCTTTTTGCGATTCGAAATACGCGATGCTAAAATAACCCCCCGATCACAATACACCATCAGCGAGAGAAATCCGTGGGAATTTCCTGATTGAAAAGATTGCGATGGTGCCCTGTTATCATGAAATTACGCGATAAATCAAGCGTGGTTTATTTCACGATAGTCATTTCTGGAGATCCAGATATGCACTCGCAACTTAATGACGTCATTCATTTGACGACGTTATTTTTGAGAGGGAAGTGTTTAGTAAGTTGCTCCCCATTAATGCAGCTGGGCTTCGTAAATAAGCGCAGTTGCTGAACGATTGCATCCAAAAGTGGGCGAGATATAAAAATCGGTATTAGGAGACAAGACTGCGTCACTCGTGGTTTATTCTCCCTGGAGTGTTTTGTTGTACGATAAACAACTCCCATTCGTCACTTATTTCTTCACTGAACTGAACTGAAATGTCATACCCTGGACGATGGAGGATGGTGCCCAGCGGAATATATTACTTCTCACACACTTGATGTGCTATTGACAATGTTAATCCCCAAGTTAAGTGTTCACCTGAAACAGACACGGAAACATATCAATCTCTTTAAAATCATATCTTAGTTTTCGCTACCGCTAAACAAAGATCTGAGGACATCCCATTACGGGTCACGTCAGAACGACCTTTCGCGAATTTTGACCGACCAATGAAATGACCGACAAGAAATCTACCTTAGCCAATCAGAAGGCAGCTTTCTTGAGCTTTACGACACTAGTTTCAAACTGGTGACTACGCTTCGAAACATATTTTGAAGTATTCTCGATTAAAAAAAATTAAAAGTGATAAGAATATTCTGGAATGGCTTATAGATGGCCTAGATTGTATGGACATAATCATAAAACCCGTAACTGTCGTTCGGAATACCCAGTGTTAAATATTTCGTGGTTGCATGATTAGAAAACACATTCCGACTGTCACTTTCATGATCTGGTAAGCGACGCTCTCATTGGTTGGATGAAAATTCGTTCTGACGTGACCCTTAATGGGATGTCCTCATATCTTTGTTTAGCGATAGCGAGAACTAAGATTTGATTTTAATGAGATTGGGAAACATATCGTACAAGTCACAAATAGGAAATTGCATCGGACATACTTATTGTCACAGATGCGTCAAATTTGGAAATGTCCTCCACATTTCGAAAGCTTTACTGAAACCTTGAACGTTGTAACTGTAATCAAACAACTTTTAAGCAAGAGTCGTAAGAAACCAAAGAATGATTCTTATCTTGTTGATTAATGTCCTACCTTGATGTAGTTTGCAGCTTTCCCTACCGTCCACTTTTAACGGGTCTCACCCTTCGAAGGCTGCAAACAGAACACTTTAAAATAGTAAGTAGAAACAGCGGGCCCCATGTTCACCGATGGTATCGAGTGTACCAACACATGATCATTCTCTCATGTTAAGGGCAATGGACACGATACCAGGAGGTACACATGTATACGTAGCTAGTCCTCGTGACATTTCTGTGATGGCAATCTGAGGACGAGCTTTATGCATCTTTGTGCGAGCCATGTCGGTCCGATCGATGTTCTGCATCGATGAATGGGAACATTCACATGCTTCTCGTTATCGGGATACGTAGATTAACGTTGGTTATATCAGCAGCGCCTTTGTGCGTAGTGGCTGAGGGCACGCACATACTAGTTTGGCTAAGTGCGAAATTCAATGTACATTCAGTTGGATGTATATCATAAATTCGAACCGCCTCCCTGTTGTGGTAGATAAAGAGCCTTTTGGAGTGCAGAAGGTCCGTGGTTCGAGCCCCAGGCGGCGTCATGCCAAAAGCCGTTAATAATGGTACTTGTTGTTACTCTGCCTGACGTTCGGCATTAAGGCGACAAAAGAGGACTGGTCATCTCGTAATCGATACTATGTATCTGAATAGAGTACCTATATTAAAACTTGGAATCTGGAAGGTTTACCAATTAACCTGCACAAGTCCGAAATAGTACAAGCACCTCACACACACACGTGCAAGCCCATCGCTATACGAGTGACAAAATTCTTGCAAGGTTACCAGATCCCATATGGGGAATCGAACCCGGGCCTTCGGTGTGATCAGCGAACGCTTTAATCACAAGGCTACCCCGTCGCCCCTGGGATATAGCCCAAAATGTGTTGTTCACGTCTCATACACCCGTTTTTCCCCAGAAAGCAATATATGCTACGACAACCGACAATCGCCACACACACTCATCTATGAGCGAAATTTTTGTAACGCGAAATAAAACCCAATTTCACCCCCTCAGCTTTTACACATGCTTATTTGATTCTATATATTTATTTTTTTTCTCACTAAACTACATTATCAAACTATCATTTGATGATACGTGAGACACATCTGACCAATAAACAAGAATGAGTAAGTGAATGAATTGGGTTTAACGCCGCTTTGTTCACTATTGCAGTCACAGCATGGCGTGTCTGCTTAATTTGGGAGAAAAGACCGTGATGCTGGTCTCAGACGTTTACCACGACACCAGGGACAGCGAATTACGACACCTTAGACGACTGGGCCACCCGTGATCCCAGGTGAATAAGAAACACCTGTCCAACTTACAAAATACTGTGAGTAAAATATTATCATTCGATCATGGCAATACTGTTTTTTAGTATTTTATGACAATACGTGTTGTGTTTTGTTTTGCAAGATAGTTTGCTACGTTAACAAAAAAAGTGTACTGCTTGGTCTGATAAGAAGTAGATAACTGTCGTTCATAATCCTAAATCACTGTACTTTGTACAACCGTAATTGTGGCCAACATTTCCTACTGATATCATTACGTCACGGGCATAATCCAGTCAAACATCTGCCAATGCCGTTGAATAGATAACGAGTAATGTGCACATTAAACAATGACCAAACTGCCGATGCTATCACCATGAAGATAACATGGAAGTATGGCATATATAAGAACCCCGCTGTTTTGTTAACGTATGATACAAATCCCTCTTGCATGGTTTCAACATATACGGATCGTGTCTTGTCTTTTCTTTGGGTCCAGGAAATGTACCACCACGACCCTATCACAAAGATTAACCACAATCCTTAATACAATCAAGTATGGACTTGCTTTGTACATGTATTCACAAAACGTATTTGAGACAAGTCCATTCTCTCAAAAGGGTTTGATTTTTTAACTTTTTATGTTCAGTATTTTCCAACATGACAAATAGAGAAACCCCCAATTCTTGATCCATGGAACTTTTGTTAGAAAACGTGGAGACCACAGATACAGTAACAGTTCTATCTTCAGGGGTTCAGGACAATTTGTCAAAAATGAAAACAGAAGTCATCTGAAGTTTACCGAGAAGACAACAGAGGAAATGCTGGCCTTCCTCATTGGTAACATTTTACAACTTGGGGGTAAGACATTTAGGCAAGACGTAGGTATCCCCATAGGCACCAATGGTGCACTCCTTCTGGATCTGTGTCTTTATACTTATGATTCGGACTTTCTGCTCGGGTAGGCGAAGTCACAACAAAATATAGACTATAGCTTTAGGTATATCGATGATCTGACATCGACGAATAACAGTCAAATAGCTAATTCCCTTCCACTGATTAATTAGGGACACGAAGGGGGCTTGCCTCGAACAGAAAAGGTCCACGGTCATAATGAATCATCAAAACTGAGACCGCCAAGGAACAAGTGAGCTACAATGATTAAGATAAACCTACTAATATCTCTTTTGCTACTTTGTGGGGGATCCATGTGGGAGAGGAAGGCACTGTGTTTTCAAGCTGCGCATTCGGTTCTAAATTCAATTTAATGCTAGTACCCTAGCTCTAAACTGAAAACACAGCTACACAATTCAACTCGACGTCTTTGGATTTAGCGAAGATATGTGAGTGAAGCGGCATGGGTTGAATCCATTGTTTTGGGTGGATTGTCGATTTTAATTCTGGAAAACTGATAACAGCCTTTAAACAGATAATGACGCTGAATGTGCTTGAACATATTTCTTTCCATGAATATGCCTTAACCGTATATAGGACAGGCATAGAAAGTGTTAAGCAAGCCTTGCAACGTTTAGTTCTACGTACATTAAACGTCACTCTTGTGACGTCACATCGCTCATTGTCATTCAAAAAATAAGACGTCACAGTCAATAAGATAAAAGAAAACGCAAGGGTTCCAAGCTCTCTGATTTCTCCAAACTTGTATTACACTCTCATTTGATTTATATCGTGCTTTCTGCACAATATGTATTTCCAAAAAGACTTTGAATTTTTAAATTACCGCAAATCTTCATTTGATAATTTTACATCTAATTATTATATTGAAATGCCTGATTGGTAAAAATGGAAAACATCTGAGACAAGGGTCATTTAGGACATTCCTCCAACAACAAGCTGACACACAGTGATGTAACTAAAATGTACCCAGAAACTGGTCATCGAGCTCAGATCCGCTTCAAACCCTCCCCATTCACTTAGTACATGTGCAGCCTCCTTGTTTCTTGGTGTTCTTCGTACAAACTTGGGGTTGTGTCCTGAACAAGGTTTATTCATCTCACTATCAAAACCAGTGCATATACAACAAATGTACTTACTGTATCAGTATGTTTATGAAGTGTAATGTATATCTGTGTTTACTATATATTGTTTTATAACTGTTGTATTGTAGAACTGATTGTTTCAGGGTATACTTTCATACCATCTGGAATAAAGATATTGGCCATCGACGAACACAGTAGCGTCTATTGCCTGCGCGGCTCACGCAGTCCTGTTGTATATATGTTGTATATATTTCAAATTTTATATACAGCTATAACCGCTTCTTATGTTTGATTTGTTGGTTTTGTTGTTTAACCCCGTACTGTTATTCCAGCTATATCACGATCTGTACATAATCGAGTCTGGACAAGACAATCCAGTGATTGACATCATGAGCATCAATCCCCGCAATTGGGATACGATGACATGCATCAACCAAGTGAGCGACCCTGACCACCCCATCCCGTTAGTCCCCTCTTACGACAAGCATAGTCGCCTTTTAGGGCAAGAATGGGTTGCTGAAGACCTATCCTAACACGGATCGTCACAGTTTGACTACCGCTTCATACAAAACCGTCGACTACTTAATATACAAGTCTTTGGTAGAGGCATTGTGATTTTTTTATCTATTTTGTAAAACGTGAACACGTTCATTTTGAAAAAAACCCATTTGTATCTAATTCTATAATTCTATTAGTTGTATCACCGCAGACTGTATAACGCGTGTCAGTATTTTTTATCTCCGCCATCTTGAGAACATAAGTAAGGTATAGATATCAGTGCGGAGTTAGTGTTATATATAACACATCGGATGATCGGGCCTGAACAAAGCTGCTTGGTGTGTTACAGTAAGAGGGTCTCGTGACGCCGACTAGCATATTTGGCAACGTCTTATCGTCACCCTTCCGAAGCCATAGCAGACAATAGTATTAAGAAGCATTACACATTATATAGTATATTCAGTTCTTGTGACAGTGGTATTGTCAGTCTTCAGAAATATATTGAGATGAATGCCAAATAATACGGCATATGAATTTTTAACCCATATTAGGCTGTATTTTAAGGTACACATTCGTGTCTTGTACAAGCATATTTCAGGTGAGTTGGGTTTAACGCCGCTTTTAACATTATTCCAGTTATATCACGGTGTGTCAGCTTAATGTGGGAGGAAAGCCCGAAATGATGCAGGTCTCAGGCGTTTACCACTTCGCTGAAACCCACGAGCACGGGTATGGTGCTGACAAACCTAGAAACATAATCGGGGCGAACCAGGATTCGAAGCCATAATCATAAGTTTCTGGCGTGTCCAAGGAACGCAACTCTGCACAGCGAATCGCGGCGCCTTAGACGACTGGGCCCCCTACCATGCAAGAATAATTGGACATGCAAACATAAGGATTGGATGTTTCTACCTTCTTGCAAATGATCAAAGCGGCTTTCAATACACCTCGTAGTCTTACTGTAAAAACGTAACAGACATTCTTATTCTACTGATAGCAGTACCAGATGGTTTACTCGCTACTTAACCTTGGAACTATGGATGTCACCTCAAGATTCAAAGTGACATTTATATCCAGAATAAACTACCAGAAATCGTGGCATTAACTCTGCAGCTCGATGCTGTTTTGGGTTGAACACATCACTGGCCGTGCTGTAATATCGGGATTAAAAAATAAATAAACAAAAATTCTGTTGACATTGTTTGAGATCTCTTCCTGTCAGAAGATTGTTCTTACAGAAAGTATTTGTCTACCCGATTTCATTCCAGCACTTGTTTAACTAATTATTGAAACATGTCTTGCGTGCTTAACTATTTTTCAGGTGTTTATATCCTTTGCATTTACATGGATTGTATTCGACTTTCACACATGCCTGAGGCGTAGCATTCGCAGCACGGAGTGGCATCCCTTAGTTGTGCCAGGATCTGATGATCGTGGATCTGAATTCAAGATTAGCTTTATAACGAACCTTACAGCCGGATCTGTCAGCACAATACCATTACTTGTGGGTTTCATAGTGGCAAATATATTTCCTTTCACGCTATAAACACTCAGAGTTACTTTTTAAATTGCCAAAATTCTGTTTTATTTTGGATAAAATAAGCCAAATAATAAGCCGAACAATCGGTCTAAATTGAAGCTGGATGTCACGAGTTGCCATACATGGTGTTTATCATTCCACAATTTACAAGCTTCAGAAACGTCACCGGCTGATGAATATTTCTACGTGCAAGAAAAACTGTCGAATGAGGTGTTGGACTCATAACAGACCAATCATCGGTCAAACAGTTGGACATAGGTTGCGGGGTGCCATTCTGCCACTGCCGTCGATCTTCCGTCAAACACGTCAGCTGTGGGTGCAATATCATCGGAATCGGTACAACAGGCTCTGGAGAAGGCTTACCGACATGTGGACGTCGGTTATGCATAGACCAGGCCGATGACCTCGTTTGAGCTTGGAGACGTTTCTATTGGAAACATTTATTGTTATAGCATGCTACTTAAAATTATAAAAGTAAACATCGGAATTTGGATCGGGTGGGGTGTACAGGTATATGTATACTACCGACAAAACAAAGGGAACTGATGAACAGTGGATGTGAAAAGACGATAAATGTCTGTAAAATGTGTGTAGATCAATATCACAACACAACACTTTGATGGTACATGTACATTGTTGATGAATCTGCGTATGGTTGCCCTTGGTATTGCCCGCCATTCCGAATGAATAGCTACCCCAAGCTGGGCCACGTTGGCGTCCGCCCGAGAACATCCCAGAGATGGGGACATAGGGGGCATGTCAGAGGACATAGCAGACCAGTTCAATGTCCGTATGCCTTCTCTTCGTCGATAATCGGTGACGACCTTGGCGCGATGTGATCTGGCATTGTCATCCGATAATTCTAGCGAATGGAACAGCAGGACGCAACATTTCGTCAACATATCGCTGGTCGGTCAAATGTCCATTCGGGGGCACGGGTGGCCCAGTCGTCTAAGGCGCCGCGATTCGCTGTGCAGAGTCGGGTCCCCTGGACACGCCAGAAACCTATGATTGTGGGTTCGAATCCCGGTTCACCCCGATTATGTTTCTAGGTTTGTCAGCACCATACCCGTGCTCGTGGGTTTCACCGAAGTGGTAAACGTCTGAGACCTGCATCACTTCGGGCTTTCCTCCCACATTAAGCTGACACGCCGCGATATAACTGGAATAATGTTAAACGCGGCGTTAAACCCAACTCACTCATTCACTCACTCACTCACTCACTCAAATGTCCATTCACAAATTCCAAATGAGTGCGCTGGCATGTGTGATGGCGCCCCCACACCATGACAATACCGCCCCCATACCGATCATGGTCAAGAATTGTTTCCAAGCATACCGCTCACCGCTACGCCGTCGACAACGTTTTCTGCCATCTGTGAATCGGAAGTAACACCTTGATTCGTTTGTAAACATGATGTAATAACATTAGCGCACAGCTCGTCCCTGTTGTGCCTACCCCATCTCAATATTTTCCACCCCTGGCTCTGGAAAGCTATGGTACAGTAAATACATATACACTTATTAAAAGAATCAATATCCTTGGTTCTACGACATTTATTGACATGGGAGTTAGGGCGAGAGATTATAAATTTACAAAGAGCTCTCAATAGAGATTTATCCTGTGAAATAGTTAAATATTATTCTGATTCGATACTTGCATAATGTTTGAGAAAATGTGAGAAGGAAATGTGTTAGTGCCAGTTTTGCTACAATATCTAAAGGTCTTTGTTTAAATGTATTAAAAAAACTTTTCATTACCGATGTCTTGTGAGATCCATACAAAGGAAAATCCATGATTCAATAATATGCTTCCTACATCAGACATTCAATTCCTTTTCCATTCATCATCTGATCGCTTTATGAATTTTGTAACATTGAAATGAATACCTGTCTACTTCCATTTTTAATAATTTGTTTCCCATATTTCAAAACAAATATGAACCTATAGACCACAGCCATTAGTTTACCAAGTACTGCCTTGAAGCATATTTACCAATGTATAAAAATCGCTTAAAATACAAACATTGAATTTTGATCTATTGGGTAGTACAATTGATGTAATGAGACGATCCTGTCTGGGTGTCGTTCTTTCAGACCTGCCACGCTCAGGTCTCATTGCAAACCCGCCCGTTTGACGGTACTTGTCCCTCAGTCGATAAATTTCGCTGTTTGATTTGTCAAACATTCGGGCAACTTGGGATATTGACCCCCTCTATTGTACTCACAGTTCGCCATTTTGTCTGTCATTGAGATACTGTATCGGAAGCATTTTAATCGTGTGCTTAGCACATTTGCATTGGTGTTTATGAATTCCCCAATAGTGAGTGAGTGAGTATGGTTTTACACTACTTTTAGCAATATTCCAGCAATATCATGGCGGGGGACACCAGAAATGGGCTTCACACATAATACCCATGTCGGGAATCGAACCCGGGTCTTCGGCGTGACGAGTGAACGCTTTAACCACAAGGCTACCCGACCGCCCCGAGTTCCCCAATAAGCAGAGACACGTCATGATGTGAAATTCCATTGTGATTGGATGTTGCGTTCAGTTGCAATGCCACGGTATTGTATATTATTTACTCGGTATAGTATAAATCCATAAACAATATCTATGATACATCGGTTTGTACAAAACAGATCACTTTACTTTGTATATTATGCCCTTTGCTCACATTAGTCCTTTCCTCGGAAAAAACACATCAAAGGATTCGTTTACCAAAGGAAATAAAGAAAAAAGTGGAAGACAAAAACGTGTCAAGGTATTATTCCTCGAGTGATATGTGACAGCAGCCATGATGACTGTCAAATTGTACAAAACGAATGTTTATCTTCAAATCTACGCATGAAATCCGCCTACCCTAAATCACACCAACGTGACTCGCTGTTATATCAGATCTTTTTTATCTTAACATAGTGTCAACATGTTTACCTATATCACGTTGGTGTGTTACTCCTAGTCTTTGTGGGACTACCTGAAGGTTCCGCGTTAGCATAGTCCCCATGAAGCTCAGATGACCATCCTCAAATCAATATATATAATAATCAATAAGCCGTTTAATCATACTATACCGCACTGATCGATGATATTGAACCCTTTTTGTCCCATGGTCACGCAAATGTATAGTGTTAAGGATTTTACGAATCGCCTTGATCTGACAAGCTTAGTTACATTGTCGCAACACGCAGTGTGGCTTAATTGTACTGGTCTCGCACAGGACACAACAAAATACTGTAGTCTGTTTTGAAGCAATATGTAAGTCGGTGGTCAAATCTCGCTTGTAAACACAAAATGTAAGTATAACGTCATTGCAATATATATTTTCTCAATATATTATATAGATATGCTTGTATCAACAGTATATGTTAAAAAATCAACAGGCCTATATGTTATAATTATGATCTCGCGTCTGTTTCAGGGATTGCGAAATTTAACGTAAGGTCACATGTCGAACACGGACGTTTCCTTTTAAAATATTTTATTAGAAATTTTCCCTTAAATATATATTTCTTCACTTTAACCCTCTTCATTACGCCTCTGTTAAGTTACTTATCCATATGCAGATGGGTAATCGTAACATGTTACATCTTCTTTATGTGCTACTAATGGGTGCTAATCTTTTCGCGAATACCTGGTGTCATTATTGTTTGGTAGTGATTTATAAGCACATGCTAATGATATAGTCAGAATCGCACAATGGACTGTGCTTTAAGTAAAGATTTTTATGATTATGGGATGTTTTTGTCTCTTTCGCCTGATCACATACAGGTACCAGCGCACAAGGAAAAACAACGATGATCATATGATTTTATTGATAGATGAAAATTAATGAAAATTAAGAGGATACGCATACGGACTAAACGGTTTTATAGATTCATAACCTACTAGCTTTATTTAAAAGGAACCACTTCCAAACTGACCCCTCTAGGTGATGCCGTTTAATACTATTGGGTTATAAACGTCACCTCAAATATTCAGTTCTTATTGGAATAAAAATATCAAGGATTGGAGCTGGTGAATCCATGCCAACCAGAACGGGGTAGTTTTTGGACATTACCATGCCACCGACATCTTACCCACATTCGTTGAAGAGATGGGTACTTCTACAGGGGCCTTGCATCTTCTTGTCGGCATAGTTTCCACAAGAAGCAGAGAAAGGACCTATGTGATGCCACCTTTGCAGCCATGTGTGCATTGATTCAGAAAAATCACGCACAGCATATGTGCATTGTTGCATTAGGGATGAAAAATGTTTGAACATAGAAAAAGATGCATTTGAATTTTGGTAAATTCGGGCAGGTTTCCAGCCACAGAAACAACCACCCAAACGCAACCTAACGGTTTTCCAGTCACCGCAGATGGTCATTCGTTGAGTATTGGACGTGCAGCAATTGCATAGGGCATTTTGTGTTTCTTTGAATTGAACATAGCTCTCTGAACATTGTCTGTTGGGCGTTTCATACTTTTTTGAATAAGCACATGTTAAGTTGGTCATCTTTGCATATGTATCATGTTACATATTAATTTTATATATTGTTATTTTAAGTATGATATCATACGCCAAAATAATATTGTACAACAAATAAATATATTCGCAACAAAACATAAAGCATCGTACAATTTGAGTGAGTGAGAGAGTTGGGTTTAACGCCGCTTTTAACAGTATTCCAGTTATATCTCGGCGTGGCAGCTTAATGTGGGAGGAAAGCCCGAAGTGATGCAGGTCTCAGGCGTTTACCACTTCGGTGAAACCCACGAGCACGGGTATGGTGCTGGGAACCTGGAAATATAATCGGGGCGAACCGGGATTCGAACCACAATCATATGTTTCTGGCGTGCCCAAGAGACGCAACTCTGCACAGCGAATTACGGGGCCTTAGACGACTGGGCCACCAGCGCCCCCCGTGCAATCTGAAGTCACTTAAGCAATATAAGATGTAACTGTAGTACAGAGAGGGTCTACCAGCATCTTGTAGACCTTGAATCTATTGTACTGTCTCCGTTTCTTTCAGATCTATGCCTGAAGGTGTGACTAACCATGGAGTTTCACGTCTTGACGCACCTGTTGGTTCTATGGCTGAGTCTTCTCCCTGCAAATGGTATGTAGCTAAGTCCATATATCACCTGTTGCATTGTTACTTTATGATAACGCATATGGATACTTTACAACACCTACGGTATTCTTATTCTTTTGGCAAACTGCGTAGTGTTCATTCAAAATAGCCATGATTTCATAGTTCATAAAACAGGCGACACAGTGTTCCATGTAGAATTGCGTCCCTTTGTCGTGCGAGGATCCGTTCATATTGGGCTCCATTCCCAGTTTTGCCCTAATTTGCCCTTGATTATGTCAGCCCATGTATACCCCGACAGACCAGGCACCTAATGTGAAATAATAATAATAATAATAATAATAATAATAATAATAATAATAATAATAATAATAACCAGCCAGGATCAACCCAAACCCTCTTTGCTGCATTTTAAAATTTTAATCTGTAAATAATAACAACAACAAAATAATAATAAAAATAACATTACATTCGTTGCATCCCGGTTTTTGATCACTCGCTTTAACATAGTCTTCACTTTACAGCCGCTCTGTGGCACTTTCCTTGTTTTTGGAGATACCAAACCGGTACGTTATTGCATTGGAAACGCGGTAATCACGCAATTGTAACGCAGTTATTCCACATACATAGAGCGTTGTTACAACCCTTAATGTAAAAATTACTCTTAACATAAAGGTTTTGTATTAAGGGTTACGTGTTAACAGTAAGGGTTAATATCGTACATATCGCCTCTTATTGTGAAAAATTCTTATAAACAAAGTGTCATTAGAAATATAGGGTACGTTTTGCTATTTGCACATCTTTCATTGTTTTTGCTCGGTTTCTTGTAATTATTCGTAAAAGGCGACAGCGTGAGAAACTGACTTTGCTCAGATCTGACAACGAGAGGGGCCATTATTAGAATGGCAGGCTCGTTATTGAGGACATGCCAGCTACTACTTTGGAAGGTGATGAGCATCAGTTGTCGGTTCCAGTCGCAGATCGCGACTCAAGTGGAACAGCGTCAGTTGTGGATCAGGAGCGGATGCTGCCGTCAAGGTCGAATGTTAACTCAGCCTCAGGGAATTAACATCCCATTAGTAAGACATCCCATTAGTGAGACACCCATTGTAAGACAGTGGAGTAGATGGGATTATTTAAACAAACACAGCCAGTCTACCCACTTAACAATGGTCACAGCCCATGATTAGCGGATTAATTAATAAGAGTAGGCCAGTAATTCCGTTTGAATATTCTCAGGAAATAAATGAGTTAGGAGCTAGTAGGAGCTTACTCAAAAAGTTGAGATGCATGTTTTGTTAAAACGTACTTATTACACATATAAATTCCCCCCCAGTCTGTGAACATTTTATGCACAATCATGGCAGGTTTGCAACAGGTTCAGTTCATTACCAGTCAAAGAGGTACTCTCCAGGTCCTCTTTCAGGGATATCTCCACTAAAAGAACAAAGTAAGACAAACTGGTACTCATTGGCGATGTGCCTTTAAGACCTGCATTGGCAAATGTACAACAGTTGGAAATTTTGTTAGAAATTTCACTGTACACAACCACCCACCAGAAGACACCAGCAGAATCCAGTTCCTTGGCAGCTTAAGGAAGAGAGCAAGAGAAGAACCAACCACTCCTATGCCAGCCCTCTACAACGACGAGGTCTTGACACATGATCCGGAGGCTGCAGCTATATTTCCCTCCTTCAGCTCAGTCGGCGGCGCCATGTACAGACACCGCAGTCACACCATCCCGAAACTCCCTAAAACCAGAGCTGAAGTCGACATTGCAGCACCCTGGAGAGAGACCCATGACGGTGAGCGGTTTCTGCTTTTTGCCGACGGTGAAGAAGACAAGATGCTGGTATTTGCAACTAGTGATCAGCTTAGAGTCCTCCAGTCAGCTTCCATTGTCTACATGGATGGTACTTTCTCCGCCTGTCCAGATCTTTGGAATCAGCTTTACATACTGCATGCACGGAAAGGAAGCATTACCTATCCCCTAGTCTACGCATTGATGCCTGATCGTCGGACTACAACTTACCAACGCCTCTTTGCTCAGTTGAAGGTCCACATCCAACAACTACTGAACCAACCATTCCAGGTGGACTTTGAAGTTGCTGCCATTAGAGCCCTCCGGACAGAGTTTCAAGGTTCAGACATCAAGGGGTGTTTCTTCCACTTTACCCAGGCGATTTGGCGGAAAACACAGGAGCCTGGTCTTGCTGTTGGATACAGAGATAACCCCCTTGTGGAACAGTGGATCCGACGAGCTGCTGCCTTGCCTCTGCTGCCCTCTTCAACAGGTTCAGGATGCATGGATTGACTCCATGAACCAGCCTCCCGATGTACCGAATGCTGACGAATTCAACGACTACATAGTAGCAAACTGGGTGGATTATGAAGCCAGATTCCCTCTTTCGCTGTGGAACCATCACCAGACATTCGGCCCAAGGACCAACAACAACCTGGAGGGTTTCCACAGTCGCCTCAATGCATCACTGAATCATCGTCATCCTAATCTCTACAGGTTCATCGAGATCATCAAGAAGATTGAGAAATCTGAGAAGACCAAGCTATCTCAGTTAGACCTAGGTGCAGCTCCACCAGCAAGAAAGCGTGTGTACAAGGAGATTGACAATCGACTTTCCAGACTGAAGGATCAGCTATCCCAGGGTGTCAAGACACCACTCCAGTTCTTGGATGCTGTTGGCAAACTTCTGAAGATGGATTAAGGTTGTGTCAGTGTGACAACCTCGATGTGAACTGTAATGTGAACTGTGATATAAACTTTAACTGAACTCTAAGTGGCGAATGTGTTAGAAAAATGGATTTAAGGGATGGATGAATTAAAATGTTGAATGAAATAAAGTAAAAGAGGGTATCAAGCATCTTGAGTCATTTCTTTTGTCTATAATAAGACAAGTCCATTTTCATGATAGGGGTTAATTACCTGATTAACATGTGCAACCAGGTATGACATTGTTGTTTTAAGGTGTCTCACAACTGGGCTGTCTTACTAATGGGAGGAGACCGCCAGGGCTCTTACAGCGAGTCAACAGGCAAAAGCATGTCTTTCATTGCAAGGCATATAGAAGATTTAACCAACATTGGCTTTGTTTCTTTTGTATCGCAACATGCCATTGTTGCTTTATATGAATCATAGTCAATAACTAATATTACCTCTTATGTGACATGATAATGAACAGTTTTCGACGACAACATGTCACTATCGTCTAAGGCGTCGCGATTAGCTGTGCAGAGTTGCGTCCCTTGGGCACGCCAGAAACCTATGATTGTGGGGTCGAATCCCGGTTCACCCCGATTATGTTTCTAGGTTTGTCAGCACTATATCCGTGCTCGTGGGTTTCACCGAAGTGGTATACGTCTGAGACCTGCATCACTTCGGGCTTTCCTCCCACATTAAGCTGAGACGCCGTGATATAACTGTAATACTGTTAAACGCGGCGTTAAACCCTACTCACTCACTCACTAAATAGATCGATTGGCTTTGGTGTACATAGAAGCGACAAAACCCTTTCCATATTCATAAAAAAGCTCTGCCAACGTCACAGTCGACTGCACGATTCCGACTGTATTATGAGCATGTGTTTATTATCACTATCAAATAGTGACGACACCAGATGTTCGCGAAAAGGTGGGCGTATCCTTCCCCACCGGTGGCACATGCAAAGACATGACAATTGTTCACCTAAATAACACGGGAACATTTCGTACAGGTTAAAATAGGACATTGCATCGAACATGTAACCCTGCTTTGAACACTTTTCAGTCAGGGGTGCCGCTAAATTAGATATAAAATTGGGAAACATTTTAATTATTTGTGATTTGAATACTTTTGAAATATTTTATTTGAGATACCTTATTTTGCATTTAAGGAGGTAAATGGACATACATCGATGTTGCCTACAACTACGTGAAAGGTTACGACTTCGGCCACGAACCTATTGGCCGGAATTACGTCCGAGGCGAGATAAAGGCATGTCAAAGTATGGAGGTATACATTTCGGACAACGACGACTGGGACAACTACGCCTATTACCAACTCGACTACTACGGGTCCTATACCGCTATACTTGATGGCGGTAGCTTTCTCACCTGGGAATATGGCCTTGTGCTTGCGTGTGACACATGGAAGCCTCTGTGGTTTGCATGGGAGGGGACTTCCTTCTCCATGGGGCGTGGACTAGAGCCAAATGTTGACACGTATTTGACTGCTGATTTTGGGAGATCATTCAGCAAGAATATCCTCATCCTAGCATCGTTATCAACAGAGGCGTCTGGCCAATGGAGGTGGCTGACAGGTAAAATCAACGTCTCTATACAGTCGAACCTCCTTAATATGTTAATCCATTGTTCCCAGTTTCGTTTAGTCCTACTGAATGAGCATTGAGTGAGTGAGTGAGTGAGTGAGTGAGTGAGTGAGTGAGTGAGTGAGTGAGTGAGTGAGTGAGTGAGTGGTTGGGTGGTTGGGTGGGTGAGTGAGTATGGTTTTAAGCCGCTTTTAGCAATGTTCCAGCAATATCACTGCGGGGGACACCAGAAATGGGCTTCACACATTGTACCCATGTCGGGGATCGAACCCGGGTCTTCGGCGTGACGAGGCTTTTACCAGTAGGGTACCCGACCGCCCCTCCAACTGAATAAAGTTACGTCTGTTTTTGAACTTTTAATGTGCGTAATGAACACTGTGTATATGTTTTAAATGTATATTACGTATACGTGTGTATTCCGTGTGTATACCCTGTTTATACTATATGTGTATATACTCCGTGTGCATACTTCGTGTGTGTACTCAGTGCATACTACATATACTCTCCGTGTGCATATCTGCCCCGTGTGTATACTCTGTATTTACTATATGTGTATATACTCCGCTCCGTGTGCATATCTGCCCCGTGTGTATACCCTGTGTATACTATATGTGTATATACTCCGCTCCGTGTGCATATCTGCCCCGTGTGTATACCCTGTGTATACTATATGTGTATATACTCCGCTCCGTGTGCATATCTGCCCCGTGTGTATACCCTGTGTATACTATATGTGTATATACTCCGTGTGTGTACCCAGTGCATACTACATATACTCTCCGTGTGCATATCTGCCCCGTGTGTATACCCTGTGTATACTATATGTGTATATACTTCGTGTGTGTACCCAGTGCATATTACATAAACTCTCCGTGTGCATATCTGCCCCGTGTGTATACCCTGTGTATACTATATGTGTATATACTTCGTGTGCATACTTCGTGTGTGTACTCAGTGCATACTACATATACTCTCCGTGTGCATATCTGCCCCGTGTGTATAGTCTGTCTAATCTGCGTATACTCTGTGTTTATACTGCATGTGTATACTCGGTAAGTTACCTGCATGTATATATTTGGTAATATGTATTCTCCGTGTGTATACTCTGTAAGTTATCTGCATGACATTGTGTATATTCGGTATGTATTCTCCGTGTGTATACTCTGTAAGTTATCTGCATGTGTGTATCGGTATGTATATTCCGTGTGTATACTCTGTAAGTTATCTGCATGTGTATATTCGGTATATATACTCCGCGTATATACTCTGTAAGTTATCTGCATGACATTGTGTATATTCGGTATGTATACTCCGTGTGTATACTCTGTAAGTTATCTGCATGTATATATTCGGTATGTATACTCCGTGTGTATACTCTGTAAGTTATCTGCATGTGTATATTCGGTATGTATACTCCGTGTGTATACTCTGTAAGTTATCTGCATGACATTGTGTATATTCGGTATGTATACTCCGTATGTATACTCTGTAAGTTATCTGCATGTGTGTATCGGTATGTATACTCCGTGTGTATACTCTGTAAGTTATCTGCATGTGTATATTCGGTATGTATACTCCGTGTGTATACTCTGTAAGTTATCTGCATGTGTATATTCGGTATGTATTCTCCGTGTGTATACTCTGTAAGTTATCTGCATGACATTGTGTATATTCGGTATGTATACTCCGTGTGTATACTCTGTAAGTTATCTGCATGTATACATTCGGTATGTATACTCCGTGTGTATACTCTGTAAGTTATCTGCATGTATATATTCGGTATGTATACTCCGTGTGTATACTCTGTAAGTTATCTGCATGTGTATATTCGGTATGTATACTCCGTGTGTATACTCTGTAAGTTATCTGCATGACATTGTGTATATTCGGTATGTATACTCCGTATGTATACTCTGTAAGTTATCTGCATGTGTGTATCGGTATGTATACTCCGTGTGTATACTCTGTAAGTTATCTGCATGTGTATATTCGGTATGTATACTCCGTGTGTATACTCTGTAAGTTATCTGCATGTGTATATTCGGTATGTATACTCCGTGTGTATACTCTGTAAGTTATCTGCATGTGTATATTCGGTATGTATACTACGTGTGTATACTCTGTAAGTTATCTGCAAGTGTATATTCGGTATGTATACTCCGTGTGTATACTCTGTAAGTTATCTGCATGACATTGTGTATATTAGGTATGTATACTCCGTATGTATACTCTGTAAGTTATCTGCATGTGTGTATCGGTATGTATACTCCGTGTGTATACTCTGTAAGTTATCTGCATGTGTATATTCGGTATGTATACTCCGTGTGTATACTCTGTAAGTTATCTGCATGTGTATATTCGGTATGTATACTCCGTGTGTATACTCTGTAACTTATCTGCATGTGTATATTCGGTATGTATACTACGTGTGTATACTCTGTAAGTTAACTACATGTGTATATTCGGTATGTATACTCCGTGTGTATACTCTGTAAGTTAACTACATGTGTATATTCGGTATGTATACTCCGTGTGTATACTCTGTAAGTTATCTGCATGACATTGTGTATATTCGGTATGTATACTCCGTGTGTATACTCTGTAAGTTATCTGCATGACATTGTGTATATTCGGTATGTATACTCCGTGTGTATACTCTGTAAGTTATCTGCATGTGTATATTCGGTATGTTTACTCCGTGTGTATACTCTGTAAGTTATCTGCATGTGTATATTCGGTATGTATACTCCGTGTGTATACTCTGTAAGTTATCTGCATGTGTATATTCGGTATGTATACTCCGTGTGTATACTCTGTAAGTTATCTGCATGTGTATATTCGGTATGTATACTCCGTGTGTATACTCTGTAAGTTATCTGCAAGTGTATATTCGGTATGTATACTCCGTGTGTATACTCTGTAAGTTATCTGCATGACATTGTGTATATTCGGTATGTATACTCCGTGTGTATACTCTGTAAGTTATCTGCATGTATATATTCGGTATGTATACTCCGTGTGTATACTCTGTAAGTTATCTGCATGTATATATTCGGTATGTATACTCCGTGTGTATACTCTGTAAGTTATCTGCATGTGTATATTCGGTATGTATACTCCGTGTGTATACTCTGTAACTTATCTGCATGTGTATATTCGGTATGTATACTCCGTGTGTATACTCTGTAAGTTAACTACATGTGTATATTCGGTATGTATACTCCGTGTGTATACTCTGTAAGTTAACTACATGTGTATATTCGGTATGTATACTCCGTGTGTATACTCTGTAAGTTATCTGCATGACATTGTGTATATTCGGTATGTATACTCCGTGTGTATACTCTTTAAGTTATCTGCATGACATTGTGTATATTCGGTATGTATACTCCGTGTGTATACTCTGTAAGGTACCTGCATGTGTATATTCGATATGTATACTCCGTGTGTATTCTCTGTAAGGTACCTGCATGTGTATCGGTATGTATACTCCGTGTGTATACTCTGTAAGTTAACTACATACGTATACTCGATATGTATACTACGTGCGTATACTCTGTAAGTTAACTACATGTGTATATTCAGAATGTATACTACGTGTGTATACTCTGTAAGTTAACTACATGTGTATATTCGGTATGTATACTCCGTGTGTATACTCTGTAAGTTAACTACATGTGTATATTCGGTATGAATACTCCGTATACTCTGCATGTATCCATCTCTGTTCCCAGACGAGCCTCCCCTCTTCAACTCTCCCTCGCCTGACGGTAACGAAGCCCTCGTTATACCGGAGGACACAGCCCAGTACCAGGCGTTGTACGCCCTGGCGGGCACGGACCCTGAGGACGACGAAATCACCTTCGCAACTGACACCCCAAACACCAATTATTTCCAGGTTGGAGAAACATATGAACTTGTCAGGATGAAATAACATTCCAAATTCAAATCGTTTATCCCATGTATGTAAACCTGAAATATGTGTTATGTGTATTGTATCATGTATATCCCCGTAACTATAATCTCGGGCTTTCTTTCTGTCCCGTCACTATTATCACGATATTATTCTATCACGACACATTGTTCTCAATCTAT
The DNA here is from genome assembly GCF_023055435.1 of Haliotis rufescens. Lineage (NCBI taxonomy): Eukaryota > Metazoa > Mollusca > Gastropoda > Lepetellida > Haliotidae > Haliotis > Haliotis rufescens. The sequence continues at coordinate 36,663,393 of NW_025964334.1, forward strand.
ATTGTACTTCGACCTAATTATCGCGATAGACACCGTTTAATAACACTATGGTCTCAACATATATTGCATCACGACACAAAAGAAATATCCATATGCATCGTATCAAGACACTATAATCTTAATATGCATCGTATCACGACACTATAATATCAATATGTATCGTATCACGACACTATAATTTCAATATACATCGTATCACAACACAATGATATCGGTAGTTATCGTGTCACGACACTATCATATCAATATACAGCGTAACACGATTTTATAATCTCAATATTAATCGTATCACGACACTATGATATCAATATGTATCGTATCACGACGCTATAATATCAATATTAATCGTATCACGACACTGTAATATCGATATGCATCGTAGCAAAACACTATAATCCCAATATACACCGTAACACGACACCATAATCTCAACATACATTATATCAAGACACTATAATCCCAATATACACCGTAACACGACACTATAATCTCAACATACATTATATCACGACACTATAATCCCAATATACACCGTAACACGACACCATAATCTCAACATACATTATATCACGACACTATAATCCCAATATACACCGTAACACGACACCATAATCTCAACATACATTATTTCACGACACTATAATCCCAATACACACCGTAACACGACACCATAATCTCAACATACATTATATCACGACACTATAATCCCAATATACACCGTAACACGACACCATAATCTCAACATACATTATTTCACGACACTATAATCCCAATACACACCGTAACACGACACCATAATCTCAACATACATTATATCACGACACTATAATCCCAATATACACCGTAACACGACACCATAATCTCAATACACATTATATCACGACACTATAATCCCAATATACACCGTAACACGACACCATAATCTCAACATACATTATATCACGACACTATAATGTCAATATGCATCGTGTCACGACACTATAATCTCAGTGTATATTTATTTCTGATTATTAAGGTGTATTACGGGTATATCTACTTGATGGAAACCCTCGACTACGAGACAAACGGCCCGAATATGCTCATAACCCTAACGTAAGTAAATTCTTCCCCAAAAACCTTTCTTATCGGTTGTAGGGTGCTGGTGATGAGGAGGAGTAATACAAGGGGTTTTCTTGTGGGCTGGGATCGTGGCGTCGGGATGGGGAGAAGGTGGTTGTAGCCACGGTCATAAACGTTCACTCAAATCTCATCGTTTGTGCTTCAAGTTTTATGTAGTCTCCAAGAAATAACATAATGTATTTATTGATACAATATAATTTCATTCAACTTATGTTAATGACAATGACATGTAAAATCATCACATTTGAATGCATAAGCAAACGCATTATCTGTCATCCATCAAATATATGTAAGTGTAAACATTCAGTTAAACATATTCTAAGTCGATACAGCATAGTAACGTGTGTCATAGTTATCAATCCCGGATCTCCATGTTTTTTTTCTGTTTATCGACACCATACCCGTGCTCGTGGGTTTCACCAAAGTGCACGTGGTAAACGCCTGAGACCTGCATCACATTGGGCTTTCCCCCCACATCAAACTGCTACGCAGTGAGATACTTAAAAGGGGCGGTAAACCCAACTCACTCACTCATTCTAAGTCTGCTTCCAGGGCAAATGATGGAAGGCACACAGTGAGCAACACCATGCTTCTAAAGGTGACCAATGTCTATGACGTCACTCCGACCATCACGGCACACAGTATGACACTGCCAGAGGGGACACCCGTAGGAACCAATATTGGTTCTGCCTTCACTGTGGTCGATGGGGAGGAGGGAGACTCCTTGACGTACGCTATTTCTGGTAGGTTAAGAAAGTCTTTGGAGCCGCTATGGTATATTTGTTTTGCAATAACAGTTGAAGGAGTCACTGCATGGTGGAAACGACTGAATGAATAAAAGCAACAGGACCCTTTCCATGGTCATAAGACATCTCTGCCAAAAGCTCAGTCGACGTTCGCAAAATGATGAGTGTGTCCTGCACCATTGGTGGCACTTTTCAAAAACACTTGCAAAGGCAAGTCAATTGTTTATCTGAAAAGAATCAAGAGAACGTATGTTACAAATCAAAATCGTGAATTACATAAATTTTGTCACGTTTTGAAAGCTTTACTCAGGCCTTGAATGTTGTAGGCTTGACCAAAAAGCCTTTGAGCAAGAGTTTTATGACACTCTGTAGATTGTACCTAAAACATTGTAGATACCAAGACTGGTGCTGTTTGAAAATTGCTCGACATAAAGGGAAAGTTGACTATTGGAAAGTTGAAGTCTTCCCTCTTGCCATAAAGTCTTGTGGAGAGTTTTTAGTCGCTCTGGATCTTTATGCATAGACCTCACTGGTCACAATTATTTCTGTCTCAGGTGGGTAAATCAGTGAAAGGGAATTGGCTATTTGACCGTTATTGAACGATAACAGATCATCCACATACTTCTTGGCCTAATTCTCTTGTTTTGACTTTCGCAATCCGATCAGATTCACGTGCATGAACAAACCGGTCTTTAAATTTAAATGGTTTAAAACACATATATTTTGAGGAAACATGCTCAAGATAAGACAATTAATGACCGACCATGTTATAGGCTTTGATGCTTTCAGAAATAACATAAGCCATGTCCTACGCCGGAGGTGAACGTTACACGCGACCACCAAGTCACCGAATCTGTCTAACCGATACTTTTAGATAGGTACTCAAGTCATTGAAGTATGAATTCAGAGCCAACTGTCGGATCATGGCAACAAACGCAAGTGTTATTTGGAACAGACCATTTGATATTGTTCGGTTAGGTTGATTTTATCGAAAAAAATATCGTCTTGAAATAAATAAATATGCTTCAGATTGCTGTAAAGGAAAGGATTTGCCTGCCACAAAATTACACTGTTGCAAAATGTTTTTATTTAAAAGCAATTCAGGTTCATAGTTTAAAATATATTATAGCTGTAGCTGAACAAAATATCTAATCTCGATGCAAACGCCAGGGCCGTGCCTTTTGATTTGTTACAATTTTGAGAATTTATTTCTAGAAGTGATGATCTTAAAAAGAATTTCCTGGTACTAGTTCAACATGCACTCTCATTAACTCACGGGTTATTGATAGAACAAATTCATATTATTTCTCATAAATTACATCATTTGTGATTTTTGTATTTTTTTCTTATAAATAAATATTATTCATTCAAAACATTATCGTAAAGGTAAATAAACCATTCTTACCTACATGTAAATCCACACATCGCTTACGTTTGGAACACTGTTATTGACAATGTCCTGTTCTCGCATTCCCTCCATGTCGACCTTTGGTAACAAGAAGTCTATTTCAAATAAGCGCGATACGAGATTTTGGTCAAATCTCTCGTTCTCGCATTCTTACAATCGATACGTCGCTTGTTTCGAACTACGCTTAAGTCGAATTATGTTCAACTTGAAGTTACCATGTTAATGACATATTTCACATTAATCAACCTTTATCAAATGATTAGGGGTGATATAAAACATATATTTCCAGGTTCTCACTCGGACTTTTTATCCTGTGATTCCTCGAGTGGTCAGATCATCATCGCGAAGCTAATGGACTCGGAGGCCACTACATTCGACTTCAGCGGACTTGCACTGAGTGTTACCGACTTGGGCGGAAACCAAGCCACCTTGTCCTTCGACCTGACCATCTCCGACTACAACGACAACATTCCAACGTTTTCCCAGGACTACTATGAAGTCACCGTCAACGACGGTTCTTCTTCAGGTATTGTGAGAGATACTGAATCTTTCAGTGTACGACCCTACGCAGCAGATGATTTATGTGATAAGAGGGTTACGTTTACCATGATGAACACGAACCCTTCTGGATTTGATTGCCGCAATAGGCCACGACTGACGTTTAGTATAGTCAACGCTTTAGACACGAGCAAATTAGTGTGATGAGTCTGACATTAATTATACATATATACAGTGGCTGATGAGATAGAGATAAATATACAAACGCTGTCGTTATGTAAGTATCGCGTTGACGATGTCGTCATGTAGGAATAATACTTGCGATGTCGTCATAGAGGTATAAATCTTGCGCTGTCGTCATGTAGGTATAATACTTGCGATGTTGTCATATAGGTAATACTATAAATCTTGCGATGTCGCCATATAGGTATAATACTTGCGATGTCGTCAAATAGGTATAATACGTGCGATGTCGTCATATAGTTGTGATACTTGCGATGTCGTCATATAGGTATAATACTTGCGATGTCGTCAAATAGGTATAATACGTGCGATGTCGTCATATAGGTGTGATACTTGCGATGTCGTCATATAGGTATAATACTTGCGATGTCGTCATATAGGTATAATACTTGCGATGTCGTCATATAGGTATAATACTTGCGATGTCGTCATATAGGTATAATACTTGCGATGTCGTCATATAGGTATAAATTTTGAGCTGTCATGTAGGAATAATACTTGCGATGTTGTCATATAGGTATAGATCTTGTGATGTCGCCATATAGGTATAATACTGGCGCTGTCGTCATGAAGGTTTAATACGTGCGATGTCGTCATATAGGTATAATACTTGCGATGTCGTCAAATAGGTATAATACTTGCGATGTCGTCATATAGGTGTGATACTTGCGATGTCGTCATATAGGTATAATACTTCCGATGTCGTCAAATAGGTATAATACGTGCGATGTCGTCATATAGGTGTGATACTTGCGATGTCGTCAAATGGATATAATACTTGCGATGTCGTCATATAGGTGTGATACTTGCGATGTCGTCATATAGGTATAATACTTGCAATGTCGTCATGTAGGTATAATACTTGCGATTTCGTCATATAGGTATAATACTTGCAATGTCGCCAAATTGGTATAATAAGTGCGATATCGTCATGTAGGTATAATATTTGCAATGTCGTCATATAGGTATAATACTTGCGATGTCGTCATATAGGTATAATACTTGCGATGTCGTCATATAGGTATAATACTTGCGATGTCGTCAAATAGGTATAATACTTGCGATGTCGTCAAATAGGTATAATACGTGCGATGTCGCCATGTAGGTGTGCCACTTTCGCTGTATTCTTATAGGTATAAAAATTGCGATGTCGTGATGTAATACTTGCGATGTCGCCATGTAGGTATGATACTAACGCTGCCGTCATGTATGTGTAATACTAACGCCGTCGTCATGAAGATATAATGCCAACGCTGGCCTCATGACGGTATTGATACCAATGCTGTCGTCATGTAGGTATAATACTAACGCTGCCGTCATGTAGGTATAATACTAACGTTGCCGAAATATAGGTATATAATGCTATTGCTGGCGCCGTGCAGGTATGGATAACGTAAACTAATTATCCTGCCACGACAGACGTGTCAAATCTGCCGATATGTTACTTTGACGCCATACTTTACGCTTACCCACCGTGTCATCGTGTCAACATTATGCTGATCATTCCATGGACGTGATTATACCATATTTACCGTACCAGTTTACCAGCAAATATCTTAGAATAACGACTCACTCAATCTCTTAATCGCCCACCCAAAGGGATGCACACTGGCACCGTCCTGGCATGAAGTGATACAATACACCCAAGCAGCGATATAAGCAACCCTTACAAACTCTGTTTCAGGCGACATCCTGACGGTAGCTGTGACAGACAACGATGTTGCCAATCAGGGAATTTCTAATTCTATTTTCTCACAAGACGGCTCCACATCCGGGTTTTCCTTCAGTCTCAGTGGGAATACACTCAGTATCACCGCCGCGCTGGATTACGAGTCCCGGGAAGCGTACGACTTTAAGTACGTGTTGGTCCTGCAAGCTGTTGACAGCCCCCCTTCTGGGGACCCACTGACGGGGACAGCTGCTGTTGTCGTGAAGGTGAAACAAGGACACTCCTTATATTTCCTTTCATCATTTATATGTTTGTTTTGTTAGTTTTGTTAGTTTTGTTTGTTTGTTGTTTACGCCGCACTCAGCAACATGAGTGTACTCAGTAAGTAATCAAAGCTGGACCAGACAATCCAATGACAGACATAATGGTCGTCGATCTACGCAATTGGGAAACGATGACATGCATTAACTAAGATCAGCCGATCCCTTTAGTCGCCTCTTACCGCAAGCATGAGTTGTTGCTGAAGATAAATTCTTCGTATGATATATATTATTACAGTGAGTGATGTTGCTTTGCGTCACAGACAGCAATATATCAGCTATATAAGGACGGCCTTTATATAATCGAGAATGCCAGAAGTGATGGAGGCAAAATGTGGGGATTATCAAACTGTATCAATATTTTACTTTTGCCCGCAATATGTCTCTTAACGTGTGGGCCTGGCCCTTTCATGATATTCTATCAGTCTTGCTAAGTGTAGGTGTATTTGGATAGATTGAGCCTGTCAACGAGCACACACCGTATCTGGCATCTACTCCGTCTGGAAGCAGTATCGCTGAAAACACAGATAAACTGACCGTCATCACCACTATCTCAGCAGCTGATGATGACATGGGACCAGATGGTGTCCTCACGTACTCCATTGATTCTGTGACGCCAGGTAAGCCACGTGTAACCCTTTCCCTTCGAGTTTCTTTGGCACAGATTTAAAGGTTATAAACTAATTTATCATCCAAAAATGGGCTTCCGCGGAGATATCGCTTGGGTTAGATCGAGGGAAATCTTCCAGGAGATGTGAAATTGCATCACAATGCTTTGCAGACATCACCGTTACCATGACATCATAATATTAGGACATCACTAATCTGTGCCAATGATACTGTTTAGCTTTACAAAAGACGTTCAAGTTGCTGCATAAAACTGATTACAAACTAATAACGTTTCCCTTACCCTCGTGTCATTCGATATCAAATATATCAGCATCACCAAGCCTACATCAGCTGGCTGAAGTCGTCACAAGTCCTATATCACCTGGTTGTTGTTATCACCGAGCCTACATCACCTGGTTGTAGTCATCACCAGACCTACATCACCTGGTTGTTGTCATCAACAAGCCTACATCACCTGGTTGTAGTCATCACCAGGCCTACATCACCTGGTTGTAGTCATCACCGAGCCTACATCACCTGGTTGTAGTCATCACCAGGCCTACATCACCTGGTTGTAGTCATCACCAGGCCTACATCACCTGGTTGTAGTCATCACCAGGCCTACATCACCTGGTTGTAGTCATCATTAGACCTACATCACCTGGTTGTAGTCATCACCGAGCCTACATCAGCTGGTTGTAGTCATCACCAGGCCTACATCACCTGGTTGTAGTCATCACCAGGCCTACATCACCTGGTTGTAGTCATCACCAGGCCTACATCAACTGGTTGTTGTCATCAACAGGCCAACATCAACTGGTTGTTGTCATCACCAAACCTACATCAAGTGGTTGTAGTCATCACAAGGCATTCATCACCTGGTTGTATTCATCACCAAGCCTACATCAAGTGGTTGTAGTCATCACAAGGCATACATCACCTGGTTGTAGTCATCATCAGACCTACATCACCTGGTTCTAGTCATCACCAAGTCTACATCACCTGGTTGTAGTCATCACCAGGCCTACATCAACTGGTTGTAGTCATCATCAGACCTACATCACCTGGTTGTTGTCATCACCAAGCCTACATTACCTGGTTGTTGTCATCATCAGACCTACATTACCTGGTTGTAGTCCTAACCATGCCTACATCACCTGGTTGTTGTCATCAGCTGGTTATAGTCATCATCAGGCCTACTTTTTTAGTCATACAGGTTCATACAATTGTCGTCTTCTTCGTGAGCATTTACCATGTTCAACACGTCAGAGCAGATTATGCATGAATGTAAACATTTTATGAATCGTCAAACGTTTCCAAACAAGAACATCTGCGAAAAACATGTACGTATTTCTCTACCACAAAAAACCTCATGGTTATGTCGACAAGCCCGCTAAACCAGCCACAGTGACCTAACGGTGGTGTGATATTAATATCGATCTCACTGTAAGATAATTGTATGTCGTGAGACATTGCGATAATTCTCGGACGCTTCAAACTACAGGTGGTTATTTTGTTGACTCTTTGTATTGTGAAGATAAAGAACAACACGTCTTTCCTTTGCGTGTGTAGGCGGTCTCACGATACCAGTGGGTCCTGCTTACGAAACGCGACGCACATATTATCTGGATATACTGTCCTGGGCAAACAAAGAACATTTAAGCTAGAATCGGACACGTTTGGTTTTGGGTTTTGTCTATTAAGCAGTTGACATGTTGTTTGTTCGAAACGCACAATCCCGTTCCAATAGCTATAGTCTTCTATAATAAACCCTGTATCCTACATACGAATATTCGTTACAGTAAACTATCGTTATAGGAGAAATATTACAGCAAAACTTCTGAATATCTCGCAGGTCTTTTGTACAGCCTGTTTGTACAACACTTTCGATGTGACAACACTGTGTACTCCAGGCAATGCTGGAGCGCTTGCACTCAACTTTGTTTCAGTCACAAAGAGGGAAACCTTAAGTTTTTAAAGGTCCGCAAGTAGCTCAGTCGTCATCTTCCCTAGGCAAGGGAGTTAGCTGACAATAAAAGTCCACTTTCTACCCATGCCGAACTAGGCTTCAATAATGGAGTTATATTTTGGCTCGACTAACGAATCTATGCACACCCCAATCAAAGTCGCGAAACGAAATCGACATCCGGTTCGTAAACTGCCGTACAGAGTTCTTTCGATTGCAGGATTTGCAATGCATGTGAACCGAACACTTATCGTTTTTTACAGAAATAATCTAATCTTTCTTTTTTTATCAAGGTGCTCACGTGATTTGATGCAATTCGCGAAGTAAGACGCATTTTATTACAATACAGATCTTGATTAGCGATCAGATCGTCTTCACTGGGCTATTATATTTGAAGCAAACGCAAGTGATATGAGAGGTGGAATCTGACTGGTCCATAGGACATAGTTACAGTCAGTTGGAAGGTGCTACACACATGTAGGTCGTCAAAGGCACAACAATTCGATGTGCGGCGTGGTTCGAATCCCAAAGTCACCCTGGTTATGATTCGATGTTTGTCAGCATCATATATTTGTTCGTTGGTTTCAACAAAGTCTAGTACCTGCAATACTTTGTGCTTTCCTCCGACACTTAGCTTACAGGACACGATACCACCCAAAGAGGTGATAAACCCGTTTCACATACCAGTTTTTTCAACTTTAAATTCATTCATACTTATTCTCTAGAACCATAGGGGCGGTCGGGTAGCCTAGTGGTTAAAGCGTTTGCTCGTCAAGCCGAAGACCCGGGTTCGATTCCCGACATGGGTACGTTGTGTAGATCCCATTTCTGGTCTCCCCTGCCGTGATATTGCTGGAATATTGCTAAAAGCGGCGTAAAACCAAAACTCACTCACTCACCTAAGAAACATAGAATACTTCCTACCCAATTGTTCATGTGGACATTCTTGAAGCACAGGCATTACTTTTATATATGTCGTTATAAAATAGACACCTTTAACTTGATATTCAAATTTCATTGCATACAAAAATCAAAATTGAAAGCGACCAAACCTAATCAAAATTTAGCCTAATTCAAACGAATCATATAAAAATTGTTATAATCAAGCATTTCAATAAGCAAATGTCAGAGGTATACAACCACTAAAGTGCCAGGAAATTCATTGATCTTTTTTGGCAGCCTCGGGAACAGGTCTCTTCACTGTCGACGCCAGTACGGGAGAAGTAAAGGTCGGAGGTCAACTTGATGCAGATGCTGCTACAGGAGGCGTCACCAGCTACAGCGTCTCCTTCAGCGTCTCCGACAACGGTGCAACTCCCAAGTCCACCACAGGCTCAATCACTGTGTCTGTCACAGGCGTCAATGATAACAGTCCCTTCTTCGACCAGAGCGGGTACACTGTCAATGTTGATGAAGGTAGGGCTGTCACTGTGCTTGCACCTGCTACATCCGACCATGATGGAGATGCGCTGACCCTCACCGTACAAAGTGGGAACGATGATGGCCTATTCGTGGTCCAAGGCAGTTCGGTGGACCTTGCGGCAGCCCTTGACTATGAAACCAGCCAACACCACGTTCTCATTCTCAGGTATAAGTCTAATGATTCTCCCTTTAGTGTTTTTTTATAGTAATGTCCCGGCGGAGGACACGTCGAATCGGTTCCACGCAATCTACCCTTGCCTCACTTGGAAACCCGTGCACTTCTTTTCCAACCTTCATAATGTATAGGGTAGCCTAGTGGTTAAAGCGTTCGCTTGTCACGCAGAAGACCCGGGTTCGATTTCCGACCCGGGTACAATGTGTGAAGCCCTTTTCTGTTGTCCCCCGCCGTGATATTACTGGAATATTGCTCAAATCTGCGTAAAAGCATTCTCACTCACCTACATATGCGAGTATTACCAATAAGCCACCATTCCATTCATACATCGTGCAACATCTTCATCGCCGTGATGAGTCCTTAATGTTATTTTGTATACAGGGATCGATTATGCTCAAGTTAAGTTCTGGGGTATGATCTCACACATTCTGAAAATATATTACAGTGATAGACAAATATTGCCTTACTTACTTGGAATGTTCTGCACTTTTTGGATGAGCTTAGAAGCAGAGACATATTTAATCAATTCGATCTTCTTTGGAGAAGCTACCGGGTTTGCTCGTCCTCGAATTAGATACATATTCCTACCGGGAGACAACACAAAATTCCAAAATGAAAGATTATGCACATACCGTAACGTAAATAATATTGAAGATCTGTATCATTTCATCTTTATATGTCCGTCCTGAAAAGACATTTCGAAAGCAATACATACCAAAAAATTATGTAATTCGACCTTCTGACCAACAATTTATTCGCCTCATGGCAACCACAAATTATCAAGATTTTTAATCTGTTATGTTATATATAGAGCAGAAATGTAAAGAAATTAAACATGTGATTCTTTTTTGTAAAATGATTGTATGCACTTCATTCTTGTGCTGTATTGTATGCACTTCGTTCTTGTACTGTATTGTATGCACTTCATTCTTGTACTGTATTGTATGCACTTCATTCTTGTACTGTATTGTATGCACTTCATTCTTGTACAGTAACTGTATTGTATGCACTTCATTCTTGTACTGTATTGTATGCACTTCATTCTTGTACTGTATTGTATGCACTTCATTCTTGTAGTGTATTGTATGCACTTCATTCTTGTACTGTATTGTATGCACTTCATTCTTGTAGTGTATTGTATGCACTTCATTCTTGTACTGTATTGTATGCACTTCATTCTTGTAGTGTATTGTATGCACTTCATTCTTGTAGTGTATTGTATGCACTTCATTCTTGTACTGTATTGTATGCACTTCATTCTTGTACTGTATTGTATGCACTTCATTCTTGTACTGTATTGTATGCACTTCATTCTTGTACTGTATTGTATGCACTTCATTCTTGTAGTGTATTGTATGCACTTCATTCTTGTACTGTATTGTATGCACTTCATTCTTGTACTGTATTGTATGCACTTCATTCTTGTACAGTAACTGTATTGTATGCACTTCATTCTTGTACTGTATTGTATGCACTTCATTCTTGTAGTGTATTGTATGCACTTCATTCTTGTAGTGTATTGTATGCACTTCATTCTTGTACTGTATTGTATGCACTTCATTCTTGTAGTGTATTGTATGCACTTCATTCTTGTACTGTATTGTATGCACTTCATTCTTGTAGTGTATTGTATGCACTTCATTCTTGTACTGTATTGTATGCACTTCATTCTTGTACTGTATTGTATGCACTTCATTCTTGTACTGTATTGTATGCACTTCATTCTTGTACTGTATTGTATGCACTTCATGTATTTTGGTCTATGGCCTTTCATACAGTGATCATTGGAATTTGAATTTGAATTGAATTCGTTACGAATTTGAATATCAGTGATTCCTCAGACGGTTCTAAAATTTCTTTTCCCCTATCAACAAGATACACCAAATCATTTTCAACAAACCCTGTTTCAGACATAATATTTATGTACGAAAAATATGAAAGACAATTCAAATATATATTATCATTTGATAAGCAGAGGAATTACACTTTAAAGGTGCGCGAGTGGCCTGATTGTCAGAGGTGTCGTAATCCGCTGTGAAGAGTTGTTTCCACAGGCATACCAGGGTCCTGTGGTCGTGGATTCCACTCCCAGATTCTTCTTTTTATTGATGCTTGGATTGTCAGCAACCTTCCTCGTGGGTTTCAAAAAGGTGGTAAACGTCTGCATAAAAATGTAGTGGAAATGATAACTTAAGGGTCATGTCATCTCAGGTCAGACACGAGTCACTACAGGATCCGCAGGCGATGGGTTCGAATCCCAGATTCGCCCCAATTAGGAATCCGGGAATACCCGAGCTCTTTGCTGTCACCAAACCGACCAAAGGACCTGCATACGTTTGGCTTTCCTGCCATATTTAGCCGCTACTCAATGATATAGCTGAAATTTCTGTTTAAGACACTCACTCACTAACACACCATTACATTCGTGATTGACTCTAAATACGTTTCTTCACCAGGGTCAGCGATGGTACACATTCGTCCGATGTTCCGATGGTTGTGAACGTTCAGGATATTAAGGACGAGAGCCCGACCATCACGGTTGTATCTAACACATCTATGGCAGAAGAGCAAACTATAGGAACACGGGTATCTGGGGGAGTTGTCGCCTCCGACCCAGATGCTGCAGATACCCTTAGTTACACCATAAGTGGTGAGTGACCTAAATTTGCCATGATTATGTAAACCTTTTTGCAATAGTAAAGCATAAAATATTATTTTACAAATTTGGCACCAAGAGGAGGCAACCGGACCCGGACTTAAGGCGCGACGAGCAAACGCTAAATCACTACACTACCCCACCACCTGTGAGTGGTAAAGTCACACATATAAAAGTCTTATATAATATGTATTGAGGTTGGGTGAAATGGGGTTTAACGTTGCGTCCAAGAGTATTGCACTTAAATAGCGACGTGCATGTACGTGTGTGTATGTGTGTGTGGCTGTTTGTACAAGTCCGGACTAATGCCGATTTTATAGTGCTAGCCAACTGACATACCATACTGCAGCTGAACATGAATACCCAACTCAGACACAGCACACTGACCCCGAGTCCTTGTTTTAGCCCCTCAGACAGGCTGACAACAATTACCATCTTTTAACGTCTTTTGATATGACGCGGCTTGACATCGAACCCCGGACCTTCCGCTCTCCGGGCGGACGCTCTACCACTAGACCACGGAGAGGTTAATGTGCATTGAACGTCATTAACGGCTATGGGAGGCTGTGGATGTGTTCACTTTGAGTTCAATGTCAGATTGTGCCTCGATTATTAACCTCGGCGTGTGTCCACTGAGCGATGTAGGTGTTTTGAAACTGACACCTGCCCCAGTTAGGGCTGAAAACTCCCCACCCCTTCTCCCGCTCCCGAAAACCTTCAGCAATAACAGGGCGGGTGACACCATGAAAATTAGGCTTCCTACATTGTAACCAATGTGGGGATCGAACGCGTCTGTAACGACTGAGCTACCTCCCCGACGTAATAGTGAGACGAAGCCATGTGGTAGTACTGATAGTGCAGCGTTTATGCAGAAAGTGCGTCCAGTTCACTGCTGCTACATTATGGTTATCCAGGATCCGGGAGCACCTACCTCAACATTGACTCAGGTACTGGAGAACTGACTGTCGCCCAGAACGTGGACTACGACAGCGGATTGACACAGCTTGTCTTCACAGTAACGGTAACTGACACAACCTCGAATCAAGCATCTTAAACAGTAACCATCTCCGTCGACGACATCAATGACCTCTTCCCTGTGTTCAACCCATCTGTTTACGAAGTTGAAGTCACAGAAAACGCTGCTGCAAGTAGGTTCTGATAAGTTACATTGTGTCTATTTGTGTACCCTCTACTAGGCTGACCTCCTCATTCTCTTTCCTATGTCCAGTCAGTAGCATAAAAATATAGTTAAGAGTTTTGTATCTACATATTTTCCCCAAACCATGGGGCAGGTGATGGAAGTTAATACAAAACTAAATTTTACAAAGGTTCAAGAAATGGATTCCTTTAAATCATTGTCGGTAAGGTGAAATAAAGAAAGAAAATGAAAAGATAGGTTTCTCAAAAAGCATTTTTCATTTTCCTAGACACTGCACTGGCTGATCTGACCTGCTCTGATGGAGACACGGGTAACAACGCCTTGTTTGACGTCACGGTTGCCGGTGGAGATGGCGGAGCAGGTATCTTCAAGATGTCTGGACTGCAGCTCCTTACGGACTCCACCCCTGCTGACTACGAGGCTGTAGCAGCATCAGGCTACATGTACACCCTGGTCATCACAGCAGTGGACACACCAGACCAGGGGGAGGCCAACACAGGGACAGCGATAGTGAAGGTGACGGTCAAACCAGAGAACGAGTTCGGCCCTGTTTGGAGTAATCCAGTTCCTGATGCCAGCAGTAACTTTGCAGGAGCTACAGTCAGTGAGGGAGAAGCTCCGGGATACGTGATCACAACGTTCCAGGCGACTGATGCTGATCTTGAAGTGGATGGGGAGATCACATTCAGCACCACGTCTGTAACTGGAGGTGGGTTAAGAGTATCAACTTGTTTGTTTGTTTGTTGTTTAACGGCGCACTGAGAAATATTCCAGCTGTAAGACGGCCGTCTGTAAATAATGAAGTCTGGACCAGATAATCCAGTGATTGACATCATGAGCATCGATCCTCACAATTGGGAAATGATAACATGCATCAACCAAGTCAGCTCCGGATCTTCACAGATGGAAACAACTTGTACTGAGTTGGAATTGTTGCCTCATTACTCCCGTCCATTGCACGTCGTTGTGTCCTGACAGAATATGCAAGTCTTTCATTCGAGTCACAAATTCACTCCAGTTTTGATCCCTGATCTGCCTGCACCATACCCCTGCTTATGGCTGCAGCTGATAATCGACCAGAACCTGTGTAATCTGGCTTTCCTGGCTCTTTAAACAGAGATAAAACAATATTCGACGCGGTGCTAATCTCAAATCAAAAGTTATTTTATTTTCAAACATGACAACGTATCCATGATAATCAACAATAAAGATTATATTACTGAAATTTGTGAAAGAAATAAGCATCATGTATGTATTTTTATATTCCTCATATTTAAGGATGTATGGTTAAATGAAGGATGGCGAGCAAAAGTCATTGCTATGACGTAAAACATGATGTTTTTTGTTTCGTTTGTTTTTAACGCCCCACGCAGCAAAATTGACGACGATTTGTAAATGATCGATTCTGAACATCGATTCACGCTTTTGGGATACGATAACATGCATCAACCAAGTCAGTGAGCATGACCACCCGTAAGCACATGACAATCTTTGTGTCGTGTTACAGCTTCTGGAGCAACAGCAACAGACAAGTTCTCTATAGACTCCACAACAGGGGAGCTGACGGTTGCAGGGGCGTTGGACGTAGACGCAGGGACGAATGGGGAAGCCAGTTACACCATCGGGCTGAGAGCCTCGGATAGAGGGACCTCATCTCGCCATGTGGATGGGACTGTTGTAGTCACACTCACAAATGTCAATGATAACGCACCGTTTTACGACCAGACTGACTACACGACGGATGTGAGTGAAGATTCCAGTGTTGGGGCAGTTGTGGTCACCCTCGCCACCGATGACTATGATGGTGATGTGGTAAATCTGACTGTCGCAAGTGGGCGAGATGATCTGTTTGAGTGTGTGGGGAATGATGTCAGGGTCAAGGCAACTTTGGATTTCGAGACCGATTCTACTCATGTTTTGATAATAAGGTATGTGTGCTTGGATGTATTTGTGTAAGACTGGAAAACATTTTTCTCTGTACTTTTTTCTGCTTACTATTCAATACACCTAGTAGTATAGGTAATGATGACTACCGCAACTCCAATGGAGCCAGATTTATATACCAATTCCTATACTACAGTGGTAATTTTTTATGCAAAAACGGCGATGCGAACAAATGATCGTCATGGCACCTGGAGCCATTCCAACGATCTTCACGATTCTAAACTAAATTGTAATGAAAATATTCTCTATTATTTTTACTCATACGAATACCATTATTTTGAACAAAGTGATATTCAACATTTATACTAAGTTCTTCATTCATTTTACAAGGAGACCAGACTGTATACTCTTCTTTGCCATTGGAAAGAAACAATTGATAACCGTATTTGGATGGTTTGACATCACTGATATAATATATCCCTTGTGGTAATTCTCGCCATTTGATAATTTTGTCCCGGAGCATAAATGCCTCGATAGCTCTTTCAAGTTCTTCCTTTGTTGGCTTGTAATTTCCTATTATTATAGACTTGTGTAGGCATTCGTCTAAATGATTTTTTTATGTGGTGCGATCAAACGATGTATCCAGGATAAACAATCTATTTTTAATTTCCAACCAGTTCTTTGGTTTTGGCACGGAATAATTGATGCGCTTGTTGTTTTCCCTGTTATGTGAACTTTTTTTTTCTTGTCTTCACTGATGCCACTGGTCTTTCGAGAATTTGATCGAATCTCCTGCTTCATTTCATTGTATTTGGTTGACTCAATAACACATAGCCTGGGTCATCTGGCAGGGGAGCGACTAACACACACTTTCGTTTTGAGTGGATATAAGCCCCGAGTACGTTACCACTATTGATTATCTAAGTTAGATAATGTCCTTTACCCATCGTCAAATATGGTGGGGCAATGGCGATATTCAGTAGCCACTCGATTTTTGCTTCGATCATAGTCCATTCATTATCATCATTGCGAGGAAGATTGTATGAAGTTTTTTTATGGAAACTACTAACGTCACCATCATTTAAATCTTCTAGATTAGGTGTTGGTCCTGTGAATACAACTTCTTTCCACTTGTATACATTATCTTGTAAGTGTAAAGCATATAACTTGCCATCGGTACCATGTTTATCAAGTCCTTCTGTGTCTCCAAGATCAGAAAGCACAATAGTATTACATTGTCTAAGGTTATGTGTTCCAGGGCCTGAAGAATCAACCATTTTTTATGAGTGTCACACTAAAATATCCTATATGTACAGGTTGATGTTTTACATCTATTACAGAAACTTTGAGATCTGTAATAACACCTCAACTTTGTATATTGTGATGTTGAGAAAAATTCCGCTCTACCACTATTGTACTTTTCATCTTTGACTGGAATAGCTCTTAGCAGAGTTGAAGGACTTTCGATTTGAAGGACTTTCAAGTTGAATATTATCCGTTGTACTGATCTGATAAAGATGGATGCATAGCTCTTTATAGGGAACTATATAGGGTAATTTAATTCTATGCACTGTTATGTTGTTTAATACTTCTCCTCTGATAAATCCAAGTGTATTTGCTTAGTTCCTGTGAAGAATTATAGACTGTTCTCCACTGCTTAACATCAACACCCTATTCGACTCATTTTGTGTTAGACACGCTCCAGAAGGCTTAAAAAAATCATCATTGAGTGAGCATACGCTGTGATACCCATCAGATATAGTGTGCCACTCTCTATTTATATATATATATCTTATTATTATCTCTCAAAGCACTTATATTGGTCCACCGCGGGTAATACGTTACATCGCAGAGAGCAACTTCAAGTTGCCCAACTGAGTTATCAATTGCATAAAGCAGTTGAATGGACGATCATTTGTTATTCCCGGGAGTGTAACATACATATTAAATATACAAAGATACTATATCATAACTTAAATATGAAATCAACTTACATTACGATCCAGTCGATTTTAGTAAAAGCCTCTGGTGCTAAGTTTTTTGTTCAGTTTCCTGATATCTTTGAAAAATACAGGTTCGCAGCAACTAGCACCAAAATTTTGCATGATTGGTTCCACAATCCAATTCAATTTTGGCAAAACCAGTTAAACTTTAACATATGGTGTGCAACAACAGGATGTGCTGTATCTCTTTATGCTGCCGGCTTTGAACTAAATAAGTCTGTTTTATCATTTCATGTGTACTATCAGATTACTGAAAAGAGGTCGGCTTCTTCCGAGCTTTGCTCTCTCGAGTGACGAGTGGAGAGACGATCGTATGAACTTTAAGGGTGGTGTGACTTTCACCGTCCAAAAGGTTGAGCAACCACAACATGCTAAAAATGTTTGGGATGAATTTCTTTATGATAAAACAGAAAATAATTTACTAACCCAGGAGTTGTAAGAGTTAATGAATCAATAAGAACTTATGTATGGGCAATACACAGGAATAATTTGGTTCTGGGATGGCGCTCAATGCACTAAAACAGTTTGTTTCAAATGTAGAGGATACTATTGCTTCACCAGTTGACATACCATCTTTTATAAAGCGTTATCAAGATGTATGACAGTACGCTCAATCCAAAGTAGACTGCGTTTTTGGGGAGGGACTATACATGTCTCCGAGTAATATGGAACTTAAGATCGGCCAAGTGATAGGTTATAATAATAAAATTGTGGTTGCTACCGATAAACAAAAACCAGGTAAAAATTCAGATATTAACACTGAATTAATGACGCAAACAAACACAGGCGAAACAGGAATAGTCAAGCCAGAGTCATCATGAAAACCACATGTTTCACAGCCACAAGTTGTAAAACCACATATTTCCACTCAAGATCAACAACAAATCGATGAAAAAAGTACTTAGTAGGTGGAGTTGCAGCTGGTTTACTCATGATTTAGATAACTAGTCTTTAGCAGAGACGTACAACAGCCAACAAGTTTTGACTAAGCCAAGTAGCGGTCTTGGCTTATAAATTCAAGAGCTAGGATACAATACTCCCAATTATACCAGGAAGTGCAGATGTGGCTTTCCCAGTGAGCTTTCCCAGTGCTTCCCCTAATGTCTGTAAATGCCTTTTATCCACTCTTTTACACAATTTTTATCACAAGGTGTGCCACCTCGTACACTGCGGACACCGCGGACACCGCGGACACCGCCGCCCCCGGTTAACGCTAGAGTCAAAGTTGATATAATAAATACCAATGCAGTTAAAATACTAGTAATGGTTATCCCCTGTTCTCTGAAAAATGTTTTAATTTTTTCGGCCAGTGTTGTATCATCATTGAGGACTTGATCAATAGTGCCTCTTTATTTGTGGAAACTGTTTCGAAGCGGGCTGATCTTTCGTCTTCTAAGTTATGTAATCTTTCTGTAACACGGGGTCTGCTGAATTCATCGTCTGCCTGTTCAAGTTTTGTTTTCTCATAAGCTATATGCTTGTCGAGTTTATCTGGCTTGGCTATATTATTAATGAGTGACCCCTGCATTGTTTGCATTGCCCTGTCAATACCTCGTAATTCTCTAATATTGTACAAGGATGGTACCTGTAACGTGGAATTATCGTAAGTTTCCAAGATTTCTTTGAGTCCATCAATGACCTGCTTAGTGCATTGTGGTACATCTTCCAAATTATCTTTATCTATGGCAGCAGCTGTTGCACTGAGTTCAGTACGCACAGTCTGAAGAACCTTAGTAGTCTTCGCAGAAAGTTTTGCTTGTGAGTTGTCATAGTCTGCAAGACCTAATTCATTACGAATAATGGTGATGCCACTTCGACGCCCGCCTATCGTAGACAACGCTAGGGGTTTCCTAGTATGAGAATGCATAAGTTCAATATCCAGAGAGCAACGCAGTCACAATATTCCTTTACTATCTATTTTAAACTTGGAATAGTCACGACCAGTAGGAGGAACATATTTGTTTCCTCTTTTAAGACATTGTAATAATCATTAACGGTTGATTGCAAAAGTTCCTCGTTAAGATTCATAAAGCTGGTTTCATCAGGACCCTCCTCGACTGTACTAGTATCAGCTAGGTTATCTAGATTAATATCATCCATTTTTATATTAAACATAAGGTAACATAATTTCAATATAAACAATGTCTTCGCAATACGGATGCAAGTTAAATCCACAACGTAGACTTTGGAATCCAAAGGAGTCAAAGCAATTCGCCAGTCTGTAACTATAACTAATAACCCGAGTACCATTGATCAGATTCAAACACTTTTGGTTTGCTTTCCTAATCTCGGCACTCATGGTGTGTTAGTTGTAGGACACTGCCCGACTATCATTTACAATTAGTTTGACTTCTGATCACAATAACAGAGAGCTTGTTCAGAACAAAAAGAAAATCACAATTAATATTAGCGGTAATGAGGTTTTTAGTATTGACGACAGCGATGTACAATTCTGTTACATGGATCTCTGGAGAATGGCGAAAGAATGGGAAAACTTACTGTACCAAGGTATTGACACAAGCACTAATCGGAATTCAATGAGACTGTGTGTGGGTGCTGAGAATGCCAATGTCATCACAGAAGATCTGGCTGTTGCGAATGCATTGGGTAACCGATTCCATATTCCGCTCGATTTTGAATTACTCGATAGTCACATGCCATTTTGTCAAGCATCCCTAGGAGATAGGTTAGAATAGGAACTCACTTTTAATGACTACAGTAGAGTAATCAAAGCTGCCGATGATGCTCGCTATTCCATTGACAATATCTCACTGGAGTATGATATGATAACAGATCCTGAATTAGCCAGACAAATTCGTAACCAGTATAACGGAAGTGTAGCCAATTTGTATGATCGCATGCTCCTGCACCGAAAGATTACCAGGGACAAAAGTGATACGATGTGGAATATCAATCTAAACCTCCCTGCTAGATCATTGAAGGGTATTTTAATGTTGTTCGAGACCCCTTTTGAACCATTGTCCAGAGATACTGAGGAATACTATAACCCTGGTATTACAAAAGTCGAATTGACTGTTGAAGGTGTGCCTTATCAACTAAATAGTCAAGGCATGCGAGCATATCAACAGTGGGATGAGATTAAAAAACTCCCTTCTATAAGACGAAGCCCAGAAGTTAACGCGGTTGCAAAAGATCTGGCTCTTGGGGATGTATCACTGGCTGAATTCCTTACCACAAAGTATGCGCTATGGCTCAACATGTGAACCACAGATGATGACCAACTACACGGTAGTGGGAGGAGAATAGAAAATGCCAGTGAGGGTGTCACAATACAGATGACGAAGATCAACAAAAGGGCTGGTAAATTAAACATATATTTGTTTGTGATTATGGACGCGCAACTTAATATACAGAATGGAAGATTCGTGCAAGCAGTCTATTAATAATCTTTTACCTAACCGAGATTCTTTTGAGTAATGCCTACAAGAGAATGATGTTATGTCTACCAAGCTCAAGCGAGATAAAGTCAGAAAACTGTTAGCGGAAACAAAGCACTGTAAACTCGTATTAAAAACTGACCAACAAGTTGCTTATGCAACTGCTTAGCAACTACTAAGCAAAATATAGCAAATTAACGCAACTGCTTAGCAAATTATAGCAACTGCTTTGCACAATATGGCAAAATATAGTAAAAATATAGCAAAATATAGCAAAATATAGCAAAAATATAGCAACTGCTTAGCAAATTATAGCAACTGCTTGGCAAAATATAGCAAAAATATAGCATCTGCTTAGCAAAATATAGCAAAAAGCGGTAAATTTAACATTAGCAGTGATTATGTAATCATGTGGTTTGAAATCTTCATTCCTTTGCAACAGTTTATTATTTTGGGCTGTATTAGATATGCCATATTTCATTTTGTTGGACTTAAATATCGGCTAGGGTATTACATTAAAAAGATGGAATGTGACGAACTTATCGAACAACTGCTCCAAGATGAGCCAGAGCCTGTAGTTACAGATCAACAAAGAGAAAGACTCGCAGCTTTGGAAAATGCTGCAAATACTTGGGGGAAAATTATATCACTGAAAAAATTGATAATATGACCGATGAAGAAATAAAAAAACTGTGCGCGCATTACGAGTCTAGACTGGGAGCTAACATGACTAAAACAATAGGTTCTGCTATGGTACAAATATACACAGCTGTAGCTAGTACGTTTCTTCCTGTTCGCCAGAAAATCGCCTGTATTTATGCGAATCTCTCGAGAAAGACCCATTCATTGAACATGCTTGAAGTGCAGTAGGCTGTGAGTTTTAGAATAGATACGGAATGTTCTTGGCGCCGCTGACCACCACTTTAAAAACCGCATTGTCAATTTAAACATACGTGCCCACCTAATAATATAAATGGAGGTAGAAATACCACAAGTGATTGCAGAAACGCCAAAAGTGAATAAGGAAACACCACAAGTAAATGTGGAAACACCGCAAGTGAGATTGACTGAGATTCCTCAAAAAGTCGCAGCCGTTAGAAGGGGAGCGCTAGCGAGGAAGGCAAAAGCCCATACTGAACATAGTACAAACTCGAGTAAAACTTGGGCTCCCTGTGCGACAGGCGTTATAGCAGTTGTATGGTTGTTTTTTAAGAATGGAGAAGTGAAAACACAATCAGTCGAGGTTCAATTAGAGTTAAGCCCTCATGTAATGTTATAAAAGCATGACTACTCCAGTTGCAGATTGATAAAATGTTGGTAAAGGCAGCGTGTCATTCAGCTGTGGTCAGCGGCTTGGCCATTGGCTATGCGCACATAGGTAAAATGATTTCTAAAGCCACATCACCCAAGCTAAATTTTAATGGTTATGATATTGGTTTGATGGTCCTAGATCTAGGCCTGGCTATGGCTACTAAAGATATGCTAATCAAACAAGGGCTTATCCCAGAAGACATAATGAAGTAATTAAACATTTGAATATTTATAAACATAAAAATGGCATCAATTGCGATGATGGTCGGTGGAGCTATTGTTAATGCTCTAGCTTTTTTGGGGAGTAATTTTTTATTTTCTACTATGAGAGAATAAAATGCTTAAGAAATTGAAGAGGAGCGGAAACGGTATAATAAAGCATTAAAACAACTCGAAACAGCCCAGTCACAATGGTCCAGAAGAAGGACCCAGAGATTAGATTTTATTAATGATAAACTTCGTAAACAAAACCATTCAATTCAAACGTTTAAGGATGTTGAATCTGCAATGCATGAATATTTCCTTGTTTATGGAAAGACATTTGATCCAATTGACAAAAGGCAAACAATCATTCAGTTTTGTACACCGTCAGAGGAACAAAAACACAGAGAGATAGCATTTACAGCGTTGGGATTGTCCATCGTAGCTATTTTTAGCTATGCTATTACGCATAAGCCATGAGCTGACAACATTCTATTAATAGCGCTGAGTCTTATCAGCTATGAGCTATTAATAGCGCTGAGTCTTATCAGCTATGCCCTGGCAACACACTAGGCAACATAAATCATGAGCTATGTCGTGCTGAGTCTTATCAGCTATGAGGTGGCAGAGACTCGGCTGATTTGCATTTAGACAAATGATATGATAGGTGTATAACAACCATGAATCTGTGTAGATTTACACTCTTTGGAAAGCCCATTATCTGTGGCAGACGATGTGTGAAAGATTTTTGTGGAATTCATGCTTACTACGTTAGACAGGGAAATATAGACTATACATGTTCTGTATGTGGGATAGGGGTCAAAGGTCGTTACTGCTTATGCAAGAAACATGGCACTGATAACATCAGGAACCAGATTAGTTACGCTAGGAAGAGGGATTACATCAACGAGAGGAATAGGTTGGGGAGAATACGTGTTTAGATATATGAAAAATAACCATTTAGACATTTGACGCATTTTGCATATACCATTACATCACAATGGTTTTTGTCAGAGAGTTGAAGGCTTTGGCAAAACAGCGTGGTCTACGTGGTTGTGCTCGAATGAGAAAAGGGGAATTGTTTACCTTACTCGGTTTGAAATACAACAAACCCCAGACTGTTAGAGAACTCAAAGCTCAAGCAAAAAAAAGTGGGCTGAGAGGTTATTCTCGAATTTGAAAAGCTGAATTGATTGCTTTACCGAATGTTGGTAAATATCTAAGAGTTTGGAAGATGGATATTAATTCCAACATGGATGTTAATGATGTTAAACCCATCGTATCAGGCAAAATTAATGAGGAGTTAGATGATTTAAATAGTATAAAATACCAGCTAACGGTTAAAATGTCATTGAGTAAAAATAATGCAGACGATAGTGCTGAATATAGCGAACAGTATTTCAGGGGTAACTGAGAAAAATTCGTACCAAATTTGATGAATAAGACAAAATATATAGTTCACTATAGGAATCTCCAGTTATATCTATCACTAGCCATGAAACTAAAGAAAATACAGAGTTCCTATGTTTGATCAAAGACCTTGGATGGAACCCTATATTAGGCTGAACACAGATTTAAGAAAGGTGGCTTCAAGCAATTTCGAAAAGAAGTTATTTAAGCTCATGAATAACTCAGTATTTAGTAAAACTATGGAGAATCTAAGGAAGCATGTTGATGTTAAATTGGTCAGATCTAATGAGGAAGAAAGACTCAGGAAACTTATAGCCAGTCCGGCTTTTAACAGAAGCAAGATATTTGATAACGACTTAGCCGCATTACATATGCAGAAAAGTAATATAAAATTCAACAGACCGGTGTACGTAGGCATGAGTATTCTTGACTTGTCAAAACACTTGATGTATGACTTTTATTACAACGAACTTAAGAATCAATACGGCGATAGATGTGATGTGTTATAGACCAACACAGATTCTTTGTTGATGGAAATTCAAACCGAGGATGTGTATAAAGATATGGCAGAAAAAATAGATATGTACGATACAAGTGATTACCCTAAAGATAATCCATTACACAGCGCAGTAAATAAAAAGGTATCAGATAAGATGAAGGATGAATGTGCTGGAACTTCTATAGCAGAGTATGTTGGATTAAGACCTAAGATGTATTCTATAAAGAAGTCTGATAATGGGGAGATAAGAAAAGCTAAAGGTGTGAAGAAGTATGTGGTAAAAAAGCATATCAAACACGAACAGTATAAAGAAGCATTATTCAATGGTAGAACATTCAAACACGAGATGAACACTTTAAGAAGTGTCAATCACAGGATATATGGATTAAGAATGAACAAGACATCATTATCCCCCTTAGATACAAAGAGATGGATTGATAAGGATGGTGTAACTACCTATGCTTATGGTTCTGGTGGTAATACTGTATCTCTTGGAACTATGAGCAACTCTTCTCGTAAAAATTCACTGCCTGTTTCATCTTTAAGATAATAAAGAATAGGCTCTCCTTCTTTCATAACCAACCAACTAATGTTATATATCTTAAGTGACCAAATCGAATCGGTTGCAAGGCGTTGGCCTCCTTCGAGTTCACCAGGCTGGTATAAATATCTTACGATTACTCTACCTGGAAGTTTTTGTTCTTTGCCTCTCCTCGGTGCTGAAGATTCAGAAGTCACAGATTTAATTTTAATCGCATCGGATGGTTTCTTCCCAATTAATCATGTTACTTCATTATATAGCACTGATACAACTGCTGATAATCGTGTCACCCATTCGGTTGATCTTAATCGTTTTATTTCAATCCGATACTGATATCCAAACAAACGTTCAGCTAATGTCTGGTTAAATCTTTCAACAATAGCTTGGCTACGGTGGGCCTCTTTCGCCACGCCTTATTGTGACATCGTGCTTTGTTAAAAGTTTAGTTACTGATTCCATAAACTCGCGACCAGGATCGTCTTGAAATAACTTAGGCCATTTTAATGGTCCATGTTTATATATGCAGCTCAGTGCATTAGCTACTTCGAGGTTAATGGCTCAGCCTCCTTGTAGTGACTAGCCATATCCACTACGGTTAAAGCGTATTTATATGTTTTGCGACTTACCTTATCATTTGTCACATTGCTTGTTTCTTTAACTAATCCTTGGTTACATCTTTAGATACCTTAGCCGCAGTGTCTAATTTTTTTATTGCCCCTATACCTTTCCAATATCCTCACGGGCTATAGTAAATCCATTATTAATTAATATTGATGTTTCTTTTAATACGAGTCATGACAATCATTGAATCGCATCATCGTTTTTGCATAAATAATACCCCTGTAGTATAGGTATTGGGGTATAAAGCTCAGATGGAGTTGCAGGTAGAATCACCATTACCTATACTACTCACCTGGAGTATTCGGGTAAGAGTCAACGACAAAGTAACCCTGTATTAGTATTATTAGTATTTGCAGATTAAAATAAAAAATGCAGCAAAGAGGGTTTGGGTGATCGTGGCACAGTCAGGCTGGTTAGGCTCATCATCAGCTCAGGGCCCTTGTGAGCTATCATTATCATTTTCAGCTTAGGTATGATCTGCGATTCTTCAAAGGACTTCTGGATTTTCATGGTGATAACTAAGCCAGAAAAGGCTGCTGGTTGTTGATATTAAAACCCCTATCGCTTTTACCCCTTTTGTTTGAAGTATGCTTTTAGTTTGGTTGTTTAAAAGATTTTGTCTCAATGTGCTCGGTATAAAAATCTGTTTTCAGAGCCAGTGACGGTGTCTTTGAGACCGATGTCTCTGTCCAAGTGAACGTACAGGACGTCAGTGATGAAGATCCTGTCATCACCATGGTAACAACTGCCACCATGGCAGAAGAACAGGCACCAGGAACCGGAGTGTATGGGGGATATCTTGTCACTGACCCTGATGCTCGAGACAATCTGACATATGTTCTCTCTGGTATGGAGAACGATTCATAGAGCACATGATCATGATATAATCGGAATTGTACAGTTGATTCTGCTTTAAGTAGAGATTTCTTATGATTATGGAAATGTCTTAGTCGCTTTCATTTATTGCACTACAATACATGCCAGCTATTCTGGTCATTGTATCCGTGCAGTATTTAAATACTGTTGAGGGACACACACAACAAACGTATCAAACCGATACATGTTAATTGGAACCTTTGGTGACCCTCGGTCATGAGATATGCTCTCTCTGGTACACAGACTTTCATTGATATACATGTAGCTGAATGTTTTACACGTTACATGCAACGTGAGGTGGCGATCATGACTCAGTATTTGTTAATTAAATGCATTTTTGTATTTAGACCTTCCATTCGATATTACACCTGTAACTTAATAATAATCTACATCTAAAATTTCAATCACAAGATCATTTCTGGATGCAATGTATCTTTGACTCTTTTCATAACAGGAGCTGACAGCGGTTACCTTAGTATTGATTCTGCCACTGGGGCGTTGTCAGTAGCCCAGAATGTCAACCGAGAAGGAAGCAGTGGCAAGACACAACTGGACCTCACTTTGACCGTCACTGACCAGGGTGGTCAACAGGCCACTCAGGCTTTCTCACTCACAGTTGAGGACATCAATGATTTGCCACCGGTCTTTAATCCTTCAGAGTTCACTGCTGAAATTACTGAGAATTCAGCAGCAGGTATGCAGCCTTTCATACAGTCAAGATGTCGAACTAGCCGAACAGAATTGATCGTATTGACAATGTAACTGCTATTACCATATAAGAGGGACATAGGAGTAGTCTTGTGGTTAAAGCATGCTGGAATACACAAGCATGCCACACATGTGGGTGTGTGAAACATGTAACATAAGCCTAAAATGTTGGTTTTAAGCTACAATTATTTTCCAATGCAAGTGCTTTTTATTGACCCATTTCACTGATTTCAGTGATCCATTTATATCATTTTCGTTACAATTTTGCCTTTTACTCCCAATGGAATCTGTTTCGGTTGATAACCATACAGGTTATTTTCTGTCGTTGGCGTTTTATATTTGCTGTTTTATTCTAGATGTGTCGTTGCTGGATGTAATATGCTCTGATGGAGACACTGGCAATAATGCCCTGTATGACATCACGGTTGCAAGTGGAGATGGTGGAGCAGGTATCTTCAAGATGTCCGGACTTCAGCTCCTCACGGACTCCACCCCTGCTGACTATGAGGCTCTCGGTTCATCAGGCTACATGTACACCCTGATCATCACAGCAGTGGACAAGCCGGATAATGGAGTAGCAAACACAGGAACGGCCATTGTGCGAGTGACAGTGAAGCCTGAGAATGAGTTCGACCCTGTTTGGAGTAATCCAGTTCCTGATGGCGGCGGTAACTTTGCAGGAGCTACAGTCAGTGAAGGTGATGCTCCAGGGACTGCCTTGACAGCCTTCACTGCAACTGATGCTGATCTCGGCGACGACGGTGACGTCACCTACAGCATTGCGTCTGTCACTGCTGGTAAGGAATATACTATCAACATAGCAAAATGCACGTACCCTTAAACTACGTGAAATTTTACATAAAACACTTGAAAAAAACACATTACAAAGTTCTATTAAATCAAAATCGGCCTCTTTCTTAAAGTTGGTCATATCTATATATGGATATTAATTATTTGTATATGATGGCATTTTTTCTGACTCCAACATTGTTGACATGAATTCCTTTACTGATCATCAATCTGTCTGTCTGCCATTCTCTCTGTCTCTCTGTCTGTCTGCATATCTGTCTATCTGTTAGTGCATGCAATGTATATGATATATATATATTCAGTGTGTTCAACTATTTCATTACCCTCTAACAGCATCAGGAGCTTCATCACCAGACACATTCTCCATAGCCCCCACAACAGGAGAATTGATGGTGGCAGGAGTGTTGGATGTTGACGTGGGGACAAACGGAGAAAGTAGCTACACTATTGTAGTCAGGGCATCAGACAACGGAGCAACAGTCCGGACCGTGGATGGTAACATTGTTGTTACGTTGACAAACGTCAACGACAACGCCCCGACCTTTGACCAGACTGACTACACAGCTAGTGTGAGTGAAGCTAGTGTTGCTGGGACAGGGGTGATCACCCTCATCACTGATGACTATGATGGCGATGCAGTAACTCTGTCTGTAGCCGGCGGACGGGATGACCTGTTTGAGTGTGTGGGACATGAGGTCAGGATCAAAGCCCCCTTAGACTACGAAACAGATACATACCATGTTGTTACAATCAGGTATTTGCTATAGTTGTCTCTCTGTATCACAATTGTGGAACTCTGCACATGAATATGTATACAAATTCAATTCAGCTAGTCAATCTATATTAATAAAGTGCTAGAGGCCAATGGCCCATTCTACAGTTGCATCATTGCTTGAGAGAGTAACATCATACATTGGAACATTGATATGCATTGTTCATACAAATGATTGTCTTATTTGGGTTGATTTATAAACAAACTTTACAAGATTTTTAACAGTTTCTGGATTTTTTTACATCAGTAAGTTGTTGGATGTAATGTTGGATATAAGTATTCTTTGGGTGGGTGGGTATATACAAACTCCTGATATTGTCATAAACATAACACAAATACAAACTGTCACTCATCCTCTATGTACTTTGTTTGGATAGAAGGCATATTCTATCTGACTTTACTTCTTTATCATATCTACCAGTATCAATTCGAAGCTGCAGCACGGAATTATTAAATTGAAATGTCTTTAACAAAGAATTCGAGACCAACGGACAATGTGAAAGAAGCATAGGTTACCAATTTAGAACTAGAAATGTATGCCAATCTTGCTCGTAGGATGATTTCAGTCTATATACGAACTCAGATATAAAACCAGACACATATATACATCTTCTTGTTGCCAGATATATCCCGAAACCAAACCTTGATAAAATGTTAATTTTAGAAGACCAGTTAGTCTTTCCATTTACACACTAATAAACTGTTATATTACTTCACATATCTGTCGTCAGGTATAGTAATTATTTTACATCAGTATTTAACAGCCCTTTTATAGACAAAATCAATTGAAAATCGCAAATGCTATAACTGATATTGAAGGGTTAAAACACATTATGATACATTCTACTGTTTGTAGGGCTAGTGATGGTGTCTTTGATGCCGATGTGCCCCTCCAAATCAACGTCCAGGATGCCAGCGATGAGAGCCCTGTTATTGTGATGGTTGCTGCTGCATCTATGGCAGAAGAACAAGCATTAGGAACAGGAGTATATGGAGGATATATTGCCACTGATGCTGACGCAAACGACACAATCACATACGATCTAAGTGGTATGAAAAACCTTTATAACCTTAAACGTGTTTTCACGGAAAGATGGAAGTGAGGATTATATAAAATGTATTTATTCTTTGTTCAAGACAATTGACAGACTATATCAGACCACATATTAGGATTTCGCCAGGGCCAAACATAAAATCCATAAACATATTGGGTTAAAAGGGGCGGTTGGATAGCCTAGTAGTTAAAGCGTTTGCTCGTCACGCCGAAGACCCGGGTTCGATTCCCGACATGGGTACAATGTGTGAAGCCCATTTCTGGTGTCCCCCGCCGTGATATTGCTGGAATATTGCTAAAAGGGGCGTAAAACCAGACTCACTCACTCACTATTGGGTTAAAGAACTTCATGTTTGAAGGTTTTAATGTTTAGATAAAAGGATACAAACGCATTTCCAGAATCATAAGAAAGTTTTACTGAAAGCAGATTCCATTGTACGATTCATACTACTCATATATCATCAGCATGTGTTTATGAATCGTTCTAAAGGCGATCACGGTATGAGTACAACTGCTATTGCAAGACTATGCGATAGACGTACACAATCCAAAAACGTTGTGATCAGCTATGGATGTTTCAGTGTATTTTATTTAATGGGTGTGGTACTACTGACATGATAGTCACCTGTGTATGAATCGTTCTAAAGGCGAGCACGGTATGAGTACAACTGCTATTGCAAGACTATGCAATAGACGTATACACTCCAAAAACGTTGTGATAAGCTATGGATGTTTCAATGTATTATATTTAGGTGGTGTGGTATTACCGACATGATAGTCACCTGTGTTACTCATATCCACACTTCAAAGGTGCTGACAGCAGCTTCCTGAACATTGACTCTACCACTGGGGAGCTGTCGGTGGCACGACACGTCAACAGGGATGGAAGCAGTGGAAAGACCCAGCTGGACCTCATCTTGACCGTCACTGACCAAGGAGGGATGCAGGCCACTCAGGCTTTCTCCATCATTGTAGAGGACATCAATGACTTGACACCGGTTTTTGCTTCTTCAGAGTACAGCGTTGAGATAGTGGAAAATAGTGCTGCAGGTGGAGAATGGTGTTTTTCTTACAACTCAGTGAAATTACGGAGACGTGTGAACCATTTATTACGTGTTATCAATGTATAACTAATAAAGAAATCGATTCTCTAATCAGTAATATGAGGGCACGGGTGTCCAGACATCTAAGGCGCCGCAATTCCATTTGCAGAGTTGCATCCTTTAAACACACCAGAAACCCATGATAGTGGATGGAAATCCAGGTTCGCCGTGATTATGTTTCTAGGTTTGTAAGCACCATACACGTGCTCGATGGTTCCACCAGAGTGGTAAACGTCCAAGACCTGCATCACTTCGGTCTTTCCTCCTACACCAAGCTGACACGCAGTGATATCAATGGAATACTGTTCAAAGCAGCGTTAAACCAAACTCACTCATTTAGTAAAATATGACAGAAAAAATAATAACCTACAGAACAAAGCGTATTGCAGCTGGACCATTCCAAAAGGGATTCTTAGCCCAATGACTTGAGCGCTATGACAATAATAGTGCTCAGATAGCTTTCTTGCGACGCGATCGTGGTCACTAATATATTCTGTATATTCTTTGAATATGTCATTGCTTTTTAAACAAGATTAAACTTTTCTGTAATTAAAACAAAACACAGTTGATTTCAATTTATCGTAATAGATCTATCGTTGTTGGACCTGACCTGCTCTGATGGAGATACGGGTAACAACGCCTTGTTTGACGTCACGGTTGCTAGTGGAGATGGTGGAGCAGGTGTCTTCAAGATGTCCGGACTTCAGCTTCTCACGGACTCCACCCCTGCTGACTATGAATCCGTCGGTTCGTCAGGCTACATGTACACCCTGGTCATCACAGCAGTGGACACGCCTGACCAGGGGGCACCCAATACAGGAACAGCTATTGTAAGGGTCACAGTGAAACCTGAGAATGAGTTTGACCCCGTATGGACATCCCCAGCTTCTGATGGGGTTGATGCTGTAGACATAGATGAAGACTCTGCTCCTGGTGCAGTGATATCAGCTTATCAGGCTACAGATGATGACTTGGGTGTCGACGGAGACATCATCTACAGCATTGTCTCTGTTGTAAGCGGTTAGTAACATTGGACATCATACATCGAAGCGCTGCTGTAACTACAACTCAATCACGTTTGTTTGTTTTGGGGGGATTTTTTTCTGGTTTTGATGGAGGTCTTTTGGTGTTTTTTGTTCTTTTTTAAGTAGGGATTAAAGCTTTCCCTGGTCAAACAAGATAAATATTCCCCTACGTCACATGTGTAGGGCCCGTGGATAGCCTAGTGGGTTGCTCGTCACGCCGACGGTGCGGTTTTCTGGCGTCCCTCGCAGTGATAATGCTCGAATATTGCTACTAGCGGCGTAAACCTATACTCCCTCACTACGTCACACGTGTAACGCACATCTCTTATCTTCTACGCTGAAAAAGGGCAAGAGTCTTGATTAAATGTGGCGTAAAACCCTATACATATTCACTCGACATTATCGGAACTCAAGACTGACTGTCAACTGTGTTCTTCTTCAATTCCAAACGATGTTTTTCAGTTCGAAAGGCGTCACTGGCGAAAACATTATTATAATGTTAAGAAAGGAATTACTCTCACATTGACATTAAGTATTATTGATATTGACAACTAAATAGACAAATCCGTGGCGAACATACATAGATATAAGTGAAGGCATCAATTATGCTGATGGTTACGTTTTGTTGAAAACAATCATTTCTCTTGCCTTGATCTTATTTTTATAGCATCATCTTTATATTTACATTTACGCTATACTCCGTTTCATTAACTGTACATGATAATGGTAATTTGTGGCCTTTTATTGCAATTTCCTTTCAATTATCAGCATCAGGTGCAGATGGCTCGGACAAGTTTACAATAGATGCTGTGTCAGGAAATGTGATGGTGGCTGGAGAGCTTGACGTGGACACCGCCACTGGTGGAGAAGCTAGTTACACTGTCAGTGTTAGGGCTTCAGATAATGGGGTGACGCCACGCAGTGTTGACGGGAGCATCACTTTCACACTGCTAAACATCAATGACAATGCACCTACATTTGACCAGTCAACATTCCAAGCAAACCTCAATGAAACCAGTGCTGTGGATACAACTGTCATCAACTTCAACATCCAAGACCATGACGGTGACGACGTGACGTTGTCTATCGCCAGTGGACGGGATGACCTGTTTACGTGTGACGGACATGACGTCAAGGTCAAGGCTGCGCTGGATTTTGAAACGGACACAGCGCACGTTCTTGTTATAAGGTAATATTGAAAAGACATAATATGTCTCCCCTTGTAGAAAAGGGACTTTATGGGTGCTTGGATACAATTGTGTTGTGACGTCATAAAGAAAGACGTTTGACGTCAACTTACTTCCGTAAAAATCGCTATGTAGATCTATGCGGTCTTTACAAAAAAAATTATTTTTCTCTTTTTAGGTCGTAATGTAACACATTATTTCAAAACATGTCAGCATACATGTCTACTTTCGATTGATTAGTCATTATATTTAAATTATAACAACAACAGTGATAATTTCAAGTCTGAAAATGCGATTTTGCAGAAAATTAGTCCAAATGTTTGATACCAAGTATCTCTGTAATAAATATGATTTGAAGCCTGTGCATTGTGTTCCTGTTTTCTCCAAGGCACTGTATTTTTAAAACATAATGAGAAGTCAAAATGTGATTTTTCACCCATATGGCCTCTTTTATTATGGTTGGTCACATATACCACTACGATTTTTTCGGGTGTTCTTTAACCTATTTCGAGTATTTTGATATTTCATTGTCAGTATGTTCGTCGTGTTTATACTGACGTTTTATGTGTGTTTTTTCATCACTATTAACACTGAATTATGACAAAGTATATCCGCACTTTAATTTTACAGGGCAAATGATGGTAAATATAACACAGATGTATCACTGGAGATCAATGTTGCTGATGTCATGGATGAAGCACCTATCATCACCATTGCAACTACAAGCTCAATGGCAGAGGAACAAACAATAGAGACGGCAGTGGATGGAGGCTATGTTGCCACAGATGCTGATGCTGGGGATGTCCTGATGTACGCCCTTTCTGGTATGCTCTGTCCCTTTATGTTGGGTAATACCCTGTCTGTATCAGCTGCACCTCTTTATCTCTACATCCAGCAGTGATCTACGCTAGTGTACACTCGGTATACACCTAACCATAATATCTGCCCCATTAACTCAATGTTGAAGACCTATATGGCACAGGATGGTGATACTTATGACGCGACATATTTTCTACTTGTATTTGTAGTTCCCCCGTGAAGATCCGAGTTAAAATTGGTCTTCAGCAACCCATGCTTGTCGTAGGAGGCGACTAACGGGATCGGACGGTCGCTGACTTGGTTGATACATGTCATCGTATCCCAGTTGCGTAAATCGATGCTCATGATGTCAATCACTGGATTGTCTGGTCCAGACTCGAGTATTTACTAACAATTCGGTTTATGAATTGCCAATTCCTTTATGTTCCCGATATTCTTTGACTATCGTTTAGAATATACTTGGTTGTCGCAAAAGCCGACTAAAATGAGAACATGGGTCACAGTGTGTGTCCTTGCATCTTGACGTATACATTCATGTTCATACTTGTCCCAGATGTCTGTATATATAGGCCCATGATAAAGCTGGAATATGTGTTTGTTTGTTTCTTGCACACAATATTCCAGCTATGTGACGGCGGCCTGTACATATTAGACTGTGGACAACACAATCCAGTGATCGATACTGTGAGAAACGATCCACGCCGTCGGTATATGATGACACACAACCAGCTGGGTCGTCGAGCGATCATTTTGATCGCCTCTTACGACCATCATAGGTTGTTAGGTGCCTATTCTAAATCAGAATGGAATAGTACAGCTGGAATAGTGAAATTACTGAAACATGTGAACCATTTATTACGTGTTATCAATGTATAACCCTTAAAGAAATTGATTCTCTAATCAGTAAAATATAGGGACACGGGTAGCCCAGGTGTCTAAGGCGCCGCGATTCGCTGTGCAGAGTTGCGTCCCTTGGGCCCGCCAGAAACCTATGATTGCGGGTTCGAATCCCGGTTCGCTCCGATTATGTTTCTAGGTTTGTCATCACGATACCCGTGCTCGCGGGTTTCACCGAAGTGGTAAACGTCTGGGACCTGCATCACTTCGGGCTTTTTTCCCACATTAAGCTGACACGCCGTGATGTAACTGTAATACTGTTAAAAGCGGCGTTAAACCCAACTCACTCACTAACTCACTCGAATAGTCACATATTCTTATTGTCTGGGATATTACATAAAGATTGGGAATTTTGCGTTGTGAAACAAGATTCACTCAGTCACTCATGGCTCAGATTGTGAAAAGAATTGCTTCATCTGCAGGATCCGACAGTGGTTACTTCGCCATTGATTCCACGACGGGAGAGTTAACTATGGCACAGAATCTCGACAGAGATGCAGGGAAAAGCGAAGCCTCTCTCACCCTGACTGTCACTGACCAGACTGGACTTGTGGCCACCAAAGATTTCACCATCTTGCTTGTGGATATAAACGATCTCCCTCCCGTTTTCAACCCGATAGAGTACTCTGTTGAAGTCATAGAAAATACACCTCCCGGTACGTTTCTTTCAATAATGCTTGATTTAAGCATTGTTTTTGTATTTTCCTTATCCTTTTGCGTGATATCTTACGAGTATTGGTCATATTAGAAGATTCCTTACAGAATACCTTCAAGAAGACATGTTGCCTAAAGTTCTACTTTTGGGAATCCCACTCCTAAAAGTACTCAGCACCTATAATAATAATTGTTTCTATTAAGTTGAAATTAATACAAAACAGGCGTGAATTGTTGAAACAGTTGATAATAGTAATGATGTAATAATTTTGGGACACAGGTCTTTGGTACTGCAATTTGCTGTTCAGAGTTACGGCCCTTCCCTATGCCAAGATCCGCTGATGTAATGTTAGAATTCCTGATTCTTCCTGATTATGCCCTTCGGTCTGTAAACACCATACCTGGGCTCACTGGTTTCGCCAAAGTTATAAACGGCTATGATCTACGCAACTGTGGGGTTCACCCTAAGACCATGCCTTTACTGAAATAAGATTCAAAGCAGTATAAACGAGCCAAAAGACTGGCAACCTTTTCTTCACCATAAATAGAGAGTGTTTCTTTCAACATACTGCCCTCATGTCTCCAAAACAAAGTATACTATTGTATTGATGATTCACTGATTAACCTAACAAGATCGATCTTCTGGGGGCCTCATACCAAACTACGTTAAAAATGGTACTTGTTGTTACCCTGTATGGAGTTTTGCTTCTGATTAATATAAGGGGTAAAACAGTTCGTCTCAGAGTCATATATATGTGTCTGAGTGGTGTATCCGTGTTAAACTCATTGGGCTAGCACTATAACCGACATAAAGCCGGACTACTACAAGCAGCCACACACACACATGTGCAATAATATTGAACTCCACCTTCACCTTCACTTTCACTTTCACCTTCACCTTCACTTTCACCTTCACCTTCCACATAGTGTTTACATAATCCTTTCAATGCTTGTGATATGATGTTCTTTGGTATATGGGACAATTACGTCGTGATATAACTGGGATACTGTTCAAAACGGCGTTAAACCCAACTCACTCACTCAAAGGATCCGGGTTAGAATTAATCTTCAGCAACCCAAGCGTGTCGTAAGAGGCCACTAACGAGATCCGGTGGTCAGGCTTGGTGATTCGATTGATGCATGTAATCATATCCCAATTGCGTAGATCGATGCTCATGATGTCAATCACTGGATTGTCTGGTCCAGGTCGATTATTTAGAGACCTCATATAGCTCGAATATTGCTGGGCGCGGCATTAAACATCAAACAAACAAAAATTTATAGGACAATTTATGATTTGATTTCAGATACGTCTCTGTTGGACCTCACATGCACGGACAGTGACGATGGAAACAATGCTGTATTTAATGTCGTTGTTCAACATGGAGATGACGCATCTACAAAGTTCAAGATGAATGGTCAGCAGCTTCAGACAGATAACCTGTTGGACTACGAATCTGTGGACTCGTACACCCTGGTCATCACAGCAGTGGACACACCAGACCAGGGGGAGGCCAACACGGGGACAGCGATAGTGAAGGTGACGGTCAAACCAGAGAACGAGTTCGACCCAGTGTGGACAGGACCTGCTTCAGATGGAAGTGGAACATTTACCGGGATAAGTTTGACAGAAGATGCTATTCCTGGTAGTGTTGTGACGACGTTCGCTGCCACTGATGATGATGAAGGGAATGATGGTGTAGTCACCTATAGCATCGTCTCAGTCACTGCAGGTAATCAGAACTCTACATATACAATGTACATATTATATTTTCACCTTATGGAAACACATTTTCACACTGATTATTTGAGCAACTCGAACACAAGCTGCACAGTTACTTGCTCATCCTAGAACACGTGACAATGAACACATGGCGGGCCCCATTTGCAAATAACTTTGTGACATTTGCCTCTGAGAGAGTGAATATTAATACAGTTGTGAGAGTAGTGCGAGTACCAAATAATATCTTTTTATACATCCCAGGGAGCTGAAATGTGTTTGTTTGTTGTTTTACACCGCACTCAACAACATTCGGCGGTATGTAAACACTCGAGTCTAGACCAGACAATCTTGTGATTGAAATCATGGGAATCGATCTACACAACTGGGATACGATGACAGAGCTCAACCAAAGTAGCAAGTCTGACCACCCGATCCCGTCAGTCGGCTCTTATAAGCATGTGTGGTCGAAGACCCGGATCATCATGGGGGAACCATACATACAAGCTGAACAGATCTTGCGTTATTAGTATCAGCAATATTTCCCATTATAGATTTTATAAAATCATTTATTGGAGCTATATAGTATCTTTAGCTGTGTCCAGTGTACACTAGCTTAGATCACTGCTAGATGAGGACAGAACATACCAGGCAGAACGTTAGTTAGGACATCCCCAGCATCAACGTCTGTGGCAACATGTCCTCCGCTGAATCTGACCACTCAATCCCGTTAATCGCCTCTTACCACAAGCATGGGTTGCTGGAGACAAGTCAATGGGATAGGGAACTGAGAATGCACAGTCACTGTTTCGTAATATTGTCCTGCAATTTGAGCACGCCCCTCATTCATATGGATCCTGGTGCTTAATTTGTAGCATATTATCATACGAACGCCTATTGATGACACAAAATCATAGAGTAACAAATAATAATATGTATACAAGATTTAAGAGAGGCACGAATTACTAAAAAGAACTTCCTAACTTTAGGAGAAAAGAAGTACTTAAAACTTGCATGCGGCATCATAAAACGGTCATATTGCCTTTTGTTTCTGCTTTTACTATCACGTACAATTGAGGTTGAAATATTCAAATCAACAATTTTCTGATTCAGCTTCTGGTACAACAGTTGCTGATAAGTTTTCAGTCCTTGGCCACACGGGAGATGTACTGGTGGCGAGTCCTTTAGACGTTGACTCAGGAACAAACGGCGAGGCGAGTTACACCATTGTAGTGAAGGCATCGGACAACGGAGCCACGGCACGCTCTGTAGAAGGAACCATCACTGTCTCTCTGGACAACGTCAACGACAACGCTCCTGTGTTTGATCAGACAGAGTACCAGGCAGACCTCAGTGAAGACAGCACTGCGGACACAGTTGTCATCGCCTTCAACGTCCAGGACCATGACGGTGACGCTGTGACGTTGACTATCTCAAATGGACGCGATGATCTGTTCGCGTGTGACGGAAATGACGTCAAGGTCAAGGCTGCTCTAGATTTCGAAACAGATACCTACCATGTACTTGTAATCAGGTATGTTCAACAGGCGTAGAGCCTTATTTATATGTTGAAGATGAAAACATACAGTTATTGCCTCAAATGTATTATATATACATGTAAAAGATGTGTATTTTCTTCAGGGCCAGTGATGGAAAGTTTGAGGTTGAGGTTTCACTTCAAGTAGATATTGTTGACGTCATCGATGAGGCACCTGTTATCACCATGGCAACCACAAGTTCAGTTGCAGAGGAACAAACAACAGGAACCGGAGTGTATGGAGGATACATCGTCACGGATGCTGATAAACTAGATATCCTCGTCTACACTCTGACTGGTTAGTGACGTTAAAGAGTTAATCATTCTAAATGTAAGATATATCATATAATGGGAGGCGATGGGGTAGCCCTGTAGTTAACGCGTTCGTTCATCAAGCCAGGTTCTAGTCCCAAACTGGTTCTGTGTAAATCCAATTCAATGTGTTCCATGTATTGATGCAATATTGCTGATTTGAGTGTACGACGTCCTCACTGAAACTAGGACATACATACCCATAGTATGGAATTGTTACGCTTCGTTTAACTTACATATAAACACATACCTTATGAAAACGGATGATTCAGATTTTATTCAAACTTATTATTGTTCAATCAGTAAACCATACAAAAAATGTTGTCCGGTGTAATTCCCCAGTTTGACTTGTACCATAGTATTATCTTCCCGTGTTTTTTCAAGTGAACATTTGACTTGCCTGTGCATATTTGTGACGGTGCCACCTTTTCGCGAACAACTGGTATCATAACAATTTGATAATGATTCATAAACACATGTTCATGATATAGTCGGAATCGGACAATGGGAATGTTTTTTTGTCGCTCTCATTTCAAGACATCATGTGTCGGAATTCGAGGTTTCTGTACTGATGATATACAACGTTAGGAAGCAATGATATATTTGTAGAATCTCTGTAATCACTTAACACTTAATATGTCCTTTAAAGGAGCTGACAGCGCCTACCTCAGCATTGATTCAGCAACAGGCGAGCTGACAGTTGCCCAAAATATCAACAGGGAAGGGACCAGTGCTAAGTCAGCCCTGTCCCTCACACTGACCGTCACTGACCAGGCTGGACTCCAGGCCACCCAGGACTTCAATATCACAGTTGAGGACATCAACGATCTCCCGCCAGTATTCAACCCATCTGTGTACGAGATAGAGGTCACAGAAAACACTGTTGCCGGTGAGTGTCAGCCCCGTTTCATGTCTGATATGTATGTCCCTGGAAATAATTTAATTGGCCCCATATTTAGCAACACATTTAGATCGGATGCTGTAGGATAGAATGCGTGGTAATACTTATCTAACCGACATAGACAGCAGTAGCAATGATTACATATACTACGGACACTGTTTATGATGTAAACTGCTGGGCAATAGAAAGTTATGTTTTGTGGTGGCTAAAATGAAACAAACAAGAAACGGTTATTTGATGTCGATGTATTTGATACGGGTAAGATAGTTGCGTTTTGGACCTAAGTTTGCAGTGTTTCTGTGACTGTTTCAGCCTGGTAACGTTTTGATAACGTTTGTACTGTTTTTTACAAATCCCCTTTTCAAGTGTATACTTTCTCATCAAGTATGTCAATGCCGAATTAGTTTAAATTACATTGACGTTTTAATAATCTTTGTGTAATATATTCAGGTAGTAATTCATGTGGTCCTCACTCAATCACTCACTCACTCACTCACTCACTCTACCAGCATAGCTCTGATATATCTCAATATCATTCACTTCAGACTTTAACCTGCTGGAGCTCACCTGTACTGATGGAGACGCAGGCAACAACGCCGTATTCGCGACGTCATCGGCCAGCGGGGACGATACAGTCCGGAAGTTTCAGATGGTGGATCTAAAACTACTGTCAGCTGATAATGCTATTGACTATGAGAGTCTGGAGGCTTCAAACTACATGTACACCCTCATCATCACTGCAGTGGACACGCCCAATGATGGGGAGGCCATGACAGGAACAGCAATCGTCAAGGTCATCTTATCTAATATGTTTGACATGCGTCGTCCTTTGTGTGTTCAAAGCAATATTGCCCCCAAATATCGTAATCAAATGGGGGTCTTGCGTAGCAATGTACTTATAATTACTCATGATAGCGTAAAAGACGACATGACTTATCCAGATATCACAACTCACAGGATGTCATGAAATAGCTGCTATATTGCTGTGGCAAACAATGATAGTTCACGTGGAAAACTGGCACTATTATTCTGTGCACAGTTATACTGAATGAATGGGTATGTTTTTACGTCGCTTTTACCAATACTCCAGTAATATCACGGCGGGGCACACGTTGTACCCATGTCGGGAATCGAACACGGGCCTTCAAAGTGACGAGCGGGCGCTTTTACCACTGGGCTACCCAACCTCCCCCACAGTTAAACTGGTGTGAATCACAATCAAAGAAAGTTTTGCAAACCTTTACTTTTATCTATTTCCTAATGTAAAATTGACTTCACGACTGTGAATTAGAACCAATAATCACAAACAGGAAAGGCAAACAATGGCGACTTTTTATTCGAACCAGCGGATCCTGGATTCAATGCATTGAACACCCTGGAGATAGATGTATAGATCATGATCAAAACTAAACATTCTGACCAGTTTGATCATGACAAATATATTTCGCACTATAAGTTGTCGACAGGCGCCCACATTCTATATGTAAATTAAACATAATTAATCCTATTTCGTTATAGGTGACAGTTGTGCCTGAAAATGAATTCGACCCGGTATGGACCGCGCCAACGTCAAGCGTTAGTGGTAGTTTTGATGATATTGTCATATCTGAAGACACATCAGTTGGTTCTGTTTTGACAGTATTCACTGCTACTGACAATGACAAGGCAGATGATGGCCTCGTCACCTACACCATCACAGGGACAAATTCAGGTACATGTATATTCAGGAAATCCTTCACAGTTATCTGATAGATATAAACTCCTATGTCAAACCCGTAGTGCTTGGAATAGTGAGTTGGGTTTAACGCCGCTATTAA
Organism: Haliotis rufescens; assembly: GCF_023055435.1. Taxonomy (NCBI): domain Eukaryota; kingdom Metazoa; phylum Mollusca; class Gastropoda; order Lepetellida; family Haliotidae; genus Haliotis; species Haliotis rufescens. The sequence continues at coordinate 36,705,443 of NW_025964334.1, forward strand.
CAGTATTACAGTTATATCGCGGCGTGTCAGCTTAATGTGGGAGGAAAGCCCGAAGTGATGCAGGTCTCAGACGTTTACCACTTCGGTGAAACCCACGAGCACGGGTATGGTGCTGACAAACCTAGAAACATAATCGGGGCCTTAGACGACTGGGCCCCCCGTGCCCCCCGTAGTGCTTGGAAGTCATTTTGACAATAATTGAAGGAGAACAATATTACATGATTGAGCACAGATTTAATTGTGGCGAAGATTTATGCAACCACAAATATATTTTGTGAAATGTCAAAACGTCATATTCGATTTTTTTATTGGCATATAGATACATCTTTGATCAGTGTCCTGCTTCCGTCATTATTTTCCTGAAATTTTGAAATTCCGTTATACTTGGAATTGTGTTGTTTTTTTACGAATATGAATAGTACAATTTTGACGTTTTTAGTTTATAGGTAAAACATATACACTAGGTGATAGATGAAATATATATATGTATGCCAGAGATCTGGTTGGACAAATCAATGTGTGGGCAATATATTGCTAACTAAGGTACCCGATACAATATATACAATACTATGCAGACCAAAAATGTAATGACCTTTTTTTCGGGAAGCACTTTTTTAGAAATTGGATAAAGCCACCTAACTCCGTTGTTTGAATGAAGGTTGTGGTTTGATTAATGATCAGGGTGATTGTTTGATTATTCCACAGCTTCCCGAGCTTCTGCTGACGGTATGTTCTCCGTTGACAGCCATACTGGAGAACTGATTGTTACTGGAACATTAGACTATGACGCTGGCACCAATGGCGCAGGAAGCTATACAATTTCTGTGAAGGCATTAGACAGTGGACACACCCTAAGAGAGGTAGCTGGCACTGTGACCATTACACTGACCAACGTAAACGACAATGCCCCTGTCTTTGACCAAAGTGAGTACCACACCAGCGTCGCCGAGGACAGTGGTGTTGGGGCGGTTGTGGTTTCCCTCATCAATGCCGACTTTGACGGTGATGATGTTAACCTGTCCATCGCCACTGGAAGGGATGACCTGTTCGAGTGCGACGGAAACGACATCATCGTCAAGGCTGCCTTAGACTTTGAAACAGACAGAGTTCACGTTCTCACAATAAGGTTAGTTGTTTCAGCACACATGCACGTAATAATATGATATTTCTTTACTGCTTCTTATTACATTCAAATATTTAGATATGATAAAGAGACATTCTCAGCATATAATTAAATTCATCTGGATCAATTACAAAACAACCCCCTTTTTTGTTATGAATCAGGGCATTTGATGGAGTGCATGAAACTGATGTGTCCGTCAAGATCGACATAGTAGATGTTATAGACCAGGCTCCTGTCATCACCATGGCAACCACAACTTCCATGGCGGAGGAGCAGACAGTTGGGACTCCTGTAGAGGGAGGATACGTCGTTACAGATGCTGATGAGAAGGATGTTCTTACTTATGTCCTAAATGGTATGTTGCATGCAGTATTAATCCCAATAAATCCGACAAAGTATGTTTGAAGATCACAATACATTATAATAATTTATACCTACATTTCAACTATGTTCTCCAAAGTTGTTTTTAAGTCCTGAAAACATTTTCCTGGTTCCTTAAATGTGCTCCTGTTGACCTATATATATTCTCCTGTCCTCATCTAATTTATTTTTCTTTCCATCCTCAGTGGCATTTTATGTTCTTCTGCTAACCCAAAGTAATTAACTATTTTAAACTGGATGGATTATATTTTGCTAACCAAAATATTTTTTTCCTTTCTTGACCTAATGATTTCCTTTGTTAACCAAAAGGTACACTACTTTCTTAACCTATGTGCCTTATACTTTGTTGTCCCAAAGCTCTTCTACTTTCGTTACCTTGGTGGGTCATACTTTGTTAACCCAATATCATCTTTCTTGATCTCGATGTTTCCTTCTTTGGTAACCCAAAGAACCTCTACGCCCTTGACCTTGGAGTGTTCTCCCTTAATGACCTACAGGTGTTCTTTCTTTACAAACACGTGGACAAACACGTGTTTTCATGGATATTCCCCTTTTCATTTCTTCAGGTGTTGACAGTCACTACCTTACCATCAACTCATCATCTGGTGACTTATCAGTTGCCACGAATGTTGATAGAGAAGGGACCAATGCTAAAACTGAACTGTCTCTCACCTTGACCGTCACTGACCAGGCTGGACTGCAGGCTACTCAGGATCTCACCATCACAGTAGAGGACATCAATGATCAACTTCCGGTTTGTGACCAGACTGTGTATGAATTTGAGGTCACTGAAAATACGCCAGGAGGTAATGCTACTTAAATCCTTGAAGCAAATATTGGTTAGGACAAACCATCGTCTTTCAGGAATTCGTGATTTTATAGGAGATCCATTTAGAGCAATAATACCTCACCAACAGTTAGGTCCCTTTGACGACATGTGTGTTGTGTAGGCATTACGTGTACAGGAGTCTATACTGTAGTTAAAGGGGTGTGTGGGGAGATGGGGGGGGGGGGGGGGGGGGGGTAGTGGGGGGGGGGGGGGGGGGGGTGCAGAGCATTCGCTCGTCACGCCAATGGCAGGACCGTGTTCAATTCTCCACGTTAGTGAAATATATTTCTTCTGTCAACCGCCGTGATATTGCTTACTGTGAGTGAGTGCGGTTTTACGCCGCTTTTAGCAATATTCCAGCAATATCACGGCGGGGGACACCAGAAATGGGCTTCACACAATGTACCCATGTCGGGATTCGAACCCGGGTCTTCGACGTGACGAGCGAACTCTTTAAGCACGAGGCTACCCGACCGCCAGATATTGCTAACAAAGTACTAAAAGCGACGTACATAGATGCTCACTCAGTCATTCATTCACTGTCGTCACAGAGGTTGCGAGGTTATTTTAGGATTAATTGAGCTCGTAACACGTAAAACGTGTCAGACGTACCATGACGCTTCAGTTAAGTTTTCAATTCATCAGTATCAATACTGAAAGCCTTTCATTGATTTCATCACATCCACTTCACACGCCTTACCTTTAATTTTCAGATACCGAGCTGCTGGATTTTGTATGTGTTGACAGCGATGTCGGCAACAACGCCAAGTTTGACCTAACACTGGCCAGTGGGGATGATACCGCCAATAAGTTTAAAACAGCCAGCTCTAAACTGTTCACTGACGCCACTGATCTTGACTACGAGGCTCTAGAAGCGTCAGGCTACATGTACACCCTGATCCTCACAGCAGTGGACACACCAGACCAGGGGGAGGCCAACACGGGGACAGCGATAGTGAAGGTGACGGTCAAACCAGAGAACGAGTTCGACCCTGTGTGGACAGGACCTGCTTCAGATGGAAGTGGAACATTTACCGGACTGAGTGTGAGTGAGGATGAAGCACCTGGATTTATGCTGACGACGTTCACCGCTACTGATGACGACCACAGTGACGACGGGGTGATCACATACTCTATTGTTTCCATCACTGCAGGTATATATCATGTATATATTCATAATTGTATACTTACGTTATTCGTCTTCTTAGTCACCAAATCTTGTCCTATATCATCAAATACATATGGTCCTTTACCAAATTTATTTTGTTCGAATCAAAGTACAAAGTGTTTTGTTTTAGACGTCAGGAAAGGAATCTCAACGTGTGACAACTGTTCAGGGATAAGACTCTGTGTGTGAGGATAAGCTGCGAAAACACCTGAGATCAATGCAATTAGTTTGTGGATTTTATTATTTTAGAGGGAATTATATCCAAACGACTAACTGCATTGCAATTTTTTGTCAAAATTAAAAAACAAAAGGCATTAGAACCAGGGAATTGGAACGTTTAGTCTGAAAAACATTGTGATTGGCATTATAACCTGAGAATTTTGCACTGCGGAAATCCGTACTGAAAATACCAATGCATTATAACCAGAGAATTTTGCACTGCGGAAATCCTTTCGGAGAATACCATGGCATTTGACCGGAGAATTTTGCACTGCGGAATTCCGAACTGAAAATACCAATGCATTATAACCGGAGAATTGTGCAGTGCGGAAATCCGTGGTGTAGCCTATGCTCTTGCAATACTTGATACATTATACATGATACATTACAGCCAATGGGGGTATGAAATAGTTCATTCCAAATGCAACTGCACTTCACTCTTTGAAGTTAAAAATGAAGTTGAACACATCTATCTCAAATTATCTTTACTCATTATTGACGCTGAGTATATTCCTCCTGTAGCTTCAGGTGCATTGGTTTCGGACAACTTCATCATAAATCCCCACACAGGAGAACTCATTGTAGCTGATGACTTAGACGTTGACTCAGGAACAAACGGCGAGGCGAGTTACACCATTGTAGTGAAGGCATCGGACAACGGAGCCACGGCACGCTCTGTAGAAGGAACCATCACCGTCTCTCTGGACAACGTTAATGACAACGCTCCTGTGTTTGATCAGACAGAGTATCAGGCAGACCTCAGTGAAGACAGCGTTGTGGACACAGTCGTCATAACCATTAACACTGAAGATTTTGATGGCGATTCGCCGACGCTTTCAATTATATCGGGTAGGAATGACCTATTTAAGATTGATGGAAATGACGTAGAGGTTAAGGATGCCCTCCTGGACTACGAATCCACCCAGAGTCACCTGCTGTACATCAAGTAAGTAACTAATATTTAAGAATATTTCAAGTCAATACGTATTCAACCCTGCTTTAATCAATGGTTTGACGACATCAAACGAAAGAAGGAGGGTTATCAACGTAGTTTGGCGAAAGCGTCGCGCACGAGTATGTTGGTGGTGACAGTTCTAATGAGTTAGAAGCTGATAACCCACGAGAATATCTGTTTATACTGTTTCTGGACAAAGCTAAATCCCCCGACCACACTCCCCACCTCCAAACCCCCACACTGTGACACTAAGGAAAATTTATATTTCCTTCTTTTATTTTCCCGTAAGGTGTAAGACAAATTCGTATCGAGGCAAGCACTTTCCACTTTAAACCAGCATAAGATCACACACAACAGTTAGAGTCGAACTGGCTCACTTCTACTTAAGATAATAACACAATTATAATTATTATAATTACAAGTATATACAAATATCAATAATTAAATGGCTCATATACTTAAAAGTAAATGTTATACGTTACATCCTACTTCAAAATGATGCTCTTTCTATTTTTTTAGTTATCAATAAAACTACGAAATAATCTCTTTAAGCGTCTCCTCCTAAGGATATGTTTCTATCTACATCAGCATAACCGTGTCCACGGGTATTCCAGGCTAGCTTCTTTGTCGTTTGGTATATAAACGCACAGCGAGGAGTTCGCTTGGGTATTGATATCCTGAGCTGAAATAGTTTCTATTTCTGTTTCAGGGCGACTGATGGTACGTTTGAATCCCGAGTCTCACTGCATGTTACGGTGCTGGACGTGATAGACGAAGCTCCGGTCATCACCATAGCAACAACAGGCGCCATGTCCGAGGGACAAGCTATAACCACAGGAGTGAACGGGGGGTTTCACCTCACCGATCCCGATGAACAGGATGTGCACATATATGCATTAACAGGTATAATCGTCCGAGGAGATAAGAGTGCACATGTGTTATTCTGAATGAGCCTGTGGGGATTACAAAAAGCCCGGGCAAGGGACGCAACTCTACATCTTTTCCAAGGCAAGGGAGTTAACTGGAAACTGGACTTCTAAAAACAGTTAACTTCCTTGCCTCGCGAAAAGGGAACCCAGCCACTCGGCTCCATGTTGCAACAAAGTAGTTGATAAAAATATACATTTAAACATTGAAAGTTGTAGTTATTTGGGATGTTTAACTACGAGTTATTTGAATTATTCGAAGGCGCTGTATAGCAATTACTTTAAGGCTTTGGGGAGGGGGAGTCTCTTAAGCAGCGCTTTTCGCTGTGACCTAGGTTGGAATCGCAGATTCACTTACGTTTCTAGATTTGTCAGCAATATACCCATTATTGAGGGTTTCACAAAGTGGTAAACGTCTAAGTCCTCGGGTTTTTCTCCACCATCAAGCTGACACGCAGTAAAATAACTGAATTACTGTTGAAAGCAGGGTCCACTCACTCCTACCACACTTTGGGCTTCATCGTAATAACTTCACCCATCGATATAGAACTGTACACTTTAACTGTGTAACGCTAAGATCTCAGGCTTTCAAAAACAATCCAGGCCAATAATTCACGTGACATCACATAATTCACGTTTCAACATTATGCACAGCCTTTTTAAGGATGTTAAGAAAATTACGAGCTTTAAACATATTTATCAAAAGTTAATAACGATGACTCCCTGAATAAAACAGGTGGGTGAAGTTCGGTATTTCTCACGCGTTCTCACAATCCGCACGTCGATTATCTGTTCCTTTTCTCCTAATGCTGATTGTCATATCTATCTTACTTTCGGATGCCACTTCATTTATCTGCGTAGTCTAGGTACATGTATGGGGAGCAACTTACTAGACACTTCCCTCTCATAATTCACGTTGTCCACTATATGACGTCATGAAGTTGCGAGCGCATACCCGAATCACCAGAAATGACGACATGCTAGAACAATGTTTTATCGTGAAATATGAGATAACTACACGATAAATCGCACAGAACAATGAAGATCGAAGTGTGGTTTATTGCGCCCCTCATGGTTTATTCTCCCTGCAGTGTTTCATTGTTCCATAAACAACTCCCACTCGTCATTTATTTCTGAAATAAACCACGCTTCGTTTTTCATTGTTCTTTATCGCGTAGCTGTCTACATGTCTTTATATGTATTTGTCTCTTCTGCAGGTGCACACAGTCACTACCTGAGTATCGACGCGGGCACCGGCGACCTATCTGTGGCGGAGCATATCGACAGAGACGGGGCCAGTGGCGTCACGGAGCTGACCGGGCTGACACTGACCGTCACGGACCAAGCCGGACTCCAGGACACAAAAGATTTTACTGTCACAATAGTTGACGTCAATGACCTTGCCCCTGTGTTTGACCCAGCGGAATACAGTATTGAAGTCACCGAAAATACTGCTGCCGGTAAAGTTTATTCGCATGGCCCCTTTGATTGTGGGTTTCGTCCCGACTATGTTTATAGGTTTGTCAGCAGCAAACCCGTGTTTGTGGGTTTTCTCCAAAGTGGTAAACGTCTGAGACCTACATCACTTCAGGCTTTCCTCCCACGTGAAGCTGACACGCCGCGATATAACTGGAATACTCTTCAAATCGGCGTTAAACCCAACTCGCTCGCTCGCTCACTCCACTGGTAAACAATAGCCTATGAAAGCGCCCTGAAACGTATTCACATAAATAGAAGGTAAAACAAGAAATTATAACTCAAATTAATGGCAGAGGTGAAAACATGTACTGTATCACTTTTACAAACTGAATCCAAATTACGACGAGTTTATACCTGTTCCCGTTCAATCACGCCAAGCATGAAGAAAGTGTTACCCAGCTGGTCAAAAAGTTCTAAGCCTAACAAACAAAACCAACAATTGTGAAAGTGTTTTTAATTGTATTTGTCAACATATTCTCCCTACTTTTCAATACTCTTCTCATGTCGATAGTGAAGCTTTTCAATTCCAGTCAGGAAGAAGTTTTCTGAAGCCACCCTGAAAAACCCATTCACGGCAGCTTTGAGGTCATCGTTGCAATGAACAACTTAAACAATGTACTACATTGACTGGTTCACTTTGTTATGGCCTATAGTTGAAAGTTAGTCAGGTTTAGAACGTTTTGACCAGCCCTCGTATTAAGCCAAGACTCCAAGCGTATAGTCTGAAGTGACCTCTGTATGATGTAGGGTACTTGTAGTACAAATTGGGTATGTAAGTTAATATGTGGAGAGGCCCACAATATGTAGAAGTGGAATGTTTTACTGGTTTGCCGTTTAATGTCGTTGCCTGGTTTTTCCAGGAACTTCCCTCTTGGACTTTCTCTGCACTGATGGTGACTCTGGCAACAACGCTGTTTTTGTCGTGGGTGTTGGAGATGGCGACGATTCTCAGCCAAAGTTCAAAATGTCTGGTCAGCAGCTTCAGACAGATGGTAACCTTGACTACGATAGTCTAGAAGCATCAGGCTATATGTACACCCTGGTCATCACAGCAGTGGACACACCAGACCAGGGGGAGGCCAACACGGGGACAGCGATAGTGAAGGTGACGGTCAAACCAGAGAACGAGTTCGACCCTGTGTGGACAGGACCTGCCTCAGATGGAAGTGGAACATTTACCGCCATCTCTGTGAGAGAGGATCTAGCTCCTGGTGATGTCGCAGTGACTTTCATTGCTGTTGATGACGATCTCGGAGTTGATGGGGATGTTGCATACAGTATTGTGTCTGTCACGGCAGGTAAGTTGATTTTTCGTAAAATTTGACTGCATGACCTTCACTGTATAATTTTTATATACCCTAGGGACATAGATAGTGTTTGCTGGTTACCATTATATATTACAATATTATGTATTAAACAATATAAAACCATTACATTTCGACAAAGACGTAGGTAATTCCGACAGAACACGAGAAACGTAGCAATGAATTACAATCAAGAACGTAGCCTGTCATTATCGGAAGGTCATCACAATGGAGTAACTAACTACGGACCTGGGTTTCGATCTCACACACCAATTTGATACCAGTTATCTCAAATGGGTTTCTCACCCTCAGGTGTGTCAGAAAGAATATTTCACGCGGCACTCACCAATATTTCAACTTCAACACGACGGTCTGTATAGCGAGTCTGTGTCAGTGTCGTGGCAAATGGTTGATAGCATAAACAACGAATACGTCGTTATTGCATTTTGTAACACCCGATTCTCATCGTATGCGACAACGAAATTATTGCGTTCCTTGGCCATTCCATGATCTAGTTTTCTTTGGATCGAATCCCATATTTACACCTATTATGATCCCGTTCCCGTCGCGTTTAAAATGTCAATTTCTGAAAGTTCTTAGAAAAGAAATTTGACCTCGGGTGGTTCACATACAATCGGTCGCTAATTGCGTACGACCTGCCCCCATTCAGTTTAACTAACTTGTTGTTAACACAGCAGCGGTGAACCCAACTCACTCACTCATTATTATCTTTCTGTAGCATCTGGAGCAGATGGAGCTGATAGATTCTCGATAGATGCAGCGACAGGGGGTCTGCTGGTGGCAGGCAAGCTCGACGTGGATTCCGTTACTGGAGGGGAGCCCAGCTACACTGTTGTGGTCAAGGCTTCGGACAATGGACAAACACTGCGCGAGACACAGGGAACAATAACTGTATCACTAGAGAATGTCAACGACATCGCACCTGTGTTTGACCAGACGGATTACGAAACAGCCGTCGATGAAGACGTCGCTGTAGGCGTCGTCGTGATGTCTATGGTCGTTGTTGACCACGATGGTGACACTGTGACGTTGTCCATTGCCAGTGGACGGGATGATCTGTTCATGTGTGACGGATATGACGTCAAGGTCAAGGCCACTCTGGATTTCGAGACGGAAGATATTCATATCTTAGTCATACGGTGAGTGATGTTGGTCATGTTTAACTATCAACGTTCATAATCTTTTCATTCACGCACAGACAGACAGGACACAGGTTGTTATCAAAAGTATTGGTAATTAGGTGATTTTGGTTCCAGTGTCCTTGTTTTCGTTAATTCCCTTTACTTAATCTTGGGATCAATCACCAATCAATTCAGCCTACGTACATGTAATCAGTAATCAATATTTCGCAACTTTTATAAAAAATATAACCCTTGACTTATTTGCATATTAAGTGTCAACTTGAAAATTTCGTGAGTATCGTTCTAGGGTGTATTACGATACTTTGAAACACTTTTAAATACAACACAGTCGTGTTTTAATGCTTTTGTTTGAGATTTAATCATAAATTCGATCGTATATGGTATTAACGTTCAAATATTAATATTTAGCTTTTTTCATACCTGCGCTATAGTTGACATGATGTCACGTTATCAATACCAATCTAATGTATTCATTTCTAAAATCACTCAAGTAATGTCAACATGTTGACAAAGTTCAAGATATCAATAAAAGTGCTGATTATTATCTTAAAATCATATTTATTCGCAACGTAACTTCGAAACAAATTCAGAATATGTTCATAACGGTATTTCAAAACAAATATAAAGAAATACTGAAACACACCTATATCAACATATCGTTATTTTGGTGCCCTCAGAGCGTCAGATGGCACATTCACTACGGACTTCACCATCCACGTCAGCGTCAATGACGTCTTAGACGAAGCGCCAGTGATAACGGTAGAAGGGACAGCGTCGATGGCGGAAGGCCAGGTCATGAGAACAGGGGTGTATGGCGGGTTGAGCGCCAGGGATGCTGATGCTGGTGACACGCTTACATACTCCCTCAGTGGTGAGTCCCCCCGAACTGAGGAATACAGGCAACTCTCAAGTACTCATCCTCCATACAATCGATGTCCGTATTGAGTAAAGATCGTTTTGTCTTATAAGGAAGCTAGACTCGGACCTTTTGAGCAGTCAAGCAATCCCAGCAAGTGGGATCTAGTTAATTCAAAACCAGTATTGTTTGTCTCCTTTGTTTTACTTGTATATTATCGCAACGTTTTCCCTTTTAATGACTTGCGAATAGGCTGTCATGAAACACACTAATATGTTTGTTTGTTTGTTGGTTGGTTGGTTGGTTGGTTGGTTGATTAACGCCGCTATCAGTAATATTCCAGACTGCTAGGTCCCTCTTCTAACCAGGAATCACCCTGGCACATTATGTTTGATGTTACGCGTGTATGTAGAAATAGAAATTAAGGGTGTCCAAAAAACGTATATTTTTACCTCTTTCATAACCCCCCTTGGACTAAAGTGACATGTAAAATGAGTGACGATGAAATAAATTCAAGGAGAGACAGTGAGTGTGTGTTATAAGCAATTGTCCAAATGTTAGATGCTTCTGTGGTGTGATATAGCGGTACGATTGATGATTTTGGCAGACACTGTTAGGATTCCTGGTCAGAGTGAGTGAGTATGGTTTAACGCCGCTTTTAGCAATATTCCAATATAATAGCGGGGACGCCAGAAATGGGCCTCATACATTGTACCCATGTGGGGAATCGAACCCGGGTTTCCGGCGTGACGACCACTAGGCTACCCTACCGACACTGGTCAGAATACATCTCCAGTAACTAATGTTTTTTTCGAAACTGACGATACTCGCCGTCGTGATAAAGCTGCAATTTAGCTGATTGCGACGTTAAAGTATATTGCTAAGTACTCGTTGACTCACTGTGACAAACAGTTGTAACTTGTTGGTATAGTATTTTACTCTCCGAGCTCGACTTTCTCCCCTGTTTGCTGCAGGTGTGGACAGTGGCTACTTGGCCATAGACCCGACCACTGGCGAGCTGTCGGTTGACCAGAACGTGGACAGGGAAGGGCCTAGTGGGAAAACTGAGCTGTCCCTCACACTGACCGTCACTGACCAGGCTGGACTCAAGGCCACCCAGGACTTCACCATCACAGTTGAGGACATCAACGATCTTCCCCCGAAGTGCGACCCAGCGGTCTTCATAACGGAAGTCACTGAAAACACCGCAGAAGGTTTGCGCAACTCATAGAACATGTGTGTTTGTTTGTTTGTTGTTTAACGCCGCACTCAGTAATATTCCAGCTATATGATGGCGGTCTGTAAATAATCGAGTCTGGACCAGACAATCCAATGATTGACATCATGAGCATCGATCCACGCAACTTGGATACGATGACATGGATCAAACAAGTCAGTGAGCCTGACCACCCGATCCCGTATTCGCCTCTTACGACAAGCATACTCGCTCTTGCGACAAGAATGGGTTGCTGAAGACCTATTCTAACCCGGATCTTCACGCTTCATGTGTATTACTGTCTTCAGAACGAACGGAGTTGGGGTTGAACTGCGACAGTATTGGACGGGTTCGGGTGTGTGAAGGACTGACGGGTATGGAGAATGGAGAATTTACGTTCGGGGGTTGGGAGTGGCCGGGGGTATGTCGGGTTGGCAGGGAAACATGTAAATATTGTGGTACTCTATGTAGTCTTTTTTATTTATTATTTGATTTTTATTGATTATCGGGTCTTTTTTATGTGTAGTTGTTGTACCTTGTTTAAATTGTTTTGTTTCGTTGTTAAAATTTGTTGCTGTTGTCTTTCGGAGGGGACACGTTTCAACGCGCGAATGTATATGTGTGTCGACAGGGCTATATTACTTTTTTGATTTTATTGACAGAATGTTTACATAGCCATGGTTGACCTAGTGTCAAAGTCAACATTTTGTAAGAACGACTACACTGTAGACTTAATTACCCGACTATCATGTAACGTTTTTGTTTTCATGTTCGAATAAACATCTTTTAAATTTGAAGACCTCATTATGTATTTTCATCTTTTTCTTGTTTGCTGTTTAACAGATGTCGTCCTCCTTGACCTGACGTGCACTGACGACGACGACGGTAACAACGCCATCTTCACCGTGTCCATAGGCAGCGGGGATGACACAGACCCCAAATTCAAGATGTCAGGAAAGCAGCTGTTGACAAACAGCTACACGCTCGACTACGAGTCGTTGAAGGACAATGACTACATGTACACCCTGGTCATCACAGCAGTGGACACACCAGACCAGGGGGAGGCCAACACGGGGACAGCGATAGTGAAGGTGACGGTCAAACCAGAGAACGAGTTCGACCCGATATGGAGTGACCCGGTACCTGACGTCAATGGCTACCTAAATGATGTCACAGTGGACGAGGACGCTGCTCCGGGGACGGCAATAACGACAGTGACGGCGACAGATGACGACCAGGCCGACGACGGAGTTGTTGTTTATGAGATTACTTCAATTACAGTTGGTATGTAATTACTTATGAGTGAGTGAGTTGAGTTTAACGCCGCTTTTAACATTATTCCAGTTATATCGCGGCGTGTCAGCTTAATGTGGAAGGAAAGCCCGAAGTGATGTAGGTCTTAGACGTTTACCACTTCGGTGAAACCCACGAGCAGGGTATGGTGCTGACAAACCTCGAACCGACAATCATAGGTTTCTGGCGTGCCCAACTCTGCACAACGAATTGCGGCACCTTAGACGACTGGGCCATATGTGCCTTCGTTATTACGTTTGAGAGTAGTTATGGTATAATCATTTCTTGAACAATTTCTTATTGCCTACTATTGCAATCTGAAAAGTTAATACATAGATACCTCAACTATCGTATAACTTCCAATCTGAAGACTACATGGTTGCCAAACTACGTTGTTGCCAAACCTCTGAGGAACCGCCCATTTAAAAATAACGTGGTACCGTTGTCTTTGACTCTTTTTTACGGACAGAACACTTATTTATTTTTCTATGGAAGGAGAAGCCGAATATTTCTTTTCACAACACATTTGTTTCAGGATATCCATAATTTCCAACGACCATATACCCATTTTTGTTGTACGTTGTACCTGAGGCCAAAATAATATTTTAAACAATTTTCGAGAAACAAATTATTTTGAATTTCAAGTAACCTATCCTGTATGTATCGGCTGGTCAGGCTCGCGGACTTATATTTTGCTAAGTGTGTTTTATCATATGCCGACAACGTATGATAATATCAATCATCGGTTCACTGGCCCAGAAACGAATATTTACACGCCGCCGTCATATAGCTTGATTGCGGTGTTAAACATCAAACTAACAAAACAAACGGTAATATGTCAACTCTTAGATTTAAGCTATTCTATTGATATAATCACGCCTTTCAGGGATATCCAAAAGGGTAAAATATGTAATTATCAGCTTAAAATATGTCCTTATGAAAAGAAACATTTCAGTAGTTAATATATTTTTGTCCAAGATGACGGGTCCGACGCTCTGGGAACATTTGTCATTGGGTACGACACCGGCGACCTTCAAGTCAAGTCGGGTCTTGATGCAGAAGGAGGCATCACCCGCTATGACATTGCACTCCGTGCTGTAGACCTCGGCACCCCTCCAAAAGACGTGACTGCCTCCATTAAAGTCTTCGTGAACAACGTGAACGATATGGCGCCAGAGTTCTCAGATACGAAATACCAGACGTTGGTGTATGAAAACGTCACCGCCGATTCCGCCATCTTCACGTTAGCCGCGACTGACCCTGATGGAGACACGATGACGTTCGCGTTAGAAGAAACCAGTGACCTTTTCGTGGTTCGAGGAGATGAGGTTTTTATACTGAAGACATTAGACTTTGAGACTCGCAGATATCATTCCACTATCATTAGGTAGGTAAAACATATACCACTCAACTTTTGATAGGGATGTTTTTTTTCTATCCGTGATACACAGAAGTGATTCTCATATTATGTCAAATGAGCGATTGAGTGAGTATGGTTTTACGCCGCTTTTAGCAATATTCCAGTAATATCACGGCGGGGGACACCAGAAATGGGCTTTACACATTGTACCCATGTGGGGAATTGACCCGGCTCTTCGGCTTGACGAGCGAACGCTTTAACCACTAGGCTATCCCACCGCCCCCATATTATGTCACGAGTATATATACTTAGAATGACACATCTGATTATCCCTACCAAATGCTGAGTAGTATATATTGATGCGTAGTTACACTACATTAACCCATCCACTAAAAAAGCTCTTTTTTAATCGATGTATCTGAAAAACAACCACGGTGACCAAAACCAGGTAACGAACATGAATCGATTAAACATGTCTGACCATGACGTAAAACACAATAACGCATCTTTCACAGCGCCAGTGACGGCATTCACACCACCTACGTTTCATTCATCGTGAACGTCGGGAACATCATGGATGAGCAGCCCTCCATTACGGCGTCGAGTTACTCTATACCAGAGGGGCAGCTAATTGGCACCGTCCTTGGAGACGTCTTCACTATCGACGACGCTGACCTCGGAGACGTTTTTCAGTACACCCTTTCCGGTAGGTCTAATCAAAATGTTCAGAACAATACGAGTAATCAATTTTATTTATATTACTTTAAAACTAATTTATTGGAAGTGCTCGTGTCTTGTTGTTGTTGACCAGAGATATATATATTATGATCAAGGATCCACCCCGTCGAGTGACTTGACACGTCACCCAAATCACCGAGCCTGGCCAGATTATGATTTTCGTCACAGTTTAGTCGTCTTTTACCACCAGCATTCATGTAGTTTGCTGGAACCAATCATAACACGGAACTATACAAACCTCTTTCAAAGGCCATAGTCATGAAAAAGAAACATTTTTTAAATAAAATTATTATATTATTATAGGATTTGATTCCCTTGGCCAGGTACTAATGCACACATGCTGTCCGTACATGAAGACACGGGAACGTTATCTATTAACAAGTCCATCGATTACGAAAGCGGCATGACTGTGCTTGAAGACGTGACCTTGACCGTGACAGATCAAGGGGGACAATCAACCAACGCTGATCTCCGGTTTACCGTCTGGGATATAAACGACAACGCGCCACAGTTTGCCACTCCGTCATACACTGCATCTGTTACAGAAGGTGGCATGGATGGTCTGTATATGTCACGAGTACTTATACATTTTGTATAAATAGTGGCATCTGGAAAAGTAAAATACGTTGAAGAGAAACACGAATTCTCTCTTTAAAACCATTAGGGGAGTTGCAGGTAAAATAGCGCTCCTCAGGTATTAGGCCTTAAGTAGACTGGTCAGTAGGTAAATACTTTAAATTTGTTCTTAATTTTCATCTCTTATAAAAGAGTCACAATTAAAATAATGGATCATTGGGGTTGCTGGAAACATCATTATTTGTTTGACAAACGTTGCTTTACATATATGTATTTATTTAATAACCTTGGTTATAATTGTATTTGTGGAACTGGATTTGACCAACAAATTACAAACGTTAACAGAACGTTACCAGGCTTAAAGCAGACTCTGAGGCACTGCGAACACCAAAAATAGGCGTATGAAATACATAACCATCGAACGACTTGTTTGTTTCAACCCAGTCACTATATATCAAACATGGATATATACTTTCTTTTGCCCGGAAATTTAGTTGGATTTGTTTTGTTTTATTTGTGCGTGTTGTTTTGTTGTTGTTGTTGTTTTGTGGGTTTTTTTGTTTTTGTTTTCTTTTGTTTAGTTTTTTTTGTTTTGGGTTGTTGTTTTGTTGTTGTTGTTTGTTTTGTTTGTTTTTTTGTTGTTTTTTTTGGGGGGGGTGGTGTTGGGGAGGGGGCGGGGAGATGCAAAACACAACTCATATGTGTATGTATTTATTAAAATATATAATTTATCTGAAGATTTGAGGACAATCGTTTCTAAATCCATCTTTAGGTCAGGCCCTGTTTGACTTTATCGTTACGGATGAGGACGCGGGTGTCAACGGAGAGTACACCATCATCATCTTATCACCCAACAACGTCGGCAGCATGTACAACATCACGGGGACAACACTTTTCGCCAACCCTTCCAACATCGACTATGAAACACTAGCCAGTTCCGACTACAAGCATGTTTTGACGGTGGTCGCCATAGACACACCGGTCGAGGGACAAGCGTTGACAGGATCGACATTGGTCACCGTGACGGTAACAATGATCACTCGCACAAAAAAGAGACATTTGTCAAACGTCTTGTGACAGCTTAGACAGTATTTCATATTACATGAATCCTTAATGTGATTAATTAAATAATATAAAATTTGTGAAGTCAAACGTTGAAATTAAATGCTTAATCACGGCTTATGTAAGTCTGTAAATTTGTTCCAAGTCTTAAAGTTTTAATACATCGTCTAGTTAATCTTCGATAGATTATTTGTATCTGCAATAAGCAAGTCTTCTACTACAGTAAAGTATAGAAACGGGAAGCTGCAAGATGACGTATGATCATGGTTATGGTGTCCCAAAATTTTGCACGCGGAATTCCGATAAGATGGCCGCCGTAACAGCCATATTGAAAATTTCATTAGCACTCGCACTTAAATATTAAACATGTGTACCACAAACTTAAAGCGATATATGTGGCCATTTAGGTGGCGCCAAGCAATGAGTTCACGCCTGAGTGGTCAGACCCCGTTGTTGACGTCAACGGCGTCTTCCCCAACGTGACGGTGATGGAGTTACCCTTTGGTTCCTTGGTGGCTAACTTCAGCGCGGAGGATGGAGATGATGGGGAGGATGGAAGGATAGTCTTCGACATACGGTCAATTACATCGAGTAGGTTTGTCAATCGTAAACAACCTAAACATGCGTCAGTTAATGATGTGCAAGAATTATATTTCTCAGTGTCCTTGACCCTGTGTGTTTGTGAGTGAGTTGTTTTACGTCATTTTTTACAATTTCACAACCAGCGGAGTGGGAAGGGACACCAGAAATAGGCATGTGGCGAATCTTCAACATTAAGATATATAACATTTTCACCAGACAAATCGTAATACAATTCATTGCTGACAGAAATCGGGTCATACCATTAGTCACTGTTGGATATTTGACGATTTGATTTTGCTGTTTCAAAGCTGCATTGCAGCGTTCAAAGTGTGATGAATGTTGGAGACGGTACGCCGAAATCAATCGCCGATAGTGAATGAATTTGTATGGTTTTGATTAAATGCCGATTTTAGTAACACCCTAGCGTAATCACTTGGGGAGTGTATGACACCATAAATGCGTTTGACTGGGGATAGAACTTGGTTCTTCGACGCGGCGAGCGGCAGTTTTAAACCACTTGGCTACCTGACTTCCGTGTGACTGACGTGTCTGTGTCTGATTCCATGCCGAAGTTTAACATGGATACCCCTCTCAGACAGAGTATACTGACTCTGAGCCGACCAGTCCTTGTTTTAGCCCCTTAATGCCGAACGCCAGGCAAGGTAACAACAAGCACCATTTTTAACGTCTTTCCACAGAGTAACACCCCTTCTGCAGGACTACGATGTCAAGCCTTGTAATGAACTGGGGGTCAATGCTTAGATTACCACATTATATCCACAAATGACTGGTTCAGTCGTACAGTTTTTGGTTTCACCACGTGCGCAATGAAGAAGTGTCTTCTCTATGTCCCGTCTATGTTACGCCGAAGAGACTTTCGATGTCAGATTTTTAAAATCGCTTATTAAATATCATCGTCTTCGCTTACATACACAGTTAATGCACATTTTCTGTGCCGAATGTCTGTTTTCCACGATCACGGTTGTGTTATGACGTGTATGTTTGTATTACAAGGTGACGTTAGCCTGGTTGACGGTGTGTTCACGACGTGTATGTTTGTATTACAAGGCGACGGTAGACTGGTTGATGGTGTGTTCACGACGTGTATGTTTGTATTGGTGTGTTCACGACGTGTATGTTTGTATTGGTGTGTTCACGACGTGTATGTTTGTATTACAAGGTGACGGTAGCCTGGCGGATGGTGTGTTCACGACGTGTATGTTTGTATTACAAGGTGACGTTAGCCTGGTGGACGGTGTGTCCACGACGTGTATGTTTGTATTACAAGGCGACGGTAGCCTGGTGGATGGTGTGTTCACGACGTGTATGTTTGTATTACAAGGTGACGGTAGCCTGGTTGATGGTGTGTTCACGACGTGTATGTTTGTATGACAAGGTGACGGTAGCCTGGTGGATGGTGTGTTCACGACGTGTATGTTTGTATTGGTGTGTTCACGACGTGTATGTTTGTATTGGTGTGTTCACGACGTGTATGTTTGTATTACAAGGTGACGGTAGCCTGGTGGATGGTGTGTTCACGACGTGTATGTTTGTATTACAAGGAGACGGTAGCCTGGTGGATGGTGTGTTGACGACGTGTATGTTTGTATGACAAGGTGACGGTAGCCTGGTGGATGGTGTGTTCACGACGTGTATGTTTGTATTGGTGTGTTCACGGCGTGTATGTTTGTATTGGTGTGTTCACGACGTGTATGTTTGTATTACAAGGAGACGGTAGCCTGGTGGACGGTGTGTTCACTACGTGTATGTTTGTAATACAAGGTGACGGTAGCCTGGTGGATGGTGTGTTCACGGCGTGTATGTTTGTATTACAAGGAGACGGTAGCCTGGTGGATGGTGTGTTCACGACGTGTATGTTTGTATGACAAGGTGACGGTAGCCTGGTGGATGGTGTGTTCACGACGTGTATGTTTGTATTGGTGTGTTCACGGCGTGTATGTTTGTATTGGTGTGTTCACGACGTGTATGTTTGTATTACAAGGTGACGGTAGCCAGGTGGATGGTGTGTTCACGACGTGTATGTTTGTAATACAAGGTGACGGTAGCCTGGTTGATGGTTGTTCACGACGTGTATGTTTGTAATACAAGGTGACGGTAGCCAGGTGGATGGTGTGTTCACGACGTGTATGTTTGTATTACAAGGTGACGGTAGCCAGGTGGATGGTATGTTCACGGCGTGTATGTTTGTAATACAAGGTGACGGTAGCCTGGTTGATGGCGTGTTCACGACGTGTATGTTTGTATTTCAAGGTGACGGTAGCCAGGTGGATGGCGTGTTCACGACGTGTATGTTTGTATTACAAGGTGACGGTAGCCTGGTTGATGGTGTGTTCACGACGTGTATGTTTGTATTGGTGTGTTCACGACGTGTATGTTTGTAATACAAGGTGACGGTAGCCAGGTGGATGTTGTGTTCACGACGTGTATGTTTGTATTACAAGGTGACGGTAGCCTGGTTGATGGTATGTTCACGACGTGTATGTTTGTATTGGTGTGTTCACGGCGTGTATGTTTGTAATACAAGGTGACGGTAGCCAGGTGGATGGCGTGTTCACGACGTGTATGTTTGTATTACAACGTGACGGTAGCCTGGCGGATGGTCTGTTCACGACGTGTATGTTTGTATTACAAGGTGACGGTAGCCTGGCAGATGGTGTGTTCACGATGCGAGAGAGTGACGGCGTGGGTAGGTTGTACACGTCGTCACAGCTGGTTGCTGACACAGAGGCGGGTGGCGTGGCCTACTACGAAGTCGTCATCGCTGCTGCTGATGCTGGTGGCACTCCTCGCTCTACCACTGGCACTGTCACAATCAACATTGACGGAAACAAGCCAGGTACGGCTACTGTTGCACAGAAAGTCCGCGGGGATTCCGCGTTACAATTGGTAGTGTTCGTGTCATCGTACCCCGGCGGCGTTAGACGTTGTTCGTAATATTAACAAGCTTTTTTATGTCCAGGATCCAATAATTTCAAGGCTGATTTGAATATAGTTGACTGCAGGGACAAATCAAAACAAACAGACCAGTCGAGTTGCCAAAATGAATAACGCAACATTGGAACTATGTTCCCGAGGCAAGAGAGTTAACTGACTGTAAAAGTCCATTTTCCACCCTTGCCGAACTAGGCTGGTATTATTGAGTTACATTTTGGCTGGACTAGCGAGTCAATGCATTGTCCAATCAAAATCTCGCAACGAAATCGAAATCCGGTTCGTAAACTGCCATGTAGATTTCGGTCGATTACAGGATTTGCAAAGCATCTGCACCGCCAATTCGTTGTCAACAGATATTTTCCAAACCTTTCCAAGTTTTTAATCAAGATACTCGCTTGATTTGATGCACTTTGCGATGTAAGACCCGTTTTATCACAATATAGGCCTTGATTATTGATAAGATCGTCGTGACTGGGCGCCGCCATTTTGTTTGAAATAAATACAAGTGATGGAATCGGTCCATAGGAGAGGCTCAGAAGGGACATAACTCATAATAACTACTGGTGGCGCCACGATCGAGCCCAGGAATTCCAGCCTAGTTCGGCAAGGGTGGAAACTGGACTTTTAAAGTCAGTTAACTCTCTGCCTCGGGAAGATGCATTGGATTGGTACCTTCCAGCTACGTGATGGCGGTCTGTAAATAATGGATCAGTCTGGATCAGATAATCCTGAGATTGACATCATGAGGGCTGATAAACGCAACTGGGATACGATAACATTTATCAACCAAGTCAGCGAGACTGACTCCCCGATCCCGTTATTCGTCCTTACAGTAAGCATGGGAAGCTGAAGACCGAACTCTAACCCGGATCTTAACGGTAATTCTTGGAGGTCGGATAAATCGTAGTTAAGTAGCATCAGATGCAGAGTAGTAGTAAAACTACGTGATCAGCAACAGATTTGTATTTGCTGTTGCTGTTTCAGTTTACACAGATCCGTCCAATGACGTGGACATGGAGACGTGGGTATTGAGGGCGTTTCTCATGGCGACGTCGGCGGCGATGCTGGCAGGGGTAGCCATACATGCCAGGCAAGCTTGGTAAGTATAGAGACACCGACAGTAATACAGTACATTGCCCTCTACCATGTCCGATCGAAATCGTTGTGTAGAGTTGTCTCCCTTAACCGTTTGAGGATCCGATGCAACCATATCTTATTGTAGCTAATTGTTACAGTAGCCGTATCTTATTGTAGCTAATTGTTACAGTAACTATATCTTTTTGTATCTTATCGTAGCTTATTGTAGCGTTATCTTATTGTGTAGCTTTATCTTACTATGTCTTATTTATTTAGTTTAGCTTTATCTTATTGTAACGTTGTCTCATTTGGCTTAATGTCGCTAATTGTAGCTAAATGTAGCTTACTGTCTGGTGACGTATGGTTGTTAATTGAAAAGATTTATCAGAAAACTTTGGGTTTTGAACTGCTATGTTGTACATTTGTTAATTCAATTGATTAATGTGATTGTGAAGACAAACCATTATCAGTCTGACGCTGGCTTCGAGCTACCACATCGTTTTGTTGGGACCTGAAACTAGTAGCGAAAGGGACATTATAGGATTGCAACTATTAATTTGCTGAGTTCCTATTTAATATCACTGATGAGCGGTTAATTGTTGCTTTTTTTATTTCAGTCGACCAAAGGCCCCTAAAAGTAAGATATGTCTGAAGTCGGTTCAGATTTTCTTGTCCAGGTTGGGGTATGGATGGCCTAGCCATGGAAGCCATTCGCAGTCCAGAGTTGCGTCAAATAGGCGTTCCAGAATCCTGTCATCGTGATTCCAATCCCGACGGACCAGGATGACGTTTCTATGTTTGTCAGCAACATACCAATACTCGTGGGTTTCACCAAAGTGGTAAACGTCTAAGACCTGCATCACTTCGGGCTTTCCTCCCACATCAATCTGACACGCCGTGATATAACTGACAATCTGAGACCCATTATACTCACCAGTCTGAAATGACACATTTTGATATAGACGAGTAAAACATAGATGTTCTGTTTTAAAACAGTTAGATGTATTTATAGCAATGACCTGTTCAGGATATACAATAGCTCCAAACCATATACGTATGTTTAAACTTTTAGATCGTTTGAGTTTTTGTTACCCTTTAATTGTGTTGATAAATAATAAATTCAAACCTTAAAGTAAAGCTGTTAAAAACAAAATGTAACTATTGACCACACAGTATTACAGATTTTGACGTACACCCAAGGTTTACCTACCTGTAGACAAAGACCATGATAGCTTGATGTCATTATACAACCCATTGGGGTCATTGAACTTAATATCTCAAATTGTCTTTTACTTCCTAGCTACTGTGCAGATATTTCATCATACAGTGTATGGAGAATACCAAACATACGGCTGAATTGGAACTTCAAAATATCAACAACAAAATTAGAAATTCTGTGTCGTCAATCTTATAAATAATATAATAATAAATACACATTTTCACTATTCAAAGAAAAAGATTGCAGTTCTAAAAAATAACGAAATTATATTAGAACATGAACTGTTATTTTTGCCTTTGTGTATATATGTCTAGGCATTTATTGAAGAAGTACTTCACTGTAATATTATCAAATAGTTGTTGGCTGTGTTTAACATTAAACTCATTTGGCATTGATTTTAGAATTCTAGTAATGGGCCCATCCTAGCTCCACGAATTCTGACCCACCAGTGCAGTGGCCCATTTGCCCTCTGAACAGCAAGAGTGATGCACGAGACGGAGGCGGGACGGGGGACGTAGAACACGAGTTTGT
The DNA here is from genome assembly GCF_023055435.1 of Haliotis rufescens. Classification (NCBI taxonomy): domain Eukaryota; kingdom Metazoa; phylum Mollusca; class Gastropoda; order Lepetellida; family Haliotidae; genus Haliotis; species Haliotis rufescens. The sequence goes on from NW_025964334.1 coordinate 36,728,455, forward strand.
TGTACCTCCATTAAGAATCTTGCAATTCCATTGGTTAATCAGTACCACGTGACGAAACAATACATTTAAATGTCGGCCCCGAAATCATGTGACTGACCTTGACCTGACTCGTCACATGATCAGTATTGACCTGTCACATGATGAATATTGACCCGTCTGCTGGAACACAAGATGGCGTCTGGTACGAACGTTTCAGGGTTCGCAGCTTAGTGACTGTAATGAACTAGAGGACGGTTTATAGACTTCATAAACTTAAAAGTGAATATTGGTATAAAAAAAACTAGTAATTACTCTTGACGAGATCAATATGCGAAAACAAGGACCTCGTCAAGAGTAATTATTTGTATAATATTTAAGACTGGCCTTGGTGCCGTTGTGCAAAGCGATCTTACGACAGTCGTAGCTAAGGTTGTTTTGTACAACGGCACCCAGGAGTATAATCGCGGTATTTGTAAGGGCTCATATAATTTTTGTCTTTAAACCTTTTCAGGGAAGCTTCACAAAAAGTTTGAGCGACATCGTGGTGCCGACAAAGTGTTGTCATTGGAGGAGGTCGTGAGTATTTATTATCAGTTATTACGTAAGTGAATTATGTTAATGGCTTACCTATTCCATGCCAGGATAGCGTGGTTATAATGTGGAACCTGTTTGATTGGGTGTGGAGATTATGTATTGCTGACACTAACGAGACACACACGCTGAGTCTGAAGTTGTTGATTATTTATTTTGTGATTGCTGTGATGAGTTGCGCTATTACGCAATACCGTTAAGATAATAGTATATGTGTAAGGACGTCATCACTTTGGGAAAGAGGACCATGCGGTCTCCCGCCTGCGAGTTGGATACAACAATAAACTTGTGTGATTCTGTCGAGCTTCTGTCAATAAATCTCAATACAATAGAAGATTACAATTGCCTGGGTGTAAAATATTCATGTCCTGTGTTTTATTTCAGGAATCATGGAACGCTGCAATCATTACACCAGGCAGGAAGATTAGACCCCCTCTATAGGATTCGCTTTCGAGTGAGTTTGCACAAGAACCGTTATAGTGGCGAATGTATGATTCAACCACTGCCCAAGTTATCTTACTTGGGTACTGGAGGCAGCACTGCCCCGTATCCGCCATGCATGGTAGAGTAGGCTTGATGGGCGAATATAAGTGATACCATTTATAATAATTATATTTTTTATAATTGCAATAGAGAATACTTCATGTGTCGTGTGAAATGTCATGTTTCTCTCCTCGAGTGACGGTGGAAAGGAAATAATAGCTTCTAATATCTTCTTTCCCCCGTCACGAGATGAGAGAAACATGATATTTCACAAGGCAAATGGAATATCCTATTATTATATACTTTTATGTAGTTGTCTACCTGAAAATAAATGATTTCATTACAAATATAAAACCTTGAAACGTAAATTCTCCCTACCTAACACATAGCGACGTTTCACCAAGCATTGTAATTGCGACTTACAAGGTAGTTCCATGTTTCCAAAACCTTTAAAAAATATAAGCAAAACTAACAAAAATTGTTTGGTCGCGGAATTTTTTGTATCATACATTTGGATTTGATAATATACAAAAGGAAACAAAACGTATTCTTGAAATCTACGATAGAGCTGTTGGAAGCGAAGTTCCGCCCGAGTGTTATGTGCTCTGGAGTGATATATCAATTGTTATTTTTACTGCCATATAAATATTCCTCTTCTCAACTTCGGAAAACCCAGTCTTTCACAAGTATACAATAAACCGTATTATTGTATCGAATCATAACAAGTCATATTTATTATATAATTTATTTCAGATCAAGAGAATTGCCGTGACGATGTCAACATCCATATAACGTTGAAACACAGACTTCCTTGTACGCCAATTCCATTGAAGATGTATTTCTATCTGCTTCTCCGATATATATCAGTCTATCAGTTCATGATTACCTCAATCACACAATATATCAAATTTACGTAAATCAATAATTGCGACCAAGCTGGTCATGGGCCTTTGAGTACACCATAGCTCACCCTCGCCTAGCGTCCAAACATCAATGCCAGACACATCGATATAAATGGTGCCATTCATTTTTATATATAATAATTTTCATCTACGTGTTATTTAAGTGCTGATCATAAATGAGTATTCATTTAATAACGACGTACATATCCTGGTTTCCTGGTCCATGTGATCACACATTAAAAGTGATAACAGATAGTCATCAGATACCTCTAACATTGCAGCTTGCTTGGCTATATAAAGAAGCTGGTATGCATGTACATTTTTAGGATTTCATTGGAAACCGACGTCACTGGTGTGTACCTGTGATAATTTATTTGTTATGATTTGTTTTTGTATTGTATTGATTAAATAGGATGAAATAAGAAACTGCAAAAGTGCATTATTTTGGTTTGTTTTATGTGATGAAAACATAGCGGTATCAGTATGATGTATGATGTATGATGTATAATACATAATGGCATTTAGAAGTTTGTATGATGAAGAAGGAAGATGGTGAATATGAACATACAGCTTCTTTATGACGATGATTACGTCGCATTCACTGTAGTGAGTGAGTGAGTTGTGTTTAACGCCGCCTTGCCCACTATTCCAGTTATATCACGGCGTGTCAGCTTGATGTGGGAGGAAAGCCCGAAGTGATGCAGGTCTCAGACGTTTACCTTTGGTGAAACCCACGAGGGCCGGTACGGTGCTGACAAATTTAGAAACATAAGTGGGATGAACTGAGATTCGAACCCACAATCATAGCATTCTGGCGTCACAAGGGACGCAACTCTGCACAGTGAATTGCTGCGCCTCAGACGACCGGGCCACCGGTGCCCCGCATTCGTTGTAACAAACATGATGTGTATCCAAACTATCCCCCTTGTTCTCTAAACTGTTTGTTAGTTTATTATTTAACACCGCACTCGGCAGTATTCCAGCTAAATGACGGCGGTCTCTAAATAATAGAGTCTTGACCAGACAATCTAGTGATTGACATCATGAGCGTCGATCTACACATTTGTGATACGATGACATGCATCAACCAAGTCAGCGAGCCTAACCTCCCGTTGCCGTTAGTCGCCTCTTTCGACAAGCATGCGTTAATGCAAACATGGGGTCAAATGAAATTAAGATATTTGGCTTTTCTTCCACAAAAAGATCTCATATATTCGTTGGCGGCGTAGCCATGAGGGAAAATGTGTTTTTCAGACATGAGATTGGATGAAGATATTACTTGACCAAAAATACAATTTTCTATTTATCATGTGTTTTCTTATTTTAGTCTAACAAAACAAAACGTCACTAAAATAAGGAGAGTGAAATAAGAAACCAACGTGTTATGTCACTCAAGTATATTCCTGATATATAAACATTTAACTTTAAAAGCAGAAACGCAAGTGAAAACAATTCAAACATGAGACGTGTTACACTTGTGTCATAGTTTCAAATCGCACCATTCTCGGGTCTTTCAATGAGTTCCAGATTTTCATTACGATGTTATAATTTATTCTTACGGACTGATTTGTTGTGTTATTAATTTAAGCATTACTGGTTTTCGCCATGTTCAACATGCAACCCCAGAGTGACTTGACTTTATATGACATTCATGGTGAATGTCAAGTTTGTTCAAACCCCCTTTACAAGAAATCAAGTCAAAGTGGTATAGAAAGTGTTGATGTGTAGTTCCTGAAAGTGTTTACTTACAATCTCGGCCAATCACATGTGAAAACTTTCTGATTCGGGTAACGCCACAGTGAACATATATTCCGCCTGGGGTGACCGGTCAATAATTCACTCAGGTAAACCTGTGGTTGATGACCTCGTCAACGTCCCACGTCATTGTCACGACAACACAATCTGCCCAAGTCACAGATATGGCATGTCCATCAGGCGTCGCATGCACAAAGCAATCTCAGCGCTAAGATTAGTTTAGCCTATGTTAAAGTATGGGAGTTACGATTGTACTAGCGCTAAGATTAGTTTAGCCTATGTTAAAGTATGGGAGTTACGATTCTGTTAGCGCTAAGATTAGTTTAGCCTATGTTAAAGTATGGGAGTTACGTTTGTATTAGCGCTAAGATTGATTTAGCCTATGTTAAAGTATGGTAGTTACGATTGTATTAGCGCTAAGATTAGTTTAGCCTATGTTAAAGTATGGGAGTAACGATTGTATTAGCGCTAAGATTAGTTTAGCCTATGTTAAAGTATGGGAGTTACGATTCTGTTAGCGCTAAGATTAGTTAAGCCTTTGTTAAAGTATGGGAGTTACGATTCTGTTAGCGCTAAGATTAATTGAGCCTATGTTAAAGTATGGGAGTTACGATTGTATTAGCGCTAGGATTAGTTTAGCCTATGTTAAAGTATGGGAGTTACGATTGTATCAGCGCTAAGATAAGTTTAGCCTATGTTAAAGTATGGGAGTTACGATTGTATTAGCGCTAGGATTAGTTTAGCCTATGTTAAAGTATGGGAGTTACGATTGTATCAGCGCTAAGATTAGTTTAGCCTATGTTAAAGTATGGGAGTAACGATTGTATCACCGCTAAGATTAGTTTAGCCTATGTCAAAGTATGGGAGTTACGATTGTATCAGCGCTAAGATTAGTTTAGCCTTTGTTAAAGTATGTGAGTTACGGTTGTATTAGCGCTAAGATTAGTTTAGCCTTTGTTAAAGTATGGGAGTTACGGTTGTATTAGCGATAAGATTAGTTTAGCCTATGTTAAAGTATGGGAGTTACGTTTGTATTAGCGATAAGATTAGTTTAGCCTATGTTAAAGTATGGGAGTTACGATTGTATCAGCGCTAAGATTAGTTTAGCCTTTGTTAAAGTATGTGAGTTACGGTTGTATTAGCGCTAAGATTAGTTTAGCCTATGTTAAAGTATGGGAGTTACGATTCTGTTAGCGCTAAGCTTAGTTTAGCCAATGTTACAGTATGTGTATTACGATTGTATTAGAGCTAAGATTAGTTTAGCCTATGTTAAAGTATGGGAGTTACGATTGTATCAGCGCTGAGATTAGTTTAGCCAATGTTACAGTATTTGTATTACGATTGCATTAGAGCTAAGATTAGTTGAAGCAATATTACAGCATGGGAGTAACGAATGTATTAGCGCTAAGCCAAATTGAATGTTACAGTATGGGAGTTACGATTGTATATGCGCTAAGCCAAACTGAATGTTACAGTATGAGAGTTACGTTTATACTAGCGCTAAGATTAGTTAAACCAAAATCACAGTATGGGAATTACGATTGTATTAGAGCTAAGATTGCTTTGTGCAAGTATCAACTTGTCCCCATTTTTGTTCTGACGACAAGCATTGGGTACTGGGAATGTTTGAGATTGGAGGACAAGAGTTAAAAACGTTTTAAACACATTTTAATTTACATCCATAAATGTCATACACTGAATATGATATCCCCAATGCCTCAACATCTCGTTGCGTCGAGACAACTTGCGGGGAAAGTCCAGATAAACATCAGATATGGAAATGGAGCATTTCGAAGTTTAACTGAGCCAGCCCGTGCTAGTGTAGGTCTTTACAGACTGAGCAAAGTCAACGATTCACATTCACACAAACTCCCGCAACTGATGTGCTGAAGCAATCAAGGACGTATTGATCAGCACTGTTGTGCACACTGTAACGATGCTGATCTTAGAATGTTTAGTTTCGGAAAACCGCGAGTCGATAAATTAAGTCACATGCTTTCACAACTGTCTAAAATGCACAGATATGCAAACTAAACTGTTTTGGGTTTTTTCCTGAAAAAAATGCCAACAGTTCTCGAGAAGTCGATAGCACATCCAACAGCAGGGGCGGTCATACTGCGCTGAGGAAACGTGATGTTTAGTAAAACAGATATTTCAAACATTTTCACATTTGGCTCAATAGACAATGAATGCATGCGGGATCATGGTACACTTGTGGAAAAGAACACCAAAAATATTAAGCTCAGTCAAACAGGAATGTAAAGAGATATCAACCATTTGAACGGTACCTCCGGACTAAATGTGTCTGATTATTTACGTTCTCTGAATAAACATAAGATTCCACTTCAAGGCCAATTTCGTCCCTTTAAGGTATTCTTGGCACAGTGAGACATGTATACTGGTAGCATTACTAAAAGTACAATTGTCTCTCCATAGCAAATGCTTCTCCATCGTTTTGAAGACCTTCAAACTTAGCGATCTCCCCAACTCTCTTGCACTTGACAAACCAGGTGACAAGTTCCTGTCCCAGGGCATTCACCAGCCCGACATCCTCTTCCAACTCCTCCAGAGCTTCCGACAGAGAGTTGGGAAGAGTCTCGGAGCTCCCTGTTATACCCGGGGGTGGGCATTCCATTTTGTTGATGACTCCATCCAGACCTGCAGCGATGATGGATGCCATCACTAAGTACGGATTGATCTTTCCGCTTGGAGGTCTATATTCCATGTATGTTTTGAAGGGACCTTCATTTTTTATCCGGAGGCATCCATCTCGGTCTTCTATTCCCCAGGAAATAACTGAGGGGCACATTTCTACCCCGATCCTTCTGAAGCAGTTGATGGTAGGGTTAGCGAAAGCGGTGAGAGCTTTACCGTGCTTAAGGATACCTGCAATCCACTGTTTTGCAGTGACTGACAGGTTGTCTGGAGAACTGGCATCGTAGAACATATTTTCTCCTGTTTCGCTCCACAGCGAAAAGTTAAAGTGACTAGTGTTAGTGGTTTGTGAGTCTGTCATGAAAGACACAACGAGATCCTTCTGATTGGCCGTTTCAATAAGTCCTTCTTTCAAGTTCAAGGTCATATCAGGACATTCGATGCCATATTTTGGTTTCATTACTACTTCAAATTGTCCTGGGCCTAATTCACAGTGAAATCTCTCAATATCGATCTTTGACTCAAAAAAGTTCCTATCGAACCCAAAGAAGTAATTGCTATGTTTAGCAAAATTGGACTGGCGGTAAACGTCGTTAAACTCGTTCACTGATTTCAACGACTTCTTCTCCAATAATGTAAACTCTATTTCAAATCCGGAATACAGTTTGAGACCCAATTCGCCTAATCGTTGTAACTGTTGGCGAGCCACATAGCGGGGACAAGCTTCTTGCGGCGCATTGTCTGTCTTCCATCGTGACTCGCATAACATTTCAGCGACTTTGACACCATTTTCAACCCAGGGAACAGGCCTCAGTGTGTTCAAGTCGGGGATTATCCTCATGCTGCCATAGTTGTAACTTTTCGAATGCTTCACCGTGACTCTATCGGAGGTAGGACTCACCAGCAAGACGTCTACGAAGGGAATTATATTGTTTATAATAATAATACAAGGTGACTTAACAGCCGTTTATCGCGATCGGCTAACTTCGTTGATTCATGTCCCAAGACTAAGCTTGTTTTTGTGTTTACGTCACACGAAGCAATATTCCATCTATATGGAGGCGGTCTTTATATAATCGAGTCTGGACTAGACAATCTAGTGACTGACACCTTTCCAATCCCGTTGCTAAAGGTAAATACTAACCCGGATCTTCATGTGTCCAGATGCAAGACTTAGTATTTACAGACAAAAGTTAATTTGAGACAGTTTGAAAGTTATACCTGAGTATATTTAAATGAAAATGAAACTGTTCTTTTCAACACTCGCATGAGACCCGTGAAGATCCGGGGTAGAATAGGTCTTCAACAACCCATGCTTGCCGTAAAAGGCGACTATGCTTGTCGTAAGAGGCGACTAACGGGATCGGGTGGTCAGGCTCGCTGACTTGGTTGATGCATGTCATCGATCCCAATTGCCTGGAGCGATGTTCATGATATTAATCACTGGATTGTCTGGTCCAGACTCGATTATTTACAGACCGCCTTCATATAGGTGGAATATTGCTGAATGCGGCGTTAAACAACAAACAAACAAACAACACTCGCATGATTTGGATTTCACGTGCCTACAGAGGCTAATTTTACAACATATTTCCAATATTTGAGAAAGAGAAATCATTGACCGGGGTTGAATGTTAAGAGATGTTGGTGAAACATAACACATCTATGGTAAAATATAGTACTCATAATGAGATTATCTATTCAAATCAGTTTTACTAATTTTAGCCATTCCTCGAATTATAAGGGGCAGTGGGGTTGCGCAGTGGTTACAGCGTTCGCTCGTCACGCCAAAGACCCGGGTTCGATTCCCCACATGGGTACAATGTGTAATGCCCATTTCTGATGTCCCCTGTCGTGATATTGCTGGAATAGTGCTAAAAGCGGCGTAAAACAAAACTCACTCACTCAAGTATTGCAATAGCATTTTGGGGGTAACGGGTGGCTTTAATGGGAGTGGAGGTGAAGATCACAACGTCATAGCTGTTTCCAAAAATAGAAAAAAAGTGAAATAGCGTGGCATGTGTCTCATCACATATTTAATTCATTTTCATTGCATGTAAAGTCCCATTTCGACACCTGATTGTATGGCGAAATAAAAGGTTATTATTCAAAGCTAAAATATCAGAATTCCGGAAGCAATTTCACGCTCCATTAATCGTTCAAATTTATAATCCATGTAGTAAGGAGAAAAACTGGAAGTGCATATCGAGCAGCCGGACACTATACCTTTTCATCGTGTCCTGCCTAAAGAGTTTGTTCGTTTGTTTGTGTGTTGCTTAACGCCACACTCAGCAACATTCCAGCTATAAGACGGCGGTCTGTAAATAACCGAGTCTTGACCATACAATACAGTGATTGACAACATGAACATCGATCCACGCAATTTGGGATACGAAGACATGCATCAACCAAGTCAGCGAGCCTGACCACCCGATCCCGTTAGTCGGCTCTTACGACAAGCATGGGTTGCTGAAGACCTATTCTATGAAGTATATAATACAAAATGTCTGACATGAGAACACAACAGCCACGTGCATTGCCACAACACACATCTATGAGTGTGTGTTTCATTGCTTGACTAAGCTGTCGTTTTCTCACAACAAAACAATCTCCAAAAGTATTCATGATCCCTGTTTATTGTTCAGTATATATATACTACCAATAGTTAGTTAATTATATAATTCATTAAAATGTTTTTACTCATGATTTAATCGACAAATGAAACTAACTAGCTTCAACTTTAACTAGTGCTGCAACCCAGGGGTTCAGAGGTCATGGGCAAAATTTTGGTTAACCGAAGTTGGACAAAAACAAGTAAACTGGCTATGTTTGGTAATCTTGCCTTACTTTACAGTACAAGCTTCTGATTGGTTAAGGTGGGAGCATTTATTTTCCATGTAACCCACTCAGAAATCAATCGGAACATATTTAGGTAACGTGCTTATCTCGCATATGTATATATTTGAGTTTCTGAAATGAACCGATGTATATGCGATTGCATTGGGTAAAAGGGAGCAACTCGGTTCGTTTGCGACGCCTGCTGGGTGTTTTGCTAACTCATTGAAACAGCTGACATATATTCCGTGCTTGTATGAGTGAAAATCATTAAGATATATATGTTGTCAATCCATCCCTCGGGTCATATGGTGTGATGTACCCTGTGTGTGAGGCTCACACAGAGGGTACATCACACCATATACCCCTCGCGATCGCTTGATAACTCATATCATATCTCAATCAAGCGGGTTAGGTTATTTCATCACGTACATCTAACTGCGAAAAAAAGCGATTAAACCTACCCTGAAATAAATCAAGCCCTTCTTCCAAATATTGCGCAGCGTGTCGACTGGATACCGTTTGACCACGATGCAAACCGTTCAGGTCGCACAGGGAAAAACGGACGTAGTCAAATTTCGCAAACATTTTCTTGACCTCTTCTAGGCTGAACATTGTTGGGAGCTACAAGTGTAGCCTTGGTCGATGTCTCTTTCTATGAATATTCATGAGACTTTGACTGCATGAAATTACATACACTTTTATTAGTCAAGTCAAGTCAGGTCATTTATTCCGTATAAATGGCCATGAGGCCAACAGTACAACATGTGTAAAATATGGGACAATATAATGATACGGCGCCAGTAACATATTTTCTTTCACAATACATTCATATTATTTCTTATTTTAAAGTCTTTATCAAGGAAAATACAGAGCTTTAGTAACTCATCATAACCAACCATGTTCAACAAGTTGATAAATTTGTACATATTTGGTTGATAATAATAATAATAAGTTGGAAGATATTTAACACGTAAATGGTTATAAGCCGGACATACCAACACGACATGGAGTTAATCTTCAAATTGTGCGTTACAATAATGACAAGATGTATCTGGTGTTTGGTGCTTTCTATAAGAATTTACACTGAAACTATGAATATTACAACGTAGCTTTGTCAGGCATCTCCGTAAACCTGCATTATTGATAAATAAGTATTTCTCGGGATTGTAGTCATGTTTAATCATTGAGTAGAATTTTAAGTATCTTGATATGGATATTTCATGGCTCCACTCTTGGAAATATACATCTTTACATCGTTGCTGAAATAATTCTAAGAAGTAGTTTCTGTTATCATTTGACTGGGCTACCCACACATAACCAAAACCATATTTGCAAAGCAGTTTCCGTACTTTCGAGACCCAGTTTTCATCACCCGATTCGTCTAATCTTTTTAACATTTCATAACACTTCTTGGTGTATCTGTGTGTTGGTTGACGGAGAAGCCTGATCCAAAATGCAAGTAATCTGACATTTGCAAATAAACATAGCTGATAACGCCCGCACTCAGCTAAAACAGCTTTGTTTGGGGATCTGGAGCCAATTTGTAAAACATTTTTACAAAAGTTTGTGTGGACTTTTTCAATAGATTTTCGGAGCTCCCAACCCCATAGTTCTGCGCCATATAACAAAATTGGCTTAATTTTACCGTCAAATAGCTTGAAGGCAGCATTAACCTGTAGATTTTTAAATCTATACATAAAGCGTTTGATTAGGAATACTGCTTGTTCAGCCTGTTGGGATAATGTCTCACACGCTTTCATAAACATGTTCCTGCACGAGAAGACAATATCTAGATATTTGTAATATGACGTTACTTCAATTTTTATCCCATTTATAAACCATTTCTCATATTTATATAAGGTCCCACCTTTTTTGAAAACTACAATTTTCGTTTTCTTAGAAATCATTTTTAATCCCCATTTCTCACAGTAGGTGCTTAAAATATCTATTTTCTTTTGAAGATTTAAAACAGTATCTACAAATATTGCTACATCATCTGCGAAAAGCAGTATAGACAATGCTTTAAGAGATACATCAATAAATATGTCACTGGTATCGGATGTTAATATATCATTTACAAGTTCACCAATGTACATTATAAAAAGTACCGGTGACAATATGCACCCCTGTCGCACTCCACATGCTGTATTAAATACATCAGTCATGGTTTGCTTATTGTACCTTACAGATGCTTTTACATTTTGATATATGCCATTTAGTAAATTATACACGTTTCCATGGATACCTCTTTGTATTAACAAATACATCAATTTATTCCTGTCAACAGAGTCAAATGCTTTATGGAAGTCAACAAATATGCAGTAAAATTTACCCCTCTTCTTTCTTATATACTTATGAATTACTGAATGTAAGATAAAGGTAAAACCTTCCCGAAAGCCCGCCTGCGCTTCAGAAATAAGATCTTGTTTATCTATCCAGAGTGAGTGAGTGAGTATGGTTTTACGCCGCTTTTAGCAATATTCCAGCAATATCACGGCGGGGGACACCAGAAATGGGCTTCACACATTGTACCCATTATCTATCCAGAACTTAATTCTATCATTTATGATAGTTAAAAACACTTTACTGATAACGTCAAGTATTGCTAATCCTCTATAGTTTCCTGGGTCAGTTTTAGCTCCTGCCTTATAAAGAGGTACTATTAACCCTATACTTTTATAATTGGTGCTTCATGTCCAATTTCCAATAAACACAACATTGGTGATCTGTATATACAGTAAAACTACAGTTATAACGAACACAACATTGGTGATCTGTATATACAGTAAACTACGGTTATAACGAACTCAAAGGGACCACTAATTTGTATTCGTTATATACGTTGTTCGTTATAAGCATATGTACAGCATATAGACAGAAAATGGAGGGGACCAAGAAATAGGTCGTTATATCCGACAGTTCGTTATAATAGTGTTCATTATAAACGGTGAAGTGAAATTGGGTTATAGGTGGCTGTCCTGATTATTGCACTTGTATTGTGATGTGCTGCCCCCTATGTGTGTGTGTGGCTGCTTGACCTTGTCTTCTATAAGAAAAAATTACGTTTAAAAAAAATGTACCAGCACATCTTTATAACGTGATATGACATTAATTAGTAGCTAGGAATTCGTTATTGTGTATCGACTGCTGGTTGTTCCAAGTCTTTGATACGCATTTAAAACATACAGCTGTTAAACTTTTGTATGGATAACGATAAAGAAGTTATTATCCATGAAACGTCTCATGGCTGATGGGTCCTTGTGTTAATTTAAGGGGGCGAATGTTATTTTATGCCGTAGCCAGCAATATGACAACTACGCAATGACGACCAGGAACAAGCAAATCAGTGACTCAAAGCAAGTGCAATGGTTCACTCCATCGTGGCACGTTGACACGCCAAGTGACAGAAGTTGACCCTTTATTGGGTTTACCATCTTCCCGAGCAAGGGAGTTATATGACTATTTAAGTCCAGTTTCCTCCCTTGCCCAACTAGACTGGAATTGTGGAGTTATATTTTGGCTAGACTAACGAGTCTGTGCATTGTCCAATCAAAACCGCGTAACGAAGTCGACATCCGGTACGTCACCTGGAGTGCAGATTTCGGTCAATTGCCGGATTTGTAAATCATGTGTACTCGGTGTCAACAGATATTTTTTTCCAAATCGTTTCATGTTTCTAATCAAGGTGCTCACGTGACTTTGGTGCACTTCGCGTAAGACCCGTTTTATTACAATATAGATCGCCGCCATTTTGTTTGAAGCAAATGCAGGTGATATGATTGATAGAATCCGATCGGTCAATAGGAGGGACACTGGTGGCGCTACGATCTAGCCCAGAAATTCCAGTCTAGTTCGACAAAGGTGGAAACTGGACTTTTACAGTCAGTAAACTCCCTTGCCTGGGGAAGATGTAGGGCTACTGGAGATCGTGTCATTACTGGAATCCCCACGTGTTCTGCTTTAAAGACACAGTGTGACAATATGTCAGTATACAATGATGATGATTAAGAAATCAATGCTTTTTCAAACAAAACACCATGGTAGTTTTAAGTTGAAAATCCCAGTAAGGACGCAATATGCCCCCCTGAACCCCGCCCCGTGTACCTGTCTCCCTTTGGGGATTCCGACGAAGAATAGGTCCCATAAACCCCATGCTTATCTCCCTGTGGGACATTCCAAAGCATATGGGTCCCACGCTTAAGAGATTCAGAGGAAGCATAGGTCACCTCATAACGTGACATGTTCGGCTTGGCAAAATGAATACCCCAATATAATATATTATGTTTTGTGGTCAATATGTATCAGAGTATGTGAGAAAAAATCTCCTTGCGAAAATATGGTGATAAATAAAGATTCGGTGTGTGTGTGTGTGTGTGTGTGTGTGTGTGTGTGTGTGTGTGTGTGTTTGAGTGTGCTTACGTGCGTGCTTGCGTGCGTGCGTGTGTCGTAAGAGGAGAGGCATTTGTATAGCAGCTAAACTAATTCCCGGAGGCTAACCTAAGCCGGATGAGACGTCAAATAAACTGAAATTATGAAATAAACACGTTTATTATGTACTTAAGTGTGAAGTGTGAGTGTGAGTTGAGAAAAGTGATTTTTCCATTGCAGTGAACACAAGAATAATATTGATTTTTCACTAAAGTGAACATAACACTTTGACGGAACTATTGTCATACAGTCACCTTTCCTCGAATTGTCTCCCTTTATCGTAAGTGTTTTGTCCGTTCTCAAACTGTTGACTTCCTTTTTACGTACGTTCCACATTGACAAGGCAAACTAATGATCGAGGGTCATTTATAGAGTTAATATCGCTTCATGGCGTTTGTTATTCTCTTAAAAATGTTCCGTTTTAAACTGTACATTTCTCACTTAACCCTTCAATCGAGACCGTTCGTTTCGCAAAGCGCCACTTTCATTACTGGACCAGCGCGTATTCTTTTTCAAGACTAAGTATATTTTGTATATAATCATATCTATATGTATGAAACAGAATTTTCACGACCACAAATATCTTTTGTTACATTTTTTTATATTTGTTATAATTTAAACTACTTTTATAGTCGCAAATACAACGGGCGTGACCCGTCCCTGTGTTAGGAAGGGAGAATTTACGTTTCAAGGTTTTACGTTGGTAATGAAATAATTAATTTTCCGGTAGACAACTACACAAAGAGTATATAATAAATCGGATATTCCATGTGTGAGGGTGACGTGGGAAAAGGAGATACTTTCACTCGTAGCTACGCCACTAGTGAAAATATCTCTTTTTCCCGCGTCACGAGATGAGAGAAACATGATATTTCACGAGACACCGGAAAAATCCTCTTTTTATCTCCATTCCACATGACAAAACTCTTTATTGTTAGCAAATATACTGAGTGAAGCGACATGGGTTGTGTCCAGTGTTTTGACTGGGTTGTCGATTTGAATTACGGAATCACCGACAACAGTCTTTAAACAAAATATCGCGCTGCTCTGGAGTTTTATTGCACCCTAATATGACATCATGTCATGTCATATGACGCAAAATATATTACGTCACAGTCGTTTAGAAAACAACCAAATTTCACGCCTTCGGTTGTCCCCAAAACGTGAAATACATTGTCATTGTAGATTTTTATCGTGTTTTCTACACGACATAGATTGCCACATCTCCTTTGAATATTGTAGTAACCACAACATAGCATTTTGTTTTTTGGTTTGGTTTAGTTTGGTTTGTTGTTTAACGCCGCAATCAGCACTATTCTAGCTATATGACGGAGGTCTGTAAATAATCGAGTCTGAACCAGACAATCCAGTGATTAGTATCATGCGCATCGATCCACGCTATTGGGATGGATGACATGCATCAACCAAGTCAGGGAGCCTGACCACCCGATCCCGTTAGTCGCCTCTTACGACAAGCATAGTCGCCTTTTACGGCAAGCATGGATTGCTGAGGACCTATTCTACCCCGGATCTTCACGGGTCCAGCATTTTTTTTGTTACCTATAATTATACATGTAATATATTCAGTAAGTCCTCCAGACAATGACTGAAAATGAAGTACAATTCTATAAATGATAGCTTCCGCGGTGATGCAGCCGTTAAATCGGCTTTTTAATCAGAGGGGGTTCATTGAGATTTGATAACCTCTGATTGACCAATCAGAGTGGAGTAATCTAAAAACTCATAAAAGAATAACTGATAACGTTTGGATGTTACAATGTTGATAAACATTATGTGTTTTCCGAATTGTGGTGGTTATTGTCGCTTTCTGTTTGAAATGATATTTCCGCGCATCAAATAGATATAGATATAGCCAGTAAAAGACGCAAATCTGTAAACACATAAGAAAGTAACAATTTGGTAGCGCTCTTTGTCTATGTGAACCTTCATAGATGTGTTTGTTTGTTTGTTGTTTAACGCCGCACTCAGCAATAGTCCAGCTATATGACGGCGGTCTGTAAATAATCGAGTCTGGACCAGACAATCCAGTGATTGGCATCATGCTCGAGCATCGATACACGCAATTGGGATACGATAACATGCATCAACCAAGTCAGCGTGCCTGACCACCCGATCCCGTTAGTCGCCTCTTACGACAAGCATAGTCACCTTTTACGGTAAGCATGGGTTGCTGAAGACCTATTCTACCCCGGACCTTCACAGGTCTATCATTGTTGTGAGAAAGACACTACCCCACTCTGGAATCAATTGAGAAGGAACGTGAAGAAAAACGTCTGGAATGTCATATCTACCAGTCTATTGTTCTCATTGCGTAGTAACGGTATCCACGTGTTGCCTAATGCACAATGACACAATGACGTAATAATACGCTACTACTACCACTAGTAACAATGCTCCTTTGTGACGTCATATTGCTTTAACTAACCAGCTTTGAGAATCTAACTAATGTACGTACAAATACATAGAGATTATTTAACTCGCATATGTGTTGTGCTGATTTTGAAACGAGTATTTCCCGAGCGAGGGCGAGTGTAATTTCTGTATTACTCATTACCCCTTTGAGCCCCCCTTTAGAACAAATGCACTGATCACGATCGCCCTCTTAGAAAACCACAATTGTCGAGCTATGACGTTGTGTCTAGTGTGACGTCATGCCCACCTTACGCTACAATAACATTTGAATGATCGAATCAACAATGCCGTCCGGATGACGTAAACAATACACTGGTACGCGTGAAATGATATTTGCATTAGTGCCAATACGTGTTGTGTTTTATGAACTCCGTTATTTCTAACCCTATGGTTATACTTCAAATATATGATTGGTTGGTTGGTTTGTTGTTTAACGCCGCACTCAGCAATATTCCAGCTATATGACGGCGGTCTGTAAATAATCGAGTCTGGACCAGACAATCCAGTGATTGAAATCATGAGCATCGATCCACGCAATTGGGATCGATGACATGCATCAACCAAGTCAGCGTGCCTGACCACCCGATCTCTATAGTCGCCTTTTACGACAAGCATTGTCGCATTTTACGGCAAGCATGGGTTGCTGAAGACCTATCTACCCTGGATCTTCACTGAAAAAAAACCGAGGCTTACCGCTGAGATTTTATTTATTATCCAACATCATTCTTCCAACTTTTGCAGTTTGTAGACAGTAATAATTTTTAAGCAGTGTCTAAGTGTAAAAAGTACTGCTAACAGCTTCAGTAACAGAGCCATTAGTGATGTCATTTGATTGTGACGTCATGTAAAAATGACGTCACAATTGTCTGCAGAGCATTGTGATGCAATTTCATTGCAACGATCTCTATACAATGTAGATATCGCTTGATCTCACCCAAGCAATATCTGCTGTGAGAGCCAGTTTTGGATGATAAAGAAAGTTATTACACTCGCGCTTTTACCTAATGGGAAATATTATGAGTTATGACCCGTAACGGTTAACATATGGTTAAAGAATCTAGAAAATATAGATTAAAATAAACAAGTACAAAAAATGATATGTTGAAAGAATAAAGAAACATAATAAAAATGTCAAAATCTTGTTCAGCCGCTTCTAACAAGGGACATCACTCTAATGTTATTCATCTCACTTCCGGTGTATTAATGATGGAAGAATATTTTCTGTCGATGTTTGGAAAACACAGAGATTACGAGTTCTTCTTTTTTGTTTGAAGTTATGAGATCTTGGCTTTGAAAGATATGTCTGACAGTAAGTATATCTATGCGTTGTTTACATTTCAACGTTACTTCTTCCTGCCATTCAACAGCACTGAGAATGATGACGTCTGCCAGTGCTACACCGTACCGCCAGTCGCACTAATCAATAACTTTATGAATAACATATAGGTCGTGTAGAATGGTACCTATGTTTATAAATCTTAGAAATGACACATGGCTTGGCTGTATTTAGTCATTTTGTGTGTTACGAATACGAATAACAATACGAATTAGACAAGTATACGTAATGCCTATGTGAGACTAAACCTGTAGTGTTGTTTTTCCTACAAGCCCAAGGGTCTATTTAAAATATCTGAATATAGGAATAAAAATACTGTAATCAACGTATTTAACACCACTTCCCAGGAATAGTGCACTTTATCTCTCACATTTGCACTTCACATCTTTTTCTGAGGCAGAGAGGGGCGGTTGGGTAGCCTAGTGGTTAAAGCGTTCGCTCGTCACGCCGAAGACCCGGGTTCAATTCCCGAAATGGGTACAATGTGGGAGGCCCATTTCTGGTGTCCCCCGCCGTGATATTCCTGGAACATCGCTAAAAGAGGCGTAAAACCATACTCATCATCATCATCTGAGGCAGAGAGTACATGTATCTTGATGATATGCACGATAGGTAACCTTGGTAGGCAACGGTCGCTGTCACACACATAAAATTCTCAATTCAGGTTATTCAATTACTGTGATGGCTTTGTAAATGGGACATTTATTTCCCTGGAAACAGGAGCAATAAAGATGGCTTTTGTGCTTAGTTTTATGTTATTGCATTGAATAAATGTTAGAGTACCGCAGAGTTTCAGTAAATAAGAACTTTTAGAAAATCCAAGTTTTGTACGAAATAATGTTCTTTCCCAAATTGCTGTCCAAGTGCACTTGTGGTTTGGAATCCTAGTTCAATCAATGGCATGAATTGAAGTGGTGTCACAGTATGTTAAAACCAATCACAGTATTGTTGAGATACGGCAATATCAGCTAATCATGTTCCTCAATGGTGAATTATGCAGTCCCTCATAATTATGTTTCTCGTCAAAGTGACAGATGTTGGTTTTCAAGACATATGGAGTCCCCAATCTCATAAAAATCAGATCTAAGTTCTCGCTATCGCTAAACAAACATCTGAGGACATCACATTACGGGTCATGTCAGAACGACCTTTTGCAAACCTTGACCTCCCACTGAAACGACTAACAAGAAGTCTACATCAGCCAATTAGGAAGCAGCTTTCTCGAGCTTTACGGCACTCGTTTCAATCTGGCAACTTCCATTTCAGACTACGCTTGAAAAATATGTTGACACAGTTCTCGATTAAATTTTAAAAACTGAAAAAACGAACATTCCAAAATGTCTTATATATGGTTGCGATTGAATGGCAGTGCTTCCAGCGTACTGTGCAATGCCTTCACCGTTCAAATGTTTCTCCCACGGAAGAAAGAGACGATAATTTTGACGGAATCAGTCGTACGGGCCGTAACTGTCGTTCGGAATACCCTGTGTGAACAATTTCGAGGTTGCATGATTAAATAACACATTCCGACTGTCACTTTCATGATCTGGTAAGCGACGCTCTGATTGGACGGATGAAAGGTCGTTCTGACGTGACCCCTAATGGGATGTCCTCAGATCTTTGTTAAGCGGTAGCGAGAACTAGGATCCGATTTGAATGAGATTGATGGAATCTCTGACTTAAGTCCGAAGACCTAGTCTAGTAAAATTCTGTTCTGTCTGATAATCACCGCTAATAAATGTCCATGTGATAAGATTAAAACATACTATTAATGATGAGTCAAGTTCAAATGTTTTTGGCACAGACTTGCATGTGACAACTCAGCACTTCATACCATATTACGCATGGATACCAAATCATGTAAATAATATAAAAAATTGAACCCTATCCCAAACTGTCCTGGGCACTAAGGATCCACTGTGGTGGGGATTCCAGGTCAGAATTGATCCCCAGCAATCGTTGCTTGTAAGAAGAGACTAAATGTGCTAATTAGATCAGTTGGTCAGGCTTGGTGACTTGGTTGGTGTGTCATTGTACCCTAATTTTGTTAATCGCTGCACAGAACATCGATCACTGGTTTGTCTGGTCCAGACTCATATAAGCATGATAAGAGGAATATTGCTGAGTGCGCTGTTAAATAACCAACCAACCTAAGGATTGACACAGGAGCTTTTTGAAAGTATAGATGGAAGAATAACTTTTACAGTAAGGATGGCTCAAGGACTAAAGATCCTGAATATGGCTTTAACTGTCAATCAGTCGATCTTCTTCATTCAGCATGGATGTAGGCCATCAGCCCATACAGCTTAAGTTACAATGCAGCAAACTACCAGTCTTTGAATTACACATGAACACTGCTTAGGGATTCATATGGCCTGCCCAGAGGCCGATATTCAGCCCCAAGTCTGCAGGAAATATCTGTAAAAATTCCCAGTTTGAATTATGAATTCACAATTTTCTCAGAATTTACAAAACAGAACATTAAAAACTTCCAATTTTGAACAATATCCCAATTTGTTTGACAAGGGCACAGACTTTGGGATCCTAGATGAATCCATGTTGATGTTTCTTACTGGGAATTGCATTGCATGAAAAACAAGCATTCCCCAAGGTTTACAATGTTTGTTTGTTTGTTGTTTAACGCAGCACTCAGCAATATTCCAGTAACATGATGGCAGTCTGTAAATAGTTGAGTCTGGACCAGACAATCCAGTGGTTGACATCATGAGCATCAATCCACGCAATTGGGATACGGTGACATGCATCAACAATGATCAACCAAGTCACTGAGCCTGAACATCCGATCCCATTAGTCGCCTCTTACGGCAAGCATAGTCGCCTTTTAGTTTTATGGCAAGCATGTGTTGCTGAAGACTGTATTCTACTCTGGATCTTCACAGGTCAATTTGAATGTTGTCAACAGACATTAGTATATTATACTTCTTTAAGGTAGGATGTACATGGTATTTCTGGTTAAGATAAATGTGACACAGATCTTCAATAATGTCATGCTGAAATGTTTCATACTGAACAAGTTTCATGAAGCACGGGAGTTTCACACCTCTATGAACTTTACAGTACTTTATCCGCATATAAATCTACGCCACGTGACCAAAATAGTGACCACCCATTGGACGAAAGTATTTGCCTGTGCTCAAATTATGTTTACATCAATGTGATTTTATTGTAAAGTTGTTTTTAAAATATTAAGAATTTGCAACTTGTGTTTTGTTTTTGACATTTTTGTTTGACAGAAATACAAATATAAGTCGTTTTCATTTTGGTATCTATTATCATTGATAATACATCACACATTCAATTCCCAGATCAAGGCCCTCCGCCTTCCTATGATGAGGCACAGGGGTACCCTCAGTATGATGCGTCAGGACAGATGTCAAATCTGGGACCACCTCTCTCACAGACAGGCTCCATTTTCACCTACAACACTGACACTGCCACTCCCCCAGGGGCATACTCCACCCAGCCAGGCGGACCCCCTCCAATCACGGGAATACCCCCACGGCGACCAGGTGCGCCTCCTCCGGAGTATGTCGGGAGGGCCAAGCAGTACGCTGCAAAGACTCAAACATATGGTGCACAGTTTGGAGGTTTTGCACATCCCCCTGAAGCACAGTATGGATCTGCGGCAGCTGGGTACAGCACCATGTCCACGTCGTACGGGCCAGGTCCCACGGCCCCTGCTGTTGCAGGGTACCAGCCCACAGGCTCATACACCCACCCAACAAATGCCACGGCTACCGGGGTGGTGTATAACCCGTCTCAGGGCACTGTGCAGACGGTGATGCCTGCTGGCTATAACACAACCCCTCTGGTAAGTATTACTGTAAATCAGGAAGTTAATGACATGACATTAGGGCATCCAATGCGAGGGTCCTTGCTCATGATAATATACCAGTAGTGACAAGTATATTCTTGACAGTTTTGTTTGACATCAGGTTCACTGAATATGCTGGAAGTGATGCCATTCCTAAACTCTGTATACTAGCCTTGCAGTACCCGATTAATTCACAGTTCTAACAAATCAACAGAGATGAAAATATGCAAGTAAGTAGATGCTAAGGATGAAATGTTGCGGATATTATTCCCATAGCAAAGCACCTCTGATTGTTTGTCAAGAAATGCTGACTCCCAGTTTAGATTGTATGTCGTCCATGGTGGTATATTATTAATAATCTGAAGTTCGCAACTGACGTTATTACATTTACAAATTATATCTCTATTTTCATTGGTTGAGAAAGTGTCACATGACCTTCCTTGAAACACGGTATTGTCCTGAGACCCACCCTGGTGTGAAGGGATTGCACTGCATAATCAAGCCAATGGACTCAAAGAAATATTTTCAGCCAATCAGCAAGAGTGCAATGCATGGCTTATTGTTGCGCTTCATCTTCGTGGCAACTCATTCAACTAATGTTGAATTTGAAATATTCTTGTTATTATATTATGTATAAAACAATTACTTAACCCTCATGAATAGTCAATAATTGATAAGTATTCTCCGCTTCCACAGGCATATGATCAAAGGACTGTGAACCACCCCGAAGCACGGCGACATAGAAAAATCGCCCTTATTGTCATCTGTCTCATCATTCTATTTATAATCCTCACCACCACCTTCTTCGGGATCTTCCTCTAGCCTGTGTTTCCCGGTTAGGCCAACAAAACATATGTGTGTTTCCGCTTTCAGGCAACCCTAATCTTATGCCCCTGTCCTGAAACCCTTTTTTCCCCCTTGAGTTGCACAATAGCTTTTATCACCATCCTGATGTTGTCCATAGTTTATGCCACAAGCCGGTATTTGTTGTGCCAACAGTCATTATCTTCATTAAAAGCTGATTTTCCAAGAAATAATAACTTAAGAATAATAAATAAATGTAATTTTTGTATTGGCTGAAATAGGAAACACACATATCGTTCTATGTATGTGTATGTCATTCATCATCTGTTGATGAAGGGAAGAAATGAATATGTGTTTATTTTCAATTGTTCCAAAGGGCACAATGTTTAGATGTGCCCTTTGAATGTAAGTGGGCAACACTTTAGATAAATGAAAAACCAGGTTATTTATTTGAAATGGTTTTCATTTTTTCCTTGCAGTTAGTATTGTTTTACATTCAATGTAACTTAATGGTCACTACATGGAATTTCATGTCAATTAACCAGGACAGTTTTCATAAGATAGCCGTTATGAACATGATGAAGTTACTGGTGTTGAACTTGACCAATATGCTTGGGTCCATCTTGAAACCATTGAATGCTACATAATAAGCATCTGTTTGCCTTTTTCTTTTCATTGAGATTGATCATGTTGATAACACCCTATCAGTTTCTAATTCATAGGATACATTTAGTGACTATTAAGCACATCAAGTTTTCATCCCATATCTTTGTCTAGTTCACCTGTTGAAAGTACTGATACATTTATCACTTGATTCATACAGTAAACAGTGACAAGGTAGTTAAGAAATATCATCTCCCTGTGGACCTAACCCGAAGCCTGTAGCACCGTGATCTCATTTTAACTGGGCCATTAGTGACTGTGCCATTTACACTCTTATTGTCATACAAGGAATCTCAAACCCGGTGTACATAGATATCCTTTTTGACTTTTTGACCAACAGCTAGGGAAGGAGATGGGTGTGTTTCAAGGGAAAATAATCTGACAGTTTTAAGATATTAGTTTCTATTTTCATCACAACATACTCACACGTTCCCAACCCACTGTAGATTAGGTTGTTGGTCCCAGACCTGTTCTCCACCCGCTGTATGCTGGACTGTTGGTCCCAGCTAGCTGTTAGCTACCCACCAATACTGTTGGTCCCAGACCTGTTACAAACCACGGTAGATTCAGCTGTTGGTCCCAGACCTGTTCCCAACCCACTGTAGATTCAGCTGTTGGTCCCAGAGCTGTTACAAACCACGGTAGATTCAGCTGTTGGTCCCAGACCTGTTCCCAACCCACTGTAGATTCAGCTGTTGGTCCCAGAGCTGTTCCAAACCACGGTAGATTCAGCTGTTGGTCCCAGACCTGTTCCCAACCCACCGTAGATTCAGCTGTTGGTCCCAGACCTGTTCCAAACCACGGTAGATTCAGCTGTTGGTCCCAGAGCTGTTCCCAACCATCTGTAGATTCAGCTGTTGGTCCCAGACCTGTTCCAAACCCACTGTAGATTCAGCTGTTGGTCCCAGAGCTGTTACAAACCACGGTAGATTCAGCTGTTGGTCCCAGACCTGTTACAAACCACGGTAGATTCAGCTGTTGGTCCCAGACCTGTTACAAACCACGGTAGATTCAGCTGTTGGTCCCAGAGCTGTTCCCAACCCACTGTAGATTCAGCTGTTGGTCCCAGAGCTGTTACAAACCACGGTAGATTCAGCTGTTGGTCCCAGAGCTGTTACAAACCACGGTAGATTCAGCTGTTGGTCCCAGAGCTGTTACAAACCACGGTAGATTCAGCTGTCGGTCCCAGAGCTGTTACAAACC
Organism: Haliotis rufescens; assembly: GCF_023055435.1. Lineage (NCBI taxonomy): Eukaryota > Metazoa > Mollusca > Gastropoda > Lepetellida > Haliotidae > Haliotis > Haliotis rufescens. Next base: position 36,752,360 of record NW_025964334.1, read on the forward strand.
ACTGTAGATTCAGCTGTTGGTCCCAGACCTGTTACAAACCACGGTAGATTCAGCTGTTGGTCCCAGAGCTGTTACAAACCACGGTAGATTCAGCTGTTGGTCCCAGAGCTGTTACAAACCACGGTAGATTCAGCTGTTGGTCCCAGAGCTGTTACAAACCACGGTAGATTCAGCTGTTGGTCCCAGAGCTGTTCTCCACCCACTGTATGCTGGACTGTCGGTCCCAGCTAGCTGTTATCTACCCACCAATACTGTTGGTCCCAGATCTGTTCCCAATCCACTGTAGATTCAGCTGTTGGTCCCCGACCTGTTCCCAACCCACTGTAGATTCAGCTGTTGGTCCCAGACCTGTTCCCAACCCACTGTAGATTCAGCTGTTGGTCCCAGAGCTGTTACAAACCACGGTAGATTCAGCTGTTGGTCCCAGACCTGTTACAAACCACGGTAGATTCAGCTGTTGGTCCCAGAGCTGTTCCCAACCATCTGTAGATCAGACTGTTGGTCCCAGATCTGTTTCCAACCCTCTGTAGATCAGACTGTTGGTCCCAGATCTGTTTCCAACCTTTTGTAGATCAGACTGTTGGTCCCAGATCTGTTTCCAACCTTTTGTAGATCAGACTGTTGGTCCCAGATCTGTTTCCAACCCTCTGTAGATCAGACTGTTGGTCCCAGATCTGTTTCCAACCCTCTGTAGATCAGACTGTTGGTCCCAGATCTGTTTCCAACCCTCTGTAGATCAGACTGTTGGTCCCTGTGCTGTTTCCAACCCTCTGTAGATCAGATTTTGTTTCATATTACCTGGAAAAACAAAAGAGGGTAGGTATTTGGAAAAATATTCTACTTTTTCAAATATTTTACATGGCATAGCTATCACTTGGACATGTTGAAGTCTCTTGTTGCATGGATGACAACAAAAATATATTTCGCCAATATGTCACATAAATAATTTAACAGGGAAAAAAGAATGTCATTGTATTAAGTACTCCATTCTAAAGAGTTGAACAGGAAATGTTTGAACCATCACAGAAATATTGAATTATAAACATGTATCCCAGGTTGGTGCTCTACCATGTCTACCAGATGTCTTGGTGAAGTTGAAATTGATGTAGTTAACACAGTGGTCCCCGATGAAAATGTCAGTCTTGGGAATTGCCTCTTGATGATTGAGGGTGGGGTGTGACGAAATGAAGGTGCTGTAAAGAAGGAGGTGTCCCACGTCCTTATAAGGAATTGTGAATGCGGTATGGTGTACAATCAATCATTATAACTAAAGATGTAAAACAATATGGAGTGTTTAAACAAGAGTATATAAAGAAATTTTCTTTTATTAACTGGTCATGATTTCCAGTTAATTTGATGCAATGTACAGCATATTATGTGTGGACCATTTTTTTCATATCTACAAACACTACTGTCGAGTTGGATACAATTTCACACAAGAATATTGCCAATAACGACAATATGAATACATACGTACATTGAATACAGTGGTTATACATAGATGCATTGCTGTCAGGGTAGATACAATGTTACAAATATGCCAATAAATAAATAGGTAATAAATGGAAAAATGAATATAACAGTGGTTGTTCTGTCTTGCTCTTATTCCCTCTTCTCTTCATTTCCACTCATAAGTAATGCTACATTCATCCTATCAGCAGCTATCTTACTCTTTCATTCTCTCCTTCCACTTTACAGTACATTCTTCATGCATACACATTATATGAAACAACAATTTCAAATTTTGTTTTCTCTTGCATTCTGTCATCTCATTGTTTCACTTATTCTCTGCTTCACTCATTTTCTTTCATTCTATTTCTTGTCAGTTCATGTGGACAAACACTTCATTCATCCATTTCTACATCTCTGTCTTTCTCTCGCACCCACACTTCACCTCTCTCTCTTGGATCCACCCGATCATTAATGAGCATCAGAATCTATAATATTGCTCATGAAACAATAAGACAAGCCCATCCTAGACCAACTTTCGACATTCATTCATACCTCAAACATGAGTGACATTTATCATAAACGGACAACTAGATCACACAGGTAATATAAGCATTCATTTTCAATACAATATTAAGAATCACATAGGGACAGATAATCGTGACCATTCATTGCCAACCCCCGCTAGCAAAGGGTCTGTAATGGGTAAGAGCAGTTTCTCTGTTCCACACAGTAGGTATGTGAAACCATTTTTATAGAATTAAATATGTCCAACAAAAATAGTTCAGTTTGTTTTATTGAAATGTTAGAAGGAAATTACAGATGTACAGATGTATCTGAGCAGAAAATCTTGCTGATATGATTCATATTCAGGGACCTTCAATCGCCCCCTTGGGCAGCTTGAGGCTCCTGCAAAACCAAAGTAGCCTGTGAGTATGTCACTATATAAACATATGTAAAACCACAACTTAATGGCCACAATTATGTTATTCCTATATTTGATACATTCTCTTCACTTACAAGTAATTATTTCAATTTTCAGTATTTTAAAATGTGAACAGAAATAATTTACATATAGCGAATAAGAATTAATGGACTGAGAACTGTTGAAGAAGGTGGTCACTGCAGTAAATAGGATAAAACTAATATAAAAAAACACAATATGTAACCATGTGTTAGTTGAGTCATGTTTTTAGTCATGCACATTAGCAATAGTATACAACAATAAACATCAATATAAAGAACATGAACAGTGTTGAAGCAGTCAACTAATTTTTATTTAGATGGGTGCTGGAATGATGGTAGGTAACCATGCTCCAAAAGCTTTGGAGGCAATATTACTTCCACATTAATAGTTTAGAAACTAAAGAATGAAACAGTTGTTTTCAATAACTTGCGGATACTCTCAAAAAGGCATCAATACACTCCAGCCATCCCATCCCTTGAAAGAATTGATTGCTCCTCAATGTATTGAAATAGATAAATACAAACACAAATGAATACTACTTTATTTTTTAAAAATCAACAAATATTTGTGTAAAACATTCATAACAAGAAAAGAACAAAGTAACATCTCTCCATGAGAAAACTGCAGTTGAAGAATACTGCAAACTGCCATCCAGGAATATATTGCACTGTTCACTCACAACCAGAATGCGGAGGTTACCCTGGATAGAATCCTCCTTCAGTTTGTATGTATACTCTACTGGTTCAGTCCTGGCCTCACCCTCCTCAGAAACATGCTCATCATAAATAATGTTGTACCACATGTTGTAACCAGGCACAACACCTAACACAGTTCCCTTGCATGTGCATTCATCAAATGTGTGCTCCACCCTTTTACCAATCAGCAGAGGCACAGCTTCAGTGTAAGACTCATCTTGAGATCTGGACACATCCAAGGCTCCTGATATCAAACATGAAAGATTCTGCTTCAGTGCTTCAACAGACAATTTTTGGTAGGAATTACCATTTTTTTTGGTAATATTAAAGATTTTGGCATCATGGTGTGTCTGTCCAAGGACTTGTTTCCTGACATTTATTTGGCATTCAAGAGCTCGTCTCTTGTTAGCATCGGTGCCAAGTTCCTCAAGTTTAGCATCAACAGTTGTTGTTGTTTGCCACAGTCCATAATAGATGATGTCCGATGTCAGCTGTTCCTTTCCATGAAGTCTTCTCTTCTCAGCTCTGGTGGCTTCTTCGTGTTTTTTTTCTCATTGCAGCTAAGCGTTGTTCTTTAACTGTCCTACATCTATCTTGGAATTTCTTTTTTATTTCTGGAGCCATTTTCCTAGCAGTCTGAATGAGCCGATTCACTTCCTCGGGTGACTTTGCCTCTAGCCAATCATGTGTCTTATTATGAGTACATTAGAAAAAGCCTCATTAGCCAAGGCTGTTGCATTGGGACGGTGGTGCATGAGATAGTCCAGAACACCAAAGACAAATTCAGGTAATTTGTTGTGTGGATTCACTGAGGCAGTTGAATTCCTGAATAGGTCAACATCTTCAAAGTATGTTCCACCAAGAAGTTGTTCTTTCATGGCCTTTTTCAGTAAAGCATGAAAAGCTGTGAAAATAGTCTTAGCCAGTGTGACAGAGTTAGCCGAAACTGCTAAGAGAACTGTGTTGTCATCATCATCTGTTTGGACAAGGCTGTCGAAAACATCGTCCCTCTTCAAATACTCAGTCAAATGGATGATCCTCTCCTGGCAGAAAACCAGAGGGATCTTTGGACATCCTCTCGAAGTACTGCAGGAGGACAAAAATAGTGGCTGTTCTCTTCAATCAAAAGCCACCAGTCAGGGGTGGCCACAGGGGTGCAGTAACCTTCTTTGAGAATAAGCCAAGAACTTTGATCCCTGTCACAAATAAAGTTTTGTAATGCTTGAAGCAGTTCCTTTTGTAGTCTGTTTGAAGCAGGGTTGACATAGGTAAAGAACTCAATTATCTTCTTTCTGTGATAAAAGGCAATCCCAGCAACAACAAAAACAATGTTGAACCTGTTACCTCTGAACTGTGGGAATCTTACTTTGAAGTTACCCTGTGACTGCATCCACACTGAAAATTGGCCATAGCATCCATTTTTTTCATCAACACCACGCGCAAAGCATTTCGAACATATTCTCAATAAATTAATAGTTTGTGAATCATCACCAAATTGTTTGGGTTTTTCCAAAATCCCACTTTCAAATTTCCGCAAGACTTCCGCTACACAGTCAGCAAAGTTCACCAGTAAATGTAGTCCACAAAAGAAAGAATTGACTTTTGAAGTTGCAGCCTGCTCTACTGTGGACAAGTGATCCCAAAACCTAAGAATTTCCCTAAATATGTCTGTCCTGTACTTTTCCAGAAGATCTATGAAAGCAAGATTTGTAGCTGCATGATCTGACATCAGGTTCTGAATGTTTGTCAACACCAAATAAGCTGGAGATAGGGCATCACTATTTTCCTCACGTTCATTTACTGCATCCGAGATGTCAGCTAGAATTTCCTTGAAAGTATAAAGAGTTGTTTTGGAAGACTTGTTTGCCATTTCCCTAAGACCAAACAGGTATGATCTCTTTTCATTATCTGAAATAAGAAATGTGTTGTAGGTTTTACTAAACTTTCTGGTCTCATAAGAATAAAGCGTTGTTGATGTTTGTCAAGGTGTTACTTCAGATAGTTGAAGCCGAGTTACACCAGCTTGGATGGGAGTGAATTTGTCCACTGTGGATCTCGATGGTAATCTGTCGGGAACCTTACCTGCCAGACTTAGTACACTTTTAATAACAGGTCCTACACTCACGCTAGCAACGTTTTCAGATTTCAAATCAAATACACATTTATTTGATGGTCTTGTCACTGAAACGCCACCCATTTGTATCAAATAGGTTAATTTTGCTGTCATCCTGAAGCAAAGTTTCAAAGTAATCTGATGATTCCTTCCAATTAGAACATTCCTTCTGTAGTCTTTCATAATCTCCACAGGGAACATGTCCATGTCCATTGTGTTCATTTCCCTCTGTAGCATCTGTAGGAGATTCTGATTTTGTTTCCAAGTGCGATATTGACATTTTGAATTGTGAATTCAAAGTACCGGTACTCAGTTCTTTAACTTCTTTCTCCAAGTCATGAATAGTTTTTCACTGTTTAGTTTTATCTTCCTTCAAAGAGACCACCTTGCTATCACGTCTTTCAAGTTTCCTTTTCAATTGTTTCTTTCTTCTCTCAGGTCTGCAACCTTAGAGCTTTGCTTCGATAACTGTTCAGTAGGTCTTCTTTCACAGAAGTAGATGAAATACACTGAACAGGTAACGAAAATATTTTCTCGAGATAGTCTTCTTTTGCAGAATCTCTCAGAGTTTTGAATTGGGAATGTAATCTGTCATATTTAGACAGTAAGGCCTTAGGATTCACTTCCCTAATTTCAGTGTGAGTTAATCTAGCAATGAACTCAGTGAAATGTTTTCTTTCGAAATGTGGGTTGTATTTCACCATAGGCATTAAATCATGGCAGATTCCAAACGTAAGTGTAATCTTAGGAACAGTTTTTGACACATCCAGTAAATCATCAAAGTTAATGTTCTTGCTTAGTAATCTGTCCAGGGTGATATCTATTTTTGCTTTGTTCCAGATATAGATTTGTGGATTATGAGAAAATCCCAAGTAACAACTATTGGTGTTCCCTTGTCTTCGTAAGTCACTTCAGGTGCTGGAATCCTGCTGTTCAATTCTTTGAGCATAATCATCCTGCAGGGTTGATTCTTCCTCTGGATTGTACTGTACCTCTTCTACCTGACTCTCCTCTTCAATTGTAATGACATCCTCCTCTCAGTCTTTAGATGCAGACACGTCAGATGTATTGTCTGTTACTGCATCTTCCCTGAAGTCACACTCGGGTGGTTGTGTATCCTGTGAATCTTCACAGCCACTTGCTAGACACCTCTGACCAAAAACAAGTTCAATGCAACTATAACAAGTAACATTTACTTATAACATGTATACAATCTCATTCATCACGTTCATACAAACATCCGATAATAGCCTTTCTTTAAAAATGTTCTGTTGACGTGACACTTGCATAACTTCATCATGAAAATGAAATAAATCAAGTGAAATATCATGCTTAAACAAGTAAACAAACTTAGTGCATTACATAAGTATAACATGAAAATGTAAAATCAGCTGATAATCAGTATGCAATGATATGAGTATCTATATATGAATTTCATCTTCAAATCACCTGATAACATTTCATCTAATAGATTTATGATGATTATTGTATCATTAAAATAACTGAACCACATATATACCCTCAATGACTTCCTCAGGCAATCTGCTCCCTCTAGATCCAGTAGGGGTCGCTTGCTCATTTCTGATGGTCTGTTTGAACATAGCAAAATATAATGGTGGTGTCTTCAATTTCATGCAATATATCAAATATATTGCTTTAAATTGCAAATTGCATCCTAAAATATTAGGCAGGCTTCAAATAAGTCTATAATCTAGAAAAAATGTCAAATACATAATTACATTGTTATCATATATGTTAGTGTTTGATTAGATTTTAATACAAATTAGATATCGATTATTAAAGATGTGTTACTGTACACAGTTTCAAATTAGAACATTGAAACTAGGAAACATGAAATATATTCTCTCACCCAACTTATCACCATACTTCATAATTTCTCTTTTACCTTTAATCTGCAAATATGTTTCATTGCTTTTATATAAGAATGTTAGTTTCTAATTAATGGTTCACTTACTTCTTATGTTGTTATATGTACATAGTGTGCATTGTGGTACATTTGAAACATACTAAATGTACTTATTTACTTCACTTAAAAAGTAAATGTAAAATCTGAAAACATTCAGAGCCAGGAGTTATTTCCCTTTGGTAAGCACAGCACATGGAAGTCATGTTGACAGAAAAGCTGTCCCGACCTTTCTGTATTTGTTACGAATTTGCAGCTATCATACGAATATGTAAGTACTTCCCTATTTCATACAAATAATATGCCAATATACGAAAAGAAATCACAAGAACAGAAGATTCATAGAATCCTTTAAAGAGGTGCATTGAATGCAATGTTAAAAAATGAGTCCATGGGAAAAATACATCCAAGTTTGCCTGCAAAGGGCACTTCGTTTGAAATTGTACATAAATCCAATCTGTCTGTCTGTCTGTCTGTCTGTCTGTCTGTCTGTCCACTATGACATGATCTCTTCAATACATATACGAACGATGACTTTCAACCTGTTAGTGTTAGTCAGACCTGGACTAATGCTGTTGTTAACAGTGTCTCTGCTGTTTCCAAGTTTTATGTTAATGAACCAGTAAAGAAAAGATTTATTTCATTACTTTCCGAAGTAAGAATACTTTTTGTTTGCCTTTTCATGGTAGTTTATCATTTGATACAAAAACAAAATAACTTTTCCTTGCAATTCAAGGTGTTCAAGTTTCGCATGTAAGTTAAGTTTTATAATTTTCCAGAGAAGTATTCTTCATCCTCAACCATGGCAGTGGTATCTGCTTTTATTTATTTATATTGTATCATAGATGTTGAACAAATTGAGAATGTCACCCTTGTGCCTTTTCATATCAAGGGAGGTGGGGTAGCCTAGTGGTTAAAGCGTTCGCTCGTCACACCGAAGACACGGGTTCAATTCTCCATGTGGGTACAATGTGTTGGGCCCATTTCTGGTGTCTACTGCAGTGATATTGCTGTAATACTAATATTGCTAAAAGTGGCTTAAAACCATACTCACTCACTTTATATATCGACACAAGTCAATACGATTTTAAAACTCTCTGGATGAAAATGATAAGTTTATGAACACAATCCCTTGAAATGTTTTGCTTATTGTTGTACATGTTGTACACAGTAATGGCTTGATTGGTGAGCCAGTTTATTAGAAAAGGGATACTTTTTATTTTTGTTTCATCAGAACTAACAGCTGTTTTGTTTTATTATCTGCTCCTTTTCACCCCTTACATAAAAACGTATCTGTTTTACCCTCTTTCTTTATCCTCGAACCCTATACCATTTAAAACTCATTCAATAAGAAATTCTAGCATTTATACACTGTGGTGTTGTGCAGCAATGAAGGTGAGCTTCTGTACCCGTGTTTCTCGGGTTGAGTATATTTAATGTTAAGTCTCTTTTGCGATTATTTGGGCAGTTACCATGGTTACAAGCATCGTTTTATGTTTTTTACTTTTGAACATTATTTAAAGGCATTCTTCGCTTGTGAGAGTAAACACTTTTTCACATAATTAAGGGAATGTGTGACAAGGCAGTATTGACAGTGAGTGGGTTGGTTTTGACACTACTTCAAACAGTACAGCAGATTACGGTTATAACGAACCCAGAGGGACCGCTCATTTTAGTTCGTTATAAACGTAGTTTATTATAAACATATGCAGCAACTGGACGGGACCAAAAAGCAGTTCTTTGTATCGTCAGTTCGTTATAAGCGTGTTCATTATAAACATAGTTTACGATATTCCCATTTAATATGATGTTTACCACTTTGGTGAAACCTATAATGACAAGCATGGTGCTGACAAACCTAGAAACATAATTGGAGCAAACCAGGATTCCAACCCACAATTATAGGTTTCTGGAGTGTCCAAGGGATGCAACTCTGCACAGAGAATTGTGGCGACTTAAGACGACTGTGCCACCTCTGGCTTGCGGTATTGACAGAAAAGTTATTCAATACAAATAGAAGAAAATGTTGAAGTTAGTGTGCCCTATAATGTCAAATCACTGGACTATTTTTTTCTTCTGTCTGCAGGCTTATGGAAAAAGAAGTGAAAATGGGATCTTGCGGAACAAGGCATGTGTTCGTATAATATGTGGATGTGCTGGTTGTGGGCTTTTAGGTTTTATTATTTTGTTTTATAAATTTTTTCAGTATTTGGCCTCATGAATGTTAACCTTTGATTTTGGGGTCATGAACATGATGACGCTAGTCACTGTAAGTTAGTGATCGGTGTTGGGGGGGTCCTGGGGGTCTTCTAAGATGTGGGGGCACGCCAGAAACCTATGATTGTGGGTTCGAATCCCGGTTCGCCCCGATTATGTTTCTAGGTTTGTCAGCACCATACCCGTGCTCATGGGTTTCACCGAAGTGGTAAACATCTGAGACTCGCATCACTTCGGGCTTTCCTCCAACATTAAGCTGACATGCTGTTAACTTATGTTAACTTATGACAAGGACCACTTCACTGTCATGTTAATTTTGAAAGCTAAACAAAATACAGTGACGGAATTTGCTGCAAGAATCCCATTAGCCTTTTGCAAATGGGTCAGTCTTTTGTTAAGGTGGATCTCGTCCTTGGGCAGCTTCCAAGTTTCCAAGTTCTTCTGAAAGCAGGGCTGTTGGGTAGCCTAGTGGTTAAAGCGTTCGCTCGTCATGCCGAAGACCCGGGTTTGATTCCCATGTTGTGAAGCCCATTTCTGGTGTCCTCTGCCGTGATATTGCATGAATATTGCTAAAAGCAGCGTAAAGCCATACTAAATCACTCACTCTGCTGAAAGCATTGTTCATATCTTTCCGTAATATTATTATTACAAAAAGACGATATACAGAAAGATAACCTTCAATGTCATGTTTGAGTAAATGCCACATAATTAATAACACATACAAAGCCAGATAACACCATTAATACTGACATAGTCCTCATTGTGCCTTCACATGTCTTTGTGTGACGTATTTCAATCTGTATCAGTTTCCGAGTAATTCACAGAGTGAAATGAATTACGGCATGACCCCCTTTCTTTGGATAGATTTCTTGAGCAAAAGCTGAATTGAGGCCAGTACTTAACTTCAGGCCGCTGGGCCATTTCATGTCCTCTTCCCTCGAAATGACGAGCATTTTTTCTTGATTATGTTCATGAATGGCCATTTCGAGTGATGCTGTGCATTGCAGCCATCTGCGAGCTGTGGAACTGTCTCAACAGGCACAATCCTCCTCAGACAAGACGCCACTTCCTTCAGACAATAAACATTCTGTGATTTCAGATAATCTTGTTGAGAACATGTGTATTCATTTAATGTTAGGCAACACTTTCTTAATTTTATGCTTCATGGATTTATTCCAGTTTTTCCACACAAGGTCGTTTGAAATTATAATAAATATAAATAGCTATGTCCATCATTCATTTATTTTTATGAAAGCCATTCTGCCGTGGAGTTAAAACTACAGGTGGCCTTTTGAATCACTGATAGTAATGAAGACATGGAATATATATAAGAGGGATTATAAAACTAGTGGGAGACATAATAGAAATAAATACTTTTTTGTTTCATTTATTTCTTTTCCACCTGCTTTTCAGTAGTGGTGGCGGGCCCGTGAAACGAACAATAGCAATGTGTGGCCTTACCACCCCCCACCCCCCCCCCCACATAACCCTTATAAATTCTGGGTTTTCTTTAAGGCTAATCCTTATGTCACTGGTCTCCTAGCTAGTCTTGCTTGAACAAGACAAACATGTTTAATATGTTTCAATTCCAATTCGTAGCACTAACTGAAGACTTGAGAACTGGTTCTGAATTATAGGATTTTTACTTCTCCTCAGCACAATATGGTAATCTCCGAATAGCGAACTAGTGGGAATTTCAAAGGCTGCTGATCATTAAAGGGAGCCTAGGCTAGAGGTGTTTGGCAGTCCTAGCAAATTTCATCCAAGCCTCTCCAACACAACTTTCTGTCTGCTACTAGTGCTAGTTCCCATTCTATCATGCATATCAATCTACCAATTAATGCTTGCCCAAATTACAGAGGAAGAATGCCTCAGTTTTACACATAGTAGTGATTGCAATGTCTAACAAGGGAGACAACTGGCACCAGGATATGAAGCATAATCCCCTTTAATTCCTGAATGCCATAGTGAGTGATTGAGTTAATATTTAACATTTATTGGCAGTATTTCAGCCATATCGTGACGAGATAAAGTTAAACATTGACAATAAATATATTTAGACTGTACAAAAATGTGTTGAAGAACAATACAATAACTAGACTATCACAGATTTTAGTTACAACTGGCTGGAGAACATGTAAGATAATAAACTATCATTCAACAACACATATAAAAACCGGGCTACAGATTGCCAGCAACCAAAGTTAGGCAACCCTGATAGGGACCGTGGGGGCTACACTACTTCTACAGCTGGCAGTTATCCACAGTGTTATCCATCAATTAAAACTTACCAGTATACTGTGAATAAAACTACGGTAGGAATAACATACTTTGAAAGACATGGTCTTACGATGCCCTCTCAGGGGACAATATTTTTACAGTACTGCAACCCCCATTGAGGGCACAGCAACAAACAATCTCAGTTAATATACACGACCAATATTTAAAAAAAACAACCGAAAAACAGCTATGTACATCAAAATTTATCAATAAGTTCAATATCTTTTAAAAAACTGATCATTAGACGAGAGGCGATATTGTAAAAAAGATCCTTTATGGATGAAACTTTGAAATAGTTATCCCTTGTGATGGAAAAATCAATACAGTCAAGCAGGACATGCTTGATGTGAACCTTTCATCACAAGGGAAACAAAAAGGAGAATCCTCTCCTCAATAAATATTCATGTGTATATCTACTGTGGCCAATACGACATTGTCGCATAAACAAACCTCTTCAAATCCGGACTGACAGCCCAAGTATGTGTAACGGATATTTGGTGTTATTGCATGTAATTTTTTCAAAACATAGGTTTATAGTTGCTGAAATACATAAGAAGTGGTGTCACAGATTTGTTGAGAGCTGCTTTAGCTGCAGCATCAGCCATTGTGGCTGTGGCCATTCCAACATGGCTAGGCAACCAACTAAGAGACGATGTTGTATTGGCCAGTAGCAAGATTATTATGTAATTCATTGGTGTCAAGTAAAATGTCATAATACAGGTCTCACAGTACAGGCCTACTGTTTTATACATTGTATATTCCATTGTCTGTGTTATATATATGAACTACTGCCATGTTGTACATATTGTTGGTATATAGCTGATGTTTTTCCCATAAATTATGTTTACTGTAAACACAAATTGATTTTACACATGTACACGCTGTTGACACAAATAGTGTGTGATACTTTGTTGTGTTTTTAAATTGTCAGTAGTGCTCTCAGTGCTTTTGTTGGCATCCATGTAGCTTCATTCATAAACTTACACAGTGAAATCCTGATTAACCAGACATGGCGATAGTCCACTAGTCCTTATAATGTTAACTTATAGCAAATCCCTTAAAAACAGCATATTTCTACAACTCTTTATGATATTGGGCAGTTTGGCAAGGACTACTGGTCACTGACTAGTTATTGACACTTTTTTCATGTTAATTCTGAAATATCTATTTATAAAGTTAACTGTACAAATAACTTTTATTTGTGTGAAACAATAAGCAAATGCACATAGTTCTGTCTGTGGAAACAAATCAGTAGATTTCTGTTATAATGCAACGAGAGTGGAAATTGAAATATCCCGTCCACCAACTGTACCAGTTATCGACATCATCTGAACAGCATGTGCCATGTGATCACTCACGCCGCTTTAGTTATACAAACTACATTTTCTATTTTTTCTGGTATCGCACTCTTTTTTTACATTCATTACAATCAATAAGATGCTTTTATCCATTTGTTGTTTGCAAACTGACGTACACCAATATTCTCAAAATTCGATTTACACATGCTTATCCTCCACACTATGTACTATGGATTTTGTGATATATACAGGGTTATGCATTTTTGGAAATATAGCTCAAATAGGTTTTAGAATTGCATTTTGGGGAAGAAATGACAAACAGATAGTAAGCCATGACAAAACTGGTTGTGCATCATTGTGTTGTTGGATTTTTGTTTACATGTAAATTAGTCATGTGACACCTCCCGCGTGTGTCTTCTAAAGTTGTATTTGAGCAAGGTGATTATATGGTTTGTCTTTAATATTTCTTCCTAAGAGTCAGTTTTGTTCATCATTTTTAGATAAATATTCCTCTCTTCTAATGAAACTGAGCTAAAGTAAAACGAGATGTGATCCCGTGCGTGCTATCACGGGGAGTTGGCGGTAATTGGCGCTCGGCAATAACTGGTCGCTAGCCAGTGTAGGACAAGAGCCCATTTCTGAACCTTGATACAACACATACACATCTTCTTGGCCTGTTTTCTATAGAGGAGTAATGATATGGTGGGGTTGCAATATGATACTATGGGAGCGATACAATTCATACCCTGATACAGTACTTACATGTCATAAGTTGATATTCTTTCTTATTGCAAGTGAATCACAACCATGAATCATTTGTTATTAAGTTTCAGCGATCCAAGATAGGGCAGAACATATAGGCTAGAAGGCATTGTAAATGTTACGCTATTTATGGCCACCCGGGAAATACTACAGAATCTGTGTAAGCTGTTTGTTGAACAGTTTCTGTTAATATTCATGTTTTTACAACAATATAACTTGTAATGTAATGTACCATATGTATCGCTATACAGGGCTTGTAAATCAATGTATTCTATCGCGGGCCTCGTATCAGGATACAACACCGTATCTCTGTATCGTTACACCAGCATCTAATAGTAAGGGACCAATGGTATATCAGGCTCCTATGGTTTATGGTGGGATGTCACACTATTACCAGTGTAGGGAGAAAATAGGATCACAACACAGCCCTATGTTATAGTGTTCCCCCTGGGGACGCAAGGTTACAGAATGTCCCTAGCAACCTATGATGTCATACAGGGTCAGACTCAATGACTTGATGGACAGCGTGTCATCGTACACCAGTGGACAGGGATGTTGCTCAAAATATCAATCACTGGATTGTCTGGTCCATACTCAATTATTTACAGGCAGCTGGGAAATAACTACAATATTGCCAAGTGTGGTGAGGTATTTTTAAACAGGAAACAAATAACTCATAATCTGTGGCCTGATGTCTCGTGAAATCTTTACAGGGATTGTGATGCATGACTAGATGCCGACAACTGCATAATTGTATACCTTTATCAGTCCAGATGATGCTCAACTTGCGGGTGAAATCTATATTTATATATGGTCTGCAGGATTCTGTATTGCTGAGTCCAAGCTTCCAGCAGGTAGTGTTCTAATATACACTTTATTCAAAGATGCTTTGCTAAAAGATCAAAGGTGCCAACTGTACTATATCCTATGACAGGTGCACATTTAAGTTACGTTGTAATGGGCTTACGTAATGATGCGGTTCCAATTACCTTCCCGGTATCTAATGTATTCTTGGTAACATTGTTCTGTCATTACTGACAATCAAGATGCAAGCATCCGCATGCTTTAGCTATTAACGTTCAAGACAGAACTATACTTTATTACTGTACACATGGAGGTGGACAAACTGTTTCTTAGACATGTGGTTGATGAGGCTCAGACAGGTGTCTTACTGTGCTGTAAGGATTTGTAGCCAATTTGCTGAGCGACCACATGGAAACCTGTTTGATTCCATGGCTATTGGGGAACCCAAACAGATTTGTTCTATGCAATAGTATGGTACAACTAGTCAACTGGTTGAGATCAATAGTCAACTAGGATAGTAGCCTTGCTTCAAGGCTGTACTGTAAGATAAGTCCATGGATGTGTAGTAATTCTATTCTCCTAATAGGCAAGTCTAGATATTTTGACTTCAGTCTGTACTAGGGACAACTTGTTCTTATTATTTACAAAATCTAAAATCTAAACTGTATGATAATGATTATTGCCTTAGAGCATGTAGAGACTTGTGCAAGTCTACTAGGACAGCCACTTGTCCTAGTTTATAGGGCTGGGAGCAGGCCAAATTGACTACCCAGGTACCGACCCCCTGTTACGTAATGACTATTACAGCAGTGTCCTGGGCATTGGCTCATGTTTGGGTTTGAGGCCACCCCATAGTTTGCTAGAACTTTGTGTTAGGTTGGCTGTCTCACAGTCTTGAGCCCGTCTCCAGATTGCGAAAACAGCTTTTCCATGACAGGGTCTTGGCTCTGGAATTTTTAACGACATGGTCACCTGCGGATAACAGTCCACCCCGAACTGTTGACACATGAATCCAGTTTTACGGTCGTCTGTTATTGATGCAGTTATTTTATTTCACTGGGAGAATGACGTTTTCTTACTTCCAACCCCAGTAGACATGACGATGAAGATGAATGATATTTCATGTGATGACTGTTGCAGAATTTTATACTACTCTAAATAAGTTCAGGACCACCTGATTCTTTCACGAAACTATAGTTAATCAGTCATGCCATGACAGATCAACTATAGGGATATGAAAGAATCAGGGGTCATTCATTTCTTTTGAGTAGTTATGCACTATCAAATGATCATAGTTTTGTAGTTGTGTGATTGTATAGTATTTTTTATTGAATATTAATGTTTTATTTTTGCATGTTATCTGAATCATGTATTGACAAGAATATTTCATTTTATTGATGGCTGTGTTTATGTGCAATGTTTTACAATTTTTGCCTTTTTTACACTGAACATTACTCAAGCATTAGGCTCCATATTGTGAACCATCCTGCTCATCTGGAGATCACCCTCAGATTATTTTTAGAAAAAGGGTCTAGTTAGGACTCCTGAGATGTACTTATTACTCATGTGTGTTGTTTAATTAAATGTGCAGACCTTTGTTCATTAGCTTGTGAACCATTTTACTACTTCAACTGTCTTGTATATTCACATTTTTGCAATTCCCTGTTTTCACTTGTACCATATATTCACATGATTTTTCAGGTGAACAATTGACTTGCCTTTACATGTGTTTGTGACAGGTGCCACTAGTGTGGCAGGATATGCTCACATTTTCGAACACCTGGTATCATCTCCATTTGAAAGCGATTCATAAACACATCCATATGATGTATCGGTAGTCGGAATTGTAAACTATCTTAGAATTATTGATATGTTTTTTGTTGTTGTTATTTCAAAATCACATCCTTACATCAAACTGTTCTGTTAACCAGGTATGGTTCTTGTTGAACTGTGACCTATGACTGCTTGACTGGGTGTCACTGTTTGGTGTTCTCAGGTTCATACTTACTCGATGTGAAGAAATGTTTTTGAATGTAGAAAAAGATCTGGGCTAGAATAGATCTTCAGCAACCAATGCTTGCCGTAAAAGGCAACTATGCTGGTCTTAAGAGGCAACTAACAGGATCGGTTGGTCAGGTTCGCTGACTTGGTTGATGCATGTCATCATATACAAATTGTGTGGATTGATGCTCATAATTTCAGTCACTGGATTGTCTGGTCCAGATTCTATTATTTACTGACCTCCATCATATAGCAGGAATATTGATGAGGGAGAAGGTACTCTGAAGTGTGAAGGCCTTGAAGATGAACAAGTCTTCCCCACCTATATGGTATATCTAGTCTGTCATAGTGATGGTAATACAGGGCCATTTTGTTACTGTTACTGGCTCTCATTCTAGTCCATATTGTATTAGCACTGCAGAGTTGAAGCACAGGTCTGTTGTCACCTTGAGATGAGACTTATTACTGCAGCGTGTTATGTTCATGTCATAGATAGACTTTAACTGTTGTAAGTCTTCAAACTAAAATATCTGATAGCCTGCACATTTAAAAGCATGACGATTGCTTTGTTAGAAACCATTATGTAACTAACAGGAGTAAGTGAAAGAATGAATGAAATGTTTTAGATTTTTAAGGCTATGTTATCAAGTGTTTCAGCTATGGCAAAACTTTGTGAAAGTTGAAGATTCTTTTATGTCCTAATGAACTAATATTAGAAACATAATCAAGGGTCACTTGTGGTACATGTATTATACTACCACATGATCTTTGCATTGGTTTCTAAAGGGTTTGGAAATCTCAGAAATCCTTCTTTACCACAGAATAACAAATTTCTTTGCTGAACAATGGGTCAGCATTTTTTGTGATAAGTACACAATTACGTCTATGTTAATGAAATGTTGCAAGATTCCAAAGAAATTTCATTGTATTTTCAACAGTTCAACATGTCTGAAACAGGTTTACTAAGAAAGGAGGCAAAATTAGCATTGCCTGTAGTTAAAAAAGAAATGAACTTCTTCAATGTTGAATGATGGCCAATCATTTCTGAATTTCAAAATTTATTTTGCAACATTTGTTTTCAGAAAATTGTTAAGGCTATGATTTTCAGAATTATGAATATAAGCTCATTGTTCTGCAAAGTATGTGGTCGAATTCAGTGCACTTGGCATCAAATCCTTCCAGGACCAAGGCATGACCTCTAACTGGACATTCATACTTCTTTGTAGAGAAGGTCTGTGCGAAACGTTGTATAGTCTGAATGTTCTCAAACCTGGTCAAATATCTATCTCACAACATCGTCTGCATTGGATGTTAGATTTTATTCATGGTAATAAACTGTTGTTACTTTGTTGAACATGTTTGTTTTCTCTTTCAAAACAAGATGAAGGGGCTGTATAGGTCAGCAAGCCACAGATGAAACATGTCACTTCTTCTGTAATCTTGGCCAGAAATAACCACTAAGGGAGACTGCTCGATCCTAGGACATTGATTTTTACATGTATGAAGGTGAGGGGAGGTGAAATAGGGTTCACCGTCGCGTTCAAGATTATTGCACTTATATAGTGGCGTGCATGCATGTGTGTGTGTGCGTGGCTGCTTGTACTAGTTGGGACTAAAGCCAGTATTATGGTGCTAGCCCACTGAGATACCATGCTGCAGTTTAACATTAATACCCTACTCAGATACCGTATACTGACTCCAAGCTGACCAGTCCTGTTTTATCCTGTAATCTCATGAGCCAGGCAGGGAAACAATAAGTACCATCTTTTAATGTCTTTTGGTATGACACAGCGGGGATCAAACAACCAACCTTCCACTACACCATGGAGGTGATCCTCACATGCATGAAACCCGTACTGTATGTGCAAGGCAGTTCTTCAGATGAGTGAATGTTGTTTTATGCCACATTCCGCAGTGTTCCAGGTTTATCACAGGGGCCTGTAAATAATCAAGTCTGGATGAAGCAAACCAGTGACTGAAAGCATGAACATTTGGGTGATGATGACACATAATCAACCAAGTCACCATGCATGACAACCCATCCAGTTTGTCACCATATAACAAGCAAGTCATTGTGAGACCTATTCTAACCAAGGTCTCAGGGGTTCAAATCCCAAGTGCATAACAGCAGAACACAACATGGCACCTTAATAGTATGGAAACAGTTCCCTGAATTTGTAATGAATCCATGTAGTAGGTTTCAAGTACAAGGTTCAAGTGAAATATATCCAAGTCAAAAAATGAAAAGTAGCTGATTTTTTCTCTCAGAAAATCCAAATATTGAAATCAAACTTCGCACTGTACCTCTCGTATTGGATAAGAAAGTGTTCACCAATTTTGAAAAGAATCTATGAAGTAGTTTTCAAGATAAAGATAGGTTACACACAAAAATTGTCCTCAGAATTACAGACGGATGGAATTCCTTGGTATAACTATATACCCCAACCCTTTTAGGATGGGGGTATATAAAAAAAAATCGATGAAAACAGACTTACCAAGTATTCTCAAATTTGCATTCTACATTTGTGATGTAAGAGGGGACTAACGGGATTGGGTGGTCAGGCTAGCTGACTTGGTTGATGCATGTCATCGATCCCAATAGCATGGCTCATGATGTCAATCACTTGATTGTCTGGTCCAGACTAGATTATTTACAGACCACCGTCTATAGCTGGAATATTGCTGAGTGCGGCGTTAAACAACAAATAACCAAAAACGTTCTAGGTTGGTGGATCTTCTTTTGAAATAAAACAAGTAAACTTTTTTCAGTAGCATGAATATTATCATCCAGACCAACAACAAACAAAATTTCAAGCATCCAAGGCATTTATTAAATGTACGTATTTTACACATGATTCAAAAGAAGCTAAATGGTATGTTAATGGATTCAAGTCCATAGCAATACCGGTGTATATATATAGATATAATGTACACTTTACACCAACAATAAAGATATGCATAGAATCACTGGAGGATGGAAGGGGACAGTACACAGACATTGTCAGTCCATGAAAGCATTATGTAAAGAGGTACTGAAGCTCACCTATAGTGCATGATTCAAATTGTGAGGACATATACACAAAATATATTCCACTTTTTCAGAATGCTACTGAAGTTCTTTAAAAAGAGTAACTTAGAACTTGGTAATATTCTGGAAACACTGTCAGGTTTCTAATGTCAAGCAGTCTACATCCTGACAACACATGATACTTGTTTACCTATGGATAAAGTAGAAACAATAACAATGAGGGAAGCAATTGTAATGATTAAAATTCTCTGTAATAAGGTTTCATTTCAAAACTTCATTTTTCCACTGAACATGTTTAAGAACATGCTTAGAAATGGCATTCAATGCCATTTGTGTGGTGTTCACTACAGTCATATACACAGGTATGGAAGGAAATAGCACAAAAGAAGCACCACATTTATCAGCAGTTTTTTTTACATTCAGTTACACATCATTACATTGTCTTACCCACAAGAAGTTGATATAACAACTGGGGATCTTGAAGCCACGCTTCACTTAAAAAAACATGGACTAACCCATAAAGTGGTCGACTTAACGATTATTTACAAAAATACATATATTTCTTTACAATTTCATGTTTTTCTTCAATTGAATAAAATCTAGTACACATTTATTTATTCTTTGTTTCAAATGTAAAATGTAAGGACATGATCTCCCCATAATGACTACACGTCTATGTACATGCTGTGGCCAGTGCTCCATATGCCCTGTGTACAATTTTAATGTAATCATCACCCTTAAAACACCTTAAGTGAAGCCATCAGTACTTCAAACATTACCAATTGTGAGTGAATAAGTATGGTTTTACGCCGCACTCAGCAATATTCCAGCAATATTCCAGCAATATCACGGCGGGGGACACCAGAAATGGGCTTCACACATTGTACCCATGTTGAGAATCGAACCCGGTCTTCGGCATGACGAGCGAAACCAAAATGTGAATGATTATTAATTGATGTTAAGTAAACTTATTAATTATTGACAAAGTGGATTACAGCAATAACTTGAACAATAAAGATATACAATTCATAAGTGCACTTACAAAAACAAACGTACTCCCAATTCATCGTCATAACATAACCATCAGTCCATACCTTTAAACATTATGCAGTCATTGAGCAACTTTTTACATCCCTTTTTGCAGTGCACCATCAAAAACAATACAAGAAAGATTTATATCCAAATACCTTACAGATTTCAATCCAACGTTCCTCCATCACTCCTGAATACATATGGCTGAAACACAGTGTAGTAAAGACGTGTGTCTATTTCAAGTCGAGCAAATCTTCCCGAGGTAAGGGAGTCAACTGACTTTGAAAGCCCAGTTTCCACCCTTGCTGAACTAGGCTGGAATTATTGAGTTATATTTGGGCTGGACTAACGAGTCCATGCATACTCCAATCAAAATCGCATAACGAAATCAACATACAGTTCAGAAACTGCTGTGCAGATTTTGGTCGATTGCAGGTTTTGCAAAGCATGTGTACCGTCAACTTGGTGTTATAAAAATATTAATTTCCAAATCTTTTCATGTTTCTAATCAAGGTGCTCACGTGATTTGATGCACTTTATGAAGTAAGACCCGTTTTAGTACAACATAGATCTTGATTATCGATCAGATTGTCTTTACTGGGCACCACCATTTTGTTCCAAGCAAATGCATTGATATGAGAGGTGGAATCTGATTGGTCAAGAGGAGGGACATAAATGGAACGTAACGCGTAATGGCCACTGGTTGCGCTACGATCAGACCCAGAAATTCCAGCCTAGTTCGGCAAGGGTGTAAACTGGACTTTTACAGTCAGTTAACTCCCTTGCCTCAGGAAGATGAGTCAAGGAATGAAATGAGGCTGTCAAAAGAGTCGTACTCTGTGCATGAAATGTCTGGAGCAGATGGCTGCAAGGCTATGACACATGTTGCACAAAAAATATAGGACTAAGCACTCACTCGTTTCCCACTCATTGGAACCAGGCCTTGTCTACACAGAACATCGACCATATGTGTCCAACGCATGTAGGAATATAGAATACACAAAGTACTGACGATGCTAGGTCTGAGGATTTGTCAGGTTAAGAGGAACTATTGTTTGATCAGCCATAACCTAGCATATTTTATTTGTTTGTTTGTTACTTAAAGCTGTCCTAAGCAATATTCAAACTATATGACAGCTGTCTATAAATGACCAAGCAACCAGACAATCCAGTGACCAACACATAGTTTAGTCCTAATGATAACTTGTGGAGATGCATCACATCATCTAGTTACATGTAATTAATGACAATCTTCCACAACGAAAAAATAACTGCAGCCTTCCCTGACATGTACAGACTTAGGTGCTTCCTATCGACAAAAGTCATGATCTGTGCTCAGAAAATATCACACATGTAGATAACCGTCACTGGTACTGCACTAAACACATCATGGAACATCCTCCACTTGATCGGGTTCACGATGTCCTGACATGCTGTTATTGCAAGTTGTTTGAAGATCAAACCACTGCAGTCAATCATCTCTTATTTCTCATCATCATGGAACTTGTAACGCTTTGGGGGAACCACCTACCATTTAAAAACCATTTGGGAAGGGGTCAAAAACAAATATGAATTAAACTAAATAAATCTAATAACCATAAAGATATTCTTCGCTATTCAGCAATTTACAATCCATGTTAGTTCATTAACAAATACATATATATTGTACCACACAAACAAACAATATACATAGAATATAATTATCATAAGTAATATGGTAAATTCAAAACAACATACCATGTATGCTAACACAATTATACAATGCTGCCTGCAGCAAGTTGTCTTGCATTGCAATATAACAGCGTTGTATGTATACAGATATTACAAAATATGGAGATAATACTTCCAACAATCCTAACCTAAATATACAAAGGATTTTCTTTTTTTTATACAAAGAAATGTACCCTGATGACAAAATCTGCAATACTTTCAACATGCTGTTTTCGCTTCATTTTCATAAAAGCGCCAGGACGTCGATAGTTCTGGGTGTCTTTAAATCATGCATGAAATAATTTCCAAATGTGACATCACACCTTTAGTTCATGCACGATTCAATTTTGAAACCAAAACAATAGAGGTCCGCACAGCAGGCCGACAACCAAAATGCTGTGCAGAATATACTGAAGAAAGCCAAGTTCTATGGAAGAACAACTTCTTTATTACATCCATAGAACTTGTCTTTCTTCATCACACAAACTTCTAAACGCCACTGAAAGAAGAATATACTGGCTTTGGTCAGGTATTTATCAGAGGCAAATTGAAGAGAAAGCTTCCCATGGATCAGTTACAAAATACTAATTGTCAGCTTGATTGGATTAGAAGCCAGTGTTTATCAAAGCCTATATTACAACATAAATGCCTTAGTCTCATGAAGCCAATCACGTTGCAGAAAAAAGGCAGGGGTATTCCCCGTAAAGAAGTGCTTCCTGACCTGCTAATGGGCCTACTCCATTGGTGTGGTCACAGAAGCAGACTCAGGATAATGCGAGCAGAACAGAGTAAGCTTGGGGATTACATGCTATGTTTTGCAAACAATGCTTCAGAACGGTTGACGTCATGGCGTTTTAAAATCTCACAGATTTATTTTCTTGATATTAAGTGAATGGAACACAAACTTCTTTCCATGTCATTGAAAGGTACTATTCCATAGTATGACACTCAACAACCATACATTAAATGAATACAAAGATAATTGGGGGATTCCAGAAAAGCATACAAACACAAAATACAATAATCAAAATCAAGGAAAAATGATAAATTCACATCAACTCAAAGATTAAATGGAACACAGCTAAAGCCAGATAGGTCAAATGGAAAACTTCAGTCATATACACACTTCATGGACAAACAAAACAAAGGTTAGACTCTGAAAACATAAACCGGAATGGCGACATTTCACACACAATAGTCATGATAGTAACAGTATTTGAAATGAAAAGATATTTATAATAAATATTCATTGCCAGCTGTTTCAGTTTGATTGATGCTTTAGATATCACACATGAATCCTTTCAGTAAAAGGTAAAGGCAGAGAAAGGGCAATCTAAGTTGGAAGAACTTGTCCCCCAATACCGTTCACTTCTTGTGAATAAATATGTTCAAATCAAAGGTAAAATATCACCAAAGGCGAAACCATGCCTGTCTATCAAAGCTTGAACCTATCTTAATGTATAAAACTGATAAAGTCAAAAAGAGACCCTTAATGCAAATTTCTAAAAGCAACATTCTGAGAAAAGTTGTAGTATATGTTTAGACATATCACTAACCTACGGGTAATATCATCTATTTATGATGAAAGTAGCAATGTGTGAAAAAAAGTTAATAATTTATTGATATCAATGATATGATATAATTAAAAATGTCAATGCCAGAGAATAACCAGTCTCGATTATCTGCCGAAACATATTCCACTGGGTGTAAAACAGGGTAACACAAACTGTGAGGCTACAGAACTGTGAGATTGCAAAAATCCAAGAATCGTAAAACTGACGCCTCTAGAAGTAATGTCTTCTATCCCACTAGGTGCACCTGTTTTCACAATCTTACACATATTTAGAAATTCAGAATGGATTCTTGTTTCAATATATGCACCCAAGGCATCTTAAGTCTTATGCCTATTTTGTGGCAGGCAAACAGGGAAAAAGCTTTATTTAATTAAACATTTGACCTTTTCTCAGTCCTTATCCTTTGGAGGTATTTTGGCATTTTACAATTACCGGTATATACACTAGTATTATGGCGTATTTGTCCTTTCTTGCCCTGTTATCAGTGAAACACACATCAGTTTTCGACAAGTAAAACATAGTCTTTGAGGTGTCAAAACAGTAGAAAACTGAAGTTGGAAATCTTTTACTCCATTATGGAAATTTGACAATTTGTGGCAGAACTGAATCCGAATATTGGCCTAAACACCTTGATAAAAATATCCGATTGAGCCAAGCAGCAATCATTCCATTATATTCTGTTGAACACCATACAATTCATTTCAGGACTGGTTTCCTTTGTAAACATGTCTAACTCCAAAACACATTACACATGGATAAAGAAGGAAGATGTAACAGGGACATGCCGCTAGGAGGTGTGCAGCTAATACTAATGAAGTGATCTTAGCGCTAAGATGATCGTAACTCCAACACTTTAATATGGGCTTACAATAGCCTTAGTGCTAAGTTCACTTTGTGGAATGGGACCGAGGGCTCTGGGCCCCTTTCCACAAAGCGATCGTAGCGCTACGGCTGTCGTAAGTCTATGTTAAAGTATGGCAGTTACAATCATCTTAGCGCTACGATCGCTTTGTGGAACAGGGCCCTGTTCTACAAAGTGATCTTAGCGCTACGATTGTCGTAAGTCTATGTTAAAGTATTAGAGTTGCGATTGTCTTAGTGCTAAGATTGTTTTGTGAAATGAGGCCGTGGCAGTAGGTAAAGTCAAGAATACCCTGAATACAAGACATGCTGGTACTACAAGACCATACATTAATACTAGGCTATATCTTTAGAGGATTCCAATACATATAGGTTACCAGGGCCCACTTGCACAAAGCGATCTTAGCGCTATGACTATTGTAAGCCTATGTTAAGCATGGGAGTTATGATTATCTTAGCGTTAAACTCGCTTTGTGCAAGTGAGCCCAGGCTCCATTCCACACAGCGGTCTTATTGCTTCGACTGTTGTAAGTGGGAAGGGGAGTTACGAGTAATGTTTTTATACACTACAATCCTACATTGCCTGTGAATCCATATGGCCACTACACTGTGTAGTCGTAGCTTGCTGTTTGTAACGCATGGTAGTCGTAAGTCAAAATGGAAGTTATGATTGTCTTAGTACTAAGATGGCTTTGTGAAATGGGGCCCAGGATGGTGAACCAAATACAATGGACTAGGGATCAAATTTGTGAAGATTGACTGTTTAACATTTATTCAAAAGAATAGGCACTGTTAATACATTACAGGAATTTAAGCCGGGGATGAATTGATGATGTAGATTAGGTGACTATCAAGAACAGGAATGCTAAGACTTAAAGCCCAGGTTGACAATACATGCTTGAATTTCTAAATGATGATTGTGCTCAAACAGTTCATTGGTTATAAGTAAGGTCTATTTTTATAAATTTTCTTTTTTAAGTAATCTTTTTACATATTTAAGTCAGGTGAAAAAAAGAAGTTTTGTATATGAAACATCCATGTTCTATAGACCTGCTGTCAGTTTGGTGAATTCATAAACATAATAGTAATAACAAAACCTAGTTTTCTATTTTCAAATCTTTTCTGAATTGCATATTTGAACACAAATGTGTCCATATATGTTATGCTTATAAGACAGCATAAGCTTTGAAGAAATCAATGACACAGATTCAAATATATACACATCACCTGACAAAACTCACTACAGTTAACTATGAACTGTAAAACTGTGGACAGTTGGCTAAGTGTAGCACCTTATCATTTTACTATCATGATATAAACATTGAGAATGTTCACTACACTATCATATGGGAGGTTAGTTCTGTAACAATACACTCCGTCACAAACATTACACTGCTCGACAGTAATGTCATCATCCGATACATGGGAAGATAAATAATTGCACTACCCGTGTCAGGTAAACGAGACATATTCCATTATCAAAGAGAACAAGTAAACTTCTGTCATCCTAACTTAACACATCTGTCAGCAATATTCCAGCCATAACACCCAGCTTGTAAACAGTCAAGTCTGGACCAGACAAACCACTGACTGAAAGCATGAACAATGATCCATGCCAAGTGGCATGATGGCATGCGATCAGTCAAGTCACTGAGCCTGATTTGTTGGTTGTGGAAAGCCACACTCAGCAACAGCTATAGGATGCAGCCAGTGAATAATCCTGCCTGGATCAGACAATCCAGTGATTGATATTGTGAACACTGATCCACGCCATTGGGGTACAATGACACACTAAGTCAGCAAAGTCACCGAGCCTGACCACCCGATCTTCACATCACTGAGGTCTTCTGACCACCATGTCATACCGGGGTTTATTCCAGCCCAGAATGATGCCTGTTCCTGGGACACTGGCAACCTTGGATACAACCCTGCAATAATATGTGTTGTGATATGATATGAATGGGTTGGTATATTGAGGAAATATGTGAATAAGTTCTTTGGGATCAATAATTTAATAAATAAAAAAATTCCTGGTAGAGTTAATCGCAGACAAATTTTATTTCTAGTATGCACAGCTATTTGTCCCTGTATTAACACCCATTAGTAAGCATTACCATGGTTACAAAGGCAACCAAGCCTCTTAATTACGAGATTGTTCCCAACAAAAAGGGGAAAACCGATGTAGAACACTATTTTGATCTAAAAACTTAAGAGCACTTTGACAGTGGAAGAAAATATAGCAGTAAGTTAAGGGCTATATACTGCAATACATATCCCCGTACAGACCTAAGTATTACAGGACCCCCTCTGTGGTCTAATGGTAGAGCGTCTGCCCGGAGAGCGGAAGGTCCGGGGTTTGATCCCAAGCCGCGTCATACCAAAAGACATTAAAAGATGGTACTTGTTGTTACCCTATCTGGCGCTCGGCATTAAGGGGCTAAAACAAGGACTGGTCAGCTCGGAGTCAGTATACTGTGTCTGAGTGGGGTATTCATGTTAAACTGCGGCATGGTATCTCAGTGTGCTAGCACTATAAATCGGCATCAGTCCAGACAAGTACAAGCAGCCACACACACACATACACGTGCATGCACGTCGCTTGGACGCGACGTTAAACCCCATTTGACCGCACCTCACCTAAGTATCACAGTATTCTGCAATGCAAAAAAACAGGCAATGCACAACTCAATTTAAAATCCTACCTGGATTACAGAGATTTAATAGACACCCAATTAGTGTTTGAAAAATTCTCAGGCTGCCATCGTGAACCACAGACTTTAGACACTGCAAGCCCTGACTAAACTCTTCAGGCCCTCATTTAAAAAAACTGTAATTTATTGTGACAAATATATCGGCACATAAATTATCAGCAGACTTGAAGGACCCATACAACTACTGGCCCAACACAAGATCTCCCTGTCACAGGCCTACGGGCAGGCACTTATTTCGAACACTGCACCCAAGCAAAGTATAGTTAGTAATTGTAAGTCAATCAAAATAATGATTTATGTATGAATATACCCCTAGAAACTTGATTTTCACTTATGTGATCCATCTTGTATATACCTTTATCATTTTGTATCTGTACATGACCTCTCAATACAATACTTGTATCATAATCATGACAATGAACTGAACCGGGGGTGAATCTTTACACCCTAATAAACATAAGGATCACAGACAGAAGTGCTAATACTGCTAGACACAGAAAAATCTTCATCCAAGCTTCAAAGTAAGGAGGGAAACTCAAAACATAAATAATGAACACTATCGAACATGCTGAATACACATTATATTTAATACTTAAGTTACAGATGAATAATTTCTAAAGTTAAGTAGGTTATAGCTAACAGAACTGTCAAATCCTAATTTGTATTACATACATAGAAAAATATAGATCATTAACAGTCTCAGAATATTATCACATTGTAATTTGAAAACAGAGTAGTTGTGAGTGTCATTCTTTCAACATACAACACTCACACTTGCATACAGTAAGAAAATAAACTAGTAGTTTTCATTTTTATTACATTGCACATAAGCCTATGATAAGCTTTGTATTTGTAAGAATCAGGACCCCCATCAATACCCTCGAACAGGAAACCCTCATATTCACCATCAGGATCCCTCATACTCTCCATCAGGACCTCCAACTGGATCCCCTATTTCTCCATCAGGACCTCCAATAGGACCCCCAATACTCTCCATCAGGACCTCCAACAGGATCCCCCACACTCTCCATCAGGACCTCCAACAGGATCCCCGATAGTCTCCATCAGGACCTCCAACAGGACCCCCCATACTCTCCATCAGGACCTCCAACAGGATCCCCGATAGTCTCCATCAGGACCTCCAACAGGATCCACCATACTCTCCATCAGGACCCCATCTAGACCTTCCAACAGGATCCCCAATACTCTCCATCAGGACCCCATCAAGACCTTCCAACAGGATCCCCCATACTCTCCATCAGGACCTTCCATCAGGATCCCCCATACTCTCCATCAGGACCCCATCAAGACCTTTCAACAGGATCCCCCATACTCTTCATCAGGACCTCCAACAGGATCCCCCATACTCTCCATCAGGACCCCATCAAGACCTTCCAACAGGATCCCCCATACTCTCCATCAGGACCTTCCATCAGGATCCCCCATACTCTCCATCAGGGACCATCAAGACCTTCCAAAAGGATCCCCCATACTCTCCATCAGGACCTTCCAACAGGATCCCCCATACTCTCCATTAGGACCTCCAACAGGATCCCCCATACTCTCCATCAGGACCTTCCAAACGGATCCCCCATACTCTCCATAAGGACCTTCCATCAGGATCCCCAATACTCTCCATCAGGACCCCATCAAGACCTTCCAACAGGATCCCCCATACTCTCCATCAGGACCTTCCATCAGCATCCCCCATACTCTCCATCAGGACCCGATCAAGACCTTCCAACAGGATCCCCAATACTCTCCATCAGGACCTTCATACATTCCAACAGGCATGTAGTGAGTTCTCCTATTCAGGTGATATACCAGGTGACATCAGTGTAGAAAGACTGATAATCAGAAAGTCCTATGTTAACTGAGTATCCAAGAACATCATCCATCATAAATAGCAATGTGCCATTTGTAAGTGCCTATCCATAGGCATTTGTTCAAGTGACACATTCCTATTAATGATCCTCCAGGTGTTTCTAGACATGCATGCATAACAATGCTGTTTTACAAACATTCCACAGCAAAGCCGGTTAGTCGTCAAAATCTACCCTCAGTGACCACCTGACACTTTGTCGGCTATAACCACATCTAGAGTCTCACATCAAATGCCAACTAAATACCTAACCACCAAGCTGCTTGCGATCAAGTGTGATGTGCATGCAGTAACCAAATTAACAATGTTCATCAACAGTGAGCAATATATTTGCCAATCACTTGTCTTAATAGATTCTATGGAGGAAATTTGAAAATAAATGTCATTTATACAAAATTTATATCAAAATTAAAGCCCTCAAATGCTCTCAGCCTTGAAGACTACCATCATTGGATTCTTACTTGTCCTCAGTACAATTTAGCAGCCTTGGGCTTGTGAACTTGCATGAATTTCAAACTTTACTACAATTCTCAATTGAACATGTTGAAAGAAGTATTTTTACTGGTAAACATGGTTGATAATTCCCTCTGCGGAACAACAGTTGAAACCTTTCTGTCAGCACATACTGTTCTGAAAGATACAATTTAAACCTTCACAGATCACTTGATTAGCAGGTGAGCCTAGGTACGGAGAAGAGGTGTTGTGGCACTGGGTGCATTGCAGTGTACACTTGACTGTTTTCTCAAAAGAACCTTGCCATCAGTGACCCATTCAGTAACACTGTTCCCCTGTCCCAGCCCACATCACACTGCTGGAGCTCTTGTCCATCATGACAGACATGTGACAGTGAATCTTGGCCAGGCCATCAATGACCCATTCAGTAACACTGTTCCCCTGTCCCAGCCACACATCACACTGCTGGTCTTCTTGTCCTTGTCCACAGACGTGTGACCTGAATCTTAACCAATCCACAGGAACTCAGGTGACCTTCTACCCTGACACAGATGCAGCACCTCAAGGACACCTCAAGGTCACCTCAACTCTCTGCTTGTCTGACCAGTACTTGACCTGAGACCATCGCTCACTTGACCATCACTTGTCAATTTCAAAGACCTGATCCATACCAGGCTTGAACATCATAGAGGTGCAAGTTGATCTCTTCTTCTGATGAAGCATTGTGTCTCACATTGACAATAGCTGCTCGTCTCTTTGTATTGCATGGCTCTCTCTGTGTATGACGCCATGCGCTATGACATCGGCCTCAGGTAGTTGGCTGGTGCATAACCACGCTTACCATCTGCATCAACCAACCACCACTCGGTGTTACCCTCTTTGTCAGCTTTGGCTATCACAGTGACCACTTGACCCTCAAACATGGACACTTCACTTGCACCACGGGACTGGAAGGCAAACTCTGCATAGTAATACTGCAACAGACAAGAACAGGACAGAGTTACTGGGGTGTGACATTCCCTGAACCTGGCATGTATAAGCTGGTATCCATAGCGTTTGATTTAAAGATCTGCTTTCATAAAATGTGTTAAACATGCAGAAAACCCTGAGAAAAATGACTGTTGTTAATGGGGTTTTACGAGACGAGGTGAGGTGAAATGGGGTTTAACGTCGCATCCAAGATTATTGCACTTATATAGTGACGTGCATGCACGTGTGTGTGTGGCTGCTTGTACTAGTCCTGACTGATGCCGATTTATAGTGCTAGCTCACTGAGATACCATGCCACAGTTTAACATGAATACCCCACTCAGACACAGTATTCTGACTCCGAGCTGACCAGTCCTTGTTTTAGCCACTTAATGCCTAGCGCCAGACAGGGTAACAACAAGTACCATCTTTTAACGTCTTTTGGTATGACGCGGTCAGGGATCGAACCCCGGACCTTCCGCTCTCCAGGCGGAGGGTTTTACAAGCCTATGACAGGGACTAAGACTGGTAACTCATCATTCTTTTATTTTCTGATGGGAACCTATTCAGGCTGTTTGTTTGTTTGTTTGTTTGTTGTTTAATGCTGCACTCAGTATTACCTCACCTACATGATCAAGGTCAGTAAATTCAGTGATTGATATCATGATAACATTCCAGGTCGTCAGGGTATGATGACACACTTCAACCATGTCACTAAGATAGAACACCTGATCTATAAAGTTGCCTCTTACGACCACCATAGGTTGCTAAGGCCCTATTCCAACCCCGAATCCCCATGTGGAATCTATTTGGCACTAAATAGGGGTATCACTCTTTGTGATATTGTCCTCTTTACCTGCTCAGGTGATGCCTCGGGGACTGGTTCTGGGGTAAGACTGGGGTAGACTGATGCCTGACTAGCAGTGGACGACAGAGAGATGATGTCAGACATGGTGTCGTTACCGAGGCCCTCCAGGCCCTCCTCCATCATCAGACTGTTGAGACTACCTGAGGGGGAGGAACCTGCACCACCCACTCCTCCCGCTGCTACTTCACCTGCCCAGGGAGACAGGATCTTCTTTGGTACAAAACCTTTTTGCACTGTAATCGAGAAAAAGTACATGTATATTTTCGCCTCAGAAAATCAACAGAAGGCATATATATATTATGCCGTCAGACAATCCTTGATGCAAACTAACTGTC
Organism: Haliotis rufescens; assembly: GCF_023055435.1. Taxonomy (NCBI): domain Eukaryota; kingdom Metazoa; phylum Mollusca; class Gastropoda; order Lepetellida; family Haliotidae; genus Haliotis; species Haliotis rufescens. The sequence continues at coordinate 36,784,293 of NW_025964334.1, forward strand.
ATCACATAAATTTACTGATAACTCAAAAATAATACTGTTTACAGGGAATGAAAACAACAAGATATATTTCTATAAATAACGTAAGGAACCCAGTCAGAATGTTTACTTCTGTTGTTCTAAAAATCTCACTGACCTCCATCATCAACAAACCACTTGTCCTTGTTGCCCATGGGGTCCTGGACCTTGATGACCCCCACCATGACCCCTTCATTCAAGGACAAGTCCATGAGGTCGAGGGCAGCATATGTGTAGCCGACACGATGGAGCTTGGCTTCAGGGTAGATTTGACGGAGATACACACGCTGGCTGTCACTCTGGGGGCTGCTGGATCCGGCTGCAGGCTGCCAACACAACAAACTCTTTCAACACCGAATTCCTCTACTTCCTACAATCTACAACACAACAAACTCTTTCAACACTGAATTCCTCTACTTCCTACAATCAACAACACAACAAACTCTTTCAACACTGAATTCCTCTACTTCCTACAATCTACAACACAACAAACTCTTTCCACACCGAATTCCTCTACTTCCTACAATCTACAACACAACAAACTCTTTCCACACCGAATTCCTCTACTTCCTACAATCTACAACACAACAAACTCTTTCCACACCGAATTCCTCTACTTCCTACAATCTACAACACAACAAACTCTTTCAACACTGAATTCCTCTACTTCCTACAATCAACAACACAACAAACTCTTTCAACACCGAATTCCTCTACTTTCTACAATCTACAACACAACAAACGCTTTCAACACCGAATTCCTCTACTTCCTACAATCTACAACACAACAAACTCTTTCCACACCGAATTCCTCTACTTCCTACAATCTACAACACAACAAACTCTTTCAACACCGAATTCCTCTATTTCCTACAATCTACAACACAACAAACTCTTTCAACACCGAACTAGAAAGTGTTTTTACTCGTAAAAACATATGTCTCCCCCCACTCCCCTAACCCCCATTCATTCGTTTACTTCACGTTATATTAAACGGTTTCTGAGTTATGGTCAGGAAACAAAGCTTACCCCCATTCAGAGCCTATGTTCAACTTATCTCCATGGAAACGAGAAAAAATAAAAATGTAAAAAATCTCTAAATAGCAAAAGGCACCACTTCAGTGCTGGGTTAATGTGTATACAAAGTTTCGCGAAAAAATATTAAACGGTTTCTGAGTTATGGTCAGGAAACAAAGCTTACCCCCATTCAGAGCCTATGTTCAACTTATCTCCATGGAAACGAGAAAAAATAAATATGTCAAAAATCTCTAAATAGCAAAAGGCACCACTTCAGTGCTGGGTTAATGTGTATACAAAGTTTCGCGAAAAAATATTAAACGGTTTCTGAGTTATGGTCAGGAAACAAAGCTTACCCCCATTCAGAGCCTATGTTCAACTTATCTCCATGGAAACGAGAAAAAATAAAAATGTAAAAAATCTCTAAATAGCAAAAGGCACCACTTCAGTGCTGGGTCAATGTGTATACAAAGTTTCGCGAAAAAATATTAAACGGTTTCTGAGTTATGGTCCGGAAACGGTGGGAACGCCGACGCCGACGCCGACGGGAACCGTGCCAAAAACAATATGTCTCCCTCCATTCAGGGGGAGACATAATTCCTCTACTTCCTACAATCTACAACACAACAAACTCTTTCAACACCGAATTCCTCTACTTCCTACAATCTACAACACAACAAACTCTTTCAACACCGAATTCCTCTACTTCCTACAATCTACAACACAACAAACTCTTTCAACACTGAATTCCTCTATTTCCTACAATCTACAACACAACAAACTCTTTCCACACCGAATTCCTCTACTTCCTACAATCTACAACACAACAAACTCTTTCAACACCGAATTCCTCTACTTCCTACAATCTACAACACAACAAACTCTTTCAACACCGAATTCCTCTATTTCCTACAATCTACAACACAACAAACTCTTTCAACACTGAATTCCTCTATTTCCTACAATCTACAACACAACAAACTCTTTCAACACCGAATTCCTCTACTTCCTACAATCTACAACACAACAAACTCCTTCAACACCGAATTCCTCTACTTCCTACAATCTACAACACAACAAACTCTTTCCACGCCGAATTCCTCTACTTCCTACAATCTACAACACAACAAACTCTTTCAACACCGAATTCCTCTACTTCCTACAATCTACAACACAACAAACTCTTTCAACACCGAATTCCTCTATTTCCTACAATCTACAACACAAAAGAAGACCTGCCATTGCCTGGCCAATAATTTCCTCCAATGCTGCATCATAAACAAAGACCAACTACCGGTATTGGCCAGCCTGCACTGCCCTTGTCAACTATTTCCTTCAATCTAATAGCACAAAGGAAGACCTACCACTGTCCATCCAGCACTGGTCAACTATTTCCAACAATCCAATAGCACAAAGGAAGACCTACCACTGTCCATCCAGCACTGGTCAACTACTTCCAACAATCCAAAAGCACAAAGGAAGACCTGCCATTGTCCATCAAGCACTGGTCCACTATTTCCACCAATCCAAAAGCACAAATGAGAACCTACCACTGTCTGGAAGGCACTACCCTTGTCGACTATTTCCTACAATCCAATAACACAAAGGAAGACCTACCACTGTCCGGCCAGCACTGCCCTGGTCAACTGACATCCTCTTCTGTTTCTTGTCCAGCTTCAGTGATTCCATTTTGGGATTGAACCCCCGAGGGATGAACATGAGAGCGGAGACCTTGTCTAGAGCTGTGGTGTGGTTCATGTTGAATGTCTCTATCACACCAGCATCAGAACTCAACAGCAGGGGCAACTGAAATCACCAATAACATGCTCTGGATAAAGCAATCCTTTAAATGGTGACTATTTTTGTTACAGGAGGATTTAACCCTAACACTAACCCTAACCCCTAACATTAAAAAAAATAAATGTTGTGCCCATGCATATCATTCGAGACAAAATACGCAAAAATATAGGATAATGACATATTTTTGGTGTTTGTTTGTGAGTAGGGTTTTAATCTTCATCACCCAGTAATCCAGCAGGGGTCAACAAAGACAGATCTTACATATTGTATCCATGGGGAATCAAACTGGATACAGGTGCTGATGAGCTAACACTTTAAACACTACCTATGTGCCACCCCATGTTTGTTGTTGTTTAACGTCGCACTCAGCAATTTTCCAGTTTTATAACAGTCAGTCTGTAGATAATCATGTCTGGGCTAGACAATCAAGTGATTAACATCATGAGCAATTGAGATATGGTGACATGCAGTCAACCAAGTCACTGAGGCTGACCACCTAGCTGCTGGGAACCAGTATTCTTACTCAGAATCCCCAGATCTCTGCCGATGTCATCTGTGGACCACATTATTATGTATTTGGCTTAATTGCCCACCTGCACAAGTGTGTATGTTGCTTTGAGAGTCTGATCTGTAAAGGTCTTCTGAGCCTTGGTGAAAGCCCCCATACAGTCTGTGAGCATCTGGAACGCCAGACCAAACAGTTTGGGCAGCTCGTCCAGGAGCTGAGCGTTCATAGCCTCGTAGTCATTCTTGGCTGTCTGCAGGGCATCATTCTAAACAGACACAACAACACAACATGTACAGTCAGTGGTACTGTCCTCACGGGAAAAGTTTTTTTAACTAAAGATTTTTTAAAAACAAGACAGATAATATAATCACAAATACTAAAATATCGTTGATAGCAATAGTTATTTGAATACTTTTTTCATCTGTACTTAATTATTGACCATAAAAAAATGATATCGATCGTCACAGAAAGCAAAATGGCGGTCAATCAAGATTCAATATACGACTAGCTACTATAACAATAAAATCTGCCAATCCTCATTGTATGTCAACCAAGTGAAAGTCGTTAGCCACGACTTACAAATGATCGTCCAAACTTTGAGGGTTTGGCAGATCCGCTCGACTGATCTGCATCGGTCGACTGGCTGTCGTCACGCTTTCGCTTCTTGTCTGAGGTTACGTATCGTAGCATTGTGAGGATAATGAGGTAATGCAAGGTATTTATGTACAGTTGTAAACACCTTTCTCTCAAATTAACAAGATGTTCTCAGTAATTAATCCTCGATTAATCAGTGTCAACTCAGTTTATTACCTATTACAGTGATTGACTGCTTGGACTATCATGTAGGTACGATGTATTTACAGCAATCATAACAAACAAAGCTTGTCAGTGTAGATAATCTTCATTGTGTTACAACTGCAGACAGAAACTGCTCAGTCCTAACTGTTGATCATGTCCGGTCAAAATTTAAGAATGTCCGGACAGAAAAATTTAAATGTCCGGTAAGCAATATTTTAAACCGGACATTTGAGATTCCCAATCGGACATGTCTGGCGCATATGACGGTTTCCGGACCCCTGGTCACTACACACAAACAGTTTTCCACCCAAATAAAATAAATGACTTCTAATCTTTATATCTGACATGGTTGATAATTAAATAACCTCTGGTTTCAGATGAGCACATTTCTGCAGATTCACTGTGGAACATTGACAATGATTATCCATATGGTCTAAACTGAACAAGTCAATCAAAATCCATACAAACACATGTGTAATAATGATTTCATGTGCTCTATACCACTGTTGACATAATGCACTCATTGATGTCACCACTGACGTCATGAAGACATTGTTAACATCTCAACAAAGTTTTCAATACTCAGCTAATCCTGCAGAAAGTCCTGAACAAGGTCAACTTGAAAAGAAATTATACACATCTCTCATGCTGAAAATATTCATCTTTTGATCTGATTCACCAACACAACACATAAATAGAGGTTATTACCTGAGCGTGTTTCCATAGAGTAAATATCATACATTATGAATGAAAATACATACTTTTAATATACTTATGATATGGAATCACACAAGGGTAATAATCTCTTAATCATAAAATGTCATTCTTATACTAATGGATTTTTAAGATTAAGATGGATTTTTTAATTTCACTCGAAAAAGGAGCTTTGGAAACTGTGTATGCACACAATGAGTTAATCACCCAATTCAACATATAGTGCCCAATGATTTGCAGCGATATGTTTGTACAGAAACAGGGTGACATTGGGAAACCCCAATCTAAGCAGCTTAAGTCCACGCCTTATGGAGAAAGGAGGCACTGCTTCAATGCATGGATCTTGAAAGTAGTTCCTGCTGGCCGACCTCATTTGCATGTTGATCGGATCCTGGTGCCAAGTTTATTGGATTAGTTTCACAATGATAGCACAAACCTTTATATGATAAACTTGTGGACATAACGTCCCAAACAGTAATTCCCACTTCATCATGACTCATACATCTGCCACGGCTACCCATACCTTCTCGTTGTCCTTCGCCTTCCTGAACTGACTGTCGTAGTCCAACATCTTGTCAAACCTCTTCTCTATAACATTGCTGGGTCCATCAAACATCTGTATGAGTTGACTCAGTGGGACGAGGACTTGTTCCTCCACAGTGCATCTCTGTGTAGCATAAAGTAGGCTGATCAATAGCATTGTCTTGAGATAAGATTTTCTTTCAAGAGGGGTGCACTGCACATTTAGGTGAAAGAAGAATAGGCTAAGAGAATGAATCCTTGTGAACTTGTCCTTTAATCGTTATTTATCATGTATACTTAGAAAAGAACAAGCAAGCTCAAAGGTTCACATGACACTGTAATGTCAGAACGGCTAACATCACATTCCACAACCTGCTCTGACATTTCCATAGATTTAAAATACAAGTTTGATGCATTAATCTTGTAAAAAGATTTCTGATATTGTTTGTTATTTTTCACTGCAGCAATACTCCAGCTATATCACAGCATCTGTCGGTAATCTAGTCTGGGCCAGGCAAACAAGTGGTTGATAACATGAACACATTCAGCCAAGCCACAGAGTCGGACACCCATTATAGTTGGCTCTAATGATAAACATCAAGATGCGCATCTTCCTTTATCTGTTGCTTCAGTTAATAAAGTTTTGTTGTTCAAAGTAAAGTTTTCTTTCTTTCTCTAATTCAGCAGGACAAGTTGAAAATTTAAGTTTACTTGCCTTTGATATTTGAACACGCCTGTACTGCAGATCTATATTCTGTCTCTGATTTCCCCACAGGGATATAGTAACTTAGCCTACAACAGCCCATTTGTTAAAAGACTACTGTGAGCGGAAAATCAGTGGTGAGATCCCCGGCCATGTCATACCAAAACACATCAAAAGATGGTACTTGTTGTTTCCCTTCCCTGCAACATGGTATCTCAGTGGGCTAGCAATATAAAACCAGCACTGTCCCAGACTAGCACAAGCACGTGCCCACACATACACACCCTGACCCTCGCCCGCTACAACACACACCTCATCTCAGAATGAAACATCTAATGATCTCTACTCACAAATGTGTGCAGCAGTGGTCCAACAATCTTGCACTGGACTTCCTTGTACATCTTGACCTCCTCTGAGGGTTGTCCATCATACAGGTCAACAATGTCCGCTACCAGACTCTCCTCTGCCCCGACACACTCCTGGTCAACAACAACATGTATAAACATGTACAGTGAATAACACTCAATCTGTGTGTGTGTGTATGTGTGTATGTGTGTGTGTGTGTGTGTGTGGTGTGTGTGTATGATGTGTTGAGAGAGGATCATGAAAATATTTACAAGGACACGGGGGGTCATCCAAAATATAACAAGTATTTGTCACAGAGTGACGAAATATCCCCCGCCTGTACACCATAGTACCAAATATGAAGACAATCCAGGGATTAGTTCTTGAGATATTGTGGCAACACCGTTTTCCAACTCCAAAAACAGATTTGCCTGCTGTGACCTTGAAAATGGGGTCAAGGTCACCAAATCTGACAGGTGTATGCGGTGTCTGTATATACACTATAGTTCCAAATATGAAGACAATCCAGCGATTAGTTCTTGAGATATCGCGGCAACACCGTTTTCTAACTCCAAAAGCAGATTTGCCTGCTGTGACCTTGACAATGGGGTCAAGGTCACCAAAACCGACTGGTGTCTGCGGTGTCTGTATATACACCATAGTTCCAAATATGAAGACAATCCAGTGTTTAGTTCTTGAGATATCGCGGCAACACCGTTTTCCAACTCCAAAAGCAGATTTGCCTGCTGTGACCTTTAAAATGGGATCAAGGTCACCAAAACCGACTGGTGTCTGCGGAGTCTGTATAGACACCATAGTTCCAAATATGAAGACAATCCAGTGTTTAGTTCTTGAGATATCGCGGCAACACCGTTTTCCAACTCTAAAAGCAGATTTGTCTGCTGTGACCTTGAAAATGGGATCAAGGTCACCAAAACCGACTGGTGTCTGCAGAGTCTGTATATACACCATAGTTCCAAATATGAAGACAATCCAGTGTTTAGTTCTTGAGATATCGCGGCAACAAACAGGTGGGACGTACGGACGGACGGACGTACGGATGTACGGACGTACGGACGGTCGTGAATACTATATCCCCCGCTTCGCGCTTTCGCGCGGCGGGGGATAACAAGCATTAGGAAGGGTCATTATTTTTTGTACATTCGAGCATAAAAAAACCTTCTGCTGGCCTTTATTGCTGACTCTGGCAAAAAACAAAATTCACTCATTATTTCTCAGCATCATGTGAAACACGGCTAGAATACCCACCTGCATGTGGTCCATGTACATGGAGACATTCTTCTGGAAGACTCTCACAGCCTTCTCTATGTGTCGGAACCGCACTTCCTCCCGCTCAAAGTTCTCGTCTCGGGTCTGTTCAAATATGAATAAGCATTCAGGAAAAAGGCTACACAGATGCCACTGTCACTGAACACAGATTCAGTCAAACTCAAATTTCATAGCATGCATTGTTGACCTAAATGACAGTCTCTCACTTCAGCCACAAGTCCACATCCCAAATCAGGTAAAATTCTGTTCATTTAAGTTCATGCAGGTCAATTGCTGTGTTCTATCAGGACAATCAGTGGAAGATTCATGCCCCCTGCCACACCAATGTTGTGCTGAGTACTTGAGATGTGTCCTCCCACCCCCCACCACCCATGTGTGCCCCCTCCGCCTACCTGCAGCCCTAGTCCCAGGTTTGTGGACAGTCGGCCCCGCATCCTGCTGGACTTCTTCCTGATGGAGTGGAAGTTGAACTTGGCGATCTTCTCACTGAACCGCTGGTCACTATCCTTCTTGTATTTGAACACTGCACAAACAATGTCATCACATTATCATCAATCTGAATACTTAACACTGTCATTCAAAATGGTTAAGACATGAAAAACAAGAAAAGAATCTTTGAGCAAAAGCAACTTCCAGGTAAGTACAGGTTAAGAGTCGATCTGGGATATGGGCCTACACCCTAAGTCAACTCTTCAAATCACTACCCAAATGATATACTTTGGGAACTCATGCTGAGAGAGATGTACATCACACTTTTCATCGACATCTTGAATCCAAGCTACTAGCAAAGGCAGCTTGCATAACTTTATCAAGGAGTACAATAACATACATGATATATCAGGCGATAGGTGTGTGACAGAAAGTTGCTTAACAGGCCAGTCAGCAATCTCCAGCTATAACGTGGCAGTCCTTATAAACCTACCATTGTTTTGACGTTACTTGCTTCTTTGCAATAACCTCTAATATTAGAGTCTTAGGAGGGTTTACATTTCCTTAGTAAGACCTACTCTTGGGTAGGAGGTTTTACTTTTTCCTAGTAAGACCTGGCGAGTAACACAAAAAATTTCATTATGGATAAAGGGAATTGAACCATAACCTCTCGATCAGTAGTCAGACACTCTAACCATTAGACCATGGAACTAATTGAAGACAGGTGGTTGATTAAAAGGCACCATGTTTAGCGTATATTTCTCTGCCATATTTTACAAGCATTTCCTGTCATAACACACTTTTATACATAATATTAAACAAATATTGATAAATGTTTTGACTGTTCAGAAGTCGGATGGAACACTCTTCCTCAGTTTTGGTTGTCATAGCAAAACCTTCTGGCAGCAGTGGGGGGCACAGTCGTCTAAGGCACCGCGATTCGCTGTGGAGAGTTGCGTCCCTTTGGCATGCCACAAACCTATGATAGTGGGTTCGAATCCCGGTTCGCCCCGATTATGTTTCTGGGTATGTCAGCACCATACCTGTGCTCGTGGGTTTCACCGAACTGGTAAACGTCCGAGACCTGCATCACTTCGGGCTTTCCGCCCACATTAAGCTGAACACAGCGATATAACTGGAATACTGTTAAAAGCTGTGTTACACCCAACTCACCCACTCTGGGGAGTAAAACTTGGGGGTAACGCCTTCAGTTTTATTCAGCCACTGCTTTCCTCACATTTGTCAACCAAAACCTCGGAATTGTGATTTATCCCTCATGTAAATAGTTTTTGTTTCGTTTTTGTTGTTTAACGACACACTCAGCAATATTCAAGAAATATGATGGCGGTCTGTAAATAATGGAGTCTGGACCAGACAATCCAGTGATTGATATCATGAGCATTGATTCATGCAATTGGGATACGCTGACATGCATCAACCAAGTATAATAGAGCTTGGACCAGGACGACTAGTTGCTGTAACTCCATGATCCAAGCAATCAGGACACAATGGCACACCCACACAAATCATAAACACCTGTTTATTAGAAATCATCCCTGACATTTTCTTACAGTTTCAGCAAGAATGGAGTACTAGGGACATGGGTCATCTCTTGTTAGTCATTATCATCACCCTACCTAAGTCTTTCCTCCGCTTGTACTCATTGATAGCAGTAGCCACGTCAGTCATGGCATGGATGGCTTTAACAATCTCCTGTTTGTCTTTGTGATCATCCTCTGTTGACTGAAATATGCAAATGTTCATTTCATAACCTTATATTTCTTAGCATCATGTTATTCAAAACCACACCACACACAGCAGTTTTCCAGCTCTATGATGGCAATATATGTATAATCAAGTATGGACCAGACAATCCAGTGACTGACATCATGAGCATCACACTCCACCATTGGGATACGATGACATGCATCAGCAAGTCAGGGAGCCTGACCACCCGATCAGGTTAGTCAACTCTTACGACAAGCATAGGTTGCAGAAGAAGAATTCTAACCTGGATCTTCACAGGGACTCCTGTTTGTAAACTCTATGACAAGCAAAGGTACTGGGAACCTTATCTGCAGTGGAATCCCCATCTTGTAATAAAAGCAGCCGAGAAACACGTGGAATAAAACCCTACTCACCTTGAAGAGTTCGTTCAGCAGTAGCGGGTATTTGAGTATTCTCTGTATGGGTTTGATGAGCAAGGACTCAAGGTCAAAGACATTGGTCTGTTCTCTCAGCTTGGTGATCATACGCCCAAAATACTCCTTCACCTCTACGTTATCTGTGTACTGGAAAAACAATACAAACACTTCAATAATTACAGCCAGTATATAAAGTCTGGACCAGACAATTCAGTGGTTGATATTGCAAACATGAGCACATAATCTGGTCACAGAGACACATTACCAAGTCACTGAATTTGACTATCTGACTAACTTAGAATCCTCCAGAATATGTACAATGCACTTGTTAGGAGAGATTTACTAAAACATTCATCATTGATTGTACCACATATATAACAGTGAACCATATGCCTGTCTATGGGCCGATGACCACCATCTTGAAGGAAAAAAAGAAGACAAAAAGACTATGACAGGCCCCTCGCATACGTAATTGGGGATCAATCTAAACCAGAATCCCTGCAGGTCATTCATTACCATGTACTCAATTTGTTACAGTGTAAGACCCACCTTCTCCATGAGTGTGATGACTGTATCATGGTTCCGGCAGTACGGGGCGTACGTGTTCTTCATGTCCTCAGAGAAATGCACAAAGTTGGGGCCTGAAACAATTCACGTTATTTAATGACATTGAAGATTATCACAGTGTCTTATACGTTGTGAATGGTTAATGTTTTCTGATCAAAAACAGACAAGCTCATGTGAACAATAGTGGACACTTGTTTGTTCTACTTTTGAACAGAAATGCTTGTCAGATATCGAGGGATGATAAAAAACACTGAAAGTTATCTGGGGGTCTGAGGGGCTATATGATTTAATGGCACGTAATTGTTATGGCATGTGTCACAAATGACCAGGTACTGACAACTGGACTGCATGATCATGTACTGAAATTAATCTTGACAAACTTCAATCCCAAATATATATAAAATATATGACTTTACCATTTGTCAAAAAGCCTCAGGCTAGCAGCCTATTGTTAACCAAATATATTGGTCACCTATTATCTGCTCCTCAAATGTCTTCCCGTTGATGCAGCCTTCCAGCATGGTGAGGAAACTCTGCGAGACGTCCGCTATCTCCTCGATGTTGCCGAACACCACCTCCATGTCCACACCAGGAACCTGCTACAGTAATCAGTCTGTCTCACACAGCAGTCACCAATATCACAGCCATTCCAAGCTTGACAAGACAAACCACTGACTGACCGTATGAGCAACGATCAACATCATTGTGTATGATGACACACACTCTAATGGTTCACACAATGCAACCACATAATCCATTTCAAGTCAAATGAAGTGGATTAGTGGAGCTGTTTCGTGACAGATATAGGGTCAATTGTGCACTTTGTGATAAAAGCATGAAATGGCACAGTTATAGGTAATGACATTCCAAATATTTTCAGATATTGTGCCAGAAATTTCGTAGAACTTATTTAGTGTTTCTATAGCAGCATATAAGCTTTCCTCTTTACCATTCCAAAATAATTTTGTATCACCCACATACTGCCCAAGTTAGTGTTTTTTGTTATTAACAATGATCCCCTTAATTTTTTTATTATTTCTAATCATACACCCTAGGACTTCAGCTACTAGGAGGAAAACATATGGCCTCAGTGGGTCTCCTTGTCAACAGCCTCTCTCATCTGGAAAACATTCCGATAGATGTCCATTTTGTATTATGTTTCATGTTGTATCATAAGTCAGGACTGGGTATATTTATCATTACTGGCCCAAATCTATATTTTTGTAAAACTTTGTTTATAAATTATTTTGAAACTGTATCAAATGCGTTTTCAAAATCTATCAGCAGAAGTAATCCTGGTTCATGTTGCCATTTTGATTCAAAGATAATGTTGTATAACAACCTTGTGTTTTCTGAAATTGACCTTCGTCAAATAAAACTAGTTTGATTATGAAGGAGCAATTCCAATGTTGACTTTATACGGTACTAATTATTTATAGAGTGCATTCAAAAAAAGTTATTGGACTCCAGTTTTCTCTCTGTGTTCTGTTTTTATTTGCTATAGGTTTACAAATTTATAACTCCTCTTTTCATTGTCATACTCATTTTGTTATTAGCAGAAATACTATTTTCAAACCTGTATATCCAGACTTTTAGTTCTTTCCAGAAAAAAATATTCAAAAGAATCCTATAAGTCTAACAGAAGCAATGTGACTTAAGCATCAACCTATCAGCAGCTTTAGCACAACAGAGCAGTGGTAACAAACTTATGACAATATTTCATCATTAGTTTGCAACTCAAATGATTCATCTATATGAACAGATACAAAAACAATTTCTGCCTAATTCCTGGCCCTTCACTGTACCTTCTCAGCAGCTGGACCCAGGAAGGTGTCGATGCACAGATGGAGGTCGCGCAGGTAGTCCTTCTCCGTAGCCAACAATTCCGCGATTACATTCTCTCTCTTCTCCCTCCGCTTCTGTTTCTGCTCCTCCTGCTTCTTCTTGTCTTCCTCCATCTTCCTCTTGGCTTCCTCTCGCCGGCGCTGTGCTTCTTGTTCTGCCTGGTACTGACGTAGCTCAGCTGGGCAGAGCTGGTGAAGGTTCTCTGTGGAAGAAAGGACAGGAACATGCACACAGACGATTTAATCAACTCCTGCAGGACAATCTTACAGCATGGCTGATACTAGTTAAGTTTACCAAGTCAACATCAGTAACTTGTAGGGATGCAGATTATTATGACTACAGTGTTGTAGCCTGCATAGACTGAAGTTAATTAAACGATGTTGGTTTATTTATATTATTGGTAGGGTTTATTTTGTGTCCAGTACATTTATCAGTGTTATCAGGATATCTGCTGACCCTTTGTCTGCAGTGTCTCCATCAGCTGGTCTGGCTAGATGCAGTGAGACTGGAGAAAGAATAATTTGAGTGACATAGTCTTCCAGAGCTTCTTGGAACCTACTCTGTCATTTCACGATTTTGGAGAAAAAACTATTCTGCTCTGCAATACCCTGGGGAACTATTCAAGTAGTGAATGTTCTGGGAAACTCTTGTCATTGAATGTTCTGGGAAACCATTCTGCTCTGGAATACCCATGGAAAACTCTTTGTCATTGAATGTTGTGGGAAGTTATTCTACTCTGAAATGATCTGGTGAACTCTTTGTCATTGAATGTTAAGGGAATCTATTCTGTTATGGAATGCCCTGTGAAAGTCTTTGTAGTTGAATATTCTGGGAAACAATTCTGCTCCGGAATGCGGAATCTATTCTGTTCTGAAATGCCCTGCAATCGGTTAACCTGAGGGGTTTATTAGCACATTAAATATTGTAGATACATAAATCATTGATGTGAGAGTGTGAGCTGAACATACGTCTGAGATTGGTGAGTTCCTCTGTGAGGCCCTGCACATTTGCTCGCTGGTCATCTAGAGTCTCTAGGATCTCCTCTCTCCCCTCCTCCCCCACCTGCTGCAGCATCAACGTCAGCTCCCCGCACGACTTCTCATAGCTCTGAAACAAGGACAGTCAGATGATGGATTCAACACCTTTACATACAAGCAGATGTCACAAGTATGGACCTGTGCAATACACTGGCAGCAAAGAAATATCTACTCTAGGAATCAAAATACAAATAACTGGTCTCATGGAAAACCTAGACGATAACCTGGATAGTGGTATGGATGGTATCTATTACCAACATAAAAATTCTGGATCTGAATCTGGTCTAATGTGAAATTGCTAAAAACAAACATCATTATGATGATAATATATTTTAGGCTTAAAAAGTAAAAGAATTGGTTCTCAGGCAATGACTTTTGAAAATATAGTGCGGGTGAGCGCAAATAAACCAAATAAACAGTTGTGTACCATCAACCTGGGAAAGGGCCTCCCTACATAGACAAGTATACAAACTCCTATTGCCACCATGACCATGACGTGAGATGCACAGTAAAGGGAAGTAACTGTGTAACTTAGGATTTTTATATTTTTGGGGAAAATGGAAATAAAAACGAAACATGCGGCTGACTTTATGATGTTGCGGGCGGTGCCTGAGAACCAAGACTATTATTTTTTTTAGCCTCATCAAAATATTTAGAACTGGTACAAGATTTTTTTCATACATGTAATTATGAAATAGAGTGGGCCCTTGTCATAACCCTAATGTTACACATGAAGATTAAGGAGGTTCCTAGGTTCTGATATTATGGCAGCAAACAGTAAGGACCCCAAATACCAATTCCCAACACTACTATTGTCTAACACACTGGGGCATGGGGCTAGATGTTGAATGCACCTTTTCACCTCAAAACCATATATATATAACTGAACAAGAGACAGGAAGCATATGTTACTTCACACCCATTATTAATAGAGCAGTGTAATGGTACAACACATCTACTGTATGTTCTCCAAGCCAATGCTGTGCTGTATGCTGTGTGAGATACATGGACTCCTTGTATAGTATTACCAGGTCTTAATTGATGATAATATTGTGTCTTGTACACATCAAAGTGGGATGTCCCATTGGAAGCAAAGAGAGTCTGAATATTTGAATGACGGAAACTATTTACATTGAAGCATGTATTTCAGATTTAGCTGATATTTCTGTTCTGAAATACAATCAAGGCTCAGACAGTCCATGTCAGATTTGGAGTTTTGATGGAAACAAGGAAATCCCCATCCATAACAAACTTTTGGAAGTACATACACCTTGTATTTAATCTGCTGTTGGTACAGTGGTCACACTGGTCACACAAGTTTAATGTGTGTGTGTGTGTTATTGTTTAATGTGTGATAGTGTGTGTTTAACATGTGTTAGTGTGTGTTTAATGTGTCTAAGTATGTGTTTAATGTGTCTAAGTATGTGTTATTGTTTAATGTGTGTTAGTTGTGCTTCACTTGTGTTAGTGTATGTTTAATGTGTGTGTGTGTGTTTAATGTGTGTGTGTGTGTGTGTGCTTAATGTGTGTTAGTGTGTGTGTTAAATGTGTGTGTGTGTGTGTTTAACATGTTTAAAGTGTGTTAGTGTGAGTGTTTAATGTGTGTCAGTGTGTGTTTAATATGTTTTGGAGTGTCAGTGTGTGTTAGTGTGTGTATTTCAAGTGTGTTAGTGTGTGTTATTGTTAGTGTGTGTAAGTGTGTGTGCATGCGTGCGTGCGTGTTGCTTAACACCGCAATAAGCAATATTCCAGCTACAGTCGAACTTTGTGTCGAACTTGGATGTGTTGAATTTCTGGTTGTCTCAAACTCAGTTGGGTGTCGTAAGTTTACAAATTAAGCAAAAAATTCATGAAACCAGATCCTAGTGATCATTTTTGTCGTATGAAAGAGATTCACATTAACATGGTCTCAACATGCTCAAGGGCTTTCTATAGGGTTGGTGTATTGGCAAAAATATCGTATTGCAATATATGAGACCGCTACATATTGCATTACGTATTGGAGCCCATATCATATATATTATTAT
Source organism: Haliotis rufescens (assembly GCF_023055435.1). Lineage (NCBI taxonomy): Eukaryota > Metazoa > Mollusca > Gastropoda > Lepetellida > Haliotidae > Haliotis > Haliotis rufescens. Next base: position 36,800,054 of record NW_025964334.1, read on the forward strand.
ATTTGTACAGTTTAAATGGTACTTCTTCATTCAATAATCCAGACTTCAGATTGCGAGATGTGTAGTATGGATAAACGAGACTACCTATTACGTCATCAATATGAAATGTTAATGCAAACAGAGCGAAGCGTGTGCTGGTTACATGGTTTAGCAAGAATATCAGTCCATCCAAATGCCTCAAGATAGTAGATACATATAATTAACATAATTATAAATAAATTCTTTGGTGACTGTATCAGAAAATATTGCTACGTGAGGGTTGTACAGCAATACGTGTATTGCTGACAGCCGTATTGCAATATACGGGTATATCAGTTATATTGCACACTCCCAAGTTTTAAATTCAAGAAGTAAGCTTGACCTTTAATCAGATGCAAGTCGAAATGCATAGTTGAGTGTTGTTACAATATTCAACAATATTCCAGCTACGAGGGTCTGCAAAGAATCGGATCTGGATCAGACAATGATGTGACAGACGTCATGAGAATCGATCTACGCAATTGGGATACCATTACATGCATTGACCAAGCCAGCGAGCCTGACCACCTGATCCTGTTAGTTGCCTCTTATGACAAGCATGGGTTGCTGAAGACCAATTCTATCATAGATCTTCACAAATAAAGGAGTGTTGGACTGTATGTTGTTTGCTATTGAGATTACAACACAAGAATACATTCTAGAGGAATGATTCATTATTTATTTATTACTCACATTTTTCTCAACATATATTGCTTAATGAAAAGATAAATGGGAACTTGAGAGACCTACAAATTATAAATAATCTATTTGAGATTCTTTGCGGTAGCTAATATGCCAGCACTCATCCCAGAAGCTGGGCACATGCCTCAGTATTCAACTCAGATGTAGCGCTCTCAGTTACTGGTCACGTCCGAGAAATCAGTGACATCACAGCTGACAGATGTTCCGTTCCCAGCCAGATGTACATGCATGTACTCCTGTAGTCACAGAGATAGGGGGACCTAGCATGCTTAGCTCACCTGTATATCCTTCTGTATCTCTGCTATCCTTCCCTTCAGCTCGGCAACCACCTCCGCATTCACCTCATCATCTACATCTGGAAATAATGAACATATTGATATTTATCATGCAATGCAACATAGATGCTAAAATAATGCAACCAGACATAGTTTGAAACATTTCTTCAAGAATACACATTGGCATGTACATCCTGTAGAAATACTAGGATATTAACATTTACAACCACATTCAACACACATCACTATGACAATAGCTTACTTCACAACACTCAAAACATACCGATATCCACAGGAACCATTTGGAATCAGTACATAAACATTTCTTTTCTAGAATAATAATAAGTTAGCACTTACCATGGTGACGAGCATTAAAACAATATAACTAAAAAATTATCAGGCTGCAAAAAAAGCAAGGGTCCTTGTCATAATTCTAACATACTTAATGTCAAAATGAAAGATTTATGAGGCCCCGAAATACATGCTTGACAAAAGTACCATAGCCGAAAAAGCCAAGGACTCAAAGAACCCTTTAGCTTGTACCATTATAGATACAAGCCAATGAATAACAAATCAGTGATGGAAATTAACTAAGAACTTCTACTAGCCTACATTCAGCAATATCCCTCCAAAATTCTACTAGCCCTTAGGACACCTTAACACTAACGAAACAAACCAGTGTTGGCTAGCAGATTAGTGCCAATTTCCAACCCTGTAAATAAGACGCATAAACATGATAACAATAGACATATGATAGACATGATAGATAATGAAGTGAGTGAGGTATAATCATGATAATTCCCTACTCATCAAAGAGCTGATGGTAATGTAGAAGGTGCTGAAGGCTGGTATGGTCTGTTGAGCACTTACTACCAAGCCTACAAACAGCGGCCAGACATAGAAGAATGTTATTGTCTCACACCCTGGTCAGCTATGCAGTGACTGCAGCTACCTAGCAGGAAGTCATCTTGCCACACAACAGGGACAACGCAATAGTAGTCTCATCTCCATCACTCTTCACTGTGTGCACAGTCTGTGCCAAAAAGATTTGAGCCTACCGCAAACATGGCTATTTACAACATTTTTAGTCATTTTAGTGTTATCAATGGACTATCATTAGCTGAGATTACTAGACCGATGAGGATTTTACTAGACGTGGGCTTCGGACAAGTGGCAAATGTTTAGACTACTGCTTGTGATTGATCCGACATTGACTACAGATGAAGTACTTCAGGTATTTTCGTTTTGGTTTAAAAATTATTTCCAAATTACAGTTTTCTAAATGAATTTTGTTTCCCTTGCAGGGCGCAGCGATCATTATCATGATGATTATGGTATCCTGAGAATATACATCGCTAGTAAATTATTGTTCATAACTATCTCTGTATGGTATGTGTCAAGATGCAATATTGATTTTAATTAACATTGAACATAATTTCTAGAATTATAAGGCCACAATATGTGTGTGCATATTGAGCATCAAAAGAATGAAATATTGGAGCAAATCTTGAATCAAATTTGACTGAAAATATTTAATCTTTGATAGCTATTTAATCCTTAAAATCCACAAAGAAGTTCTTACAGGGCGGATAAAACTTAAGAGTCTGCAAGATAGATCATGTCTACTTTGCATCATTTTCAGTAGATTTAAAGTGTTAAAGTACAGCTTTTGTTAACTACGTTTACCAGATTGAAAAAGATTTCATAAGAACCTGAATTTTGTCTAGTGGCTGAAGATGCAGACTGTAATCATAATGGGCATAGTTCAGGATGTCCATGTAAATTCCTTATGGCCAAGTAGGATCTTACATCTAGCACATAAAAGACGACTATGCTGGTCGTAAAAGGCGACTAACGGGATCGGGTGGTCAAGCTCGCTGACTTGGTTGATGCATGTCATCGATCTCAATTGCGTGGATCAATGCTCATGATGTCAATCACTGGATTGTCTGTTCCAGACTCGATTATTTTACAGACTGCCCATATAGCTTGAATATTGCTGAGTGCGGCGTTAAACAACAAACAAACAAACACATCTAGCAAAACGGAAACATCTACTGAGGCAAGGAAGGCATTCATACATGGCAGGGGTTTACTCAGGTAAATCTAATTGTATCTCGAGTACTGGAGACTATCAGGAATGAAAATGGGGGTGAAAGGTGTCAAAGAGTAAACCACTGCTTCCTACTTGACATCCACAGACTGGTGACAAAGGGCATCACACCACAGAGATTAGGAATGAACAGGCTGAACTTCGATTGTACTTCTTATGAGTGAGTGAGTTGGGTTTAACGCAGCTTTTAACAGTTTTCCAGTTATATCACGGCAGGTCAGCTGAATGTGGGAGGAAAGCCCGAAGTGTTGCAGGTCTCAGACGTTTACCACTTTGGTGAAACCCACGAGCATGGGTATGGTGCTGACAAACCTAGAAACATAATCGGGGCGAACCCGGATTCAAACCCACAATCATAGGTTTCTGGCGTTGCCAAGGGACGCAACTCTGCACAGCAAATCGTGGTGCCTTAGACAACTGGGCCACCTGTTCTTCTTATGAGAATAGATACAAAATAGAAACTTTATATAAATGTACAACTTGTTAGATGCATGCTGATACTGAAATAAGTTTTAATGATTCATCCAGCAATCCTCTCTTTCATCCCATGTGACTTCCAGTGCATATTATTCCTCATTGTTTATGTGTACAGGATGATAATATGAGGCCTCCGGTAAACGTGGAAAAACACTGATATTGGTATGACCACATTGCCCGACATGACTGTTTCTCTGTACGCCATATATATATGAACAGGGTCATTGACATATCATCTGGGCTATAGTTCTATCTAAGTGGTCAGTAGTGTTTTACAGCATGGAATTTTGTTACAATTACCGTATTCGACATAATAAGCGCCCAGGATGCTCTCAAAATTAGAATTAGGGGGCTCTTATTAGAATATAATTTTTGTGAAAGAGTTGAAAGATCATAAATTTCATGGTTTATGCTGACAGCCTGAAATGATACAAAAGAAAAGTCTGTGCATATTATACACGACAGATATATTTTTCCAGAATTAAATTGCCCGTAATTAAGGGTGCATATTATACACGAGTACATATTATACATGGAGTCTTGTGTACATTCATCAATCGGAAGGGTGCTAATTGGGATTGTTCACTAACCAATATATTAGCAAATATCGCCATGGGTGCTTATTAGAGCGGGGCGCTTATTACGTCGAATACGGTAACAACATTCCATGCTGTCGAACACTGCTTTGGATATGATGGAACCCAATGCTTTCTGCATGAAATTTTCAGGAGCCATTTGTAATTATCATGATTATGCAGTCTCCAAAATCAATGGATTTCTAAATCCTACTTTAAGTTTTAACTATATTTCATGTTGACTAATGTACTTCAAATAATGAAACTCCCTTAGTTGCAGTACATGTCACACATCCCAGTGTCATCACTACTGGTTTGTCAATACTGGGAGATAACCAATCACCAGAATACTAGATGGCCAAAGAAAATCTATGACAAAATGCATCATTCAGGACAGTTTTTCCTTATATGTTTATACTCTCGATAGCTATATTTTAGAAGAATATCAGCCCTGACTTGCTCAAGTTCAAGTATCAAGCATAGGTTAGCGCCCTCCACCAGGGCGATTTTGACAAGGGTGAAGTTCTCATTAACATGATTAAAACATGCAATTGTTAAGTTCTCATTAACATGATTGAAACATGCAATTGTCAAGTTCTCATTAACATGATTGAAACATGCAACTGTCAAGTTCTCATTAACATGATTGAAACTAGCAACTGTCAAGTTCTCATTAACATGATTGAAACATGAAACTGTCAAGTTCTCATTAACATGATTAATATAAACACATTTCATAATTTTCATAACAATTCCTGCAGATGTAGTTGACCAAAGAGGATCTTAATCATACCTTGTTTTTGAGATCTGACATACTCCTGCCCACAGAACTTATCACTAACATCAGTGTACATTGTGCAATAAGCATGATAAGTGAGACAGATTACAACAGTACATACAATAACCATGATAACAGCAGCCACCATAGCCAGTGAATGGTGGGTTACAAAGTCCAAAGAGCATAGCCTATGTGTAATAGCATTCTTATTTATTCATGTTATTAAACATTAATTCTGAATTTGAGACAAAAATTAATCATACTGGCATCAAACAACCATGGTGGAAACATGTTCAAGTTATGCTATTTCTATCTAATCTGTCTGTCCGTATACAAGAGTAGTTATTTAAATATCAAAATAATACCATGGAATTGGGATTCAGAACTTTGTCTTTCTATGTCAGGCAAACACCAGGGTCAAAGTCAAACATGTTGCCATGGAAATGGAAAACATATAAATTCCAAAAATCCCCAAATAGGAAAAGGCACCAGTTGACAACCTGGTCTTTGTAATACCAATTAGGTTTAGGGATATGGTCCGGACAAACACACTACTATAAACAGAGTCAAAGTCAAACTTGTTGCCATGGAAACAGGAATTTTCTAAAAAATAAATAAATTCCTAAATAGCAAAAGGCACCACTTCAGCCCCTGATTAATACATGTGCCAAGTTTGAAAGAAAAATGCTGAATAATGTTTTAGTTCAGCTCTGGAAATGGCACCTACCTCAGTTTCAGCTAAGTCTAACTTGCTTCCATTGAAACAGGGAATAATCTAATTTTGAAACCTTCCTAAATTGCAAAAGGCACCTTTTCAACCCTTGGTTAATACATGTAGGAGGTTTGAATGAAAACTCTTTCACGGTTTTCAAGTTGTGCTCCGGAATCGAAATCCACCCCCCCAAGACTAATTCCAAATGGTTTCCAAGGAAATCGAGAAAAATGAAAAATGCAGAAAAGGCACCACTTCAGAATAAGGAAAAGGATAGGTTTGATATATCTGTCAACAAGCACTGCTGCAATTTCCAGCCTAAGTAAAAGTTGTTGCCACGGAAAAATAGTTTTGTCAGAAATCCCGAAATATCAAAAGGCATCAGTTCACACCAAGACCTATCTGTGTGCCAAGTTAGGTGAAGAAATATATTACATGGTTTTCAAGATCTACTGTGGAAACAACAGTACCCCTATTTCCAACCTAAGAAAAAGGTGTGGTTCAAAATTGGGATTTAAAATAATATATATGTACACCTAAACATGCTAAATTCAGAGGTATTTTACTATTGCATTCAGTGAGAATGCATTCACTTCCCACACATTTCCAACAATTTCGCAATCATCATTTAGTGGATGATGCTATGGGGTAACAACTAGGGCTGTTACGATTCACTCACGTACTCGGTGAATCGGACCGTATCCCTTCATGAATTGAATTTGTTATTCGTGGCCACTAGAATGGATTATATATGAATATGCAATCCTGTACATTTACATGCCCTGTACCTAAAAATATCCATAAGAACATATTAATTATTATACACACAGATTTCTTCAACTACAACACTCTTATATTATTTAATTTGACGGTATTGTGATCACTGGTCATTGTCGCATTTGAGCAGATACTAGTACTCATGGTACTGGGATAAGTGCAGTTTATGAAAGTATAATATATATGAATAATTGATAAAACCATGTCAAATAATTTATGTTGTTATCATGGTTATTGTTTCACTGAATATAACAAATAATACATCAACTGCTGACTTGGTATTGTACTTGTGAATTAATATTCATATTCAATACCCAATATTCATGATATGAAGTGTATTCGCTTATAGTGTATATGTTGCAGCCCTAGTAACCATGGTAACAACACATGCGTAACGGAAACATTCAATAGAGGACGCTGGTGGCGTATATTTTCGCTTTTTCAATCACAGGAATCAGTTCTAATTACTGAATTGCATAATTTCACCTCGACTTTTCACTTATGTAAATTTTGCCAACAAGCTGAAAATATGCATGATTTTGAAAAAAAACACCATATCGATATTTTTCAAACATATAGTGATAAGTATGAATTCATTGGTATTTCATATCATGGTATGTACCAGAGCTCGAGATAAGCTTTTGGTGTTGTGGGTATTTTACCCATGCATTTTAAAATTACTGCGTATCAGTAATTCTATCTGGGTATTCAAATTTCTGTTACCCACTAGTTTTTACACATGTGGGTATTTAAGTTAAATATTTAAAAACACTATTCATCTAGTCCCTGCAAACTGGTGTTGTGTGGGTTCGAGAGCTTTATAGGACTCAAAAATACCACGATACTTCCACAAGTGTGATGGCAAATGATCATGATGTAACTGTCATCGTGGAGTTTGGCAAGGTTGACGGAATGCCTGTTTATAATTTCAAAATAAGTTGCTGATTTGCCAATCGAATACACAGGGTTACTTCACAATATTTTGAATATACGCACAAGTTTTATTTTTGTAGCGTATCTGTAATGTTCGTTGCGTATTTGATACGCTTGGACATTATTTTACTGCGTATTTCTGCATTTCTGATGCGTTTTTTACGCAGATACGCAGCTTATCTGGATCTCTGATGTACTGGTAGACTTGTTATACCGGCAATACCCAACACCTCTACCTCTAAGATCAGCAATAGACTGCTGGGGACACATTCCACCCGTGATCCCCATGGAGTGATTAAGATAGAAATGTATAAGACACTATGATCGTGTTGCCTTTCTCTGCTTGTGAGCATGGTGAATTTTAATCAGTTTGAGGTACATTTGCCGATTCATTTCATTTTGCTATAGACAAATGTCAATGTGACATTTTCATGATTTTAGCAAGTTTTATAGGACATTCTCTAATACCATTACCAAAAAGGACAAATTTCTTCAGGACATTTTGGAAAACAATAAGTTATTATCCTAGAAAATGAACTGATCCGAAACCTTGTAATGTTGCTATTCTTTGAAGATTTGTGTGCTAAATAACTGCAGAAAAGGTTCGATTCAACAGAATACAATTTACTTCACTTTACAAACAGCATGATCAGTCCTTAGGAATGTTCACATGAAGTATGTATGCTAAAGTCATACCCGTAACCATGGTAACCAATAAAACAGTCTTGGGGTGATGTCACAATCAGGTTATCTTGATAATTACACAGTTGGAACACTTTTTCCAGGTGGAGAATCAGGATTGTGAGGATGTTAAGCAACGCATTTATTTTTCATTGCTCAGTCTTCTGCAAACACACTCATTTACAGACTAACTCAAGCTTCAAATCATCTCATGATCCTCTGACCTCATAATGTTTACCTCCTGCTTATAGGGAAAGATGTTATCATATATACCGGTAATGAGATCATTCTTTAATTTCCATACTGTATCTATACAAATTTATTAATATCGATACTAAATTTATAATTCGCTGCCAGAGACACACTTACATTTATTAATATCACCATGGTTAAGATGGACAATGAGTAAAGGAAGAAAATTCAATTTTTTACATCTGATGGATCAGCCTAGGTCATTTTTAGTATTAACATGATTAAGTTGATTAATTGCAGGTCTATACAGGTAATTATTACCTATACACATGAAGAATAGTTAAGTTTCTATATATTTCTATATATTATGATTCTAGGTACATATAAAAAGATGATAGTTAACAATGGTCAAGAGAACCATGAGAACAGAATGCATATATATTTATTATTCAAATCACTGACTGATAATCCAAGTAATAGTGTACAAACAGTGTTCAAAAATAACCTAGAAAGACATATGGGTCCTTGTTAGAATTAGAATTAGAACTGGTCTTCAGCAAGTTGACAGCAACCCATGCTTGTCGTAAGATGTGACTAACAGGATTGGGTAAGTGGTCAGGCTTGCTAATATCCTATATCCTCCAGTGGTCAGAATGTGCTCGGATCTGAGCAGAGATTGTGGAATTTCAAGTTACAAAATGACATTCCATTAACAGGCTCAGTGCTGGTCCTTATGCAGAGCCTTGGGATGGTGTATCTTGAGACAGATAACAGAGATCATATTACCAAGCACAAAACACTGTGTAACAAAGTGAATATGGTTGATGCATGTCATCGTATCTCAATTGCCTAGATCGATGCACATGATGTCAATCACTGAATTGTCCGTCCAGGGTCAATTATTTACAAACCGCTGTCATATAGTTGGCATATTGCCGAGTGCAGCATTAAACAACAAACAGGATCACACATGAGCCCTTGTCATACCCCCATTTTCAACAGTTAAAGCTTCAGCATTGTGTTCAGGTTAAATTCCAATACCAGTTTACAAAGGGGCCCTCGGTAACTTAGGTCTTCTTCCATGGTATTTGAATCTAAGGACCCCCTTTATCATGTCTGCATGTTTAAAGGGTTATGACTGGGACCCTTGTCAGTTGACTATTACCGTATTCGACATAATAAGCACCCCGCTCTAATAAGCACCCACAGCGATATTTGCTATTTTATTGGCTAGTGAACAATCCCAATTAGCACCCATTCCAATTGATCAATGTACACAAGACTTATTTATTCGTGTATAATATGCATTCATGTGTCATACATGTTATATGCACCCTTAATTACGGGCAATTAAATTCTGGAAAATATATCTACCGTGTATAACTGGTATAATACACACAGACTTTTCTTTGGTATCATTTCAGGCTGCCAGCATAAACCACGAAATTTACATTCTTTCAACTCTGTTTTTTCTCTCACCAAAAGTATATTCTAATAAGAGCCCCCTATTTCTAATTTTGAGAGCGCCTGGGCGCTTATCACGTCAAATACGGTATGCTTAATTCTTAACACCCTATTGCATAACCTGAGAACTTCCCTAAACTTTGAACATTGTAGAGCTATGCTATACAAGCTTGTTTTGCAGGCAAATCAACCTATATAACTTGTGTTATCCAAAATTCAAAATATAAATAAACACATTGCAGTAACATCATGTACATGATTTTGATAATGAGATTAAGATTAGGTCCATAGACATGATAAAAGGAAAGAAAATCATCAAATGCATTTCATAACATTTTAAACCCAGGGACAAAAGTATGTACACGTCTATAGACATAATCAGGGTGATAGACAAGAGTAAAAAATTATGTCAAAGATCCCAGTATTCATACAATTTATACTTTAGTTTGATGTTGATGTAAGAATTAACAAGAGCAGAATGTTTACATCTTTTCCACTGCACACCAAAACAAACATCTTCTTGGCCATGTTGCAAATTGTATCTTGATAGAGGAAACATTCCAATATCACTAGGAATGCTTTTGCATCCAAACCTAAGGAATGTTTCTTAAAAATACTTGTAAACCATGCCACACTCCCTATGTTAATTAAAACAGCAAACATTAAGCTATAAACCACAGTGAAATAAACAAGCTTGATGAATGAAACTTTCAACATCAATATCACTTGATAACAGTAGCAACCCACATCTGACCCTATGTCAATTATGACCAACTGCAACAAGACTTGAGGTTTGATAAGTTAACAGCTAACAGACATATCAACAAACAACAAGCACTGCCGTGCCAGGTCAAGTTTACCTAAAACTCCTGTTTACTCTCCCTGTCTATAATAAACAACCAAATAAACATACCGAAAGAACAATAGAACATTTCTCTCCTGCCGAGGACTCCGTTCAGGTGTTGCTTGCCAAATTTTCAAATACCACGTAGCACTCCAAGAAACAGGACTGTTTGGACCACACAACAAATCTGTTTAAAGCCTCATGTCCTGTTACCCCTCTTGTCATAAATCCATCTGCACAAAAATTATCCACCGCAGAGTCCTCGTCGTGAACACAGGGAACTGTCACTGAACTGTTCGTGTTCATTCGTTCAAATGACTAATTTTAGAAATTCAACAAACACTGCTCAAACACAGAAATAGGGTGGATTAACATGATTAACCTTTTGTTTGCATGCAATTCCCCTATAACTGGAAGAAAATTAGCACGATTGCCCAGGAAAATTTCCCTTCATTGTTTACTGTTATGCGAGTCTCACATGAAACGGATTTCAACTACCAGATAACATTATCCTGATTTCAGAAATATGTGCTGCATGTGTCACTGACATTTCCTCTCGACGGACGATCCACACGGCAAACAGATTACTGAATGAACACTCTCGACTCACGAGAGGTGAAGCCAGTAATTCTGTTGTTAATATCAATATTACATCACTTCCTCCTTGGGTTTCCCCACAACGCTTCAATATGAAAACACCCCTGAATTCTGCAACTAAAATACCCTCTTGACTATGTTAAGATTTCTACCTGGTAAACAGTGGTTACCGGGTATCTATTGATCAATAAACATAGCTTGTCTGTTATTGATTGTGATAACTATCAGTGTTAGAAATTGGCACTAGTCCTTTAGTCCTTGCCAAACTGCCCAATAGATAAGGTATCATGAGGACTCGTAGAAACTTGCCCTTTTTAAGGGTTTTGCTAAAAGTTATTATAAATACTAGTGGTCTAAAACTGTTAGTTGGTTACACAATTTACATTTTTCATGACAATTTTTGAACATTTTAGTGTAGCCTTATCGTGCTTATAAAACTATGATCTTAACAACATATTGAAACCTTAGTGTAAAATATTTGTCACTTTTAGCTGCTCGGTCTACTTTGAATTGATATATATCACTTTACCACTGTTGATTGTCCAAGATAAGCTATGTATGTTGTGTTATATAGGTCAACACATACACTTGAACATACCTGTATTGAACCATGGAATGGAGGCCTGCTGAGAGACTGTTTCACTGAGACACAGGCTAGGGACAATGTCCTCAGGTATGTGAACGTGACACTATATATGTCGCAATGCTTTGTTCACTTTAGAATCATCATGCATGTCATGGTACACAGTTCTGGACAATACTTGTGAGAGTGTATTCTAACTTTGATATAATCATGATAAGAGACGAAAACAATCTTAGAAATGGCCTGTCATTTTAACATTTTAACCCTAATCATGGTTTGAAAAGGGGCACGGGTGGTGCCCTGATTCACTGTGTAGAGCTGCGTCCCTTGGACACGCCGGAAACCTATGATTGTGGGTTCGAATCCTGGTTCGCCCTGATTAGGTTTGTCAGCACCATACCCGTGCTCGTGGGTTTCATTGAAGTGGTAAACGTCTGAGACCTGCATAACTTAACTGGAATATTGTTAAAACCAGCATTAAATCCAACTCACTCACTCACTCACTCATGGTTTGAAAATAACATGAACCAGGTAGGTCGAGGACAAGTAAATTCAGGAAGAACTAGTGACATTTGTATATGGACTTTAACCATTAAGTAGATGGTACACAGGACTTGTGAAAATAACAGTGTTCAAAATTAAGAAAAATAAATCAAGGAATAGTTCTCATGACCAGGATAACCTTAACATGTCTAGTGTTACAGATTGTAATCAGGAGTTATAGCATTAGGTAGATTTCTCATAACCAGGATAACCCTCACATGCCTGGTGTTAGGAATTGCAGTGAGTGAGTTGGGTTTAACGCCGCTTTTAACAGTATTCCAGTTATATAACGGCGTGTCAGCTTAACGTGGGAGGAAAGGCTGAAGTGATGCAGGTCTCAGACATTTACCACTTCGGTGAAACCAACGAGCAAGGGTATGGTGTTGACAAACCTAGAAACATAATTGTGGCCAACCGCGATTCGAACCCACAATCATAGGTTTCTGTCGTGCCCAAGGGACGTAACACTGCACAGCGAATCGTGGCGCCTTAGACGACTGGGCCACCCGTGCCCCCTAGGAATTACAGATGTAGGGCATGTAATGTCACTAGCTTCGAACACTTAAAGAACCAATCTCAGAGACCCTAGGACACCCATTAACATGAACAGTGATGAAGACTTTCCAACACACAGGTGAGCAGATTTACAGTAAAGCCAAAATGTTGATCAGCTGTAGACTATTTATCATGTTTATACAGATATTATATATAATTTATAGCAGCACATATTGATACAAAATTTAGCATATCACCTCATTGTAGAATCTCATATCCTAGTTGGCGTGAGACCCTGTATTCTTATAACATATCTATGATACTTGTTACCATTGTTATAAAACAGTGTGAGTGAGTGAGTTGGGTTTAACGCCGCTTTTAACAGTATTCTAGTCATATTGCGGCATGTCAGCTTAATGTGGGAGGAAAGCCCGAAGTGATGTCAGGTCTCAGACGTATACCACTTTGGTGAAACCCACGAGCACGGGTATGGTGCTGACAAACCTAGAAACATAATTGGGGCAAACCGTGATTCAAACCCACAATCATAGGTTTCTGGCGTGCCCAAGGGACACAACTCTGCACAGTGAATCGCGGCACCTTAGACAACTGGGCCACCCGTGCCCCCATAAAAAATTGTGATAGTGGTTATGATACTGAATGTTGTTTATAATATTTATTGTTTCTGCGCAGCATACAAGAAAAATAACTTCACTAAACCTGACATCTATCATCATGATCATAAAGTTAGCATGATAGCATCCTTTGATCAAATCTGCATATTTCTGACACTGCCTTAAACATAAAAACAACAAAATTGTGAACAACATCACACTCTATTTGTAAACAGGTAAAGTGACACAAACATGAAAAAAAATCTATAATTCGCATGATAATATGACATCAAATCATTGTCAAATCAGAGGTTAAGAAATATGCAAGTAACTGACTCCCATTACCTTGGTCGCGGTAACATTATGACAAGCATCAGAGCATAGAAGGATCTGTATCCGTGTCAAAAGAATTCCACATACCTCAGGGTAGAATAGGGTCCCATGAGGCCCATTAAACCCAGGCTTGTGAAAAAAGGAAACTGTGCTAGACTTGGGGTTTGAGATGAGGTTAAATGGGGTTGAACATCACGTTCAAGGTTATTCCACTTACATAGCAACGTACATGCATATGTGTGGCGTGGCATGTAATCCTGGTAATGGTACACCAAACATGCTCAAATGATTATTTATCCCCTCAATGAATCCCTCCTTCTCAAGGTAGTCCTACAAAATGCAGCCAGAGAACTCTCAAGCAATGGTTGCCAACCATGCAAACAATAACAAAACTTTGAATCAATAAAAACATATGAAAAGAGCCATGTTCAACATGTACAAGTGTAACAATGAAACTACCATGCTTACATTGTCCTTTTCATTTGCTTGTTTTTCACTTTGGAAATTATTACATATTTAAAATTAAACGCACCAACAAACTTGCAAGCTTTTGATAAACACTTTAGAAAGAAACTGAAATGTGTACCTGATATATATCCTCCTTTTTTACTGTTTTCATCAATTAATACAAGGAAGGAGTGAGTGAGTGAGTGAGTATGGTTTAACGCCGCTTTTAGCAATATTCCAGCAATATCACGGCGGGGGACACCACAAATGGGCTTCACACATTGTACCCATGTCGGGAATCGAACCCGGGTCTTCGGCGTGACGAGCGAACGATACAAGGAAGGAAACATGTACCAGCACAGTCACGTGCCAGCGTGGAGACTGTATGCTAATCATGCTAATGGGGCTTGATAGGTTGAAGGTTTTCAGCCAGATTTTGTATTCAGACCAATTTTTTTTATTTCCAGGCTTACAGCTTTTTAGATCTATTAGGAAAGTAGGACAGATAGGCCGCAAAGGTTTATGTTTTTGCTCCTTTGTCCTTATGTTATTTTGCCTGTATCCTTTAGCATCCTCGAACATCAAGTGTACCACATCTCTATTCTATTATCATGATTATCATGACTACGAAATATACCCTGGACCCATTCATCACCAGTGTGTCCTTTCAGAAGTGACCTCACCAGCTCCATCTGTAGTATCACTAATTTTTACCAAAATTTCTCTCGCTCATGAGCTTGAAATAAACAAGCAATCAAAATGCCTCTACTGTGTGCAAGTTCAGCATAGTTCTACATTCAAAATTCAAAACTGTTGCCTCAAGATGTCTATAATCAGAAAAGATATGTGAACTCTTAGTAGGAAAGATGTTTCCTGAGAATGAATATGTTAGGTACCGGTAGATGTCACCTTATGAAAGAGCAAGAAGTAGCTCTGAAACGTCATGACAAAGAATAAAAGAAGTTGCTATCCATTAAAAGTGCCTGATAAATATTGTTCCAAAAGGCTAATGCTCATATTGAGGCTATTGCATAGTTGAAAAAATAACTGGGCGGCAAGCATGGTAAACATGGTAAAGGGATCCTGGTTTGTTTTTGCGAAAGTAGTTTAATCTGCAATGATCTACAATTATCTAGAGTCCCAAATCTCTGAGGGACACTTTCATTCTTAATTTCAAAATTGTAATAGCCATAGGAACTAATACTATGATTATAATGAGGATTGGGTTATAGGGGTAAGATGACATACAAATACATCCAGGCAACTGATGGTCACTCAGATGGTCATTCATTTAAGTAAATTTCTCTGAAAAGAAAAAACCCACACCACCAATTGTAATTTAAGAACAAAACCAAATTTCAACTTACCCTGTGATGTATCCTTTTCAGGACTGAAGGACATGAGGTCAGACGGTGGAGGTCGAGGTGGAGGCCTCCGGGGTGCATTGGGCATTGATGGCCTTACAGGAGTGGGTCTAGTTGGCATCTTTGGTGGGCCTTTGGGCACTGGAGGAGCAGGTCTAAGAGGGATCGGGTGTGGTTTTGATGATCCTGCAGACATAGGAGGTGCCTTGACTGGTTGAGCAGGTCGGGGTGCCGAGGGTCTTGGTGGTGGAGCTCGGAGTGGAGGTAGTCTGGTCTTCGATTTGGATCCTTTGACAGAAGGCACAGGAGGTGGAGGACGAGCTGGGAGGCTCATATGAAGTGTATGTGGATCATCATGATCCTTCACAAACGCACTGTTTATGAACCCATTGGCATCTTTGGGCTTGGGTGATTGTGCAGGAGGTAAGTCCGTACTGAACTGATAAGAATTGGCACTAACCTGAACACTTTGATCATTAGGTTGCTGAGACACATCGCTGTACTGACTGATAACACTGGTATTGCCTTCATGTTGATCAAGACTGGCTATATCTTCAAAAGCTTCACTTCCAGGCCTTGAAGACCTATCAGAGACCATGCTATTAGGTCGGGACCTTTGGGCTTTGGACTCTTGGGGAAATGAATTCAGGGAGTCCTGTTTCTTGAAGCTCCCAGTTGAAGAGTTGGATCCACTGCTTTTGATGCTGGAGCTTCTAGACCTGTTTATTTCCCCTGGTTCTGTTTTAGCACTCCTCAACTGTTCTTCTATCAGAGAGTTGAGAGACTTGGATGTATTGATTCCTTTGAACACACTCTTCTCTGTAGGAGATGAGACATGCCCTACACTTAAACTGGAGGACATTCCTGAGGGTTTTGTGAAAGGTTTAGGTGTTAACACAAGTGGCTTGGGTTTTATCACAGGTTTAGGTGCCAACTTTGGCTTAACTGCAGGTTTAGGTTTTAACCTGGGTTTTTCAGTTACAGGCTGTGGTGCTGAAAATTCTTCATCAGCTCTACCTATTTTCAATTTTTCAACATCTTGCTCATGATTATTATTTTCCAGTGTCTTTACACAAGATGTATCACGATTCGAACTGACACCATTTTCCTTATGAATGGGCACAACTGGTTCACTAGTTTGTATCACATTGTCAACATCAGATGGTAAATGGCGGGGTCCTTCTCCAATCACCTGTACATGATTTAAAGGCACAAGACCAATATGCCCACTCTCATCTCGAGCTTGAATCCAATTTCCATCTAAAACTTGAACAACTATCACAGTATCACCCTCAGAGACTTTCAAATCCCCATCCACTTCTCCTTCAAAGTTATGCAGGACCAAACCAAGCTGATCACTGTCTGTGCTTCCTATGCTGCTGCTCTCAGCCACATCTGAAGATGCTTCTACAGGAGCTGCTGATGATTCGGAAGGAGCTGAATATGGCTGAGTTGGAGCTGATAGGTCTGGCTGAACTTGTCCAAAGTCCTGGCTCTGTTCTGTTTCAGCATAAGGACAGTCCACAATGATTTCAACATATCCAGCAGGGAAGAGTGCTATTCGGCCATCCAACTCACCCTCAATCCACTCTGAATCAACATGCTGGATGAGAGTGACTATTTCATTGGCTCCGAATGACAGTTCATCCTGAGACTGGCCCTGGAAAGGGTAGATTGTCCGAGCATAGGGTGTGATCTCTGTGTCATACGATCGGGTGTTCTCACTTGAGAACGATGAGACATTTAGTTGGTTTGCTTGAGAACTTTCACCACCCAAGGCACTGGAACTCCGGTTTTCCTGAACATGATTCTCCGTTGCATGACCAGCATTTGACTTTGATATTTCAACATCTTCTAAAAGCTCAACACAAACAGAAGAGACCAGCCCTTCTTTACCACCAAACTGTCCCATGTACCAATCAGAGTCAATAATCTCGGAGATGGTTATAACATCCCCAATTCCGAACCCAAGTTCCCCATCTATCTGGGGAGTGATGTCCACCAATGCTCTGGCACAGATGGGTTCTGATAATGAACCACATCGTTGACTTGACTGATGGTCAGCTTTAGAGAGAGTATCACCTCCAACCAGCTCTGCGACACAGGTGAGAGGAAAGATCCCTGTGTTACTTCCACAGCTTCCCTGCCACCAGTTGTCATCCAGCTGCTGCAACCCCACAATGATGTCCCCTGTCGGGAAAGACACATGCAGATATGAAGCAGATGTTTTCTCTTGAAAAGTAGAGTTGATGAGGCCAAACCAATCTCACTTGTTTCATTTATGTCCTTCATTTTTTTCAGTGAGTCAACGAAAAAAAATGCTATCAAATTTCGAGGTTTTATCACATTAATCCATTTGGCCCACCATCGTGTACTGCTGTATTAAAAGCTTAAAAAATTTATGTCCAACAGAATCCAGTACACTGCATGTGTACCCAATATTTGATTCAGGGGAGCAAAATAGATAAAATACTTTAGCAAATAGCAAACACAGGCTGAATTCAAAACATAAAAACTCAAAGAATAACATGGATGTTGACTGCAGGAAGCCTATGTTTGTCACTCACCTCTGTTAATTCCCAAGTCTCCATCCTGACCAGCCCGGAACTCGTCTACACCAGCAAATATCTTCTGACCCGGCTGTACACTGGGCAGTGTGATACTTTCAACAAAATTGGAGGGAAAGATTCCTTCTCCGCCACTCAGTCGACCTCGCAGCCAGTTGTCATCCACAACTTCTGTGATCTGGATAATGTCCCCTGTCAGAAGAGTTATCTCCCCCTTCTTGGAGGTTTCAAAGTCATAGAGGACCCTCACATGTTGTCCAATGGAGGGCCTCATCTAAAAACAATGAAAGAAGTACTTTAGTATCTCTGGCTGAGTCCTACATCAAACTGTTCATTTAACCGTCTTACAGTTCAATACCATAACATACTAATGTCATTTGTAGATTGTGAACCAAATGATTTTGTTGGGTGGGTTTGGGTTTTCAAAAACATGTTCTCCTGATAAAATAAGCCATGCACAACATAGAGAAAAAGTGGCGATAATGGACCATTACTGATTATGGTTCATAATATCAAGAGCCCCTATGGGGAGTCTTGGTCAGAAAATGTCTCAGCATCTCATACTTGTCAGAAGAGTCAGCTAACATTGGGATCAGGCCAGGCTTTATCATGTTTGTGACTGAATAGCTTGTAGGAAAAATGCCAACTCACCATCAAGCCAAATACAGTCTGCCATAATATTGAAATGTATACTTTGTACTGAATCTTTAGTTGGGCAGTTGTCAAAGAAACAAGTCAATTTCATTGTCCACGCAATCCCAATTTGGATAATCTAATGACCCAACCATATCATTTTAAATCTGTCACAATAGTGTAAACAACAAAGCTCACACAAGACAGCTAACACTATCGGCTATTATCAGCCAGATTGTGACAATCAGCGCTATTGTTACAACTAGTAAGGAACTGATGATTGAGATACCTCACTGTCACAAAACATTCAATAAGTGTATTGTTCAGTGTGCTCGGTGGTAGGGCACAAATTTACTACCTGGGTACCCGACCCCTATTACCCAACCATACCCGGGTACCCATTGCAAGTCTCAAGACTAGGGAACAAAATGTCTGATTGGTAATTGTTTTACCGCAGCCCAGGTTAAAACTGTTTAGATACATGTATCAAACAATCAGATCATGCGTTCACTGAAGTTGACTGAAGCTTTATCTTTACTCAACATTTACAAGTCAAAAAGAAATGTTAACATTAGCCACTTGTAGTGTAACCACTGAGCTATAGTAAGTTTTTGTCATTAAACAATATATCACGTGACTAACCATGGGTCCGGGTAGTCCTGTGGGTACCCGGGTCCTACTCAGGACCCACCGACCCGAATACCCGAGTTACCTGTCCCAGCCCTTAGTAACTCAGTGGTATCATATTCACATAAATACATCCTAAATAATAAAATACCTTAGATTTAACAATCACAACATCAGTTTCGACATAGGGTACACAAAACTAGACTCATCTACAGAGTACAAACTGATAAGATTCAATTCAAAATGGAGGACAGGTATGTTTGCATGTTACAAATCCAGACACAGCAAAACCTCATAAGTCCGGAACCCACTTAGATGATCTTGAAAGTCTAAACAACCAGAGGAACATTTCTCCATACCCATGATTCATTGATCAGGTAATTAATGTGGATGATTTCACTGAGAATGGTACCTGTTGGATTACTGAGGTAAAACAAACATAGCCTTGGTTAATTTCCCAGCCTACAAACACAATAAACATGGTACATCACAAGTAACATCTGCCTTTCAGTGAGTGAGTTTGGTTTAACGCCGCATTTAACAGTATTCCAGTTATATTGCGTCGTGTCAGCTTAATGTGGGAGGAAAGCCCGAAGTGATACAGGTCTCAGACGTTTACCACTTCGGTGAAACCCACGAGCACGGGTATGGTGCTGACAAACCTAGAAACATAATTGGGGCGAACCGGGATTCGAACCCACAATCATAGGTTTCTGGCGTGACCAAGGGACGCAACTCTGCACAGTGAATCGCGGCGCTTCAGACGACTGAGCCACCCGTGCCCCCTATCTGCCTTTCATATATCCCTAGGTCCCATTCAAACTCAAATGTTACCATAGTCACAAAACTGTCACAGTTCCAAATGAAACTTTTGGTATCATGACATACACTCAAAAACACTCCCCAAAATTAACATGCTGAAAACACCCAACTTTTTGTCTCCAAACCACACTTACCAAAGCACTGATTACACCATAGTTATAGATTGTCTTCAAATAGGATATATTTTATTAATAAGAAATATTTTGTACTGCAGTTAGCATGATCATAATGATTAGCATGTGTAATTTCAATTTGTAACAAAACATTACTCAATGATAACGATATACACATGATACACTCTGCAACCCATTGCTGTAACGATATGCAGTGTTGTATCCTGACCCAAGGCCCATGATGCAATACATTGATTAGAAATTAGGGCTGTTACGGGTAACTCGGGCACTCGGGTCGGGTGGTTAGTCTCGTGATATATTGTTTCATGACAAAACTTCGCTATATAATTAAATGGTTGCACAACAATGTTAAGTCTCTAATGTTCACATTTCTTCATGACTATGAACACGTTCGTTCTGATTTATATATGTTTGAACAAAGCTTAAACTTAAGTCAACTTCAGTGTATGCATGACTGCAACGTTTTATACATGTATCTAAATACATTCTGCCAGGGCTACTGTCAATTATGCCCAATCGGACATTTTGTACCTATCTGACACCAACTGAGGGTACCTGTGTAGGGTCGGGTACATGGGTTGTAAATTTGGACTCATCCCAGCCCTATTAGAAATTCTTTATTGCAATACATGCGATACATTAAATTACATGTTATATTGCAATTGCAGTAAAAACAAGTAAATAATAACAGAAACTGTTCACCATCCAGCTTACACAGATTATCTAGTAATTCCTGGTTGGCTATAAATGACAGTCGCAGTGCCGTCTAGCCTATATTTTTCTGCCCTAAAACATCCCATATTTGATATCAGAAATATAAAAACAAATGATTTAGGGTTGTGATTCTCCACCAAAAAAGAAGGAATATCAAGTTACAAAAGAAAAGTATGTATCGGGACACGATTCGTATCGGACTCATAGTCATGATAGTATCGGGATATGTATCGTATCGCTAGCCCACCGTATCATTACTAGTGGTCGGACAATACATCAGCGGATCGCAGTTTTTTACTTTTTGATACAAGTATCAATCACAGTCGCACATAAGTAAAAACCATCAATTCATACCTTAAATGTTTGCAATAATAAATGTTACATCAAATACTAATTAATAATGAAAATTAGTAGTGAAAACAAACAGTTTCATCCATTCGGTCATATTTAA
The DNA here is from genome assembly GCF_023055435.1 of Haliotis rufescens. Lineage (NCBI taxonomy): Eukaryota > Metazoa > Mollusca > Gastropoda > Lepetellida > Haliotidae > Haliotis > Haliotis rufescens. The sequence continues at coordinate 36,821,519 of NW_025964334.1, forward strand.
CACTGCCAACTGAAAATTGTCAGGTATTTGGCAATCCCAACTTTGAAAAAGATGGCTTATGCATCACAGATAAGAGCACAAGTATCAGAATACGTATTGGATCATGAGCAATGTTTTGTGATACATATCAGATCGCACAGTTGGTGTATCGTCCCAGCCTATATCATTACATCTCTACCAACCATCACCATATTCCTGAGGCCAGAGACTACAGTCTAGGGACTCGTAAATTCAGACACCTTCTTTTCCACAGTACACATATGAAAAGGACTTTCCTTCAAAACAGTGATCTATTAATCAGGAAATCTGGACATTTAATTAGAAATAGTACTGTCCAGATTAACAGGTTCCACTGTACAGAGATATGAGAGAAAGAACTACAGTCTTTGCTAAAACATATTCAGTCTACTACTAGTATTAACCAATACTTGGACTCATTTTTAGTTTTTAGTGCTAGACGTATAAATATATGGACTCTCATTGTCAGAAATTATCAGCTAAACAAGACTAATATGAATTTGTCATGATGAAATTATGAATTGGAACAATACCTCATTCTTTTCAGCATTACCAGATTAGCACCTCTACATAATTAAGCTGACTGTCAGAGAACCTCAGGAATTCTCACCCCCAACTCCCTAACTTTTCTATGTGACATTTTTTAAAACTGTCCCTCTAAAAAGAACACGCAAATATGTCAACCATGAACAAGCTTGAAAACCAGACTCTGATTAAACTTGATATTATGTTTGTGTTATGCAGATATCAAGGTTGAAAATCGTACGACAACAAGACGTTGGGATTTTACACAGACAGTGTTTGTGGGCCCCCAACGTGTTGCCACAATGTTACGAGATTCCAAACATGGGGACACCCCTGGCCTGGCGTGGGTGTTGTGTGTGCAAATAGTCACCGGTTCGCTCTTTCCGCAACGCAGGTCTGCACCAAACAGGTTGCACGTTTACATTTGTATCAGCTATCTCCACAGTGCTAATCTCTTAGGAAAATCAAATTATCCATTGTACATGAGAAAATGCAGGAAAGGAAAATTTAACTTGATGTCAAAAATGGTGAATCTACCATGGAAATCCCAGTCAAACTACCTCATGATATACATGACACATATAGTCAGATGTTTTCAAATACGGTACTTATAATGTTGAAAGTGTTACTTTTTTTCAAAATTATAATTTTTCCTTTAACCATTGTTAACCATACATGCTACAAAGATTTGTTCAAAATGCTGAAACAGCATCAAATGTAATATAGCCATGTGAGATTTTTTATTACATTCCAATAATTGTCTATCATCAATATACAACTTAAGATAAGATCTAAATTTTTAAAGAAATAACTTTTACCAGAAATATGTGAATCTTGTAAACATATGAAAATGAATAAGTTAATATTAATTCAGCATGTTTAGGTAAATTTCTTTCCTTCATCATTTCATATTTCACATGCTTAAGTAACATTTTCAAATAAAGCATTATATTTTTTCGTTTGGTTTACAAGGATGGCCAACAACAACCTGACATTGATAATATAATCCTATTACTTTTGACATAAGTTCTTTTGAAATTTACATTAGATGAAATGAATAAATGTTATCACCACTTTTCGTAAGAAATGGTGAATAATACGTATAAAATAATAAAAATCTTTATTCCAACAAAAAAACACCAACAATCAATTATCTTTTTGCATTGCTGATGGTGTGACCTAAGAGGTATTATTTCATTCATTAATATCAATACAAATCTGGAAGTTGATTTTTTTATCCACCACCAACATTGAATTTTAAACTAATGAAAAAAAGGCCTAAGTATGTCATGATAACTGTTGGATAACACACTAAATATATAAAAAAAAACAGTCTTGAGAATACATTGACAACACCAATTCCTCACATTTGCCATCTTACACAGATGAAGAAAAATAAAATAAAAACACACTAAAGGCTGGAAAACTAATACAGTAAAAAAGACACTTATGATTATTCTTTGTCCTTTAAAAAAATGCCTGAATGTGTAGTCGTGTGCTGTGCTATGAAGAGAGTACACAACCAAAAAAGTGTCTTTTTTGTCACTGACCAATCAATTGACATAATATTCTGCCAGACACATGAGTCCCAAGCAAAGTTATGAACATGAAAAAGATAATAAATCTACACTTTCTTGCAGATCCAAATCATCACTCAAATACGTAGCATTGCCTCAGATTTGTAAAAGTACTCATATTTCATATTTGAAAAATTGACTGAAAATGAAAAAAAAATATCTTCACCCCAACACCACTTTCGCAGAGAAATGTTAGACAACAGCATTTATTTGGAATCCTGGATAAATCCCCGAAAAAGTTAGTTCATCTTATAAACCAAGGCACTGTTGACGACAGTGGCCAACTAAAGTCATCGGTGAGGATATATGCCAAGAGAGTGGTTATACATACTTACTATTGCAGAAATCAGAAATCAGTGCAATGATTTACAGGTCTTAAACATGTTAAATAATATCAAAAGTAGTTTATAGTGTTCTTGTGGAAATATATTCAACATAATAAGTGCCAAGGGCACTCTCAATATTAAAAATAGGGGGCTCTTAATAGAATATTATTTTGGTGAAAAACAACAGAGTAAAAAAATCATAAATAAATTTTCACAAAAAAAATCATGAATAAATAAGTCTTGTGTACTTTGATCAATCGGAAGGGGTGCTAATTGGGATTGTTCACTAGCCAATATATCTGCAAATATCGTTGTGGGCGCTTTTTAGAGGAGGGAACTTATTACATTGAATACGGTATTTATCTTAATGTCCATTTATTTTGTATATCATATTTGCTTGTCTCATTTACCTGTTGTCTTGCAGTTCAACATATTGTACGCACACATTTTTGGTCAGCATGTAAGGTTGCATCTAACCTAATGACAAAAGTAGTGCTTTTATGCTAATTCACTATTTCCACTTCTCTTGTTTAATGCTAAGCAGAATCCAGAAAACAATATATTTCTAATAATTCTAGCCTCAAGGAAAATGCAGAAACTGAGTATTTTAGTTACATTATGGTGTGTCATTGCAAAGTGGAAGGAAAACCCAAACTGAGGAGGTGACAACAAAACATCGACATAGTGTCATAACTGAATCATCTTCCCGAGGCAAGAGAGTGAACTGACAGTGACTATAAAAGTCCAGTTTCCACCCTTGTCGAACTACGCTTGTATTATGGAGTTAGATTTTGGCTGGACTAACGAGTCTATGCATAGTCCAATCAAATTTCTGCAATGAAATCAAAATCCGGTCAGTAAACTGCCATGCAGATTTCGGTCGATTGCAGAATTTGCAAAGCATGTACGTGCACCGCTAACTCTGTGTCAACAGATATTTTCCAAATCATTTCATGTTATTAATCAAGGTGCTCACGTGATTTGATACACTTCGCGATGTAAGTTCCGTTTTATCACAATATATCTTGATTTTGATCAGATCGTCTTGACTGGGCGCCGCCATTTTGTTTGAAGCAAATGCAAGTGATATGAGAGGTGGAATCTGATTGGTCCATAGGAGAGGCACAGAGATGACATAACTCGTAATAGCCACCCATGGCGCTACGATCGAGCCCAGGAATTCCAGCCTAGTTCGGCAAGGATGGAACCTTGACTTTTCAGTTAACTCTCTTGCCTCGGGAGGATGCATCTGAATGGAATCTGTCACCTACAATTGTGGGATGTACACCATCTCCTTAGTCCCCCCTCAAGAATGTCTTAGTGAGTAAGTTTAGTTTTACTCCCCTTTTACCAATATTCCAGCAATATCACAGCAGGGGACACCGGAAATGGGCTTCATGCATTGTACCCATGTGCACCCACAAACAAATGCTTTAACCACAAGGCTACCCCCCCCCCCCCCCCCTCCTGAAGAAGAACAACAGATACAATACACCATGGATGAATGTTTCAGCTACTTTTGAAGACTATATGTTGTTTTATACCACAGTCAGACATACTCAGGGTTAGAAACTAACAGTTTTTTCCCACTAGTCCTTATAATGATAACATATAGCAAAACCCTTAAAATGGGCCAATTTCTACTAGTCCTTAGGATACCTTTACTATTGGGCAGAGTGGTAAGGACTACAGGACTAGTGCCAATTTCTAACACTGCATACTCCATCTATATCATGTTAATAATCGAGTTTGGTCAGGCACTGAGGTTGTCTACATGAGCAACGACCCATGCCAACTGGAATGATGACACACAATCATCCAGGCCACACATTGCCAGTGGTAGAACATGGTCCTTTGTACGTCAGGCTACACAGCAGGTGAAATAAGCATCGTTGGCCACGGAGAGGAGATGGATTGGTGGCCGTGTTTGGCAGCTTGACTTCTGAAAGTTTCTAGGACTTCAGTCCTGCCCCACACTGAAACACATGTTATATGAGGTGTCTCCTTAGGCAAGAAATCTTGTTTGTAAGATACCTCTCTTCATCTAGCAGTGCATGGGTACCCAGTAGGATGAGAGACAACAATGTAGCTTACCCTCTGCAGCTCATAGAGTGCAGATTGGCTGAGGCTGCCAGCTGTGGCTCTCGCTCCACAGATCTTGGGTTAGGTACCCCTTTCTGATCAAACACCCCTTCACGATCCTAAGGGTTGTGCCCGGTAAAGTGCACTAATCCCGGATGAGAAGTCAACCTTTTAGTGCCTCATACAGCAGCTTAGGTTGTATACTCCCCAGGGAGCTCAAAATGAAATTTGAGTGCACACTGACCAAAGTCTGGAGTAAAAGAACATTGCGCCATAGGCATCCACTTGGTGAATGGAATCTGGCACATTATTAATGGACCTATCATATTTTTTAAACTGATATAGCTTCGAGTCTAAACAAAACCGTCTTACCTCAAAATCATGTAAATTAATCAGTCGTGAGCACAGTAAGTGGTGCATGGTAACCCCGATCAGGTCAAACAAGACACCACTTTGTGTATCCACTGATCAAATTGATAATAACAAATAGGAGATCTGGTGATATGAATACATATGATGAGATTACAATGATAATTACAACAAGAGATATTCCAGCTACTTGAGCTGCTAGATAAGATATCATGGATATGATAGATAGAGTTACATGATACAGTGTCCTCATTCTGGATCCTAGGTATAGGCTGATAGAAAGAGGTCATGTTACTATGTTTACAAGTCATCACAGTCACCGTATCTCTTCAATCTGAACTGACAATACTAAAACTAGGAAGTTTAATTTGAATTATGAAAGGTGCACAAATTTGATTCAGTTTCCCTTACTTCATATATATATCATATACATATACATGTACATATACATATATATATATCCTAAAGATAATGATCTGTATGAAACAACTAAACATGCTAAACAACTAATAATCATGATGATTACATAATTTTCTCAAAATAAATTCTATTTGACAAATATACCAAATTATCATGTCAGATACTTAAATTATGAGTTTGATTGTTAAAATTAGAAGATAAACATACTGTGTTTAAAATGTAAAGCTAGCTAACCTGTACATCATGTAGATTTAACTTTATCAAATATGATGGAGTGAGTGAGTTGTGTTTAACGCCGCTTTTAACATTATTCAAGTTATATCACAGCGTGTCAGCTAAATGTGGGAGGAAAGCCCGAAGTGATGCAGGTCTCAGATGTTTACCACTTCGGTGAAACCCACGAGCTTGGGTATGGTGCTGACAAACCTAGAAACATAATCAGGGCAAACCGGGATTCAAACCCACAATCTGGCGGTTTCTGGCGTGTCCAAGGGACGCTACTCTGCACAGAGAATTGCGGCGCCTTAGACGACTGAGCCACCCGTGCCCCCATATGATGGAGTGACTGAGTATGGTTTTACGCCACTTTCAGAAATATTCCAGCAATATCACTGCAGGGTACACCAGAAATGTGCTTCATAGACTACAGCCATGTAGGAAGGGTAACAGTTTTCTTCCCTTATTTATGTTATTCCCATGAAAAGCAATCAGTTAAACATTTGTGTCTAAAAGGTATCTTTGACCAGCAGTAACATAAACATGATAAATAGACATTTGTTTTTTTGCATTTATCATATTAACATTTTTCATCATTCTGCCAGGAGGCGGAAAATAATATCTCCTGATAAGCACATCATTTACCATGTTTACATACAGAGCATTTAACAGTTTTACATCCCATGTCCTCTCTTGTTCAGAACACATCCTCACATGCATGACACATCTATTATCCTACTACAGAGTGTCCTACAAGTTCCTGCAGCTCCAATGTCCTGACCCCTGACACAGTGGCAGGAGAAAGGGTCAAGCACTTTGTTCTTCAGGAAATCATCACTTGCCTAACAGAAATGCATTGACTGTCTCTATAATATGGCTGTGAAAAGAAAAACTTACACCATACTGAATATATTTTTTAAATAGCTGATTTTCAGAAAATAAGTTTGACCATTTTACTGTACATGTTTTCACGTTACCACTTCCACCAAACAGGTCAGTATTCATGGCAGTACAGCAAGCTAAAGTACCCATTAATAATTCAAGTCTGTGAAACCCAGGTTTGCAATGATCATGATGAATAGTGGTTGTATCATGTTTTATGTTACGGCTGTCTGTAAATAATCAAGTTTGGACCAGACAATCCAGTGATTGATATCGTAAGCATCGATCCAAGTAATTGGGATACGATGACATGCATCACCCAAGTCAGTGAGCCTGACCACTTGGTCCCATTAGTCGCCTCTTACGACAAACATAGTCGCCTTTTACGGAAAGCATGGGTTACTGAAGACCTACAGGTCTACAGTCATGTCATCCCGTAGCCATTTAATTACCCTGGCCATATAGTTTCATCATGATAGTTGAAAGAAGTGTGTCCTTCTGTAACAACCATGTATAAGGGCAGGGATAATTCTAGGGTAGGGCCTTGTGCTAATTTTGAACATTCTGTATGGGAAAGTGTGGGTGTACCTAGGGAATATAAAGGGCCCATGTCAGAAAATTTCTCAAGTGAACCCTGTGCAAGGGGGTCCTCAAGACTTGGAATCCCTCAAATCTTAACTTAAAACATTAGTGCTATGACTTTCATCATGTTCATGCTTAATATTCGATCACTGTATATGGCTAGACACAAGGGCTGGGACAAGTCCGAATTTAGTACCCGGGTACCTGATCCCTATTACCCAACCCTACATGGATACCCACTGTAGGTCCCAAGAGTTGGGTACAACATGGGTACAAACATATACAAATAATTACCGGGGGTAGGAATGAGTGTGTAAGTCAGAAAGAAATGCAAACCTTAGCGATTTGAAGTGTAACCATGGAGTGTTACGTTATTGTCATTAAACAATATATCAACTGACTAACTACGGGTCCGATAGTCCTGTGGGTAACCAGGTCTTACTCAGGACCCAACCCGAGTACCCAAGTTACCTGTCCCAGTACTAGACACAATGAGCAATATGCAAGAAAGACCTGCATGGTTCATGTTGAACTCTGAAAGGTATTTTGACATTAAGGATGTTACCAAAGTGTTTCAATAGAATACAGTGTCAGACTGTCAATATAACCAAACAAAACCTGAAAAAGTTACATTTCAGCTGTTGACGCTATATAGTCATGATAGCTGTTTCAGACCGGATACTTTTACATCTCGAGATGAGGATTCCCAGACTGGAATATATAAAGAAGAGATACGGGAGACTTAAATCATGAAACATCCAAACACATCCACTGACTATTAAAAAGCATGTTGAGAATACATGTTGGTAACCAAAACATAAAATGGAAACCTCCAAATTACGGTTTGTTTTCCGAAAGGATCCGGACAGTACCATGGCCGTATCATCCCCCGAACTGATAAGCTGAAGAGCGAACGTAATTTGTATATCAACATCGATTATCCAAACGTCAACAGAAACACCTGTCACTTGAAACTGTCTTGCAAATTCCACTTCCCAGTGTTGACTTTGTTCACGCAAAGCTGGAGTATTTTTTTATTGTGACACAGAAGTTACGGTGGTAATCGCCTTTTCGGCGATGACTTTTAATATCTTCCGTCATGGGATATATAACCGACTTCGTTACATTGTCAATATACTTACTGTCGATTCTGGGAGTTGGAGTCACATCAGAAGTCCACTTCCTACAACACCTACTTCTTATTTACGACGCCATGATACTTTTAGCGACACCTGTGGGATCCAGGGGAGATAACTCCAAAAATCGTCTGCTATGGTCACGAGTCGTTCAACGTGTTGATGTTGTTTCTCATGGTTGTGTGTTTGGACATTCCTGGATTATCATCATTGTGTTCAGGCATATTCCCCAGTACACGTTTGTATTAGCCATGTTTTATGACGTTTTCGTGTAAATGTGCATGAACCATGTTATGCTCCATTTAGGTCAACAGAAGTCACCCCGTTTGTGTTGATGTGTAATGAGAAAACAACATGGCTAATGAAACTGAAAGTCCACCCTCGCTATTCCAATGCATTATAGCATTACATTATGATAAATATAATAGAAGGGAAATATGATACACTGGGTTATCGATGGTCCATTATTTCCATTTATAGTTTCTGTACTAACGAATCTTTAATTAATTGTACATGAGACGATATTTGATATGACATCTAAAAATAAGATCCGTCTTTATCACCGCTTGAAGTATACGCGAACCAAGGGAGACAACTTGTTTATACCTTACTTCGGCGATAAAATACAATTAGTATTCTAAAATATATAAAATATACATATATGATAGGAAAACACACTCGTCTAATAATCTATTTCTCTCAATCTATTTTAAATTCTCAATTAAGATTAATTATGAGTGTGTTGGGCCTATGTATATTTCTTCACGTTTATTTTATTACTTTTCACTTGTTATATTTTAATTACGCACACACGAACGTACACACACACACACACACACACACACACACACACACACACATGCTAGGTGCGTAATAAGGTAAAGACGGAAGCGCCCCTTAAATCTTAACTTTAAGCAATCTCGGAAATGCCTCTGCCTAAAACTGTAATAACCATCAATGTTTACCGCTAAAAGTAGGTCCCACAGATATAGCAAAAAGTGTATGCTACTGAAGGAGGTGAGGTGAGGTAAAAAGGGGTTTAACGTCACGTCCAAGATTATTGCACTTACATACACGTGAATGTGTGGCTGCTTGTACTAGCCCGGGCCAATGCAGATTTTATAGTGCTAGCCCACTAAGATACCATGCCCCAGTTTAAAATGAATACACCACTCAGACACAGTAAAATGACTCCAAGCCGACCAGTCTTTGTTTTAGTCCCTTAATGCCGAGCGCAAGACAGGGTAACAAGAAGTACCAGATTTTAACGTCTTTTGGTATATCGCGGCCGGGTATCATGTCACTGAAAGGATGTCACTTAGACACAACAATAAGTGTATACCGTTGAAAGGAGGTCACTTAGATGCAACCATAAGTGTATACCGTTGAAAGGAGGCGCCTAAGATAGTTCAACGAGTGTTTATAACTCGAGTATAGTTTACTATTCAGCACAAGAGCTGCTTAAGTTCTGGATAACCGATTCACACATATCTGTGATCTAATACCTCGTGATCTTAGGGATCAAAATGGGACCATCAAAATGGTTCGTTATATTCGAAGAACGACGTCGTTTATTTGTTTGTTTAACGCTTTCGGCAATAATCTAAAATTTAGCTTTATGACGACTGTCTGTAAATAATCAAGTCTGACCCAGACAATCCAGTGATTGACTTCATGAACATCGATCCACGCAAATGGGATAGAATGACCGAGTCAGCGTAACGATTCTGTTAGTCGCTCCTCATGACAAGCATGGGCTGCTGAAGACCCAGGGGGTAATATTTGGTTTTGTTATAGCCGACTGTTCGCTATATCCAACTTTGTCACATTCGGAGTGATATGCTGATGGACAGAAATAAGAGAGCGGATCTAAGGGGAAACACGTGCTTGTCTGGACTGAGAGTCCCCCAACACATTTAATGTCTCGCATTATCTTAAACATCAAACAAACCATATGCAACTGAAAACGCCCCTTCATCAGTATGTAAGTGGTCGCACCAGCTTTGCCTTAATCCTCACACGCCTGTCTGCTGGTGAGCGGAAGGACGATGACCAATACAAACTGCTTCGAAGTCCTGGGAAGTCATTCATTATCAGACATCACAGTTTATACACGACAGTTTTATAAGTTTTGTGGGACACAGTAAACCCAGCGGCTGTGTTGTGTGTGGAGGTGGAAGGGGCAAGAGAATGCAATGTCTCCATACATGCACACACTGTGTAAGGGTCAGGCGGACGTCCCACACAGACCGTCTTCGTGGTCTAGTGGATGGAGCGTCCGCCCGGAGAGCTGACGGTCAGTGGTTCGAATCCTGGCCGCGTCGTACATATATGTTAAAATATGGTACTTGTTGTTACCGTGCCTGGCGTTCGGCCATATAGAGATAGAACAAAGGTTGGTCGGATCGGAGTCAGTTAGAATGCGGCTTGGTATCTCAATGGGCTAGTACTATAAATCGACATCAGTCCGGACTAGTACAAACAGACAGACCTCGCAGTGTACTGTAATGTGCAACCGGCATTCAATAAAACATGTCTTTAAAAAATTGTTCTACCTTCGATTCTGTCTTTTCTATTCTCTACGAAAGCCTATTGATGCCACTTTGATACCATAATTTTTTTTCAAATCGAAATTTCTCGATATTTCGTTTATTTTTCGTTACTTTGAGTTTATTTCAAAAACATGAAATTTCGATATTTTCTCGTAACTTCGATTATTTTCTCCTTATTTCAATTATTTTCTCGACCTTTCGAATTTTTCTCGTTACTTCGATTATTTTCTCGTTTCTTCGATTTTTTTCAATTAATTTGAATTAACGAAACAAATTTTCGAAGCAACGAGGATAAACTCGAAATAACGAGAAAAAAATGAATTAACGAGCAATTTCGATTTTAAAATAATAAAATTATGCTACCCAAGTGGCAACATTAGGGTTTCGTAATTCTCTGATGGGCTGCGTGAATGTGGTTGTAAAAGACACCCTGACTTGATGCTCTGTGCCGTTGCTGCAGATTGTGTCGTCGTTTTGACATGAGTCAGGAAACTGTGTATGCAATGTTGTCACATTGTCGCGTTGTCGTCCTTACAAAAACAAACAAAAGGTGTCAAAATAACCAAAGCGCGTCAACGAGTCATTTTGACTAATTGTCGCATTGTCGCACTCGGGTTAATTTTGACAATTTATGCTTGTGATTCTATGCCAGTCCTTAAAGGCGCCGCAATTCGCTGTACCTTGTTGCGTCCCTTAGAAACCTACGATTGCGGGATCGAATCCCAGTTCGCCCCGATTATGTTTCTAGGTTTGTCAGCACCATACCCGTGCTCGCGGGTTTCATCGAAGTGGTAAACGTCAGAGACCTGCATCACTTCGGGTTATCTTCCCACATTAAGCTGACACGCCGTATTATAACTGGAATACTGTTCAAAGCGGCGTTAAACCCAACTCACTCACTCACCCATTCACAACAATAAAGTGTATTACCTTTATGTACTGGCCAGACTATATTCCATACCTTCACTATAGCATATACTACAGATACCCCGCTTGTGTCGTACAACCGATAACTCGATATACAGTTAAATCGTCTACATGTTAACGAGGTTTCACTGAATGTGGTCTGCAACTGAAGAGACTGTTTTCTGGTATTCTACTTTTGATGTTGTAAAGTGAGACATTGTTGCGTCCCTTAGAAACCTACGATTGCGGGATCCAATCCCAGTTCGCCCCGATTATGTTTCTAGGTTTGTCAGCACCATACCCGTGCTCGCGGGTTTCATCGAAGTGGTAAACGTCAGAGACCTGCATCACTTCGGGTTATCTTCCCACATTAAGCTGACACGCCGTGATATAACTGGAATACTGTTAAAAGCGGCGTTAAACCCAACTCACTCGCTCACCCATTCACAACAATAAAGTGTATTACCTTTATGTACTGGCCAGACTATATTCCATACCTTCACTATAGCACATACTACAGATACCCCGCTTGTGTCGTACAACCGATAACTCGATATACAGTCAAATCGTCTACATGTTAACGAGGTTTCACTGAATGTGGTCTGCAACTGAAGAGACTGTTTTCTGGTATTCTACTTTTGACGTTGTAAAGTGAGACTGTGTAGTTTTTCGTGTTGTGACCCTTTCCCACTCCACCATGAACTGCTCCACCTGGGTAGAACAAGACAGACAAACACACATGGGTGTGATGCACATGCTTGTATTGCTTGTCCGACGTAATACATGGCGTCTTGGAATAACAGAATACTTTTTGAAACACACGTAAAATGTTCACATGAGCGGGAAATGGAAACATAAAGGCTGAAACAAACTGACTATTTCTTTGTCTTTAATACTTAATCAGTATCTTATATACTGTATTTTCCATCACTTAGATAGAAAGTTACCTTCCTGGTGTAGACGTTTACCCGTGTAGCAAGAACTGATTGTCCTGCCCCTGTGTAACATAGGCTTATGACAGTCTTCAGCTGAGTTCGCTTTGTGAAACGGCGTCCAGGAATTACATGTTGACAAAATTCCAAACGTCTTTGTCTATGTTTGATTAGTCTTAGAACTTTCATATTTTGCTTCCACCATCACCCCCACCCACCAACAGCATTTTATGTAACATTTTCCCATGGCCCCAGAAATACATGAAATATTGTTCACACTTATTACTAACACACACGCACACGCACGCTCGCACGCACGCACGCACGCACGCACGCACAGTGTATCCACGTGAGACATGTATTTCTATTGACTTATGTTGTGATAACTTTTGGCGGTCCTCCCTCTTCCGCTGTGCCATGTTGTCATTGACCATCCTTCGTACACACCGGATTTGGCACCGTTAGAAGTCCACTTTTTCACAAAATTGAAGGAAGAACTGTCTGGCAAGCATTGTTGGCTGGCAAGCCATTTCTGCAGTGGAGGGCTTTTTTCAGCACTAGGAGGAGGCCAGCTACACCGGTGTGATCCAGGCACTCCAACATCGTTGACAGAAGTGTGGGGACCTCGGAGGAGTTTATGTTGAAAAATAAGTAGCAACCAACGCGATCAACTCAGCTCATCATAGTTAGGCTCGAAACGTTAGAGCCAGCCCTTAGACCCAGAACTAATGTCACCATGTCACCTTGGCGCACATTGTAACGACGTTTCTTCATCTGCAGCTATGGTAAGTCTACCGTATGGTATATAGCATTGTTGCGAGGAACGTTTCAGCTTTATGACATCGGAGTTGATTTATTATAACATTATTTGATTTATTTCCATGATATTTTACAAAAGTTGCCCTTTGATGTTTTTCCGCATCTCCCCAGGGAGCGGAACGTTAGGGTCAAGAGGATATTGCGTCTGCCCGGAGAGAAATCCCCGGCCGCGTCGTAGTATAAGACGTTAAGAGATGGTACTTGTTGTTATCCTGCCTGGCACGCAGCATTATTGGGATAAAACAAGGACTGGTCGCCTTGTAGTATACTGTGTTTTGGTGGGATAATCATGTTACCGCCGTCACATAGCTGGAACATTGCTGAGTGCGGCGTAAAACAACAAACCAACCAACCATGTTAAATTGCGGCATGGTATCTGAGTGGGCTAGCACTATAAAACAGGCATTAGTCTCGACTAGTACAAGCAGCCACACTCGCACGCACGCACACACGCACGCGCACAAGAGAACAATAATCTTGGACCCGTGAAGATCCGGGTTAGAATAGGTCTTTCAGCAACCAATGGTTGCCTGAACTGAACTGAACTCTATTTACGCTCAGGCCGCTTTCAGCGTCATCAGAGGTACAAAATTATTTCAACAACATAATACATAAAATTATACATATAAATATAGAATATATACAAAAACATCTTGGCCGAGCATGGCGTAAGAGGCGACTAACAGGATCGGGTCGTCAGGTTCGCTGACCTGGTTGATGCATGTCACCGTATCCCAATCGCGTGGATAGATGCTCATAATGTCAATCACTGGATTGTCTGGTCCAGACTCGACTATATACAGACCGCCGTCATTTAGCTGGGATAATGCTGAGTGCGGCGTTAAACAATAAACAAAACACAAACCCGCGCACGCACGCACACATGCATGCACGTTGCTATATCAGTGTCATAATATGAATGCGACATGAAACCCCATTTCACCTCACCTCAGTGACATTCATATTCTTATCTCTGCGACAAGAAAAATCCTGACAAAATGGAAACGAGAACCCGCACTGAAAACTCCATTTGACATCAGGTGTTTGTGGTGCGCTGAGTATGTCCTGTTCTACCATGCGAGTCAAGGTAAACGTCAAGGCTCATTGAGATTTGCAAACATCCCCGTCTTAAGGCAATGAAATTGTTCCCCTCTCCTATGTGTCCTATAAGGTAGCAACACAATCACTGAAACGAAGAAAACAGTTTACATTCAGCCCCATCAATGAAATCTTGGCGTTGGATGGGTTGATATAATGAAATGCCGTCGGTTAAAACAGTGAGTTCATGACACAATAAAGATCAAAGGTCCTGTGATCAAGTTGTATCGTGGTTATTATCATAAATCTCTTGTCGACGTCGGAAACTTTCTATCAGGGGTACAGAGCCTATGCCAGAAAGGCAGGCCTCTGATGCACGACTATTGGCCGCCCCTGTTTAATGATACCGTTATACGAGCCAGGCGACGTCTATCAATCACTAATACGGGTTAGCACTCACTGTGCTTATAGATGTTGATAAGTAAACCTGTACTGAATGTCACAATCCCTTTCAAAATATGTTGAATGAAGTGATCAATATTAGACTGAGGTCAATGAGTGTGACGGAGTATTCCTGTAATACCATGATGTGGTATCACTTAACATGGCAGTATTCATGTACTATCATGCGGTGATGTGAGTTAACATGGCAGTATTCCTGTACTGACATGGGGTGATGTGAGTTAACATGGCAGTATTCCTGTACTGACATGGGGTGATGTGAGTTAACATGGCAGTATTCCTGTACTGACATGGGGTGATGTGAGTTAACATGGCAGTATTCATGTACTGACATGGGGTGATGTGAGTTAACATGGCAGTATTCATGTACTATCAAGGGGTGATGTGAGTTAACATGGCAGTATTCATGTAATGACATGGGGTGATGTGAGTTAACATGGCAGTATTACTGTACTATCATGGGGTGATGTGAGTTAACATGGCAGTATTCATGTACTGACATGGGGTGATGTGAGTTAACATGGCAGTATTCCTGTACTGACATGGGGTGATGTGAGTTAACATGGCAGTATTACTGTACTATCATGGGGTGATGTGAGTTAACATGGCAGTATTCCTGTACTGACATGGGGTGATGTGAGTTAACATGGCAGTATTACTGTACTATCATGGGGTGATGTGAGTTAACATGGCAGTATTCATGTACTGACATGGGGTGATGTGAGTTAACATGGCAGTATTCCAGTACTATCATGGGGTGATGGGAGTTAACATGGCAGTATTCCTGTACTATCATGCGGTGATGTGAGTTAACATGGCAGTATTCATGTACTGACATGGGGTGATGTGAGTTAACATGGCAGTATTCCAGTACTATCATGGGGTGATGTGAGTTAACATGGCAGTATTCCTGTACTATCATGCGGTGATGTGAGTTAACATGGCAGTATTCATGTGCTGACATGGGGTGATGTGAGTTAACATGGCAGTATTCCTGTACTGACATGGGGTGATGTGAGTTAACATGGCAGTATTCCTGTACTGACATGGGGTGATGTGAGTTAACATGGCAGTATTCATGTACTGACATGGGGTGATGTGAGTTAACATGGCAGTATTCATGTACTATCATGGGGTGATGTGAGTTAACATGGCAGTATTCATGTACTGACATGGGGTGATGTGAGTTAAAATGGCAGTATTACTGTACTATCATGGGTTGATGTGAGTTAACATGGCAGTATTCATGTACTTACATGGGGTGGTATGAGTTAACATGGCAGTATTCATGTACTGACATGGGTTGATGTGAGTTAACATGGCAGTATTCCTGTACTGACATGGGGTGATGTGAGTTAACATGGCAGTATTACTGTACTATCATGGGGTGATGTAAGTTAACATGGCAGTATTCCTGTACTGACATGGGGAGATGTGAGTTAACATGGCAGTATTACTGTACTATCATGGGGTGATGTGAGTTAACATGGCAGTATTCATGTACTGACATGGGGTGATGTGAGTTAACATGGCAGTATTCATGTACTATCATGGGTTGATGTGAGTTAACATGGCAGTATTCCTGTACTATCATGCGGTGATGTGAGTTAACATGGCAGTATTCATGTGCTGACATGGGGGTGATGTGAGTTAACATGGCAGTATTCATGTACTATCATGCGGTGATGTGAGTTAACATGGCAGTATTCATGTACTGACATGGGGTGATGTGAGTTAACATGGCAGTATTCCTGTACTATCATGGGTTGATGTGAGTTAACATGGCAGTATTCCTGTACTATCATGCGGTGATGTGAGTTAACATGGCAGTATTCATGTGCTGACATGGGGGTGATGTGAGTTAACATGGCAGTATTCATGTACTATCATGCGGTGATGTGAGTTAACATGGCAGTTTTCCTGTGTTGACATGGGGGTGATGTGAGTTAACATGGCAGTATTCATGTACTATCATGGGGTGATGGGAGTTAACATGGCAGTATTACCCTACTATCATGGGTTGATGTGAGTTAACATGGCAGTATTCATGTACTGACATGGGTTGATGTGAGTTAACATGGCAGTATTCCTGTACTATCATGGGGTGATGTGAGTTAACATGGCAGTATTCCTGTACTGACATGGGGTGATGTGAGTTAACATGGCAGTATTCCTGTACTGACATGGGGTGATGTGAGTTAACATGGCAGTATTACTGTACTATCATGGGGTGATGTGAGTTAACATGGCAGTATTACTGTACTATCATGGGGTGATGTGAGTTAACATGGCAGTATTCATGTACTGACATGGGTTGATGTGAGTTAACATGGCAGTATTACTGTACTATCATGGGGTGATGTGAGTTAACATGGCAGTATTCCTGTACTGACATGGGGTGATGTGAGTTAACATGGCAGTATTACTGTACTATCATGGGGTGATGTGAGTTAACATGGCAGTATTCATGTACTGACATGGGGTGATGTGAGTTAACATGGCAGTATTACTGTACTATCATGGGGTGATGTGAGTTAACATGGCAGTATTCCTGTACTATCATGGGGTGATGTGAGTTAACATGGCAGTATTACTGTACTATCATGGGGTGATGTGAGTTAACTTGGCAGTATTACTGTACTATTATGCAGTGATGTGAGTTAACATGGCAGTATTACTGACATGGAGTGATAATAAATCAACAACGAAAACAAAAGAAAAAGGCAATTTACATTGAAAACAATACTTACGTATAATATTAGGTCTTTGTACGTAGTAATAGAGCTTCCTTCACATAATTTTGTTACTAGGTCAACATGGAAAACCTATTGTTTTGAACATTGTAGAAGTTCATGAGTTATTTTGTAAACATGACAGTGTGATCCAGAGTTGGATTTAACGCGGCTTTGACCAGTATTTCAGTTACATCAGGGTTTAAGCCGAACTGATCTGGGTTTGTTTAAACCTACGAGCACGGGTATGGAACTGATAGACCAAGGATCATAATCAGGGCGAAGATTCGCACCTCCCACCAGCGATTCCTGGCGTAGAAATGGGGCGCAACTCTATTTAGCGACTTGTGGCAACCGATGCCGTAGCACATTACAGACACGACTAGGAGATTTAGGAAGTGTCTTGTATTCTGCGATGTATCTCCCAACATTATCTTTTATCCCAACCCGAGGGTTGAATTTAGAAAAAAACACCAGTGCTGATATAAAAATCCCATAAAGTAAACTTGAGCACCGTCAGTGTCTGACATCTTGTCACACAGACGACAGCTCGTCGTTCAGATCACTCCGCGACCGCCCCACACGTACAATCGTTTCTTGTTTCCGCGAACAAAAGTAGTTCATTTGTTTCAGAGGTTGAATGTCGGATTTTCTCCAAACGTTGTTACAGATTGAGAGTAGGATAATTCCATATTCATTTCTGTAAGCCATTTGTCTTTGTGATGAAACACATGCTTACGTCAGGTTAACAGTATTTAGTTAAGGTATCCGACAAATCCGCCTCGTACGCAAACGCAAACTATGATATACTTCAGGAATTATCCAGTTACATCTCTATACGTTGAGGTTTTATGCAAACACTAAACCAGGAAGAGAAGATCTTTATTCATGGTTTATGGCAGCCATTACTGTCACTTCGAGAGCTAGTTCCATCAATAAACCGCATCACTCGTAACACAGACTATCAAAACAGGCATAACAAATTAGCATCTAGCGTCATGTTAAAAAGGAGCTGTGTTCACGCCCACCATATGGAGGCTGCCTTTATATAACCTTCCTGTCTATTTCTGAGACGTGTACATACGGCTTGTCAGGTTCGTCAGCACCATACCCTTGCTGGTAGGTTGCACCAAAGCAGTTAACATCTCAGACCTGGAAAGGGGTGTATGACTTCGGGCTTTCCTGACCTTAAGATGGCAGGCCGTGGTATGTTCTGAACTACTGTTTAAAGCGGCGTTAAACCCACCTCGCCACTCACAATAATAATTACATGTATACTCAAAATTTATTCATCAACTTATTTTTAAATCTATAACTTATATTTGATAAGATAATATTATAAATATTTTGTCATATTCAGAATTAGGTTATCATTCTCTTCTTTGCATTAACTGGACGTGTTCATGCTAGGACATGCGGCATGTTATGGTATGTGCACTACCTTTTAAGAGGCCGACATGGGATTTCTTGAAAAAATAGGCGAGAAAGAATGTGTTTTCAGGTTTTACCCTAAGCAACTGATTGTTAGTTGCCTGCTGTCGAGGAATAAAGATTTAGAAACAGAATGCATAAATCATCTACAATTAAGTCTTTCATTTCAACAACAGACATTTGACAAAACAAATCGATATTTTAGGGGCAGGCTTACTACTCTCGTAACATAATAAATATGTCAAATGCAGAGGTAAGCTCTCACGTGTACTCGAAGAGGAAAACAGTGGAAAGCACTGATCTCACGGGGTCTAGTACAAGAGACATTACTTGTATGTACAGCAAGGAGTAGCGAGTGTTAAGCAAACGTGTCACAAGGGATTATGTCGCAGGACTGATGTTCTGTAGCCGGTGCGTGGACGTAATGGCATACTTCAGATGTTATGTGCTTGTTACACTGTGTTTGTTTGTCGTGTACCGCCGCATTCATAAACATTCCAGTTATATGAAAATAATCGACTCTGGGCTAGACAACCGAGTGGTCGATATTGTGAATAATGATCCACGCCGTCAGGGTATGATGACGCAATCAACCAAGACAAGTATAAACTGCCGGGAAAAGAAAGTATAAACCCATATTTGATTGTGACTAAACTTAAACAAACAAGAAATGGATATTCGATGATCGATGTGCTTGATAAGGGTATCATAGCTGTGTTTTGGACGTTTACTTTCAGCGTCTGTTTTCAGCCTAGTTACGTTTTGCTAACGTTCGTACCTATTTGGTCACATACAATTTTCAGGAGTATACATATTTGTGTGTGGTTGTGTGTGTGTGTGTGTGTGTGTGTGTGTGTGTGGTGTGTGTGTATGTGTGTGATGTGTGTGTGTGTGTTTGTGTGTGTGTTCTATGGGGTTGCTGGTTATATACGTAAACATAGCGAGACCATGTAGGATGGAGGGTTTGTCATAGCACACACGCGCTCAATTACATTTCCGATTGGCTATACACATCCAGTTCAAAGTGTATAAACCTAAAACGTTCAACCTAAACACTTACCTCCAAATTCGTATATTTCATTTAATCAAAGTTAAATTTGAATTGGAATCAAACCTCTAAGAAGCTACAAAAGCAAAACAAAATTTATTGGAAACTATAATCCTGAGGAAAACACCTCACAAAAACGTAATTTTTGTGGCGAGCAATTCCCATCTTATTCAACAGTCCTAAGCATAATTTTTTTTCAAGAATTTTTGGGAACAATTTATTTTTGGCGATATCGGTCCCTAAGTGAGTAACTTAGACATTGTGATTGGCCAACTATGATTTTACACCGCGTTATTCCAGTAATAAGAAAAAATAAACATACCATTACAGGTGAATGTACATATTTTAACTAGTTAAGTAGTTTTTAAAATAGTTGGATGGTGGTGCACCCCCGCATTCCCCATCTGGATTTCCGCATGGTTGAATGCTGGACTCAGAAACGGCCCACGCAGTGTATGTCTCGGCGTGACAAGCAAATGTGTCAACCGCTAGCCTTCCAAACACTGCCAAAAACGTCTGCATCCATGCATCACTGCTGTCTAGAAACATAAGTCACCCCTGCCTCCAAGTAGCCGCCATTAGTAGTTATGCTCAAGGTGCGGTCGGGTGAAATGGGGCTTAACGTCGTGTCCAAGACTGAGACTCAGATACCATGTCGCAGTTTATCATGAATACGCCACTCAGACACTGAATACATTATATACTGACTTCGAGCCGACCAGTGACGGATTTATCCCCTTATCCCGAGCGCTAGGCAGGGTAACAATAAGTTCCATCTTTTTACGTCTTTTGGTATAACGCGCCCGGCATCGAACCCCGGACCTTCCGCTCTCTGGACAGACTCTCTACCACTAGACCACGGAGGCGGTCCTAATCATGTTCAAACGATGCTGGCTTGTTAATTAGGATTATTCGGTGTACACAAAACAATTAAAGAGTTTAGAAAACGAAACGACCAAACAGTGTAATTATTATTTGACCCACTGGATTTGTTCGGAATGCACAGAAATGCGACAGGATGGGAATTTGTGTGGCATTTAACACACACCTATTACCTCCTCTAATCGACTATCCGGACAACTACCGTCCAGTTACAGAGAACAAGTATTCGCTCTAAGCACATAAGCATATTACCCATCACATTTTGCCGCCTAATGAAGAGAGAAAGACAGCCAGGGAGAAGGAAATCCCTAGCACTCAGCACGTCATCATCGCTAAGTGTAGTATGACTTCAAACGTGGTGAACTCCAAATTGCAATTCCTGCTAGTGAAACTTTAAGGCAGGAAAAATAAAGACAAAAGGGAAATAAAACGTACTGCAGATTAATCAAAACATAAACCAGCTGCCACATTCCAAAATCATTGTTAAAGCGTGGCCCCACCCACTTGCAGGTCACATGACTTAATGTCATGGAACCAGACGTCACGCTTGAAAAAGTATCATCCATCACGTGAGCGCATGACGGTTTTTATTAGGTGGACCATGTCACTTTCTGAGGCGACAGGGACGTGGCAATCCATTTCGGCTCCAGTTTAGGGAAAGGTAAACTTAATATTTTGCTGTTTAGGAACGACACATACTAAATCTATAAAACTAAATCACCTCCCTGGAAAGCTTCCGGCCTCCTTGCAAACAGGTTTAACGACTTTGTTTGAAAACAACAGGGTCGCAAACGTGGGATAAAACACATCCATTTTCTTGAAAAACAGGTAAGATTTACTGTCTTTATTTTTCTTGCTTGCATTTGAATGAACCTGTTTGTTTCTATTGACCTTGTGTACATAAGGGGGAATTTTATACCTATTTATATAATTTATATGCAATGACTTCTCTATAACTTGAACTCAAGAAGTAGTAACTTCACTGTCCCTTTATAGTGCTAGCCCATTGCGATACCATGCCGCAGTTTAACGTCACGCTTTTCAAGATTATTCCACGCGTGTGTGGCTGCTTGTACTAGTCCGGACTTAGTCCGGTTTTATAGTGCTGGCCCACTGATATACCATGTCGCAGTTTAACATGGATGCCCTACTCAGATACAGCATACTTCGAGACGACCAGTTCTTATTTTATTCCCTTAATGTCTAGCGGCAGGCAGGGTAGCAACAAGTACCATATTTTAACGTCTTTTGGTACGACGCGGTCAACCGCCGATCTTCCGCTCTCCGGGAAGACGCCCTATCCTCTCGACCACTGAGGCGGTCTGGTTGTCTCGAACTACGGAGTTCTCAATGAACCCTTTTCGGGATAAGGGGGTTCCACTGGGTTATTTTAGTCTGAAATATTCTTTATACTATTCTTTGAACTATTGATGTTGTAAGGTATACATGTTAACACATTCGTAACCATTAGTACTTAAAGGGAAACACGACTCCCAAATTGACAGCCCTAGCTTACGTCATACAAGTCGTATAAACTCCACTTTGCATGTGTTTGTGATGGATGCCACCGGTGGAGCAGGATACGCTAGCCTTTTCGCGAACACTAATTATCATCATATTTGATAGTGATCCATAAACACATGCTTGTCATATAGTCGTAATCCTACAATGGACTTGTTATGATTATGGAAAGGGTTTGTCACTTATATTGGATGTGACATTTTAAGATGTAAACTGCCCGCAAAAGAAAGTATACACCGATGTTTGGTGGAGGATAAAAATTAAACCAACAAGAAATGGTTATTCGATGGGGATGTTTTTGGCTCTGGTTTTGGGAGACAAACACTTCCGATGTGAATTCGGTGACCGTTTTCAACCTAGTGACGTTTTGATAACGTTTGTAATTTGTTTGGTCAAAACCAATTTTCAAGTGTATGCTTTCTTTTACCCGGCGGGGCGGTCGGGTAGCCTAGTGGTTAAAGCGTTCGCTCGTCACGCCGCAGACCCGGGTTCGATTCCGGACATGGGGACAATGTGTGAAGAATATTGCTAAAAGCGGCGTAAAACCATACTCACTCACTCACTCACTTTTGCCCGGCAGTTAACACCAGTCTATCAGCTGCCGATTACCTCCCTTGACAGAGACATTGTGTCTGTTTTATACAGGCCATCATTAAGCCTGGTTCTGGACAAGATCTAGGTTCAGACCGGGGAGACCCCGTAATAGTGATTTCATTAACTGTTTTCAGGATATACTTTTAACATCTGGAAATCAATATGTTACGAGTGTTAATATTAGTAAGCGAGTTTGGTTTAACGCCGCTTTTAACAGTATTCCAGTTATATCACAGCGTGTCAGTTAATGTGGGAGGAACGCCCGAAATGATGCAGGTCTTACACATTTACCATTTTTGGTGGCATTCGAGACGGGTGTGGTGCTGACAAACCTAGAAACGTAATGTTCATATTAGGAAAAGCAATATACGACAAACAAACCTTACATCTTTAATTACTCTCTTCATATTTAACCTCTCGTTCAACGTGTAGCGTTGTTTTTACAGAATCTATTTTAATCGCCTATTCTCCTTTATCACAAACTCTGTCAAGCGTCACTACAAGTCTTCGTGAGACGCCTACAGTTATCCGTGAGCCGCCTATAGGTCTTTTAGTACCCCTTGACATCATCGGAGCCCCTCCGTCCGTTAGCACTAAAACTTATCTCAATAGCATTTTCACATGTAGGGCGGGAGATGCTATCCCTTATGGCGAACACCTTGCATCATCTCTCACTCTCAGTGATCCTTCCATATGATGTTCAACGTTGTTTTGCCTTGACGCCCAGTGTAATGTGTTGTTGGTTGGCTAATCGAGACTGGTTTGTCTCCGGAGTTGTCGTCTTATATCTTTATAGAAGCACGAAGTTGAAGAAGATGTGCCTTTTGAAGGAACAGATTCCATTGGTAAAACAGAACCAGCTTTAATATTGTTGAATAGGGTGTAACATAAAAGCTACAAAACTCATTCCATATTCATAAGAATCGATTGTACGGATCCGACTATATCATGAGCATGTGTTTATGAATCACTATCAAAAACAAACACAGGAACATGTCAAGATAGGGAATTGCATGGACATAATTTGTCACTGATTCTTCAAATTCAATGTCCTTCACATCTCCACCATAAATCTTCTTGAAAGATTTGTTGAGGCCTTGAGTGTTGTACTCTTGATGAAACAACTTTAGAGCATATGACATATGTACCTATGTAAGCAATCGAACTCTAGTCTTCGACATGACGAGTGAACGCTTTACCCACTAGGCTACCCCAACGCCCTCAACGACAGATAATATCCGAACAAATACCATTGGAAAGTGAAAATTATAGGTCTTTTAGTTCCCCTTGACATCATCGGAGCCCCTCCGTCTGATAGCACTAAAACTCATCTCAATATCATTTTCACATGTAGGGCGGGAGATGCTATCCCTTATGGTGAACACCTTGCATCATCTCTCACTTTCAGTGATCCTTCCATATGATGTTCAACGTTGTTTTGCCTTGACGCCCAGTGTAATGTGTTGTTGGTTGGCTAATCGAGACTGGTCATTCTCCGGACTTGTCGTCATATATCTTTATATAAGCACGAGTGAGTGAGTGTGAGTGAGTATGGTTTTACGCCGCCTTTAGCAATATTCCAGCAATATCACGGCGGGGGCCACCAGAAATGGGCTTCACACATTGTACCCGTGTCGGGAATCGAACCCGGGTCTTCGGCGTGACGAGCGAACGCTTTAACCACTTGGCTACCCGACCGCCCCTATAGAAGCACGAAGTTGAGGAAGATGGTGCCTTTGCTAGGTACATATTGGTTGGACCAGTGTAGAAGATAGCTTCTTGTTACCATGAATAATGTGAACTATATTCTGTAAACGTATTGTTTGTGAACACCAAAAGGAAATAGAATAACAAAGAATTAATAATCTCTTCGTGTTAGTGGCTGACATGAAAGAGTTATGGACCCACGAGCCAAATAATTATTTTCAGAATCTCAAAAATCCGTTCTGCACACCAGTACCAACTTTATTTGAGTGATTTTATAAATTCTGCTACCGGGTACGGGTATATTTCAAAACCAAGAAAACTCTATTCAGCAATTCGCCACGTGCACATGTGTTCTTTGTTGCTTTGTGGAAGCACATGGCCATATTATGTTTTATGATAGGTTACAGCCTTGATGTTGTCTTTGTTACCATGAATCTTTATGCATAATCCTAAATATGAACCAGATGAGGCGGTTTCAATGCTCCCTATTATATCGAGTTCAGGTGGGCAACTTCATCGACGGAAAATGTCTATTTTACCCATATTGAACGATATCAGATGATAAAATGAAGTCGTCAAATCATCAGATCAAGTCTCTTGAATGTCCATTTGAACACTTCTATATAGTGGAAGTACCACTTCTATTGCATAGATCTGAATCCTGTGGGGTTCAGAGGATTTCAATGACTGTACACACCTGCATTGTCTCACCTGTTGTGTCACACCTGTCACGTGATGATTTTGAAGCTATTATGCAAAAACACATGCACCGTGGCATGTGTCAGGTGCCGTGGGAGGTCACAAGGTCACTGTCTGGCGCTGTGGCTGTCAGATAATGCACTGATCGTGCCCGACGCGACGGGATCGACGTCCATGGCAAAGCGTGTGGTTGTGTTTCAAGATGACACACCGCCCAAATTTGAAGCTATTGGTCCACGCCTATTCTCTGCACGCATGACTGCATTGTGTGTTGTCTCTACACTGGATTGGAAGTTTGTCACGTTGAAATTGGTCAGATCAAGAAATCACTTATCTTAGCAATGTAACTACTGTAAATATATAACGTCAACGCCAGAGAATTACCGATTCCATTCAGAAGGAACAGATTCCATTGGTAAAACAGAACCAGCTATAATAATGTTGAATAGGGTGTAACATAAAAGCTACAAAACTCATTCCATTTTCATAAGAATCGATTGTACGGATCCGAATATATCATGAGCATGTGTTTATGAATCACTATCAAATAAAAACAAACACGGGAACATGTCAAGATAGGGAATTGCATCAATCTCATTAAAATCAGACCTTTGTTCTCGCTACCACTAAGCAAAGATCTGAAGACATCCCATTAGGGGTCACGTCAGAACGACCTTTCATCCGAACAATCAGTGCGTCGCTTACCAGATTATGAAAGTGAGAGTCGGAATGTGATTTCTAATCATGCAATCTCGAAACATTGTGTATTCCGAACGATAGTTACGGGTTTAACGACTGAATCCATACAATCTAGACCATCTAGTAGCCATTCCAGAATGTTTTTTTAGTCAGGTTTCAAATTTGTAATCGAGAATTTGTCAAAATATGTTTCGAAGCGTAGTCGCCAATTTAAAATTGGTGCCGTAAAGCACGAGAAAGCTGCCTTCTGATCGGGCATTCCATTGGTCGGTCAAAGTTCGCACAAGTTCGGTCTGACGTGACCCGTAATGGGATGTCCTCAGATCTTTGTTTAGCGGTAGCGAGAACTAAGGTCTGATTTTAATGAGATTGGAATTGCATTGGACATAATTTTGTCACTGATGCTTCACATTCAATGTCCTTCACATGTCTACCATAAATCTTCTTGAAAGATTTGTTGAGGCCTTGAATGTTGTACTCTTGATGAAACAACTTTAGAGCATAAGACATATGTACCTATGTAAGCAATCGAACTCTGGTCTTCGGCGTGACGAGTGAACGCTTTAACCACTAGGCTACCCCAACGCCCTCAACGACAGAGAATATCCGAACAAATACCATTGGGAAGTGAAAATTATATCAATGGCTCAATAAATATCAGCACCCGCCACTCACAATTTGCAGCAAAGGTATGTGATTGTTGCTTGACGGAGAACAAAACAATGAGGTTAGCCTATGTCTATGTCTGTACATCGATATGACAACGAAGAGAGGGACCAGCGACGTGGACTGTGTAGCAATACGGTGGGGAGTCAGTCTCCCCTTGTACCAGCACACTCCGACACATGTGTGTCATGTACCTACCAGACTTAATTGTTTGAGAACGTCAGTCTTGAGAACGTTACATGTGTGTCATGTACCTACCAGACTTAATTGTTTGAGAACGTCAGTCTTGAGAACGTTACATGTGTGTCATGTACCTACCAGACTTCATTGTTTGAGAACGTCAGTCTTGAGAACGTTACATGGTGTCATGTACCTACCAGACTTCATTGTTTGAGAACGTCAGTCTTGAGAACGTTACATGGTGTCATGTACCTACCAGACTTAATTGTTTGAGAACGTCAGTCTTGAGAACGTTACATGTGTGTCATGTACCTACCAGACTTCATTGTTTGAGAACGTCAGTCTTGAGAACGTTACATGTGTGTCATGTACCTACCAGACTTCATTGTTTGAGAACGTCAGTCTTGAGAACGTTACATGTGTGTCATGTACCTACCAGACTTCATTGTTTGAGAACGTCAGTCTTGAGAACGTTACATGTGTGTCATGTACCTACCAGACTTCATTGTTTGAGAACGTCAGTCTTGAGAACGTTACATGGTGTCATGTACCTACCAGACTTCATTGTTTGAGAACGTCAGTCTTGAGAACGTTACATGGTGTCATGTACCTACCAGACTTCATTGTTTGAGAACGTCAGTCTTGAGAACGTTACATGGTGTCATGTACCTACCAGACTTCATTGTTTGAGAACGTCAGTCTTGAGAACGTTACATGGTGTCATGTACCTACCAGACTTCATTGTTTGAGAACGTAAGTCTTGAGAACGTTACATGGTGTCATGTACCTACCAGACTTCATTGTTTGAGAACGTCAGTCTTGAGAACGTTACATGGTGTCATGTACCTACCAGACTTCATTGTTTGAGAACGTCAGTCTTGAGAACGTTACATGGTGTCATGTACCTACCAGACTTCATTGTTTGAGATCGTCAGTCTTGAGAACGTTACATGGTGTCATGTACCTACCAGACTTCATTGTTTGAGAACGTCAGTCTTGAGAACGTTACATGGTGTCATGTACCTACCAGACTTCATTGTTTGAGAACGTCAGTCTTGAGAACGTTACATGGTGTCATGTACCTACCAGACTTCATTGTTTGAGAACGTCAGTCTTGAGAACGTTACATGGTGTCATGTACCTTCCAGACTTCATTGTTTGAGAACGTCAGTCTTGAGAACGTTACATGGTGTCATGTACCTACCAGACTTCATTGTTTGAGATCGTCAGTCTTGAGACCGTTACATGGTGTCATGTACCTACCAGACTTCATTGTTTGAGATCGTCAGTCTTGAGAACGTTACATGGTGTCATGTACCTACCAGACTTCATTGTTTGAGATCGTCAGTCTTGAGAACGTTACATGTGTGTCATGTACCTACCAGACTTCTTTGTTTGAGAACGTCAGTCTTGAGAACGTTACATGGTGTCATGTACCTACCAGACTTCATTGTTTGAGATCGTCAGTCTTGAGAACGTTACATGGTGTCATGTACCTACCAGACTTCATTGTTTGAGATCGTCAGTCTTGAGAACGTTACATGGTGTCATGTACCTACCAGACTTCATTGTTTGAGAACGTCAGTCTTGAGAACGTTACATGGTGTCATGTACCTACCAGACTTCATTGTTTGAGAACGTAAGTCTTGAGAACGTTACATGGTGTCATGTACCTACCAGACTTCATTGTTTGAGATCGTCAGTCTTGAGAACGTTACATGGTGTCATGTACCTACCAGACTTCATTGTTTGAGATCGTCAGTCTTGAGAACGTTACATGGTGTCATGTACCTACCAGACTTCATTGTTTGAGAACGTCAGTCTTGAGAACGTTACATGGTGTCATGTACCTACCAGACTTCATTGTTTGAGAACGTCAGTCTTGAGAACGTTACATGGTGTCATGTACCTACCAGACTTCATTGTTTGAGATCGTCTGTCTTGAGAACGTTACATGGTGTCATGTACCTACCAGACTTCATTGTTTGAGATCGTCAGTCTTGAGAACGTTACATGGTGTCATGTACCTACCAGACTTCATTGTTTGAGAACGTCAGTCTTGAGAACGTTACATGGTGTCATGTACCTACCAGACTTCATTGTTTGAGAACGTCAGTCTTGAGAACGTTACATGGTGTCATGTACCTACCAGACTTCATTGTTTGAGAACGTCAGTCTTGAGAACGTTACATGGTGTCATGTACCTTCCAGACTTCATTGTTTGAGAACGTCAGTCTTGAGAACGTTACATGGTGTCATGTACCTACCAGACTTCATTGTTTGAGAACGTCAGTCTTGAGAACGTTACATGGTGTCATGTACCTACCAGACTTCATTGTTTGAGATCGTCAGTCTTGAGAACGTTACATGGTGTCATGTACCTACCATACTTCATTGTTTGAGATCGTCAGTCTTGAGAACGTTACATGTGTGTCATGTACCTACCAGACTTCATTGTTTGAGAACGTCAGTCTTGAGAACGTTACATGGTTTCATGTACCTACCAGACTTCATTGTTTGAGATCGTCAGTCTTGAGAACGTTACATGGTGTCATGTACCTACCAGACTTCATTGTTTGAGAACGTCAGTCTTGAGAACGTTACATGTTTGTCATGTACCTACCAGACTTCATTGTTTGAGAACGTCAGTCTTGAGAACGTTACATGTTTGTCATGTACCTACCAGACTTCATTGTTTGAGAACGTCAGTCTTGAGAACGTTACATGGTTTCATGTACCTACCAGACTTCATTGTTTGAGATCGTCAGTCTTGAGAACGTTACATGGTGTCATGTACCTACCATACTTCATTGTTTGAGATCGTCAGTCTTGAGAACGTTACATGTGTGTCATGTACCTACCAGACTTCATTGTTTGAGAACGTCAGTCTTGAGAACGTTACATGGTTTCATGTACCTACCAGACTTCATTGTTTGAGATCGTCAGTCTTGAGAACGTTACATGGTGTCATGTACCTACCAGACTTCATTGTTTGAGAACGTCAGTCTTGAGAACGTTACATGTTTGTCATGTACCTACCAGACTTCATTGTTTGAGAACGTCAGTCTTGAGAACGTTATATGGTGTCATGTACCTACCAGACTTCATTGTTTGAGATCGTCAGTCTTGAGAACGTTACATGGTGTCATGTACCTACCAGACTTCATTGTTTGAGATCGTCAGTCTTGAGAACGTTACATGGTGTCATGTACCTACCAGACTTCATTGTTTGAGAACGTCAGTCTTGAGAACGTTACATGGTGTCATGTACCTACCAGACTTCATTGTTTGAGATCGTCAGTCTTCAGAACGTTACATGGCAGGTCGTGACCACAATGCCGTTTTTTTATAATACGTTTTCGTTCGTAGGTAAGTAGGCTGAAAACGTGAGTCACGTAGACAAGCACAGGCATCTGTCAGCTTCATTCAGGGCTGGGGAACACGTGTAGTTGGTTGGTTGGTTGGTTGGTTTGTTGTTTAACGCCGCACTCAGCAATATTCCAGCTATATGACGACGGTCTGTAAATAATCGAGTCTGGACCAGACAATCCAGTGATTAATATCATGAGCATCGATCCACGCAATTGGGATCGATGACATGCATCAACCAACCAAGTCAGCGAGCCTGACCACCCGATCCCGTTTGTCGCCTTTTACGACAAGCATAGTCACCTTTTACGGCAAGCATGGGTTGCTGAAGACCTATTCTACCCCGGAATCTTCACGGGTCGGAACACGTGTAGGATAGTGAGGGGTGTTTATTCGTGTAAAGCATGGTTGGAGTTTTCACTTAGGTAAGCTGCGCTGTGTTACTGTCCCATGTCAATGACGTATTTATGTTGGGTTATTGAGGCAGGAGGCGATGGGGTAGCCTAGTGGTTAAAGCGTTCGCTCGTCACGCCGAAGCCCCGGGTTCGAATCCCCACATGGACACAATGTGTGAAGCCCATTTCTGGTTTTCCCCGCGGCGATATTGCTGGAATGTTGCTAAAATAGGCGTAAAACCATACTCACATGTAAACTATACATGTTCAGATACCTCCAAACTGAACGCAAATCATATACTCTGCAAAAAATAGAAACACAAAAGTAGTAAAATCGTTAATATCTGACAGACTGTTTCCGACATCCATACACAAAATGTATACCAAAAATGAATTGGTCATTGCTGCATGGATTTGAGATTGATTTGTATGGAAAGAATGAGGTACTGTAGAAATTTGTCGAGAAGATGGAAAATCGCAAAAACACCACCACGTGAGAGCCTGGCGCCGAAACACACCAGCATAACATGCACGTGCAACATCACTTGTTGGGCTATAAAAACGTTGGGTTTGCATTTGCATCAAGTGAAAAGTGAAAACATGTCACGGAAGTCCAACGCAACAACGCCATCCTTCGACTGCAAACAGGAGAATCATCAGGCGAATGGTCAGGTTTTTTTCTACTAGCACTAAGCACCATTACAAGAGTGTATCACTACTGGGGCAAAGGACAGATTCATACGGCTGCGTCGCTTACCTGAAAGAACCACAATGGCCACCTCTACAACTACGACAATGCCAGGATAGCGTAGGGTATCAGCCCAGTCAGTGAGGAACCGTTTACGCGCTGAATGGTAGCCATCTCCTACTCTGGTAGAAAAGACTGGTGCAAGTTCTGGGCAATTTAACGGCACAACGTGACACGGGTGAGATTCTTCGGCCACACGCCATTCCCATTATGCAACAAGCGAACGTCATTTTACCAAGAAGACAACGCCCGACATCACACGACAAGACTAACAACAGCCTCCTTCAGGATCCAGGTCCTGCCAGGCCACAATCTGATTGCTGCCATGTGACAACGATGCCAGTCAGTTATGGCCATACAAGATATTGAGAACAGATGACCTTCACCTTTAAATCTGCAGTTCCATGTGTGTGTGCCATATGGAACCTGGGTCAATGACAATGATGTGTGCCAATTTCGAACCATCGATTACCATATGTTGATTATGTATATGATATATAAAGTATCTAAAATCACACATTGGGCGGTGGTGAAGCCTGGTTGTTGTAGCGTTAGCTCGTTGTAAAAAGCCTAGGTTTTATTCTGTACATGGGCTCAAGGTACAAAGCCTACCCTTTTTTTTAATCATATGTTAGAAGAGATATTTTCCTCCTTCTTTAGCATATGATATGACACATATTTTTCTTTATTTTATTCAGCTTGTAACAGGCTTTCTTTTTGAACCGGCTAATATAATCTTCCTTTGTCTGAAGAATATTTTTAGAGACGTGTTTTTCTTATTTAAAACAACAATTGTCTGAAGTAGTTGGTCATTCTTTGGCAGCGCATGATGCAAGGCAAAGCATTTTGCCCATTATTATTTCGCTTTAATAATTCATGACAGCACACCCCATGTAAGATGTCAGCCCAAAAACCCCAACAAAGCCACGTGAGTCTCGCCATCCATCATATAAGCCTCATTAATGTAACATCCGTTCATTATGCAAAGATATACAAAGGGATTAACTTCACATTTGTTTTCCGCCACAATGCATCTTTATGTCTGACTGTATGTGTTGACTGAATACCAAAGAAATCTGGTACTTTACCGTTTTTATCAAAAACTCCAAAAGGATATGCAAAGCAGATCGACAGATACCGATACATAACGTCCGGCATTCGTTGAGAACGTCTACACAAAGGGACGCTGTAAAGCATTGCGGCCCTTAGGCGTGTCAGAAACTTATGAATGTGCGTTCAAATCCAATCCCGGTTCGCCCCGGTTGTTTTTCTAGGTTTGTCAGCATACCCTTGTTCGTTGGTTTCACCAAAATGGTAAACTTCCAAGACTTGCATCACTTCAGGCTTTCTTCCCACATAAAGCTGCCACGCCGTGATATAACTAAAACAATATTCAAGGCGTCTTTCAAACAAACTCACTCATTCATTAACACAAATGTTATTTTGTAAGCCATAATATTATGAAAGTCAGCGCTTCAAGACATACAATATTGTTCTCTAAAAGTAGGAACAAAACAATTGTTTTTTGCCCTAAAATTCATTATTTTTAGAAACAACCTGCCAACGACTTGTTTTCATTTTTCCAGAATGTTCTGAAACCGATTATCATCTTTAAAAAAATCTTAATCCTGCCTGAAATCAGAGTATCAAATTGGGGCCATTTAGCTTTAATTGACGTGTTATCCTCAATTTTAACCTCAACCTCAGTCGTTAAGTTGCTCTTGGTCATAGCGGTGGTGTAGCCTTGTGGTTAAAGCGTACGCTCGTCACGCCGAAGACCCCGGATAGATTCCCCACATGGGTACAATATGTGTAGCCTATTTCTGGTGTTCCCTGTATTGATATTGCTGTTATATTGCTAAATGTTTCGTTAAACCATACTCACTCATTCTTCACATCAGCTTCAGCCCTGTAGGAACTTCAGCTTTAATCATAAACCTCATACTTGGCCGTTACCGATTTCACACGGAAACAAAAGTAAAAAGAACTATGTTTCATTAAGGATTGACGAATGACCACCAAAAACATATTTTTTATATAATCATGTAGTATTGCATATAAATATAATGCCGGTCGTTTGTCCATGATATATACACATCATATTCTTCGCAAAATAATATTTTATATATTTTTTTTAGAGAAATAATAAACAACATGGCGCTCGTTGTGAGCTGACGGACAATGCATCTGTGATGGATGGCGTGGCAGATTTCGGGCATTGCATTAATCTTCTCGATGTCCGGATGTCAGGACGCTACTTAATCCTGCCATTTCGTTCTTTTTACTCTCCGGTAAATATGTCACCCCCAATATATGGAAGCTGGTGTTAGCCTGGGGCAGAGGGAGTTTCCATAGTAACTGCGACAGTGGTTTGACTTTGTTTTACATGCTAACTGCACAAGAATGTGTGCATCGTGAACAAAAAGGTGACAATGTCAGTTTTTATTTGCATCTTCATTTGGTCGGAAATTGCATCCTAATAATCGCATTGCAAAACTATGCATTAGAATTGTAATTATGTTACCTAGTATTTGACGGTAGTGTGTGATATGGTAATTAAGATGTAAAACGATACGACCGTAAGTCAGGATTACAGAAAAGCAATTGTGAAAAACAGAGCAATAAGCACAAGTACACTTATAGTGTTTAGTGACCCGTGAACATCCGGGGTAGAATAGGTCTTCAGCATCCCATGCTGGCCGTTAAAAGGCGACTATGCTTGTCGTAAGAGGCGACAAATGGGATCGGGTGGTCAGACTCGCTGACTTGGTTGATGCATGTCATCGTATCCAAATTGCGTGGAATAATCACTGGATTGTCTGGTCCAGACTCGATTATTTACAGACCGCCGTCATTAAGCTGGAATACTGCTTTGTACGGCGATAAAAACAACAACAAACAAACAAACAAATATAGTGTTTAATGTCTTAAAACTTATAGCTTTGGATGTGATAGTTTGAAATTATGACAATATACGCCAAGATACATGTTTTCAATCCTATATTTCATCACTCCGGTGTTCGTAAGAAGATTCAAATCAGTGCTGGGTACAATCATGCGTTGAGAATATTTCGCGATAAACAAACTTACGATGTACTCTTATTCCTTCATCAGCCATGACACTTCATACATTTATATTACAGTGATGTTCACAAATACAGTTTGATTTAACTCCATATTTGAACATATATATATATATATCGGTCCTGGCATGACAGGTTAGCTATAGTAACCTGAAGATCTAAAGACGTTTTACAATGGATCATTTTGAATTACCCAAAACTCTCATGCGGTCAAATGTTTGTAACATAATGCAAACAATGGCCCGCAACGCAGCACACTCGCTACACAGAACCATGGCCATGCAGCCGTCGATGCACGTGCTGCGACGAAAAATACCGTAAACAGTTTTATCGGTGTTGCATTGAGCATCCGAGCAGGAACCTGTATAAAATTCGACCAAAAGTGTCACTAAAACAACCCCAAACACACTGAACAAATGCAACAGAGAGCAGAGAGCGAGGGCCATTGGTATGGACATGGTGGGAACTCCACAGGTTCAGATTCACTCGGTTGCTCACGACAGACCATCGGCAAACTGATCACACGATACAACAAGATTGGCCACACCACTGACAGACCTCGGAGTGGCAGACCACGTGTAACCACCCCTTTAGAAAATAGATATCTGCGAACCTTGCATCTATGCAACCGGTCCCTGACAGTCAATGAATCGGCAGCAACGGCCTTGGGCCACCTTGTCAGCCGCTGCACAATGAGAAGACGACTACGTGCTCTTGACATTAGGGCATACAGACCTCCCCGTGGGATGGTGTTGGGTCCACAACATCGCCAAGAAAGACTACAGTTGGCTCGACGTGTACGACGTCGGCAACGGCGCGAATGGCAACGTGTCTTGTTCACCGATGAGAGCAGGTTTAGCCTACTCCATGCAGACGGAAGCGTCCGTGTTTATCACCGTAGGGGTAAAAGAATGGTTCCTGGCTGTATACAAGATGGAAGTCGTAGTCTCATGCATGGTGTGGGGCGGCATCTGTGACGACCAAGTGACACCGCTGTTATCCATGTGGTTAGCCATGCAAACCTCAATGCACAACGCTACGTTGGCGAAGTCCTGGGACGACAACAGCGACAACAATGGGGGATCCTGCTGCACCAGGACAACGCCCGACCACACACCGCCCGGTTCACGCAGGACTTTCTAAACAACGTCAACGTGCCCGTGCTGCCTTAGCCCTCACGTTCTCCCGACATGTCTCCCATCGAGCACTTGTGGCAACATCTGGGTAGAGAGCTAAAGAGACGACACAACCGTCCTAACAACTTACAGGACCCGGAACACGCCTTGCGGGATGTTTGGCAACACATTCCGGCAACACATCAGGTGATGAAGGAGTAAGCATATACTCCGAAACGTTGGGTCGCATAATTAAGAAGTTGACATCCTAAAATTCTCTCCCACATGTGTATCACTTCTAAATGCCTTTCAAAGATATGTAAAATATATGTATTGCAGCTATAAAAGAAGACATAATTATGAAAAACCTAAAAATTTGTAAAATTGTATGTGACTTTACATTTTTTCATGTACCACGCTATTGGAAGTGTAGGTATTGTATATGGGTCAGTGGCCAGTGTACAAACAGAAAGATTTGAAAACTTTAAAGAAGCTACCTATGAACGTGCGTTCGAATTCCAGAATCGCCCTGTTAATGTTAATGCACCATACCCGTGATTGTAAAGTGATGAACGTCTGAGACCTGCATCACTTCGGTCTTTTCTTCCATATTACGTCACGCCGTCATATAAGAGAATACTGTTCAACGATCCACGCTCACCCACTCACTATTTAGTGCAAGGGCTGGAGGTTTTAGGCATGCGGTTGTTATATATGGGCACTTTGTTTCATTAGGTTGATAGAACACGTTCTGTTGTTTCCTGACAGAATGATTGATACACGACTTCGTCAAGCTACATATTCTCCTTCATCTGTCATTGTACCATGTAAGGTATTTAACATCAAGATGATATTTGGTATGCTAATAGAAACACCACTTGGTTTCGTCAGACATGGTGTATGAGACAGCGGTTTGATGTACAGGAATTCGACGCAAGATGTCTTTTGATAACTCCACCGGTGTATATTTAAACATATTTAAAATACTTGAGCTCATAATTGACACCAAAACGCAGATAGAGCAAAATATACATCACAAACGTGCAAATTTTAAAAAAGCATCTACGTGAAAACCACGAGACTTGCACGTGATCTGCACGTGGAACATGAACACAGGGCTATTAACAGGTCAGGGTTGCCGTCTACCTGTCCTCTTTACATGTGCGATTGCACAACAACAAGCACATGGCGTGACAGAGTCAAGCATCGGTCGCCTGGAAAAGTGCGCTTCATATATCCAAAGCACTCCGGATTACCAACACCAGAGACCACAACTGTCCAAGATCTGGTGAACCCGTGAAGATCCGTGAAGACCTCTGAAGACCTGTGAAGATCTACTTACCGCAAAAGGCATCATGGTCATCGTATCCAAATGGCGTGGATGATGCCAATGATTCGATTATTTACAGACTGCTGTCATATAGCTGGAACATTGCTGAGTGCGGCGTTAAAGAACAAACAAACAACTGCCACAAGTCACTCCCAATATGAAGAAATCCAACGCCGTAACACCATACAGTTCCTGCCCAGGCCGCCTCGATAACCAGATCTGAACCCCATCAAACATTTATGGGACGAGTTTGATAGGCGGGTGCAACAACGTCAACCAATGTCACAGATTCTGCCACAGCTGGCATTGGCATACAGGTCTATTGGGCCACCATTCCTTGTCTGATTCGTAACCTCGTGGTCTAGTGGTTACAGCGTCCTACCAAAAGACCTTAAAATATGTACTTGTTGTTACCCTGTCTGGCGCTCGTCATTAAGGGGATCAAACAAGCCTGGTCGGTTTGGGTCGTTATACCGAGTAGGTTATATATGTTAAAGTGCGGCATGGTATTTCAGTGTTCTAGCACTTTAAAACCGGCATAAGTCTAAACCAGTACAAGCAGCCACACAGACTTAAAAACACACGTACAC
Organism: Haliotis rufescens; assembly: GCF_023055435.1. NCBI lineage: Eukaryota > Metazoa > Mollusca > Gastropoda > Lepetellida > Haliotidae > Haliotis > Haliotis rufescens. Next base: position 36,859,150 of record NW_025964334.1, read on the forward strand.
GCACGCTACAAGTGCAATAATCTTGAACGCGACGTTAAACCGCATTTCATCTCACAATAAGTCATCACCATTGGAATAAAGCTAAAGAGGTCAGAAACAAGGTGGGTGAGATTGTCTCCTTCTGTCGTACCGATGTTTTTCAAAGCATCTTAATTGGAAATCAAATATGGGTGCCAGTGAACCTCAGAACCCACTGGAGCATGCAGTATACCATCACTGATGATGACACATGAGTTGTTCAAGAGGTTCAAGTCCGAATTTCAATATGGCCGCCACAGCAGCCGTACATCCAGCCATCTCCGTCTTCCTATACCTTTAGATAAGTGTTAGTGTATTGTATTCAAGTTCTCCTGTTGTCATGTCTCCCCTTCGTGCAACTCTGATATTTCGTCTTTTATTTTAAAAAAGTCCAATAAAAGTGACGAGTAAATGTTACCCTCACAGGCAGTACAGTGACTCGAACCTGGCAATTCCTACAAAGCCTGCCGTCAGATGTGAAGGTCATTGCCACTAGAAGGAGAAGATAACTGCGATTGCAATGTTACATATCACATTATCTCCCTTTTTCTAAAAGCACTAAAGATGCGGGTCGCGGTCGCGGCATTCAGGTTGATGTGAATTATTTTCACCATTTGGTCTGATACGTCTGGTTTTGTTGTCCGCCATTATTAAGTAACTGATTTGATTAGTTCAGTCCCTGATATCGACACACAGGACGCCTACAATATCATGCCGCAGTATCATACAGAACGCAGGGGGGAAATGAAAATATTTGTCTGTACCTTTTCTGCCAGGTAATTGTGTGGATGAAAAACACTTAATATATACATTCGTCTCTTAAGAATTACTCACATTCAAGAGATATTAGATTGGTTCAACGGACAAACGAACATACTGGTATGTCGTGTGAATCGACGCACATGAGCGCATCACCTGTGACGTCATCGACCCATGACTCGAGGTGGACCATTTGTCTCCTGCAGGAATAGCGTGTAAAATTTGGAAATTAGTTGCAACATATCGTGATAAGAATAAAGACACTGTGGCAACACTTGACTCATTGTTAGTTTTGTCATTAAGTGGTACACATTGGAAACACCTCTTCTTAACGTACATACTTCTCTATATGTTTCTATGGTTCGCGCTTTGGCTGTGAGTATATATCCAACTTTAGTATTGACAACACTTATGACCATATTCAACTATTTAGTTAGGCATATATTGCCTTATAATTACTTTTTCTTGCTACTTATATCATTTGTAGCTGGTAGAAGTTTCCTGACAATTGCATTATCTACGACGTACACAAATACCATGCGTATCACATTCTTTTCCCACTCTTGGAGTCATGCTAAACAATAAACTTACATCGTTCTTCAACCAAATTGAGTTGATTGGTTCCAGTTAATGTCTAAATTTCAACATTTTTGTGCTGGTCCAAAGTGTCTGTTCTTTGACGTGTATGTTGTTTAACGCAGCACTCAGTAATATTCAAGCTATATGAAGCCAGACCGTACAATCTAGTGATTGACATCATGAGAATTGATTTATGGAATTGGGATACGATGACATGGAACCAAATCAGCCAGTCTTACCATCTGATCCCGTTAGGCTGAGGACCAGTGGTAATCCGGGTGCTGTTCTTTGAGAGTTAAGTATTGATAATACTTATATGCATACTTACAACAGCTCTGTATTGCTTTCAAACAAATGTATGCATAAACAGCTATTGGAGTCAAAGATCAACGATTAAAACATGGACGTGTACAGCGAAACCCAAATAACCCTGACCCTCTGCATAAATGCACTGTGCGGAAATATTGGTATGAAAATTAATGCCTATGTTTCAGTGACTGACAAATACCCTTTTCTCTCTGCTATTGCAAATTGTGGAGCCCTCATGGTATCTCTGAAATAAGTAAACAAAGTCCGGTTGTTTCGAGCCTCAAGATGAAATCTAGCTGTAGGCAAATCCCTGAATCATTATGATTGTATGGCCAATGTGTATTTATATACACCTCCTAAGAAAATCAGCTTTAGGGATGGGATTAGATCTGGAATAACGGTGTGTCAGTGTATCATGTACTCGTACGTGGTAGATAGTCCTTCGGCCATCTTCTGTGTTAACACATATGTCAACTGATCAGAGAACCAGAATGGTCATGGCATCGTGTGTGAAGACCTTGGGAATGCAGGTCTGTAGGATTTTTTTATAGTTCAGGTCAGTTAACAACAGCTGTAAAACGTGTTACAGTACACAAAGTCAGCATCCCAGATTTTTATGAAGATGATACATCGACCAAAACATTATACGTCGCTTATTACGTAAAAGAGACATTATGACATAAACCAACGAGTTAATGACATTTTAAACAAACGAGCACAAATCTCATCCTCGGGCCAAATCTTTCGTGTATCAAGTCTGTCATTGACCGATTCACCGAAGCCTGTGAATATAGATTCCAATGATGACATGCATTGGACATTATGTTTGGAGACCTTGATATTGTTATGACATATTTGATATACACATTAAATGTTAAGACATGTGCAGTGAAAGGTGCATGTAATTCACCTCCTTCGCGACATTAATAGAGGCGAAATGTGTCACCAACATGCTGAGCGACGCATGTTCGCGGTGTCATAATTTTCTTTCCGCTGATGTCTTTAAACTCTATACAATAAGGTCGATTGTTATGTTTGCACACTGTCATTTTAATTGTATGAAATTCTGGGACTGTGGAGTATGTTTTGTGTATAACTTAATGTGTCCGTGACGTTAAATCTTTAGGTTTTATTTACATGAACTGATTTAAATAAAATTTAAATAGAAGTTGAACATGCCTAAATCGTTTATAAACTGTTTTTCCAGAACCTATATTTGAAAGTCCTTATCGCGTTGTTCATGTTGTGTATATGTTGTAGGTAGTTGTATATGAATAGTATGTAGTTGCATATAAATAACATGCAGTTGCACTCGCGTATAATGGTATATATTTAGTTTTATAACAGTATGTCGTTGTATACAAACAGTGTTGAGATGTATAGAAAATACAGTATTTAGTTTTTGTGAACAGCATGTAGTTGCATATAAATTATTATGCATTTGTATATCATATGTAGTATGTATTTGTATATAAATAGTATGTACTTGTATGGTATGTATACACTACCGTGCAAAGGAAAGTATACACCCGTGTTTGATGGTGGCTAAAAAAGAAGCAAATAAGAAACGGTTATTCGATGATGACGTATGTGATAAGGATACCACAGGCGATATTACATGCACCATGCCAATAACTATCTTGCGATAATGTCTCGGGGACTGACAGGGTGCATGGAGATATGGAGAACACAAACAACGCTATTTCATTCAACTTTGGCCTTCTTCCCAAATTTAGCGGTCAGGCCGTGATATAAATGAACAACTTTACCAAAAAATAGTATTAAAAAAGTTGGAAAATATATACAACAGTTAATATTTAATGCATACATGTATAATGAGAAATTAGAGATGTAGGTCCTGGGTCTTCACAATTAACGTTCCACGAAAGACCTCCGATTGAACCCCGAGGCAAATGACAAGTTGTCAGGTGCTGTAATTAAGGCCTGCTAGATATTGCCAGTAGACATTGCGACATGCAGGGATTAGATCGTCTCACATTCATCACCAAACAGTCATACTAACACTTGTTCTGTTACACACTTCAATCAGAGTGACAATGAGGTGAAAGGTCAAAGGGGAGGGCATCTTCACTTAGAAGGTGATGTAACAGAGTTGTCTGCCCTTTATCAAGTGTCCGTCGGCCGATTCATGTAGAGCCTTGCATGAAAAGGATACGTACGGTTGAACTGGTTCAAACTTGTGTTTGGGAGGGTTTTATAGTATGCGCTGTTTGGATTGCACTGGAAGGGATTTCATCTGAGGTAAGGTTGAATGAAATAGAGTAACTGTTGTTTATGTTCTTTACATTAACACTTTATGAAGTATTCCTACGGTTGGTGCTTTTATCTTTTGTGAGGACCAGTCTGTAGACTGTAAAACTGAGTATTAGTCAGCAGACTGTGTAGTATCAGGATCTTCTGATTGTGGGTTCGAAACTTCCTTCATGATTACAATCCTTGGTTTGTCAGCACCATATCCATGCTCGTGGGTTTCACCAAACTGTTAAACATCAAAGCTGTTTCAGTTTCATCTTGTTTAACGCCGCACACAGCAATATTCCAGCTATATGACGGCGGTATGTAAATAATCGAGTCTGGACCAGACAATCTAGTGATTGACATCATGAACATCGATCCGAGCAATTTGGATACGATGATATGCATCAACCAAGTCAGCGAGCCTGACCACCCGATCCCGTTAGTCGCCTCTTACGACAAGCATAGTCGCCTTTTACGGCATGCATGGGTTCCTGAAGACCAATTCTACCCCGGATGTTCACGGGTCGTTAAACATCAAAGCCTTTCATCACTTTGGTCTTTCCTAGATTCGCTGGGCTTTCATTTCCTCATGCTGGGTAGCAACGTTGCTGCACTGTTCAAGTACAGGTTATTTTTCAGCACTTTTTCTTTACCACGCAAGCGTTGCGTCCCATGTGTATGCCAAAAACCTATGATTGTGGGTTCCAATCCCAATACGCCCCGATTATGTTTCTAGGTTTGTCATCACCATACCGTGCTCGTGGGCTTCACCAAAGTGGTATACGTCTGAGACATGCATCACTTCAGGCTTTCCTCCCACATTCACTGACACGCCGCCATATAACTGGAATATTATTCAAAGGGGCGCTTAAACCATCTCACTTATTCCCTTTACCACGCTACGATTAATAACGAATTCCTTTAATCCATGACTACCTCACCAATTCCTTGGGTGTGCACACAGTCCAAACTCTAACCATATCATATAAGCCATCTCCCAGACTATCTCTTTCTACATACTGATAAAGGTTAATGATCAGCTATTTTTCTATCAGAATACCTACATCAAAAGTGCGAGGTATCATTACCAGTCACTCAATCTCAATCAAACTACGTTCACATTTAATTTTAATTTCAAATATATATCAGTTGAAAAATTTCGAATTCCAGTCTCGTTTCCTTGATGCGTTTTATGATCAGACATTTTTATTTGTTTATGGAAATGAAGTATTATCTGAACAATCCGTCAGTCTCAGCGCGCATGCTGTAGTGAGGCCCAGTGGCGTTATTCCCGTGGGAAGTACATACTGGCTAGAAATCGCAAAGTTTCTGTTAGTCTCTTCTGTTAAGGAAATAGGAATGATTTATTGTTTCATTGACACGTATCGCCCATTCATATGAGTAAATACCAAATAAAACCTGTCATATTAATAACTTTACTGCTTTGTACTTACCAACTGTCATCACACGTGTGTGAACTCGACATTACAAAAGCGAACTTATGCTAAGAGTGCGGACACATGTACATGCCCATTGGTTTACCTCAAATTTGGATGCCAGCTAAAATGTGAAGTCATCAGCTCTTTTCTGGCTGGACACAATTTCAAAACTAGTTATCGGACGAGTCAACCAAGATTCAACAGTGTAATGGTGCATTTGAAAAGTGCCTTAGTTTATGATGAACCTAATTTAATGGCATGAAAATCCTCTGAGTAAGGTGCGTTTGTGTTGGGATGTGGGAGACGCCCGTAAATCGCTGTGGAGAGTTGCGCCCCTAATGCCTAACAGAATTCTAGAACTCAAACAATGTTAAAGTGACGTTAAAACTTACTCACTCACTACTTGTGTTTGTCTTTCAGGGCAGTCGGGTAGCCTAGTGGTTAAAGCGATCGCTCGTCACGCCGAAGACCCGGGTTCGATTCCCGACATGGGCACAATGTGTGAAGCCAATTTCTGGTGTACCCCGCCGTGATATTGCTGGAAAATTGCTAAAAGCGGCGTAAAACCATACTCACTCACTCACTCACTATTTGTGTTTGTCTTTCACATTCGAGATAACTTACTATTTCATGATTGACGTTGTCATAAGTGTTGTTGAGATAACGTACTATTTCATGATTGACGTTGTCATAAGTGTTGTTGAGATAACGTACTATTTAATGATTGACGTTGTCATAAGTGTGGTTGAGATAACGTTCTATTCATGTATTGACGTTGTCATAAGAGTTGTTGATATAACGTACTATTCATGTATTGACGTTGTCATAATTGTTGACATAACGTACTATTTATTGATCAACGTTCCCATCGGTGTTATTGAGATGACGTACTATTAATTGATTAAAGTTTTCAGTCTTTGTTTGATAGGCATTCCTTAGAAGTTGACGGATGACAAGGTAGACACAATTTATGGATAAAATCTTCTTTAGTGTTCTGTTATAAGTTTTTAATGTGACGTTTACACGATATACAGCTTTTCTATTGGACGAGAAGGCGGTCACAGGCCGTGAAAATGACGTTCATACGTTTTTCACGAGACTGTATTCTTTAAATGACGGAAATACTGACGGACTATTTGCATTCCTGGGGGAACCCCTGGGAATTCCCTAGCACGAATACATACAGAAGCGTTGTTTCAGATCATTTAGACCCTTTAATCTTGAACTCAGGGTTGTAGCATACATTGAGAAAAGTAAGATAGTTTCACTGCTTGATCGTTCACGAGACTCCTTGCTACGACCGATCCTAGTGAACCAGACGCAGAAACAACTAGCGTAGTTTCCACTCGATACTTGACTGGACTTACAGTGACAGTCTACAGCAATCTATAAAATTACCTGAGAATCTGTTTGCCACATCGTTACAATCACCTTTCAATGATCGGCCAGTTGATCAATGATGACTAAAACATGTAACTGCCACAGGTTTATTAACTACTTCGGAATTATCTCCCGTCACGTTTATCGTCTCGGCCATTTTGACGTCTTGTACTTGATGTATATGTATTATGACGCGCTGTCATTGTGACTGACTAACTACGGTAGCTCTTAACGTACCTTTCTCGTTTAATGATGATCTTATTTGACTATATTTGTTGTAAACAAACTACAAAAGATGTCACTGTAGAACAATGTGAGCATATATTCGATCACGTTACCCTTCCTGTTGAAGAACTACTTTATTCCGCGGTACAGATGGTTGTTGAATGGCTGTCAGTGTAAACATTAAGTCTCACATACCAAATAAAATTGTGTATAGATCTACATCCTTCGAGGTAAAAAAAATGTCCCCTGCCGGGATGTTGCTGAAATATTGCTAAGATCGGCGTAAAAACAATACTCACTCAGTTACTCGAGGTAAAAATAGTGATATAAAAAATAAGAAGAATTTACTTACACTTTGTGTGAGTTCCTTGAAGTATGAACCTTCATAAGAGTGAGGACCAAACTGTATGAACGGCGGAGCAAGTTTGGTCCTCACTCTATGAAGGTTCGTCCTCAAATGAACTCACACAAAGTGAAAGTAAATTCTTAAATAGCGACATTTCGGTACAGATCTCTATAGACATATCACCGTCTTTCTTGAACACGGTATAAGGATCTATACTGAAAAGTCGCTATAATAGTATATTAAAGAAGTTGTTATCCATAAATTGTGTCTACATTGTTGTCTCCAGTGATGTCGAGATAACGTACTGTTCATTGATGAACGTTACCGCCGATGTTGCCGAGATAATCAGAGAGGAATAAAACATGACGATGTGGTTAATAAAAACATTTACTTTGTCAGAAGAATCCGACATTTTACTTGTGACATAGAAAATGTATAACCGAAAACGTGAAGATTGTTGCCATGCTACAGTAGACAGTGATGGATGAGGACGTGTTTTCATAACTTGCCTTTATGTTTCAGAATTTTAACATTAAGCAGTCGTACAGTACCAAGCAAAGATGAGCTGCAACACTCTGCTGACTATAGCAGGTAAAACCTGGGTTTATAGTGAGTACGTGAGTTGGGTTTTAACGCCGCTTTCAACAATACATGTAACGAAGTTATACCACGGCGTGTTAGCTTAATGTTGGAGAAAAAAACAAAGTGATGCAGGTCTGAGACGTCTAGAACCCACGACCACGGGTATAGTTCTGACAAACCTAAAATGATAACCGGGGCGAACCGGGATTCGAACCCACATGGGTCTCTGGCGTTCCTAAGTGACGCAACTTTGTACAGCGAATTATGGCGCCTAAGGCGACAGGACCATCCGTGTCCCTTGGGTTAAACCTCGGTAACTCGAACTCAGTTAAGTCGATATCTCGTTTGAAGTATGAAACTTTATGTTCACGGAGGAAAGTTTCGCATCTCTGTTGCACATTATCTCGAAATACGGATAAGTCGATTATATTTTTTTTCTCAAGAATCTCTTAACAAAGTTATATGCTGCATTTAGATATTCGATGTTCTTGGGTTGGAACAAAATCATCATTGGATATAACAGTACTTTAATATTTGTGTAAGCTGTCAAAAACGACTTGTTGAGGACATATTGAAATCATTTCTTATAAATAAATACATCAACAATAATAGCTTCACACAGTGGTTATTTAATCTTTAACACAAAGAAAACTGTAGACAACAATACGAAATGTGACATCGTTCGGTGCATTAATGCAGCACAAGCCCCGCCCATTCTATTATCAGCCAATCAGGAAACAACAGTAGGTTAGTGGGCGTGGCCTACCTGTTTTCGATTTATGGAAACATAAAGGCAAAATAATTATTTGTTCAGACAAATGCCACGGATTTACTTGCAATATAATTATATATTATTTATTTTTTACCTATGAAGCAAACGTTTCTCGCCGCGCTAAAAGCTTTTACTTCCCGTGCTGTTCCCAGCAACCTATCCTTGTCGTAAGAAACGACTTAATGGAGTAGGCGGTCAAGGCTTGGTAGCTTAGTCGATTAGGCGGCATAAGACGCTAGGGTCCTTGCTCACAATCAGTTCCTGGGTTGTCTGGTCCAGACTCGATTATTTACATATGGATGGAATATCGACGAGTGTGGCGTGAAACAACAAATAAACAAACATATCTGAACATAACCCGAAGTATGACTGTTGATAGTTTATATGTAATAAAACATCCAACTAATTGGTTTTGAAATGCACATGATTTAAATTAGATTAGAACAATTTTGCGTCCTTGAATTTCGAACAGTTTCGAATAAACGTGCACCCCTGCATCAACTATCAGAGATCACTCACAGAATTCTATGTATTCTTCCATAATATTCTAAACAGAAGCCTCTGGGATAAACACCGACAGCGTGGCACGCGTAATACTTCTTGTTGACGTATTTTCAGCACAGAAAGGCGTCTGTTGACACGTGATTATGTGCATGTCTTTATTATGTGATGTAACTTGTCAACGCAGGTGGTTGTGTACATGTCGTTACAGAAGATTAACATGTCAATGAAGGTGGTTGTGTATATGTCGTTACAGAAGATGTAATAATGATAAAGTAGGACATGACACGTGTATTTGTCAAACACTGATCGTCTTCCCTCCGGCAGTGTGGACGGTGTTGGTGGTGTTGGCCGTAGGCTGTGACGAGCAGTGCACGTCGGCGTTCCAGCAGCGCCTAGCGGAGGCGGCACAGGGCGGCAATGCTTCATCCTCTCTACAGAGAAGTTGCGAGTGAGTCCTCGTTGTCTGTAACTACAGTCAACTACGTTTATAACGAACACGCCTATAACGGACTGACGGATATGACGAACTTATTTTTCGTCCCGGCCACTGCTGTATATATGCTGTACACATGCTTATAACGAACCACTGTTATAACGAACTAAAACTAGTGTTATAACCGTAGTTCGTATTTCCGGAACATGTTCAAATTTACCTTTATTTTGCATGGATGGACAAGAAACATAAGAAGGTCCCGGGGGAAGAATAGAGATAACCAACAAAAGATTGATTTTAAGAAAAAAAATGAACATTTATGGTTGCCTGAAAAAGATTGAAATAAGTTTTGGAAAGAAAGAAAAGTCTTACTTGTCAAGTCATGTATGGTTATCTTACAAAAGAGATGCAGCCAATAATGTTATTAAAAAGTATGTATTTGAGATCTTTACAGACACACACCATTGGAAAAGAGAAGGGGTTATCGCAGTCTTCATGAAAGGTGGTTGTCACCGTTTTCCCTGAAACTCGGACTTAATGACAAATCTCATTTGCAGAAATAAAACTTTAAATACTGATTCCAACAGTCCAGTTCATTTCAAATCATAGCATGAAACAGGGTGACGATGAACCTGCACCATTCAGACCTGTAAATACAAGAGGTAGACAAGCAATGTGATTTGCAGTCAGTCCTGTAATGTCACAAATGTCAGTATTTTCACTACTAATTCTTCTAGTAGATGTAACAGTTGAATCCCCAAAAGAAAACACTTTGAATAAGAATATGTAGATGGAAAAGTATTGCTTTACCTGTTTATTCGTTCAAATTAGTTGTGAAAGTTTGAGAGATGACCTTGAATGACATTTGCGGGAAAAAACATGATTACCCTGTTTTGACAACTTTGCATTACAAAATAGAATTCCAAAAATATTCCGTTAAAATCTTCAGGCAGGCCTGAAGTCTTTTACCTACACTGGAAACAGAAAAGTAACCTAATCTGGCAAGAAAAGAGACAGAGGGATATCACAACCACTGAAACATGGGTTTGGGAAATAACATGAAAAAAAGGTCTTAAATACTTTAAATAATGATATTTTGTACAACTGAAATGCTCAGATGTGGCAACTTCTGATTCTTCTTGAACATCTTTGCATGTCGGTTCCTATGTGCTGTCATAAACATCACTTTGTGAAGATATTTCCCACAAAACGTCTTCTTCTGAAGCGGCCATGTCTTTGTGGGTTGGCACCTTCTATCCGACATGGTACCAAAGGCATGTGGCGTGTCATTAATATAGGGATGATGCACTGCACCAACTATTAGAGGGAGGGGAGGCAACAAACTTTTGAAAGATACTTCAGTATCTGGCTACCCACTAAATACAATTATCTCAAATGTTCTGGATGTGTGGCTTATCACTATCTTTCCCCGAGGCCTTCATTAACAACCAATCGAGAGGTTAAGAAGTGGATTTGCAGAGTTCTTGAGTTAGTGTGCGGGGAACGAACCTCGGTCTTCAGTCTGACTAGACGCTTCAGCACTTGTCTTTCCCGCTGCCCTGTGCCAAGAAAAATAATTTTATTCCAACATATGTACTGATATCAATGATACGGTTCCAGGGCAATCAAACTGCACCTTCAGTGCCTGGGCGAGATCCGGGCCAGCTGCAACGCCAATCAGATTCAGATGGTGAACAGCACCATCGCCACCATGCAGGCAAACTACGACAGGTCCTGTACCGAGGGTGAGTACCGTAGTCACTCTGTTTGACGATAGAAAGAGAGCCTCTGGTTTCACAAAGGAGGTTGGAAACGACTGTTAATAATTATTTTATCCGAAAACATTCTTTTATTTTAAAACATTAGTACGGAACAGCTATTTGTTAGTCAGGACGTTTGATAATTTGTCTGGTCATAAAAAACGGCATCTTCCTGAGGCAAGGGAGTTAACTGACTAAAAGTCCAGTTTCCACCCTTGCTGAACTAAGCTGAATTTTTGGGGCTCGACCACCAGTGGCTGTTATAAGTTATGTCCTATGACCACCTCTCATATCACTTGCATTTGCTTCAAATAAAATGGCGTCGCCCAGTAAAGACGATCTGTTCGATAATCAAGATCTATAAATAATAAAACGGTCTTACTTCGCGAAGTGCATCAAATCAAGGGAGCAGCTAGATTACAAACATGAAAAGATTTGTTGACGCTAACTCGTCGGTACACATGCCGTGCAGTTTTCGAACCGGATGTTGATTTCGTTACGCGATTTTCTTTTAACCATTTATAGACTCGTTAGTCCAACCCGAATATAACTCCAAAATTGCAGCCTAGTTCGGCAAGGGTGGAAACTGGATTTTTATAGTCAGTTCACTCCCTTGCTTCGTGAAAATGAAATAACGGCACCGTCCTAATTGTCCGGGCTTCACTGTAGATAAATGTGTATCTGTTTGTCAGTCGTACATGTATTCCCCCAGGAAGTGCCGGAGCCGAGGTAGACAACTGTGGAGCACGCTACGTGGTCTGCAACGAGAAGTTCAACGCCACCTTCTTCCCCGCGCTCAATGCGTATGATCTTACAGCGGCATGCGGGTGTGTACTTCCACTGACTTTCAAATGAAAATATATAGTTGTTTGGTTACTTTGGTTTATCAGTCAATATACCTGTCATCACACCCGTGAAGATCCGAGCTACAATAGGTCTTCAGCGACCCATGCTTGTCGTTAGAGGCGACTATGCTTGTCGTAAATGGTGACTAACGGGATCGGGTGGTCCGGCTCGCTGCCTTGGCTGATGCATGTCATCGTATCCCAATTGCAAAGATCGATGCTCCTGATGTCAGTCATTGGTATATCTCGTCGAAACTCGATTATTTACAGACCGCCGTCATTTATTTGGAATAGTGAGGCGTTAAACAACAAACAAACAAACTTATCTGGCTACTCTTTTCTTTATAAATTATTTTACTACACTAACATGATTGAAAAAGGGATACGCAAACTTATAACAATCAACATTAATAAGGCCCTAAGATCAACACTGTCAAATCACTTGCAAATAGAAACGGTAACGGCTGGTATCACGAGTATTCACGAGGAAGTGAAACTGATGATCCTATTTCACTCTTGCCCCCCCTCGCCAGCTCCCTGAACAACTACACGGCGTGTGTGGAGTCGCTCCTCACGTCCTCCGACTGCTCTCAGTATGCAGGCTACGCCGTCAACACCATCAACGGCATCAGGACCCGCTACTCGTCCACTTGTCAGGGAGGTGAGTCACGCCATTAGAGTTATCTCCCTTTCAGATTGGTCCAGCGTATTGAAAATGTAGGCAGTAACAATTAGTCTCTGAAAATATGTAATTTTGACTGAAAGAAGCAGCTACATATAACTTGAAAAGAAGCCCTAGTGACATGTGTCCCCAACCTGTTGAAAATCTAGACTTGCTTCATTTAGGCCTATAGCGTCAGGGCTGGGCGAAAGGAAATCACATCCAGGCCAATCCAGCTAACTTCAATCAATATCTAACCATGGCACGGAATACATTTATATTTAAGAATATATTCTTACCAGTGCATGGTTTCTTCAATTCCTCCGCTTTTGTGCATTTTTAAAACCACCCTGTCTGTGCGAGGGGATTCAGTGGGGTTGTCTGAGATTTCATTGGGGACAAATGTTTTACTCTCCTCAAACCTTTCATTGTAGCCAGAATGGGTTTTTTTGCGCCAAAGATGGAACAAACTTATAGCTGTTCCGTATTACAGTAACATATTTTGAGATCGTGTTGTCCACACACAAATACATTCTTCAAAACTGTCAAGGGTCGGAGTACTCTTCCAAGATTTTCTCAGTTTGATACAAGTCACTTCTTACAGCATCTTGATCTTGGGCTTCGGCCATTGGAGCATAGTTTCTCCTCTAATTGAATGTGTGATGAAGGCAATTATCTACACACAGACACTGCAACCACTGGAGCCAACATGGCGCGTTGTCTTAATGGAACCATGGAGTGCTTCACAACCTTCAACAGGACGTTCTTCCCATCTGTCCGGAAGTCAGACATGAGGCTCATGTGCAGGTCAGGTCAAATAAATGCTTCCGGTCGTATTGACAATCTCGTTTCCGCAGTAGACAGTCTTCAAAACATGAAGGTCCATCAGATTCTAGATTCAGATATCGTTTAGGGAGAATAAGTGAGTGAGTGTGTGGGGGTTAACGCTGTTTTGAACAATATTCCAGTTACATCACGGCGTGTCAGCTTAATGAGGGAGGAAAGCCCGGAGTGATGCAGGTCTCAGACGTTTACCACTTTGGTTAGACCCATGAGCACGGACATAGTGTTGTAAACCCCAGAAACACTCGGGGAAAAACGGGATTCGAACCCACGATCATAGGTTTCTGGCGTGCCCAAGGGACGTAACTATGCACTGCGAATTGTGGCGCCTTAGACGACTGGGCCACCCGTGCCCCCTTTGAAAGAACGAAGGACTGTTGCTTTACAATGCAGTCTTTAAATTTATGAGCCGAGTAGAACAGCCAATAAACGCAAATATAGTGTTTTGATGATTTTGTTTGTCACCGACACTCGATACGTCCTTCAAAATTACCACTATGCGAATTTCGCCTTTTGTTATTTTCGCACAATCGTTTCTAACCCCATCTTTCTCCGACCTATCTTGCTATCGTATCAGTTCCTGTTTCATACTCACGAGCAGCCCCTGTTGACAAGGTACTGTGTTCTGTCTGTGTGTAGTTCTGTGTCCAACTACTCCAAGTGCATCAACGCCCTGGCTGCCGACACTTCCTGTAATCAGTACACGTCCCAGGCTGTCTCCAGCATACAGGTGCTCGAACAACAACACCAGGTGGCGTGCGGCGCGGGTAGGTACCTCTATAAAGGGGCATAACTCCTGTTATCAAGGAAAGCAAACACTCGTCCTATCAATCTGCCTCTGTTTATCATTGGGGATATGTAATGTTAGAGGGTGGCAAGCTTTCAACAAAATTATGTCCCAGCAGATACTATCTTAATAGCTTGCATACTCAATGTTATACTCCGATCTCTCAATAAATGGTGAAAAAGAGGGCCATAATGAAAGATAACAAGACACTTTTTCTCAACAAATCACATGACACGAAAAATCATGTACTGAGTGTGGATAGAAATATCCACCGACCAAGGATGTTTTAGATGTAGAAAAAATGTTTGCACTGTCTATTATAAATACATGTTTAATATTATTCCAAACCTAGGTAAAGAGATTCAATAGCTATAATATGTAAACACAACACAGTGAAACATTGTTCTCTGATAGTGCCGTGGGATAGCGAAAGTATATAGTTAGTGTGAGACAAGGCGATTGTCGATATGAGACAAAAATGGCGATAAGGATTCCATAAGATCTGTCACATTACGTCCAAAGCCAAATGTCGAGTTACAAAAGTTCAACTTGACGCGGTTTCACTGTGAATGAAAACCAAAATTTTGCAGTGCACATACAACCAGGAACCAGTCTCCACGAAAAGGAATGTAATACATATTCCCACACTGTAGGTATGCACCTAGGTATAACTGTACGGAATCCAGCATGAGACGTGACCATCAGTTGCGCTTTGTTGTGAATGACAATTTGACTGAAAAGTGAAATATTATGTCGTAAACGACATTTTACTTAATCACGATACGCAAGATGATTATTCTCAGTGTAACTTAAGTGTGACGTTGTTACGTTTAGATGGCGGGGCCAAAGCCACTGCGTGTTTGAGAAGCTTCAGGGACTGTTATCAGCACTTCAATGAAACCTTCAACCCAGCCGTTCAAGCCATGAACATTGAGAAACTATGCGAGTAAGTATTTAAACACCACTGATTGGGACCCACCATTTCAGTTTTTTCTTAGAAACATTATATTTTCCGGTCACTGCTTCAAATCATGCATTTTTTAATTATTTTTTCTGTGAAAGGAGAAGCTGGACAATTAAATTTGGATACTTTGAAATGTTTTGTTCGGGACAAAACTATCCCGTAGAAAATGCATTTCTAGCAGCCATGTGTTGCCAGTTAAGTATAATGCACTTGTAGCAATGATTCACAATTCCAATTATATCTTTTCAATATATCCGTTTCAATCATTGCCAGTTCTATCAATGGCGAAAATGTAATTGTGTAGTCCTTACTTATTACTATCATCAACTGTTGACAAGAAACACAGTATACATTATCTATTTAACAATAATGGCTACTTGGTCTCTTCACGTGTTCTATGAGTTTCTATCTGGTAGGAATCTAACGATGCTTGTTACGTGGTCGCTACTGGTGTTGTCTTGTATTGCTTCACACGTTGAGTTTACGGAATTTGATGATAGTGTAAAACTAATTAATATCAGCGGTGCAACGGTTCACAAAAATGGATCTTTAAATCCACGTGGAAGGGTTGAGGCACATGTCATGTTAAGACTGCAAACAACTGTATGCCGTACACTAAGCTCATGACCATCACCCTGTTTACGCAAAGAACCTGTATTCTCTGCTTGTGGGTTACACTACTGACTTCTCTTCGTAGGTCCATGGACGAATACAAGGTGTGTTCAGTTGGAATACCTGACGACTGTGACAAGTACCTGGGCCAGTCCATTGACGGCCTGGACAGGATGCAGGCCCAGTACTCTCAGTACTGCACCCCAGGTAAGCTTGCTATACTCACAGTACTGCACCCCAGTAAGCCGGCTATACTCACAGTACTGTACCCCAGGTAAGCTGGCTATACTCGCAGCACTGTACCCCAGGTAAGCTGGCTATACTCGCAGTACTGCACCCCAGGTAAGCTGGCTATACTCACAGTACTGTACCCCAGGTAAGCTGGCTATACTCACAGTACTGTACCCCAGGTAAGCTGGCTATACTCACAGTACTGTACCCCAGGTAAGCTGGCTATACTCGCAGTACTGCACCCCAGGTAAGCTGGCTATACTTACAGTACTGTACCCCAGGTAAGCTGGCTATACTCACAGTACTGCACCCCAGGTAAGCTGGCTATACTCACAGTACTGCACCCCAGGTAAGCTGGCTATACTCACAGAAGTGCAACCCAGGTAAGCTGGCTATACTCACAGCACTGCACCCCAGGTAAGCTGGCTATACCCACAGTACTGTATCCCAGTTATGCTGACGATACTCACAGTACTGCACCCCAGGTAAGCTGGCTATACTCACAGTACTGAATTGTGCTCACGGTACTACATGGAAGAACTGACTTAGGTTGACCCATGGTCTTTGCGAAAAGGGGTGCACCCCTGCACTTCCCCAAATCCCATTCCACCCCTCCGCTTCCCTCTGGTTCCACCAGTAGACTGTCATCCCCAAACATGTAATCTATGTTTTTGTATTTACCCGTATTTCCAGAGAACAAGATGATATTTGGCTGCAGCCCCCTGTCCAAGTGTAACCGAAACCTGATCGGTAACCTCACCGTCACAGGGGCGGAGTCAGGCATGCTGTGCATGTAAGTACAGATTGTTCATTCTGCTCGTTATAGGTTGAATCAGCTCGTCACACGAAGCACAGATCAATCGAGATCAGTCTCCCAAAATTGCTATAATGTATTTTTACTCTGAAGGTTTTGTATTGTGACGAGTTTCCGTTCACGGTACGTTGCATGTGAGGGAATATCTGCTTCTACGTTCATCAATCCTCTTAAGACACCTCCTCCACCCACACCCTTCGACTCGTCGATCCTGCGCGAATGTCAATTTAATCATGAGACTGCTTCAAGATTGGCGCTGTCGCGTTACTGAATGAGATAGTTCCTGTGTGCTGCTGTTACTATGACACTGTTTGTGTGTGAGGCTGTTAACATGAGACGCTGTCAATGTGTGACGCTGTTAGTAGTGTGTGACGCTCTTAACATGTGACGCTGTCAATGTGTGACGCTGTTAACATGTGACGCTGTCAATGTGTGACGCTGTTAGTAGTGTGCGACGCTGTTAACATGTGATGCTGTCAATGTGTGACGCTGTTAACATGTGACGCTGTCAATGTGTGACGCTGTTAGTAGTGTGCGACGCTGTTAACATGTGACGCTGTTAGTAGTGTGTGACGCTGTTAACATGTGACGCTGTCAATGTGTGACGCTGTTAGTAGTGTGCGACGCTGTTAACATGTGACGCTGTTAGTAGTGTGTGACGCTGTTAACATGTGACGCTGTCAATGTGTGACGCTGTTAGTAGTGTGCAACGCTGTCAATGTTTGACGCTGTTATTAGTGTGTGACGCTGTTAACATGTGACGTTGTCAATGTGTGACGCTGTTAGTAGTGTGCGACGCTGTCAATGTTTGACGCTGTTAGTAGTGTGTGACGCTGTCAATGTGTGACGCTGTTAGTAGTGTGTGACGCTGTTAACATCTGGCGCTGTCAATGTGTGACGCTGTTAGTAGTGTGCGACGCTGTTAACATGTGACGCTGGTAGTAGTGTGTGACGCTGTTAACATGTGACGCTGTCAATGTGTGACGCTGTTAGTAGTGTGCGACGCATCTACTATGTGACACTGTTTGTGTTTGACGCTGTTAGGATGGGATGTCGTTAGTATGTGACGCAATTAGTTTCTGACGCTGTTAGTGTGTGACGCGCATGCGCAAATGTCTATCCTGACTGTATCAATTAAACTGATTCAACATTGGCGCCGTGGCGTTACAACGTGACCTTGTTAACATGTGACGCTGTTAGTCTGTGACTGTGTCGGTATGTGACGCTGTTGGTATACATGACGCTGTTAGTAGGTGTCAGGATAGGTTTAGAGCGATTATCAGCCATTTTGTAAGATCAACATCAGCGAAAGTGGTTCTGCGACTCGACACTTTTCTGAAACTGAAATGCCGCCCACGTTTAAGCACGTTACTATTTCCCCGTCTCTCAGGGTACTCGAGACGTACTTCCCCTGTGTGGACGAGGCGGTCAAGCAGTGCCAACTGTCTGGGGACGGGATATCCGCCATCTCCTTCCGTGATCTCGGCCTCCTCTCGTCCAGATACTGCCGGTCAGGTAAGTCCCCGCGCTGTGTTCAAGCACGTACAACACGTGCCTGACGTGTTTCTGTCTGCACCGTACCAGTGAGTCATCCATT
Organism: Haliotis rufescens; assembly: GCF_023055435.1. Classification (NCBI taxonomy): domain Eukaryota; kingdom Metazoa; phylum Mollusca; class Gastropoda; order Lepetellida; family Haliotidae; genus Haliotis; species Haliotis rufescens. The sequence continues at coordinate 36,877,869 of NW_025964334.1, forward strand.
GTAAATCTAGGCTAAATTGAGGTTAGATAGTTGTAGCGCTTATTCCGCCTTGTGCAAGTGGGTTTAGCTACAGTAACTTAATTAAAAGCAGAGATATAGATTTGGCTGCACGTCCTCTATGTATACGGACACACAATGAAAACGTGTCATCAACGTTAACACGAAGTACAAGAGAACGATTGTAGCAGTAAATATTTACTCGAATGACAAAGAATGATGAATGACCGGTGAAGATCCGGGTTAGAATAAGCCTTCAGCAACCCATGCTTGTCTAAGAGGCGACTAAGGGGATCGGGTGGTCAGGCTCGCTGACGTGGTTGATATGTGTCATCGTATACCCAGACTTGATTATTTACAGACCGCGCGTCATATTGCTGGACTATCGCTGGGTGCGGCGTAAAACAACAAACAAACAAACAAATATGCTTAATTTCGAATACGCGTTTCCAAAGATATAAGAGTTTATAGGTATAAGAGTAAGGCCTATAGTAGCGCTAGCATGGCTTTGTGAAGAAACCATCTATCTGGTCTGATTAAATCGGTGATCCGGAAACACAGCAACTCATTCATGTAAAATCCCCGTGCTTTTAGACACGTGCCAGTTGTGTTTCGGCGATGTTCTATTTTATATATCAGGTTGAATGGAGGTAGACATGCACTTGCTTGTGTTTCAGTGCTGGCGAACCCCGCCATCAAAAGCTGCATGAACTTCATGCAGTGTCACGCCGCCCTTGACCTTACCAACATGAGCCCCAGCATGATGGTGGAAGGAACCTATTGGTGCCAGTGAGTTGGATAGATGGCTAGATAGTCCGACGATGTATATAGATACCTAGATACTAGTAGTCTGTTGATACATATGTGGCTAGATAGATAGATAGATAGATAGATAGATACTGGAAGTCTGTTGATTTAGATATGGTTAGATACCTGGATACTAGTAGTCTATTGATGTATAGGCGGCTAGATAGATCGATATTGGCGTCTATTGATGTATAGGTGGCTTCATAAATTCTGGAATTCTGTACAGGCGGCTAGAAAGCTAGATACTGGAAGTCGATGAATAGGTGGCTAGATAGCTAGATAGTAGTAATATGTTTATGCAAAGGTGACTATAATCTAAAATCTGCTTTAATGATGAATAAGTAGGATACATGGCTAGATACTAGTACTCCGTTGATCTAGGTGGCTAGATACACCGTTGCGTATTTGCAAAATCCTATTTCAAACATGTCATTTTTCTTTATTTTACTTATTGTAAATGGTCATATTGTTTTGAAATTTGCTTCAATGTTATTTCTATTTCAATCCAATGGATATAGAAAAATAAATTGTAAACAAAGTAAGAGAATACGGCCTGACGTACATGTGGATGATGACGTTTCAATGGTGTGTATTGTTGTCCAGCTACATGGAGTCGTCGCTCATATGCAGCTCTCAGCTCATCAACGCCGGCCACTGTAACGTCCGGAACAGAAACGACATGATCAACAACATCCAACGTCTCCGGCAGATGCAACAGACGACGTGTACAATAAGTAAGTGGATTAACTCATGTAAACATAAAACTGTTTATCATCGTTCCGGTAAAACATTTTACAATGATGTTATTAGAGGGCACAATTTTGTATAGTTGTTTTATCTTTGATAAAAAATTTCAAATTCGTTCCCTGAAAAACGGAAGAGTTACCTTTCCTTGTCTAAATATAGCCACCAGGTGTGCTGTCAAGTTTGAATTAGTAGTCTCCCCACTGAGAAAAAAACAAACCTAGTGACCTGGCCCCAGATTATATTTTTTGTTGCTTATATTCTGAAGTGCTTGGCATATATATATATATATATATATATATATATATATATATATATATATATATATATATATATATATATATATATAATATTGCAATATTGCATTGACTGACTGCTTCGCTGAATGATCGATCGAGGAATTGATGAGTCAGAGCAATGAATCATAATTCTTTTTCGTTTTGTTGAACTGTATGTAGGATTTAATGTTAATTCGGTATCAGTCGTATATGTTAGATGGATGTATGCATTGCCATGACTTCTTATATATATATAGTATTTTATTTATATATTAGACATTGGTAAAGGTTATTATATTATCTTCATGGTTTGGGCGTTATCTTGAATATCTCGAATATGATTTAGATATATTCATTACACACCCAAATGGCACTGGTTACCCCTTCATAATTATTCAAATACTTTTGTTTTGCCCTAACCTGTTAAATATGGTCACCCTCCAGCCACACCCGCACCGACAACGTCAACGACTACCGCTATGAAAACAACAGAACCGCTGAAGGAAGGTAAGCCTGTCGATGACATCAGTAAACCGTTATTTACTTGAAGCAGTCGCAGTACATATACATCAATACTCAATGGTACTTACTGAGGTTTGGGGGGTTTACAGTAGTACTTAACATGATTTACCCGTCTTCATTGTTTAATGTGTTCCCCGGATTCGTGAACATCCGGGTTAGAATAGATCTTCAGCAACCCATGTTTGCCGTGAAGCCGACCATGCTTGTCGTAAGAGGCGACTTACGAGATCGGGTGGTCAGGATCTTTGACTTGGTTGATGAATGTCATCGTATCTCACTTGCGTGGATCGATGCTCATGATGTTATTCACTGGATTGTCTGGTCCAGACTCGATTAGTTACAGACCGCCGTCATAAAGCTGGATTATTGCTGAGTGCGGCGTTAAACAACAACAAACAAACAAACAAACACTGATTTCATTTAAAATGACGATTGTTTGTTTATATATAAATGGATATGATAGATGTATGAAAAGTCCCGAAGCGTGGCATTTAACATTCGTGATTCGTTAATGGCGCATTTTGAATATAACGGACTGATAAATGGATTCCTTTGCATGTTTATATGTTGGGTGATTTTAGAATTTTGTATGACGAGTTATGAACATATAGTTTTAGATAACCAGTTATTGCAACTGCTAATGATTTAATCATAATTATCTGTCGGGATAAGGCGCTCCGCAACATAAGCATGGTCTAATGTAGTTTTGATAGTCACCAATCACAATGCAAGATTTGATGTCAGGATAAAGATGTCATTGCAGAATACAACCCATTCTTAAACACGTTTTAACATTCAATATTTAGATTTAAGCAAGAAAGATGACGACAAGAAACAAGACAAGGTCACAGGGAATTCAGGTGAGATAGCATTTCTGTGCTGGGAATAGACACGGCAAAGTTCGACTCATGTATGGTCCTGTGTACATGCCATGACAACTTTGGCACCTTCAATAACGGTGGGGGAGGGGGCAACATATTCACTAGTTTTTACCCATTTCTGGTGTCCCATGCTGTGATATTGCTCGAATATTGATAAAGGCGCCGTAAAACTATACTCACTCAGTAGTGTTTCGGGGGCATGGGTGGCTCAGTAGTATCAGGCGCCACAATTCGCTGTGGGGAGTTTTAATCCATGTATACGCCTGAAATCTATGATCATGGGTTCGAATCCCGGTTTGTCCCGATTATGTTTCTAGGTTTGTCAGCACCATACCCGAGGTCGTGGGTTTCACTGAAGTGGTAGTCTGAGACCTGCATCACTTCGGGCTTTCCTCCCCCGTCAAGCTGACACGCCGTGATATAACTGGGATACTGTTGAAAGCGGTGTTAAATCAAACTCACTCACTCATTCACTCACTCAGTCCTAGTTTTTTCATAATGTTAGGGTGACAGTGGCACTAGGTTTCCCCGCCCACTAACGGGTGACGGGTGCCACCGACGAGGCAGGACACGCTCACCTTTACGCGAACAACTGGTATCATGCGTAAATTACAGTGATTCATACACTCATGCTATAGTCGGAATCGTACAGTGGGCTCTACCTTTAGCAGACATGTCATCCCACGTTCACCACTCCGTAGACGTTTTGTAGTTTTTATTTTACTTCATTGAATGTACTTCAAATCACCTGTACATCTTTGAGACGTCTTCAGTAAATATTTTAGATGGTAAAAAGTGCAGTCCGAGCGGATAGTACTTCTTTAAATGTCACATTCATTATTTTAGTTGCAATAAAACGTTTTAGTCGAATATTAGTCATCTTCCCGGGGCAAGAGAGTTAACTGACTTTTAAAGTCCAGTTTCCACCCTTGCCGAGCTAGGCTTGAATTGCTGGGCTCGATCGTAGCGCCACCACTGGCTATTACCAGTTATGCCCCTCCCATGGACCAATCAGATTCAACCCCTCGAAGCACTTGCATTTGCTTCAAACAAAATGGCGGCGCCGAGTCAAGACGATCTGATCGATAATCAAGATATATTGTGATAAAACGGATCTTACATCGCGAAGTGCATCAGAATACGTGAGCACCCTGATTAAAAACTTGAAAAGTTTGGAAAATATCTGTTGACACCGAGTTGGCGGTGCACATGCTTTGCAAATCCTGCAATCGACCGAAATCTGCATGACAGTTTACGAACCGGATTTCGATTTCATTGCACGACTTTTATTGGACTATGCATAGACTCGTTAGTTCAGCCAAAATCTAACTCCATAATACCAGCCTAGTTCTGCAAGTGTGAAAACTGGACTTTTATGGTCAGTTAACTCTCTTACCTCGGGAGGATGAATATTAGTCGAACACATTATTTCAATATCCTTGCGATAGGTACATGACAACTTTATTTTGATTTTGATCTAATACGGAATAAATGATAAAGCAAGACGTTTATGTAAATTACAAACATATTTTAATTTCAGATTCTGCATCTACCTTGACCTTGAGCTTTGTAACCTTGGCCCTGACCTTCCTGGTGACCATATTCCACCGTCATTCGTGAAACGATTGACCCGTTAGTGGATAAAGTCAAATATGATGACGAACAAAACAGACTGCCCTCCAGTAATGCCAGTCTCAGCAACTATAAGCCAACATCAGTTGAATGGATGTTCTCGAAATTTGTGGAGAATAATTTGAAACTTATGTTTCTATCATCAGTCATGGTTCGTTGTCGTTAAGAAATTTAAGAAGTCAATAAAAATCTCTTAACACTGACCCTAAAATCTTTGAACATATAATTTGGTTTGTACATTATTTTCGAAATATTCTGCAATTTTTCATAATTGGATATGCATTTGTGTGGTATTTGCTAGCTTAGTGTCATAGAGTAATAAGACTCTCATGTATGCACGTAACTGGGGTGTATTCACGAAGCTATCTCAGCTGAGCCCAGTCTTAGGGCTCACGATGAAATTAACACTACAACAAGAACTATTGTGGAAGGTATGTCCAAATTCTGACGACATGCAACTCCACGGTTAATTTTGAAACTGCCTAATGTTGTTTGATCAAACAGAGGTTTCAAATCACAAATTTACCTCTTATTCAAACGTTTGATGTGACGGCCGCATCACCACGGAAGATGCTATTTATTGAAGTTCCTCTTTTCTCAATCATTGTCGTAACGATACAGTTGTAGGTTACAAACTGCAGTTACTTCAATATTGTATGTGGGTATAGTGGCCCACCGCCCACATAAAGCTATCACGCCGTGATATAATTGAAATACTGTTCAAAGTAGAATAAAACTTTACTCACTCACACAAACCCCTTCACAGTTCCGTCAGGTGGCGATGACGGCACCTATCATCGCCAGAACCGTGAACCCTGCGTTAGCTTCGTGTATAGACTCCTGGGTAGCATTTCACAAAGCGATCTTAGCACAATGACTGTCAAGACCCCCCTAGTTTTACACAGATCTACGGCAGTCATTACACTTGGAGTGCTTTGTGAAACCAGCCCGCTGTATGTACTTCGCTTTTATGACTGACCTGTTTGTAAATAAAGTGGAATTATATATGTATGTTTTCTGTGTAATTGACACTTAAATGAAGTGGAAATGACATTGGGACTGCAACTTACAACTTGTTCATCTTACTGCTCCAGTAACGTGTTATTATATTCATATATATATATGTTGTGAATGTACATTATAACTATATCTGTCAGTGTGGTACTTGTGTACAAACATTTTACCTGCCACGACCTACTTACACAGTATAGACATGAGAATGAAAGCTAGATCAGTGTAGTATTATAGTATTCGTGTATATAAATCGATGTCAAATTAATTTTGATTTTTGCGAACATTTGAATTTAATTATACACATTTAGGTTTGCTATAAGAAGTAAAGGATTTTGGTGTTAATAAATGTTTTACATAATTGTTAGATGCGTATGCTGTATAATGTTAAAATTTGATCATTTCGATTTACATATGAATGTTTGTTTTAAAGTTGTTCTTATGAAAAGTATATTTGAATGTTATTTGTTCTCTGTGATCATGATTAGATATAAGATTGTTAATCTGGGGTGATTACTGTTTATGGCCTAGTGTAAATATAGTTTTGAATGTAAGAATCAAGAAAATTCAAATAATAGTGCTATTAGAGTCTTGTGAAAAAAAACTTTTTAATTGGAATATAATGTGTTACCATGGCAACATGTATTGTTTTAGTATTTCATAACCAACTTTTGCTCTGTAATTACATGCCATTGCGTACGTCCTCTGAAATATGTTGGAGAAAGTCCGAGAAACAACATTTTTAATGGGGTAGAATTTGTTACCATGACAAAATATATTGTAGTATTCTATAAAACAACTTTTGTTCTACATGTATATGTGTATGTCATTGCCAACAGTTACCATGACAACAGTATGATCGTAGTATTTTATAAACCAAATTTTGTTCTATTTATATGCTATTTCATACCTCCTCTGGAATATGTTCAGGAATAGAGAGTTAAATTGGAATAGAATTTGTTTCCATGACAACATGTATTGTCTTAGTTTATAAACGAACTGTTGATTTATAACTGTATGTAATTGCATACGCCCTCTGAAATATGTTGGGAAAAGGACATTTATAATTGGAATAGAATTTGTTACCATGACAACAGATATTTTCTTAGTATCTTATAAACCAACTTTTTCTCAATAATTGTTTGTCATCCGTAATGTTACCATATTAACATCAGATTTGTAACACAATGCCAACGGCCACGTTGGCATGACAATGTCGGCGCCATTTAGGCATCACAATGTCTACCCAATGTTGACAACACAACGATCCACACAATGCCCATGTAAAAAACCATGGCATCAACAAGCATTGTAGGCGGTGGCTTAAAGTGAATGAAGCGCTAGGAAAATCTACTCTATAACCCCGAGTGTTTCGATGACGATGAATGGTTTCACAACGAGAGTAGATGATGATATATCGATGCCAGTAGTTCAACACTGGAGAGCTTCTAACACACTTCTAACTGAACTTCTCTCCACATATGTGAATACACACTTCCCTGTGGGCTACCTGCCTTCTATGTTTCGGGTGAATACACTCATCAATGGGTTGCTAGCCATCTATCTCTCTGACGGGCGAATAGTCTACCCTTTAGGTTGCTAGTCAGCTGTGTGACGGAAGAATACTCCTTCCAATGGGGTGCTAGACACCTATCTCTCTGACGGGCGAATAGTCTACCCTTTAGGTTGCTAGTCAGTTGTGTGACGGAAGAATACTCCTTCCAATGGGGTGCTAGCCACCTATCTCTCTGACGGGCGAATAGTCTACCCTTTAGGTTGCTAGTCAGCTGTGTGACGGAAGAATACTCCTTCCAATGGGCTGCTAGCCACCTATCTCTCTGACGGGCGAATAGTCTACCCTTTAGGTTGCTAGTCAGCTGTGTGACGGAAGAATACTCCTTCCAATGGGGTGCTAGCCACCTATCTCTCTGACGGGCGAATAGTCTACCCTTTAGGTTGCTAGTCAGCTGTGTGACGGAAGAATACTCCTTCCAATGGGCTGCTAGCCACCTATCTCTCTGACGGGCGAATAGTCTACCCTTTAGGTTGCTAGTCAGCTGTGTGACGGAAGAATACTCCTTCCAATGGGCTGCTAGCCACCTATCTCTCTGACGGGCGAATAGTCTACCCTTTAGGTTGCTAGTCAGTTGTGTGACGGAAGAATACTCCTTCCAATGGGCTGCTAGCCACCTATCTCTCTGACGGGCGAATAGTCTACCCTTTAGGTTGCTAGTCAGCTGTGTGACGGAAGAATACTCCTTCCAATGGGCTGCTAGCCACCTATCTCTCTGACGGGCGAATAGTCTACCCTTTAGGTTGCTAGTCAGCTGTGTGACGGAAGAATACTCCTTCCAATGGGCTGCTAGCCACCTATCTCTCTGACGGGCGAATAGTCTACCCTTTAGGTTGCTAGTCAGCTGTGTGACGGAAGAATACTCCTTCCAATAGGCTGCTAGCCACCTATCTCTCTGACGGGCGAACAGTCTACCCTTTAGGTTGCTAGTCAACTGTGTGACGGAAGAATACTCCTTCCAATGGGGTGCTAGCCACCTATCTCTCTGACGGGCGAATAGTCTACCCTTTAGGTTGCTAGTCAGTTGTGTGACGGAAGAATACTCCTTCCAATGGGCTGCTAGCCACTTGTATTTCGGGCGAATATACTCTTGAGAACTGAAAAAGGAACATACCTCTCACTGGGCCACATTCCATCTCTTTGACAGGAGAATACACTTCCAACTTGGCTAGTAGCTATCTGTAATTTGGGCAGTAAATTATGTGACGGACTGATACTCTTCCTAGTGGGTTGCTAGTCATCCTTTTGTGACGAGAGAGTACACCTCCTAGTGGGTGGCTGGCCATCCAGGTGACGAGCGATGCACCTCTCAATGGGTTGCTAGCCACCTGTGTGAAGAGCGAAAACACATCTCAATGTGCTGTTAGCCACCTATGTGAAGAGCGAATACACCTCTTAATGGGCTGCTAGCCACCTGTGTGAAGAGCGAATACACCTCTCAATGGGCTGCTAGCCACCTGTGTGAAGAGCGAATACACCTCTGAATGGGCTGCCAGCCACCTGTGTGAAGAGCGAATACACCTCTTAATGGGTTGCTAGCCACCTGTGTGAAGAGCGAATACACCTCTTAATGAGCTGTTAGCCACCTGTGTGAAGAGCGAATACACCTCTTAATGGGCTGCTAGCCACCTGTGTGAAGGGCGAATACACCTCTTAATGGGCTGCTAGCCACCTGTGTGAAGGGCGAATACACCTCTCAATGGGCTGCTAGCCAATTGTGTGAAGGGCGAATACACCTCTTAATGGGCTGCTAGCCACCTGTGTGAAGGGCGAATACACCTCTCAATGGGCTGCTAGCCACCTGTGTGAAGAGCGAATACACCTCTTAATGGGCTGCTAGCCACCTGTGTGAAAAGCGATTACACCTCTTAATGTGCTGCTAGCCACCTGTGTGAAGAGCGAATACACCTCTTAATGAGCTGTTAGCCACCTGTGTGAAGGGCGAATACACCTCTTAATGGGCTGCTAGCCACCTGTGTGAAGAGCGAATACACCTCTTAATGAGCTGCTAGCCACCTGTGTGAAGAGCGAATACACCTCTTTATGTGCTGCTAGCCACCTGTGTGAAGAGCGAATACACCTCTTAATGGGCTGCTAGCCACCTGTGTGAAGAGCGAATACACCTCTTAATGGGTTGCTAGCCACCTGTGTGAAGAGCGAATACACCTCTTAATGTGCTGCTAGCCACCTGTGTGAAGAGCGAATACACCTCTTAATGAGCTGCTAGCCACCTGTGTAAAGAGCGAATACACCTCTTAATGGGTTGCTAGCCACCTGTGTGAAGAGCGAATACACCTCTTAATGAGCTGCTAGCCACCTGTGTGAAGGGCGAATACACCTCTCAATGGGCTGCTAGCCACCTGTGTGAAGAGCGAATACACCTCTTAATGGGTTGCTAGCCACCTGTGTGAAGAGCGAATACACCTCTTAATGGGTTGCTAGCCACCTGTGTGACGGGCGAATACAACTCCAAATGGGCTGCTAACCATCTGTGTGACAGGCGAATACACCTTCCAATGGGCTGCTACCCATCTGTGTGAAGAGCGAATACACCTCTTAATGGGTTGCTAGCCACCTGTGTGAAGAGCGAATACACCTCTTAATGAGCTGTTAGCCACCTGTGTGAAGAGCGAATACACCTCTTAACGGGCTGCTAGCCACCTGTGTGAAGGGCGAATACACCTCTTAATGGGCTGCTAGCCACCTGTGTGAAGGGCGAATACACCTCTTAATGGGCTGCTAGCCACCTGTGTGAAGGGCGAATACACCTCTCAATGGGCTGCTAGCCACCTGTGTGAAGGGCGAATACACCTCTTAATGGGCTGCTAGCCACCTGTGTGAAGGGCGAATACACCTCTCAATGGGCTGCTAGCCACCTGTGTGAAGAGCGAATACACCTCTTAATGGGCTGCTAGCCACCTGTGTGAAGAGCGATTACACCTCTTAATGTGCTGCTAGCCACCTGTGTGAAGAGCGAATACACCTCTTAATGAGCTGTTAGCCACCTGTGTGAAGGGCGAATACACCTCTTAATGGGCTGCTAGCCACCTGTGTGAAGAGCGAATACACCTCTTAATGAGCTGCTAGCCACCTGTGTGAAGAGCGAATACACCTCTTTATGTGCTGCTAGCCACCTGTGTGAAGAGCGAATACACCTCTTAATGGGCTGCTAGCCACCTGTGTGAAGAGCGAATACACCTCTTAATGGGTTGCTAGCCACCTGTGTGAAGAGCGAATACACCTCTTAATGTGCTGCTAGCCACCTGTGTGAAGAGCGAATACACCTCTTAATGAGCTGCTAGCCACCTGTGTAAAGAGCGAATACACCTCTTAATGGGTTGCTAGCCACCTGTGTGAAGAGCGAATACACCTCTTAATGAGCTGCTAGCCACCTGTGTGAAGGGCGAATACACCTCTCAATGGGCTGCTAGCCACCTGTGTGAAGAGCGAATACACCTCTTAATGGGTTGCTAGCCACCTGTGTGAAGAGCGAATACACCTCTTAATGGGTTGCTAGCCACCTGTGTGACGGGCGAATACAACTCCAAATGGGCTGCTAACCATCTGTGTGACAGGCGAATACACCTTCCAATGGGCTGCTACCCATCTGTGTGACGGGAGAATACATTTCCCAATGGGCTGCCTGCTGAAAATGATGACTTCACCAGCAGGCAATGTGATCCTAGAGAGGCATAAGTGAATGAAGCGCTGGGAAAATCTACTCAACATCCGGGAGTTTTTCGAAGACGCGATGCCAAACGGCTTCACGGGAAGAGAATATGATATATTGAACTTAACAGCTACCATGCGAGGAGTTAAGCTGTTGAGAATTGTAGAAGGAACACACTACCCAGTGAGCTGCTAATGAGTTGCTAGCCATTTGCGTGACAAGAGGATACACCTCCCAATGAGCTGCTAGCCATCTATGTGACAAGAGAATACACCTCCATAGGAACTGCTGACCATTTGTGTTACAAGTGAATACACCTCCCGATAAGTCATCTATGTGCCTGGGGAATACACCTCCCATTGAGCTGCTAGCCATTTGTGTGACGGGAGAATACACCTCCCAATGAGCTGCTAGCCATCTATGTGACAAGAGAATACACCTCCCAATGAACTGCTAGCCATCTTGTGACAAGAGAATACACCTCCCAATGAACTGCTAGCCATCTTGTGACAAGAGAATACACCTCCGAATGAGCTGCTAACCATTTGTGATACAAGAGAATACACCTCCCAATGAGCTGCTAGCCATCTATATGACAAGAGAATACACCTCCCAATGAGCTGCTAGCCATCTATATGACAAAAGAATACAACTCCCAATGAGCTGCTAGCCATCTATGTGACAAGAGAATACCGCCCCCCTCCCCCCACCAATGAGCTGCAAGCCATCTATGTGACAAGAGAATACACCTCCCAATGAGCTGCAAGCCATTTGTGTGACAAGAGAATACACCTCCCATTGAGCTGCTAACTATTTGTGTGACAAGAGAATACACCTCTCAATGAGCTGCTAGCCATCTATGTGACAAGAGAATACACTTTCTAAAGAGCTGCTCGCCATATATGTGACGGGAGAACACACTTCCCAATGAGCTGCTAGCCATCTATGTGACGGAAGAATACACCTCCCGTGCCGAGGGTTCGAACATCTTTCCTGGCTCAATGACATATAAACAACCCAATCCCGGTGTGTCGGCTGTAAGAAACAAGAGGTACTGGAGGTACGTTTCTGCACAAAGCCAAATCAAAACAAATCTTTTCTTCCTATGAAAGCCACTGACCTTTATACAGAGAAAGGACATATGTACATATTACAGTGGTACATGAATTCATTCATAACTTACATCATAGTGTTCGAGTATTTGAAAAACTTATAAATTTGACATAGATATTTACCTAAGTTTCTAAGTACCCTTTCATCATTCAAGGACAGGAGCGTATTCGGATTAAAACAATACCTTTCAAGCAGATAGAGGCCTAGGTGTCTTATGTTCTTGTAGGGGTTGCATGTTGAGGTAAAATTATATTGATCTTATATCCCTAGATCACAAAGGACATAAACGTAAACCTAAATCAGCCTATCCAGGTCTATAATGTTTGGCAAGTCTAGATTTCTGTAGTATCGGAAAATGAAGAGAGTCCCTTGGCTCCTTTTTATTTATTTTTTATTAAGATAATTTTACAACTATTTTTTTCTGTACGATATGTTCATTTCAGAGACTAGATGTTAGTCTAATCAGTCCCCAAACATCCACCTTCGTTAACTTTAAACCATAACAACCCCGATCTCATTCTTATCAACACAATACGCTTTAAGTTTTTTTCTAAGACAGCTCTTGTCGTTAACATGTGCCTATCCCAATATACGTCTTAGGTACCGATAAAGACACAGTCAGTTTGTTATGGTCTAACTCGTTTATTTGTGGAAGATCTTTACCGTCATTCAGCAACTCGCATTTTTCCATTGCACAAGTCGCACCTAACGACCTCTAAATAGACAGCAGTAGCATACAGTCACATTTGGTATCACTGGACCCTTAATATATCTTTCTTAAATAATTACCACAATCTACAAGAATCTTCATAACAAGACGTGCTATCTTTCCTCTTCTTTGTACATAAATTACCCAGATTCTTGCGGCTCAGAAACAATGCAAGGAGTTGTGGAGCCTCTGCGAGAACGCTTGTAATCCCTAGCGCTCTAATCAAGTGTGACTGGTCCGGCCAAACAATAGGGAATGCTATGCTAACTGTGGTTTATGTGAACTAGACTGGGCTCGGGCTGCACTTGGTGCAGGGAGTTTAATGGGACCAGTGTCCTCTGTAATAACCGTGTGTAATTAACAGGCTCGTTCTAAATGTACGGGAAGTTTGCCCCGCACTGGAACAGGAGCAGGTGAACAAGTCTTCAAGTTGTGGAAAGGTTTTTATAGGGGCGGTTGGGTGGCCCGGTGGTTTAGGCGTTGGTACGTCACGATGGAGTGAGTTTGATTCCCCACAAAGTGCGAAGCCCCTACTTGGTATCTACCATCTTGATATGATTGGATTATACTCAAAGTGGCGTAAAATCACTCACGTGTAAACATTTAGACTAACATCTAGTCTCTGAAATGAACATATCGTGCAGAATAAAACAGTTGATCAATTATCTTAATAAAAATATAATAAAAAGGAGCCCAGAGACTCTCAGAGACTTTTCAGATACTGATTACTGATACTGCAGTAATCTAGACTTGCTGAACATTATAGACTTGCATGGGCTGTATTTGCTATATTTGTATCAGGGTCTGTAAGGCAGACTAGTTAACTTTTAAAACGAGTCAATATTCGAGGTAGACTGCTCGAAAGTTCTGCCGGGAATATTAGAAAATGTTTAATAATGTATTCATTTATCTGTTTCTCCACCCTCTCTTTACCAAAACGTCTCCGACCTGCATCTCTACTGACTTTCTCCACTACCGACATTCACTCACTCACTCACTCGTTACCAATACAGCAATAACAAAGTGTCCGTCAGTTAACAATAAATACATCGCCGCGTTGTTCTACACTTAAAAAATGACGCAGCGCAAGGGCAGTCAGTCTATATAGCAATTCATGCGTTATGTTCGTGGATGGGTACAAAATATTGGATCTATCTCAGTGCTCGTCAGGCGGTGACGTCACGACCAATGACACGTCAAAAACAAACAGTGTAAACTTGCTTGTCTACCCGCCTCTGACGATTACTGAGAACGTCGAAATATACAGAAATGTCAGCACCCTTGATTTGTTAAAACGGACCCTTGTTAAACCGGGCGGTTTCACTGGGAACGGTACAGTCAGGGTCAAAGGTCTGTCTGTCGTCACTGTAGTATGTCATAAAGATCCTGATACAAATACATCCAGTACAGCCCATGCAAGTCTATGATGTTTGGCAAGTCTAGATAACTGCAGTATCTGAAAATTAAGAGTCTCTGGGTAACATGTTTGGCAAGTCTAGATAACTGCAGTATCTGAAAATGAAGAGAGTCTCTGGGCTCCTACTCTGTCTTACAGACACTGATACAAATATATATCAAATATATCCCGTGCAAGTCTGTAATGTTTGGCAAGTCTAGATTACTACAGTATCTGAAAATGAAGAGAGTCACTGTGCTCCCTTTTATTATATTTTAATTAAGATAACTGAACAACTGTTTTTTTCTGTACGATATGTTAATTTCAGAGACTAGGTGTTAGTCTCCTGGGCTCCTTTTTGTCATATTTTTATTAAGATAATTTAACAACTCTTTTTTTCTGTAAGATATGTTCATTTCACAGTCTAGATGTTCGTCTAACGTTTTTGGCGTGTCACAGTGGCCCAGCGTTAAGCCGCTAACTGTTTCTTTGTTTGGGCACCAGGTGTCGTTCTCAACCTGAAAGAGGTTTTGTCATTTAATAACAGCGTTCGAAACATTAAGAAGTAATGAGCAGGATCACAGAGTACTGGCAATTTAATCGATCGCCATTTTCAAAATTCGTTGCAAGTTACTGACATCCGCATAAAAAACTTGTACAGCCCGCCTACGAGCACGAGTCTCAATGTGTTCAGAATTCCGAGGGGCGATGGTGAAGCCTAGTTAAAGCGTCCACTCGTCAAGTCGAAAGGGGAAGGGAGATGAGTGCCCTCATCCCCTATTCACACCTGTATTTCCTACGACGATGACATGTTGTTTCGGTTGTTAAGTAGAATTACTAATAAATGGCCCAAGTGGCCCAAAATCTGTGTTTGAAGCCATTTATCGAGTTACAGTTAGTGAGTGAGTTGGGTTTAACGGCGCTTTGAACTGTATTCCAGTTATATCACGGCGTGTCAGCTAAATGTAGGAGGAAATCTTGAATTGATGCAGGTCTCAGACGTTTACCACTTCGGTAAAACCCACGAGCACGGGTATGGTGCTGACAAACCCACTCACCTTAGACGGGCCACCAGTGTCCCCTGGAGTTACAGAGTTTCCAGTGTGTGTAATGGACCCGGTTGTCATGCTTGGTGACTTGGTTCGCGGCCTGGCGTTGTAAAACAATGTTGTGGATCATTGCTCGTGGTCCAGATCACTGGATTGTCTGGTCCAGACATGTTTACATGGCGCTGTGGTATGGTCGGAGTATTGCTCTGTGCGGCGTATGTCAACAAACAAACACTTACTTTCTAATGAAAGGTTGGTGAGTGGTGATTGCTATCGATGGACCAGGACACGCTGACCTCTTTTTACCACCTAGTCATCTCTTTCCTAGACTTTCCTTACGACATAGGAATTGATTACTTAAATACGTTGTACGTGTATTTTATGTGAACTTGGTGACATGGCATGACATTTCTCGCATGTCAGTCCACTTAACACAGGTGAAAAATTCATTCCTGCTGTTCTACTCTTGAAAACTCTTATATGACAAAACCACCCATCGCTATGAAATAGACTTACACAAGTCCCTAAGGAAATGATTGTTATATCATAATTCCTAGATTATAAAAAAATAAGGACAAGTTGTCCCTGTGCAAGACTGTGTTTTTCGGTACTGTCCGCGTACTAGTATCTAGACTTGCCTATTTTAAGGGTAGCATGGACATATCTTTCAGTACAGGCTTGGAGCAAGTCTACTATGATACCCCAACGCCACATTCATGCACTCAAAGAAGTAACTCCGGAGTGAGCGCACGCTATTGTCATATGGGATCTGCCGTTCTACTAATTAGCCGCACAACCACTAAAATATAATAGCGACAGGCTCTAACATTGTGGACATCCGCTTTGAGCACTCAGAGATTGTTACGTTAACTATTTTTAGCTCCTCTAACAACATCTTAAAGACATCAGCAAACATTTGTATGAAATTTATTGATAATTGAAACTCCTCGACCGTGTTGTAATACAACCTGACTTCTATGGCATTTGTTAGTGTATGTATGACACGATGTTGGTATTAGGGACATTGTGACTTGGAGCAAACGACACGTTCACAGCGTCTGTTTTAACCCTTTAAGTGTAACATTTGTGACATTGGTTAAAATACATTGCAGCTGTACCAGAGTACACGGATCTCAGACCGGGATAGTGATGGTGTGTGCACGTTGAGCATACACTACTCTGTAGATCTAGTGCCAAAGCTGTGTTGGACAGTCTCATTAAAGTCATTACATAATCTACATTTCATATTCACATTTTGATGCAAAATCACACATCGTGTTGGAAGTGACTGGTCCTGAGCAGCAAACAGAAAGCCTTCTGTTTCACTTTACAGGCCAGACGACTTCATCCAAGCAAAGTACTCTGCAGGATTGCTGATCTTAAACTCACATAAACTCGATGCAGTGGTCGTTCAGATAGCCTCTCCTTGAAAAACTGAGTCTGGGCCGACTTGATATGGCACTTCGCTTGGTTGACACTCATTTCTGTACCGTCCAGCAGTACAGAACCATCAACAAAATGAACACATATTATTTATAATAATAATAATAATAATAATAATAATAATAATAATAATAATAATTATAATAATAATAAAAATAATAATAATAATTTAAAAAAATAAAAATGATGATGATGATGATGATGATGACGACGACGACGACGACGACGACGACGACGATGATGATGATGATAATAAATCACGTAGGTCAGAGACCATGGTCTCTGTGTAGGTCAACGAAACAATTTTATATGAAATGTGTGTAATAAACAAGATAATTATAGATAATATGTGTAACGCGAGATAAAAAAACACCTTTTGATTTACCGCCAGAACGTTAAAAAAAGGCCGGGCATTTTGTTCTGTTAATTATGGTTTTGATGTGTTCCCAAACATGTAGCATTTTACGAAGCAGAACTAATCATTAAAATAAATCCGTTTCTGCGATTCATTATGGACATAGGTTTGAAAATATTTGTCAGGGGGCCCCCATGACGAGAAATACCAGATATAGACTTGTATCTACCCAGGAACAGTGGGCCCAGGTGAATCTTCTATCACTAACGAGACAATGATGAACAGTTGTCGTAAATCAAACAATTCCGTGTTTTATAATCACCTCACGTCTAGACTAGCCCATTGCACGGTATCGATTTTCACAGTTTAAGACCGAATCGAGTTTGATTGACGCGGGCCGCGTGAAATTAATTCTTTTGACAACTGGGATCATCTCTCCGACACTGGACAGCTGACCACTACACCGCCATAACTGGCATCTAGCGGCGATGTTCCGGGTCAAGGTTCACAGCGACGCACTTCCCGTGCTCTCCTGTCAGAAAAGGTCGGAAATTCCTCAAGAAAACCAGGGGATGTGGCTTCCGATTGGCTGTGGATTGGGTTACACTGGGTGTATCATGACAGACAGAAGAAAGACGGCGTAAGGGAATAATTCATTGAGTCAGTGATAGACGAGGACACGGAATGTCGGGGTGTTGAGTGTGTGACCTATTGTGACAGAATGGTCATCATTGACCGACAGACGACGCTAATCGCATACTTCTGTTATAACTAATACCATCTGGAATTCTGGAGGGAGTGTGGTCTCCAAACAACTTTCTTCCAGATGTTGAAGAAGACAAATGTAACGGTATAATCCAATGCTACGATTTATATAATAAAATTATATTGTTTGAGGCTGTTCTGTCCAATATGTAGCCGATATGTCATTCCATACAAGTGGCACTTCTGGTGTTGTCTTGTATGTGCTGCTTCGACATGCCTTTGGTCTTGAGGATTGTTGAGACTGCAGTCAGCGACCTAGACTTACATCGTACAGAAACAAAATAGTTGTTAAATTATCTAAATAACAATAAAAAGGAGCCCAGAGACTCTCTTCCTGATACTGCAGAAATCTAGACTTGCCAAACATTATAGACTTGCATGGGCTGTATTTGATATATTTGTATCAGGGTCTGTAAGACAGACTATCTGCGACCAAAATAAGGCAACCATTGTCAGCGACCTACATAAGGCAACAATTGTCAGCGACCTGCATAAGGCAACCATTGGCAGCGACCTACATAAGGCAACTGTTGTCAGCGACCTACATAAGGCAACCATTGTCAGCGACATATATAAGGCGTCCATTGTCAGCGACCTGCAAAAGGCAACCATTGCCAGCGACCTAAAAAAGGCAACCATTCTCAGCGACCTACATAAGGCAACCATTCTCAGCGACCTACATAAGGCAACCATTCTAAGCGACCTACATAAAGCAACCATTGTCTGAATCAATTTGTAACCTTGACATATATTTCAAGTATCACACAATTGTCATTATTAACAGATGACTTAAGAACCAGTCGAGATGATGGAAATATAGGCAAGACTAAGATACATAGAATCCACAAAATAACTCTTGATTTTAGAGAAAAACAGTCTTTAATAAAAGAGTTGTTGATACGTGTTAGTACACGCCTTCTACTAATTGGTGGTTAGACATGTGGTTGTTATTAAGTCTCTCATATGTCTCTGAAATTAACATATTTTACAGAAAAAAAGTTTCTTCCTGATACTGTAGTATACAAGACTTGCGCAAATATTATAGACATGCATGGACTTCATTTGCTATATTTGTTTCAAGGCATGTAGGACAAACTATTCTCTGGGGTCCTTTCTGTTGTAGTGTAAGAGACAATTTAACAAACTTTTACGGTTTTCATTTCGTTACATTAAGTGTAAGTCTAGTGTGTGAATGATTAAGGTGACAACCCGTGTTTGGTATTCCGGATGCCCCAGTGCAATACGCTGGGTGCCATGAAATGGTTATCGGGTACGCGGATGCCAATATTTCATTTTGGAAAGATATTTTTCATCTTTTTGATTTGCAAAAAGTGACAAATCCATTGAGTATTTAGCCCTCTGCTTGTAAGCACGCATGGTCGTACATTCTGTCTGACAATCCCAGTCCAATTTACTCGTATCATCTGTGTGCTCTCCTATAACTCAAGTGTTCTTAAATTGGTTGGGTACGGGTGGCACAGTCGTCTAAGACGCCGCAAATTGTGCAGAGAAACCTATGATCTGGGGTTCGAATCCCGCCCCAATTATGTCTCTAGGTTCGTCAGCACCTTGCTCATGCTAAGTGCTAAACATTTGAGACCTGCATCACTTTAGGCTTTCCTCCCACGTCAAGTTGACACGTTATGATATAACTGGAATACTGTTACCAAAGCGGCGTTAAACCCAACTCACTCACTCTTAAATTAGAGGATAGTTAGAGTTTGAAGGAATTTCTCTATCATCTTCAATGGAGGTACGTATTGTTAACAAATAAATCTTTACGAAGACCTGGTGTTATGTGTTATTTTATAGATTTATCATTGAAAATAATATTTAAGTGATTGTTTTTCACAAATATTCCAGCCATATAACGACTGGGGGACACCAAAAATGGCAGGCTAACACATGATACCCATGTGGGGAATCGAAGCATGACGAGCGAACACTTTACCCACGCGACCACCCTATGCCCCGTTTACATTTCAGAATACGACTGTACATATTCTTAGGGTTATATATAAAAACTTTCCTACCTTTTAACGTGTGGATATATTTCTTCACTCGCCACGTGCCATTGTGTAATTGTTTGGTTAACAGCCGACATATTTTGTTGCCTTCGAACTATCGAAGCCGACCCATGTGTCTATCCCGAAGCTTTTAATTCATCGCGATCAGCCTCCTATGTCACTACGGGCTCCGACAAAAGCGTTTCATTGGGTTTTCGATTGATTTACCTCTTGTGGCTGATTTGCCCAAGGAGGGAAATGGATTTATTTTGACAGAGTAACGTACATTCCAGTTCTAACAATGACATTGATGCTGTAATGTTTTGTCTCTGCACTGACGGGGCAGCTGATGTGTGAAGTTCTCACGTTAGACCATTCCAGCATGCTTCGCGGATAATCAGGATCTGTGTCCTAAGTACCTCGTTATTGTAACTGCAGAATCGATATTACCTTGCATATAATGCTGATCTTGATCCGATAAGACAAAACAGAACCAAACTTGGATCTGCCAATATGATGAAATATGTCAATGTGTCTTGAACTTAATTCCAACGTAAATTGTGATGAAAATAACCTTTTCTTTTTAATGTGGCCGTCTCCACAGCAACGAGATTCAACTGTTCTAGCATTGATAACAGAATGGGTTGGTCCATGAATGGTAACACTCTACTTGTCGGTATGTGAATCGGTAAACCAAACAATATAAATTTAATATTCAAGTCTTGTTATACAATTTTTCAGTCTCATTACTTCCTGTAGGACATGCGTGGGCCTCAGACGAAATGTCGAGAGTTTGAGGGCAAGTCATAAAATACGTTCTCATAAATGACGTATGATGAAAATACACTCTCGCTGATGAATTTCTGTGACAATCCATATGTACTTGATATCGCATTGGGCTATTGACCGAAAACGTAACACATTCAACATTCCATCAAGCAAATCTGGTCTAGTGGAAAACACACACACGCTCACGCACGCACGCACGCACACACACATACACACGTGCAAGCACATCGCTATATAAGTGCAATATTCTTAAACGCAACGTTAAACCCCATTCTTAAAGGCGACCCATTTCACGTCACCTCTTAGAAAACGAAGCCGTCATATAGGTGGAATATTGATGGTTATCTCCCACTAGTCACACGTCCCATTTGTCACACACCTCTATAGTCCCAGTTGTTACACGTCCCATTTGTCACACACCTCTATATTCCCAGTTGTTACACGTCCCATTTGTCACACACCTCTATATTCCCAGTTGTTACACGTCCCATTTGTCACACACCTCTATATTCCCAGTTGTTACACGTACCATGTGTCACACACCTCTATATTCCCAGTTGTTACACGTCCCATTTGTCACACACCTCTATATTCCCAGTTGTTACACGTACCGTGTGTCACACACCTCTATAGTCCCAGTTGTTACACGTCCCATTTGTCACACACCTCTATAGTCCCAGTTGTTACACGTCCCATTTGTCACACACCTCTATATTCCCAGTTGTTACACGTACCATGTGTCACACACCTCTATATTCCCAGTTGTTACACGTCCCATTTGTCACACACCTCTATATTCCCAGTTGTTACACGTACCGTGTGTCACACACCTCTATAGTCCCAGTTGTTACACGTCCCATTTGTCACACACCTCTATATTCCCAGTTGTTACACGTCCCATTTGTCACACACCTCTATATTCCCAGTTGTTACACGTACCATGTGTCACACACCTCTATATTCCCAGTTGTTACACGTCCCATTTGTCACTCACCTCTATAGTCCCACTAGTCACACGTCCCATTTGTCACATACCTCTATAGTCCCAGTTGTTACACGTCCCATTTGTCACACACCTCTATAGTCCCACTAGTTACACGTCCCATTTGTCACACACCTCTATAGTCCCACTAGTTACACGTCCCATTTGTCACACACCTCTATAGTCCCACTAGTCACACGTCCCATTTGTCACACACCTCTATAGTCCCAGTTGTTACACGTACCATGTGTCACACACCTCTATATTCCCAGTTGTTACACGTCCCATTTGTCACACACCTCTATATTCCCAGTTGTTACACGTCCCATTTGTCACACACCTCTATATTCCCAGTTGTTACACGTCCCATTTGTCACACACCTCTATATTCCCAGTTGTTACACGTCCCATTTGTCACACACCTCTATAGTCCCAGTTGTTACACGTCCCATTTGTCACACACCTCTATATTCCCAGTTGTTACACGTACCATGTGTCACACACCTCTATATTCCCAGTTGTTACACGTCCCATTTGTCACACACCTCTATATTCCCAGTTGTTACACGTACCGTGTGTCACACACCTCTATAGTCCCAGTTGTTACACGTCCCATTTGTCACACACCTCTATATTCCCAGTTGTTACACGTCCCATTTGTCACACACCTCTATATTCCCAGTTGTTACACGTACCATGTGTCACACACCTCTATATTCCCAGTTGTTACACGTCCCATTTGTCACTCACCTCTATAGTCCCACTAGTCACACGTCCCATTTGTCACATACCTCTATAGTCCCAGTTGTTACACGTCCCATTTGTCACACACCTCTATAGTCCCACTAGTTACACGTCCCATTTGTCACACACCTCTATAGTCCCACTAGTTACACGTCCCATTTGTCACACACCTCTATAGTCCCACTAGTCACACGTCCCATTTGTCACACACCTCTATAGTCCCAGTTGTTACACGTACCATGTGTCACACACCTCTATATTCCCAGTTGTTACACGTCCCATTTGTCACACACCTCTATATTCCCAGTTGTTACACGTCCCATTTGTCACACACCTCTATATTCCCAGTTGTTACACGTCCCATTTGTCACACACCTCTATATTCCCAGTTGTTACACGTCCCATTTGTCACACACCTCTATATTCCCAGTTGTTACACGTCCCATTTATCACACACCTCTATATTCCCAGTTGTTACACGTCCCATTTGTCACACACCTCTATATTCCCAGTTGTTACACGTACCATGTGTCACACACCTCTATATACCCAGTTGTTACACGTCCCATTTGTCACACACCTCTATAGTCCCAGTTGTTACACGTCCCATTTGTCACACACCTCTATAGTCCCAGGTGTTACACGTCCCATTTGTCACACACCTCTATAGTCCCAGTTGTTACACGTCCCATTTGTCACACACCTCTATATTCCCAGTTGTTACACGTCCCATTTGTCACACACCTCTATATTCCCAGTTGTTACACGTACCATGTGTCACACACCTCTATATTCCCAGTTGTTACACAGCCTGGGAGGAGGCCGGGAGGGGATTTAGTAAGACAACACCTACTGAGTAATGGACCAGTCCTAACTGGAGTACATAGGATTACCACAGAGACCAAGTGAAATGTTATGATATGACTAATCTGAATTGAACAACAACAACAACAACAACAACACACAACAGGTTCTTTTTGAAGGTTACTGGTACAACAAGAGAACCAATCGACAATCTTGTCAACACTGGAGACAGGGTTGGGGTAAACAAAGACAATTCAGAGACATTCCGTTCAATTCAGTTCAAGTGCTACTTCCAGTGCTAATAAAGAATGTATTACAGTATCTTATGTACGGTAAACTACGTTTATAACGAACACGCTTACTAGGAACTGACGGATATAACGAACTATTTCTTGGTCCCGTTCATTTGCTGTATATATGCTGTATATGCTTATGACGAACTGCGGTTATAATAAATTAAAATTAGTGGTCCCTTAGAGTTCGCTATAACCGTAGTCTGTTGCATATATCTTTATATAAGTACATAACGTACACAAAGTACAAGACTACTTTCCTACTTTTCTTGGATCACTCCATTCTTATACTTAGGTAACATAGGCTAGACCAGACAGTGCCTTCAGGCATGACCTGTGTTGTTTTAATGTGTGTGACAAATGGGACGTGTAACTAATGGGAGGTTACCGTATTGCTGCGTGCGGCGTTAAACAACAAACAAACAAACTTTCAGAGTATGGTAATGTACACGTAAACATGTGATGACTCCGTCTTTCTGAAAGGTGCCCTGCAGGCTGTTAGTCTGAATAGAATAATGCTATTATTCCACGGGGACGCAATTCAGATCTTCAAAACATCACAGTGAAGACTGAATAAATCCACCCAACGCAATACAGATTTGTTATCAATTCGACCACCACAAAACGTCTGGCTGTCTAACAGGATCTATATGCCATGCTCTGAAAGTATCTGCAACACAAAAAATCCGATCCTGTATGGTTCTTAACAGTATTTAGTGCAAAGACACACACCAAAAGGTCACCCGCCCTGTGTCAATAAAAATTCTCTAATTCAAACGAGAAGTTTATCCAAACATCGTAGACAAATGTCAAGGGTATTATTAAATACGACACATTTCTCCAGTGTGCTTGGATGTATTGATTATAGCATAGTTTATGTTGGAATAACCACTTGGTCGTCTCATAGGACCGCCGCTTCTCGTCCCAGACTATCAGGGTTGGCATCTACGCTTCTACAGGAAACATTGATGCTTATATTAAATTATAACCCCCATTAACCCCGGGACCCAGGGGATTTATATTCATCACGCAATGTTTAGGAATTATGCTGCTATGACTATCAGGTTATATCGGTGCTGAGATGATGGAACATTATGCGATTACTGTCTCGTGGAATAGTACGTGATGTGTCAATGACGTCATGGCAGTTTCTTGAAATCGCGTATCATCGCACGTGATCTGTATTGTCCTCATTACCATGAATTGGTTCCAGTATTTGATTTCATTAAGCTTTTTTATGCTTTTATTATTAGTTTTACAATTATTGATGTTTTGGAAGAAACTTTACATTTTTTTTCTTGTTATGCATTTTATGAGTTTTTGATCACGGATTCAAACAATCATTACTTCGGAAATGAGAATTGTTGAATGTAAGTATACAGACAAAAGGCTTATAACAGAGATAAAAGCCAAAGTCATTTCGTTCCTCAAACGTTATATTGCATAACATGTTTTTCGCGTCAGAATAAGCAGTTAAACATATAAATATATAAGCAACAGATTTCTAATAATCATGGCAAGCGTAGCCTGCTAGGTTCACCACCTGTGGACATGATATTGTGCACCTGTATCCTAACTAGCCAACTATAATTAACTATCTGTTGTTTATGTATGTAACCTACATCTAATAAGTATTATATCATGTGCCATCTTTCGTTATGGAGACCGCCTCCGTGGTCTAATGGTAGTGCGTCCGCCCGGAGGGCGGAAGGTCCGGGTTTCTATCCCCGGCCGCGTCATACCAAAAGACGTTAAAAGATGGTACTTGTTGTTGCCCTGTCTGGCGCTCAGCATTAAAGTGCTAAAACAAGGACTGGTCGGCTCGGAGTCAGTATACTGTGTCCGAGTGGGGTATTCATGTTAAACTGCGGCATGGTATCTCAGTGTGCTAGCACTAAAAATCGGCATCAGTCTTGACTAGTACAAGCAGACACACACACACAGACACAGACAATCACACACACACACACACACGTGCATTCACGTCGCTATATTAGTGCAATAATCTTGGAAGCGACGTTAAACCCAATTTCACCTCACATCTTACGTTATGTGAAAATATGAACATCAATGAATTGAATACAAAATATTTATAAAAAAGAGTGCGTTTAATTTAACAAAGCTTGAATAGCATTTCATTTGGATACAGTGTTTCAGAAGGAAACCCGAAGCAGAGGCCATGTGGTCTCTTCCAGAAGTGATGCAGGTATTAGACGTTTACCACTTTGGTGAAACCAACGGGTATGGTGCTGACACACCTAGAAACATAATCGGGGCGAACCGGGATTCGAACAGCCAATCACTGGTTTCTGGTACACCAAAGGGATGTAACTCTGTTCGGAGGCAACAGCGCCTTGGACGACTGAGATACCCTTGCCGTTAGTGTCTGAAGGGTATTCGTATCTCGGTCAAGAGTTTTCTCAAAATGATACATTCTAGAACTCAACATGAACACACTATTCAGCGATGATCCCATGTGACACCGAAAACGGGTGTGTATGTCCTACCAAAGAGGTAGAACTCCTCATATGTGAAGGACCCGTGAAGATCCGGGGTAGAATAGGTCTTCAGCAACCCATGCTTGCCGTAAAAGGTGACTATGCTTGTCGTATGAGGCGACTAACGGGATCGGGTGGTCAGGCTCGTTGACTTGCTTGATGCATGCCATCGTATCCCAATAGCGTGGATCGATGCTCATGATGTCAATCACTGGATTGTCTGGTCCAGAATCGATTATTTACAGACCGCCGTCATATAGCTGGAATATTGCTGAGTGCGGCGTTAAACAACAAAACAACCAAAATCGTTTGTGAATGCATCTGGTCACGATACAGCTGGCTCTAGGAAAGCTTCATTTGAGTGAACGAATGTTGTTTTATGCCGTGGTCAGCATTATCCACAGTTAAATAACTCTAGAATAAATCGTCGATTCTAGAAAAGAAAACAACAATGGTTGATAGCATGACAAAACCAAACCAGAAACCAGAAACCAGAGAACAAATTATCGTTTTTTGGCATTTTCGTTTATTATTTCGTTTATTATCAAACATTATCAAACATTACCAACAGTCAGTCAAACCCAAATTGGGATATTTGGTTTTGACGCCCTACCCAATGAACCGTCTGTTTCAGTGAACCTTCATCAATCGTGCGGCCATCCCCTGTGAGTGACCCCCGACCCCATCTCCCCACCCTCTGTCCAATGTCAAAGAAACAAACCTTCTACACACGTAAGTCAACCACATCATGAAACAAGAAATGTTATGATAATATTATGCACTGTAAGACAAACGTCAAATTCAACACACCAATGTAAAAGCAATGTCAGGACCAAACACACATTAACGCGGGCTCCGGCAACTAAGTGATGCGGTGACATGACGTCATTGCACGTGCGACACGAGCCTCGTTATCATGTAACCCTGATTGCCCTTTGATCGGCAAACTGTCACAAATCCTCGGGGGTGCTCCAGATGGGGGAGGGGGTGTGTGTCTATATCCGGGGATCAAGTATATGTCTACTTAGCCTTTGTTTATACTAATTAGCTAGACCTATAATGGCAATTACGCGGTCTCGGCTGGAAGCTTGTGGAGATGTGATGTCGGATAGCATGATGGACCTAGCCGGGCGCACTCAGCTGTTCTCCGCTGCACCCACTGAACATCAATAATGATATATACTATAGATTAGCTCCAGTTATTAACAACCCAGTCCGTTGTACCTATTTAATCGTTTGTACAATACTAAACCGCCGAATTCAAACTACCTGGGACAGCTGGGCCCATATATACACTGATGGATCCAAGAATCCTATCAACAACAGTGCTGGTTACGGGATCCATATCCACAGCTCCAAACCCCAAGCACATTCAGTTCGCTTGCCTGATGGTCAGTCAGTATTCACGGCTGAATTGGAGGCAATTCATCATGCACTCAAACTCATACCGGAACTCCCGGAAGCAAAGGCAGTCGTCCTATCAGACTCGCTAAGTGCACTTCAGGCCATCAGTGGAAGAAACTCAAACTCCAGGCCAAACACAGTCAACAATATTCTATACGAATATACAAAACTATCGGACCAAGGGCAACAGGTGGAGCTGTGTTGGATCCCCTCTCACATAGATATTCATGGAAATGAAAAAGCAGACTCACTGGCGAAGCTAGCTCTAGACAAAGAGGATATACAGCCTATTCCCTTTAGTAAACTAGAGATAAAAAGCAAAATCAAAGCCTCCATAGCAAAAAGATGGCAAACCCAATGGGACGCAAGTAAGATCGGCAGATGGCTATACAAAATTCAACCCAAGGTCCAACAAAAGCCAAACTCATACTCAAATGAAAGGAAAATTGAAACTGCTATCTCACGCCTCAGACTTGGTCACAAAAAGCACTATGACAAGGTTTGTTCATCTTGCAATCAGGCTGAAACCATTGACCACCTGTTACTAGAATGTCAAGACCATGCCCCAGCCCGGGCTAGGTTAAAACAAGAATTGCAGTTAGATCCGCTATCTGTCATAGATCTCCTAAAGCCAAGAGATGCAATAGCGAAGGCCAAACTAACTCTATTTCTGAGAGATGGACAGCTGCTCGAACGTATATAAACAGAGCAGCCAAGGATAAAAATGAAATCATATCAATATAAGAAAATAGAAATCATATCAATGCAAAAACAGAAATTATGTGAACACCGAACTCACAATAGATATGTGAACCCTTCTCACACACAGGAGTCCCAAAGAGGGACAGGTCAGCCGAAATTGCCTAGGCAGAAGGCGACCTCTTAAACACCTAATGCAACAAACAACTAAACCGCCGGGATGAAACTGATGGCGGCTAAAAATGAAACATTATTCGATGGTGATGTATTTGATACGGGTATCACAGTTGTGTTTTGGGACATAAGTTCTGCAGTTTCGGCGACTGTTTTCAGCCTGTTTTGATGCCGTTTGTTATTTCAATGTACAATCCAATTTCAAGTGTATACTTTTATTTTGCCCGGCTATTTATGTTACACTAAAACATCAAGGTGAGGTGAGGTGAAATGGGGTTCAACGTCGCGTCCAAAAACATCAAACATAGCGTGAAAAAACAATGTTGGTCAGAACACATTCAAAAGTGGTTTGTAAATGGTAAAGAGATAGAAGGGGTAAATTAATTTTGGTACTCTTCTGTATGCCAAAATGCGTTAGCGGGTAAAGGTCTAAAGGCCATGAATACCTTGTATTAAATATAAAGTCGTGTAATTTTACGCCAAAGACATGATGTCAATTATTTGATTCATTTGTAACTTCCACGACGTGTTACATGTGTGAAGTGTTGGGTGTTAAAAGTGCACCTGAAATTGAGATTGTCGATATTGTAATTTGTGTAAACAATCTAACACTGATGCTATCGAGGATGAGTATCATTTCTTTGTAATATGTCCAAAGTGTAACAATTTATAGAGTTAAATATATTACTGAATATTACTGGAAAAAAACCTATGTGAAGATAACGCTCCCTCCGCCATGTATCTGTAAATTGTAAGACGAAGGTCTTGTAGGCCAAGTTTTCTTTTGGAATCAACTTCTGTTCCGTTCTGTTCTGTTCATATTCTGTTCATGTTGTGGAGAAGTTAATCATTTTAATGCGTTCTTATTCTTTCTAACTTAATTCCCTTGACAAAAATGCAAAGTATTCTCTATTAAAGGTCAAACGATCTTATTAACATACGCTGAGCCCCATGTTCTGTATCGTTGAAACAACTACTCCAAAGATTAGTTTATAGAAAACAAGTAACCGGACACAGATCAAACACAACACAATCATAATCTTGTTCATCTGTCTGACGATTGGAGCGTCTGACAATCTGGAGTGACCCGGTGATGATGATGATGATGATGATGATGATGATGATGATGAGGAGGAGGAGGAGGAGGAGGAGGAGGAGGATGCTCATGGCGCTAGAGCTGCCCATAGTGATAAAGCTGCAGTTGATGGCGCTGTTGCTGTTAAAAGTTAAGCTGCTGATGGTAGTGGTGACGACGACGACGACGACGACGATGATAATGATGATGGTGCTGAAATAGTTTTGAAATAACACCCTTTGTTAGCAGTGAAAAGTGTCAGTGACACATGGACTGATTGTGTGGATTTGTCATCACGTCCGAGTAGTTAACACACAGGAAGTCCCGCCCACGTTACGTGTCAAAATGTCCTTACACCACACTGACATTCATATCAGCAGTTAGCCAAGCGGATAATCATTAAAACGAATTATCAAAATTATCATGAACACCTTGTACAGAGGGGAGATAGCAACCCAGCAGAAGCGCACATCCTCCCATCTTTCCCTCGACGAGTTGCGCAATATATCGAGACATCATTTAACACGTGTTAACACGTGCTATATACTAACGGAAAAAAGTAACTAAGCTTCATATTAAGTGGTGTAAATGTTATGATCTTGAAACTAATAACATAATATTTGGTCATTCGTCTGATCAATCTGTTATCGTTACTACTTTATTGACGAAACCCTTACCTGGTAACAGGAGACAGCGACACCCCTGAGGGGTGGTGTTACAACTCAATTAATAATGCCAATATCGGGTGTGACCACCATTCGCGTTGATACAGGCGAGGCAGCGGCGTCGCATTAAAACAGATGACTGGAAACAGCCTTGGGTTGATATTTGTCATGTCAAAATATGATTGCTCCAACTGAGATAGCATTACCGGCTGGTTCTGGTCCTGTCATATGCGTCGCACTATCCCATCCCTGACATGTTCTCAGCCGGGAATGGCAGTACAGCAATGTTATGCTGCCTAAAATTTATGTTACAACACGTGCAACATTTGGGCCGGTATTATCCTGCTGCACAAAGGGTAGAACATGATCTCGACCGATTGTGTCCCGGTAGCGCAAACCATCCAAATTGCCGTTAACAATGATGAGTTAAGTGTGATGCCACCGCATACTATTACACGTCGCGGCGTGACCCCAAAACTGAACACTTTGAGCTGCTAATGTGGCAGTTTGGTATCGATTCCGTAGATGCACCAACCGAATATGGTTGTCTGGTTGATGTGACGTCACAAGTGGACCACCGGACTGTGGCAAGTCATGATTGTTGCCCTGGTGTAGATGACGTCTCCAAAGATGTCTGGCAGCTTCGTTTGGCGCCTTTACTGTTTGCAGCCTATCCCTGACGACGCGAAGACGTTGATTTTTAGAAAGACGTAGCATTGCGTAAGCGTTATTGACGGTTACACAAAAGTGTTTCACGAGCACCTGATGGTTGAATAATCATTCTGTGGTGTTCACAATAAAAACTCACTTGTGTATCATGTTCCCAACAAACACGCAAAAATCCAAATTGTGCGCCGTGCATGAACATGCACGTGCAATTGTGAATCACGACCGTAAAATAGAGCGGAGATATTTTGATGAATATGTATTGAAAGACGCAGTCTGTAATTTCAGAATACGTATATGTTTACTGAACTGTATATGAAGCACTGATACTCTTTTCCGTTAGTCTATCCCGTGCCAATATACACTTGTCAGGGGGGTACACAAAGTACGTGATCTAGACTTACTACCAATTGTCGGACTTTCATTTTTGTGGAAGCCTCGGTGTCTGAGTGGGTTAGATAGCTGACTTTGTGTGCTGGCGATTTGGTGGCTCACTCTGGCAGCGTGGGTTCGAATCAGGGACGGGACTCAACCCAAAAAAGTACTAGAATCTGTACTGTACGAAGAAAGTGTTATCCCAATTATAACATTTGTTATGTAAGAATATAATATGTAGAAATTATTGGATATAATCAGACCTATCCTTTTTAAAGATAACAGGTAAGAGGTAAAGGAGTGCAATGGATCATTTAGTTTCCCAGTTTCCTAGCTTAAGCTGTAGAAGTTTTTTATGAGCAATGTGAGTGAGTTGGGTATTCCAGTTTCTAGTATATCACGGCGTGTCAGCTTAATGTTGGAGGAAAGCCCGAAGTGATGCAGATCTCAGACGTTTACCAGTTTGGTGAAACCCACGAGCACGGGTATGGTGCTGACAAACCTAGAAACATAATCGGGGCGAACCGGGATTCGAACCCACAATCCTAGGTTTCTGGCGTGCCGAAGGGACGCAACTCTGCACAGCGAAACGCGGCGCCTTAGACGACTGGGCCACCTGTGCCCCCCATGAGCAATGTTTGGGGGGAGACTTCAACTATAACGACCCTCACCAACTGGGTAATTAGCAATCATAAGTAATTGTCCATTTCTGTGTCAACAATGGCGGCCTTGTTATTCATTTCACACAAAGCGTGGTCTTACCGCGACGACTGAAAATGGCTTTGATGTAGCGACAGTTGTAGCTATGGTCCTTCATGGAGCAAGCCCGAACAAGGCCTACTTAAAGTACATGTATGTTACGACATTCGTTGCAGGAGTGAGTGAGTGAGTGAGTTGGGTTTAACGCCGCTTTTAACATTATTCCAGTTATATCACGGCGTGTCAGCTTAATGTGGGAGGAAAGCCCGAAGTGATGCAGGTCTAAGACGTTTACCACTTTGGTGAAACCCACGAGCATTGGTATGGTGCTGACAAACCTAGAAACATAATTGGGGCGAACCGGGATTCGAACCCACAATCATAGGTTTCTGGCGTGCCCAAGGGACGCCACTCTGCACAGCGAATCGCGGCGCCTTAGACGACTGGCGTTGCAAGAGACTCACATGCGAAGACAGCAATGCGTTTCAGCATGAACTATATACATTACGCACTATAATATGTTTAAGTGAATATAATAATCGACTGGGTAGTTGTCAAACACAGGCGACGAAATTCCATCTGATGAGGTTAATGTCAAACTCAAATCTTAATGTCAAAAAAATCTATAGAAGGAATTTGTGTTTACTGGTAATTGTGAAAACTTATCTAGTGTGTTTATCTTGGATAACGAACTTTGACATTTGTGACTTATGTTATATATGGTAATTAGTCATAAATAGTATATAACAACTGTTTGAAGTCTCGGTTGTTCTGGGTGTGGTCATATTTGTGCATTGTATTAATTTACTTGTTTGCTGTTGAACGCCACACTTAGCAGTATTTCAACTATGTGACGGCGACCGATACATGATCGAGTCAAATTAGTGATTAATATTATGAGCAACGCCCTATACCTTCAGGGTACGATGATAGGTTGTCAACCAAATCTCCGTGCCCGGACACCGATCCATTATGTCGCCTCGCACAAGCATTTTTTTCTTTGGACCTGTTATACCCCGAAATCTCCACGCGGGTACATTGTATTAAGTGAATCTATAGCCAAATCCCAACCTAAGAGTAACTAAGAGCGGTAGTACATACTCAGTAAACTACAGTAAACTACGGTTATAACGAACTCAAAGGGAACAATAATTTTAGTTCGTAATAACCGTAGTTCGTTATAAGTATATATATATGTATATATATACAGTATTTTTCAACAAATTCCCGTGACTAAAACATAAGTTCGTTATATCGGTCAGTTCTTTATAAGCGTGTTCGTTATAAACGTAGTTTACTGTACTTCCAAATTCTGCATTCGTACACAACACTGTCACTTGAAAGTTGAAGTGGGGCTTTTTCACTATTTTGAATTGGTGCACATGACTGTTGCGGCAATGTTGGCATAGAAGTGGCAATACTTAATTGGTAGACACCAGCATTATGGCAATATTGGTGTGCAATAAATGTAAGTTGTAATACTTTATTCATTCACACCACCGTCATTTAAACGTTGACTTACTATAAACGTCCTGTTTCCACCCTTGCCGAAAGAGTCTGGCATTCCGGAGTTACATTTGGCTGGACTAACGAGTCTATGCATAGTCCAAACAAAATTGCGTAACGAACTAGATAATGTAAACAACATGGATTTCAATGTGCAGATTTTGGTCGACTACAGGATTTGCAAAGCACGTGTACAGCCACCTGGGCGTCGACAGATATTTTTCAAATCTTGTTATGTTTGTAATCAAGGTGCTCAAGTCAGTTGATGCAATTCGCAGGGTAAAACCCGTTTTATTACAATAGAGATCTTGATTATCGATCAGATCGTCTTGACCGGGCACCGCCATTTTGTTTGAAGCGACATGAGAGATGGAATCCGATTGGTTAATAGGTGCGACATAGAAGGGACATAACTCGTCATAGCCATTGATGGGGTACGATCGAGCTTGGAAATTCCAGCCTATTTCGGAAAGGGTGAAAACTGGAGTTTTATAGACAGATAACTCCCCTGTCTCGGGAAGATGATACACACGTGACAATATTTCTTCATACTGCATTGGTAAGATTCCCTTGTGATGTTTCCTCGTGACATACCCAGGATTTTCTTGAGACGTTTTGTAATCAATATCCTGTAAACTGTCACTATGTAACATCTTACATCAACCAAAAAGGAACATGTCAACCAGGATGGGGAACATATGCATTATACCGGTATGGTCACATGTCAAAAACGAATACACTACAACAAACACATTGAAGAAAGATCCTTGAATATATAATGACAATTAATTTCAAAATGCAATCTCAATAAAATCAGATCTTTTATTCCGTCCCAGCAGGTTGCGTCATTTGAACCCCGCCCACACTAAATGAAGGTTCAATTCAGATGTCACATTTCTAAAGCGACTCACCATCTTTTTTCACCATACAAATAATTCTTCGAAGGTTTTGTCTTGCCTTGTAGAGTCAGGATTGATACAGTTGACCCGTATACTACCGAATCGTTTTCTTCAACACGCCATCAGATGTCCGCCATCTTGCCTGTCGTAAGCTCCTAAGACAGTCCGACCCTGTCACAATATTTGTCGTAAACTAAGATATCTTGGCGCTGAGATAGCTTCGAGAATAGACTTAGCAAAGATTTGTATTCGCTACGACACCTTTACGCCAAACTTAGCGCTAAGACAGCTTCGTAAATAGGCAGCTAGGTGATGTCAAAAAGTAGACTGAGTATAACATTGAAGTTTTCGGTCTCTCGTTGATTTTGTCAACGTAAATATAAAAACCAAAAAATTAAAAATCACTCCACTTTTGTATGATTTGTTGACCTTAACGAGGCGTTTGGTACTGTAAATAGACATTATTTGTGGTACAAATTAGGTGATATTATCATTCGTGGAAATATTCTAACTGCAAAACAGACTTTTTTAGTTAACTGTTTCTGTTAACTTGCAGTAAGAGAGAGTGAGTGAGTTAGTGAGAGAGTGAGTTGGGTTTAAGGCCGCTTTTAACAGTATTCCAGTTATATCACGGCGTGTCAGCTTAATGTGGGAGGAAAGCCCGATGTGATGCAGGTCTCAGACGTTTACCACTTTGGCGAAACCCACGAGCACGGGCATGGTGCTGACAAAACTAGAAACATAATCGGGGCGAACCGGGATTCGAACCCACAATCATAGGTTTCTGGCGCAACTCTGCACAGCGAATCGCGGTGCCTTAGACTACTGTGCAGTAAGAGTTCTCCCACAGAGCGTTTGAATGTGAACCTTGGTGTAACGCAAGGATGCAAATTATCACCAGCTTTGTTTTCTGTATGAATACATTATTGTATGTTATTAATCCCAACGTTTAAAAATTTGGCTGATTTACAACCACAACTTATAAAATATATAAACGAAACCAATTATTTATTTCATGAACACTAATTTAACGCATTATATATATTACTATGTATAATATTGTTTGTACAGGATACGAAAAGTATTCTTCTTATGTTTAATGTTTATATTTTGTATGTATTTACTGTCTTTTTGTGTGTTGTAAGTCTTATATACACAGCGTGGCCCATACATAAACATCTCTCTCTCTCTCTCTCTCTCTCTCTCTCTCTCTCTCTCTCTCTCTCTCACACACACACACTCTCTCTCTCTCTCTCTCTCTCTCTCTCCTTCTTCTTCAGCTATTTAGACAATGATGTCGTTTGACAACCATGCTCTGACTTACTATTCATAAAAACCTTCTGTTTGATTTATGAGAGTGGTAGTTAAACTTTATTTACCTCAGATGTTTTCTTTCCCTGTAAATGGTTCAAATATTTGCGTAGCACGATCCTCCTATCAAATTTGAACTTTAAAACTAATAAAGCACATTATATTACGAACGTGCTCTACATTTGTATATCCCGTAACCTTTCTTCCTTTGCAGGGCCGTTATTGTTATCCGTCGATCTGTTAACATTCACCACGGATGTGTTACTCAGGAATATCGTATTGTAAATCCTCTTCCGGGGTAAATTGTTGGCAAAGAATAGCATACAAGTGTAATTTACTCTTTCGATCAGCTGATTTGGTATTAATAGTCGACCTAGCGGCAAAATGTAACAACTTTCTTATCAATGCATATCAATATATATATATATCATCATCATCATCGGTACGATGTTGAGAATTTGAAACCTCACCGGAACAGTAACGCCGTGCCTGACTTATGTTTTTCAAAGTGTTATGATTTGTTTTTTTAGATTCGATGTACCAAACTTTCCAACAGTTTGTTTACTTAAATTGAATTTTTGTTTATCCCACAGAGTCAATTTATTGATTATATTTGTTACCCAAATTTCGAAGTAGGTCCATGTAGCACTTGTTTGTTTTTTAACTCAGCAATATTCTAGTGATATCATTGCGACCTGCAAATAATCGATGTGCCTGATGTTTTGAGCATCGTCCCATGCCTTATGTGAACGATCATGCGACACGCCATCACCAAAGTCACCGAATCTAGTCGCCCCATGCGATAAACATTGTTAAATGGAAATATATTCAGCATATAAAGGGAGGTAACCATTTGACATTTCTTCCAAACGAAAAAACGCGTGCATTTATTGATATGACACAAACAGACAATTGTTCATTAGTTCGTTGAAAAAAAACACACGTGAAAACCATTTTTCCACAAGCGATCCTTCTGTTTGCGAAGCCTTAAAGAATATTATTAAGAAAAGAAACCTCACCAACGTGGTCGAGTGGATAGAGTGTCTGCCCAGAGAGAAGGTCGATGGTTCGAATCCAGGCGCGTCATCCAATGTTTGTTTGTTTGTTGTTTAACGCCGCACTCAGCAATATTTTATGTGTATGACGGCGGTCTGTAAATAATCGAGTCTGGACCAGACAATCCAGTGATTGACATCATGAGCATCGATCCACGCAATATTGATACGATGACGTGCATCAACCAAGTCAACGAGCCTGACCACCCGATCTCGTTAGTCGCCTCTTACGACAAGCATGGTCGCCTTTTACGGCAAGCATGGGTTGCTTAAGATCTATTTTTCCCCAGATTCACGGGTCCGTCATACCATAAGACGTTATAAGATGGATCTATATTTATGATAAAGGGGCCTGGAGCGCTGAGCCAGGGGACAGGTGTGGAGGGTCATCAAAAACCAGGAATAATTGGATGACCTTACAAAATAAAAATTTCTCCTAACTAAAATTTGTAACATGTGTACACGTGCAGCAGCAGAAATATTCACACCTGACTCGGTAACAACAACAGTAAGAATAATAATCGGTAAGAACAATCTGCAAATATGTTTTATTCATATAGTCGTGATCCTGTGGTCTCTGGTAGTGTTTATTCTTCCACGGATCTCTCTTCAATGTTGCATTGATCCATTATGCTGTGCTGAGAGTGCACTAACACTGAGGAGCGATAGGATTCATGATGAATTATGACAAGGCAAACAATTTTGTAATATCAAAGCCTTATTAACTGAAAAAAACATTCGTTTGTCTCAAACCCCCTCACCTCATATTTCACCCCTCATGTACGGTTTTAGTACACACCGGGGCGGCTAACTCTTCCATAATTATGGGTTAACCGCATTTATACTAAGGTAAAAATAAACATGATCAATGTTCTTAATTATCTTATTGTGATAAGAGCATCTATCACACAAGTGGTTTATCGTGTACCCATCTATTAAAAGATCGATCACTCGGTGAAGCTATATACAGGGATGTGGTCCATTTCGTCACAATCTTCATCAACTGTGTTGTACAGTTACCAGTGGTTGATATGGTATATTATCAGAGTTATTTCTCGCTTGGTCTGCAGCATTGGTAAACGTGGAAAAAACACGGACGTGTGGACAAAGATTGTCAGTACTATTGGTTGGTTGTTTAACGCCGCACTCAGGAATATTCCAGCTATATGACGTTTGTCTGTAAATAATCGAATCGAACCAGACGATCCAGTGATTGACATCATGAGCAACGATCTACGCAATTGGGATACGATGACATGCATCAACCAAGTCAGCGAGCCTGACCACCTGATCCGGTTGGACGTCACTTGCGACAATTCTAAGACTGCTGGACAAAAGACACTTACACCCATGTTTGTTTGATGGTGGCTAAACATGAAAACAACAAGGTCTTCCAATGCGATGTATTGGATACTGGTATCATTGGTGATTAACATGCGTCATATCAATGAGTATGTCACAATAGGTCATTCTTGTGGCGTTTTGATAACGTTTGTAATAATGTCAAACTTAATTTTCAAGTGCATGCGTTCTGTGTATCACACAGTCAGTTGTAACGTGGATCCGTGAGTATGCATTACCACCATGCTTTGATCTGACAATAAAGTTTTTAGCAGTGATGCAATAACGACTGTTATTATATAAAAAGTTATGTAATCATTACGTAATTGCCAATAGAATTCCAGCAGAAGGTTTATTTTCTTTCCAAATACGTTAATAATTCTCGCATTTTGTTTGAGCTTTGTGGGATGTTTATAGAGCATAAAGTATGATTAACGATGATTGATGTTAAGGAAACCTGCCTCGCCATCAAAATAAAGGAAAAAGACTTACAAGCTTGATGGTAATTGAGATACGAAGCACAATTTCTTTGAGACATTGGTTTATTGCTTTCAGACTGAATTAGGGATGGCGGGGTCGCCTAGTGACTCACTAGCGTTCGCTCGTCACGCCGAAGACCGGGTTCGATTCCCAACATTGGTACAATGTGTGAAGCCCAGTTCTGGTGTCCCCCGCCGTGATATTGTCGAACTAGTGCCAAAAGCGACGTAAAACTAT
The DNA here is from genome assembly GCF_023055435.1 of Haliotis rufescens. Taxonomy (NCBI): domain Eukaryota; kingdom Metazoa; phylum Mollusca; class Gastropoda; order Lepetellida; family Haliotidae; genus Haliotis; species Haliotis rufescens. Next base: position 36,916,516 of record NW_025964334.1, read on the forward strand.
ACTCACTCAAATTGAATTAAAAACGAATATGCAGTATCGTGGTATTAAAATATTGGCCCCCATGGCTACCTCTCACTCACTCACTCACTCAATCACCCAACCACTACCAACTCACCCATCCACTCACGCAAAACTCACCCATGCCCTACCCCACCCCCCACCCCACACCCCACTCCCATCACTCCCAACCAAGGTTCTGTGCCGACTGAATGTTTTTCTAACCATGCAAACTCTCACCTTACTTGTTGTTGATTCCCGTAAACAACACGAAAAGCACGTGTATACTTTTTAAATCACTGGATCCAATTACTGATGGAAATAGCTGACTGACATGCGGTATGCACTTTTTAAACAACTGGCATCGGATTTCTACGCTTTGGTTCAGAATAGATTTTATACAAAGACAAAAACCCTGCTCAGATCCCCGTAAGTAGTATCCCCGCAAGAGTATCGTATCACAGTATCGCATGATTCAGATTCATCATTTCCGAGTAATCTGTGCATTTCTCTTGCATTTTATAAATCTATCCTGACCGCAGCATATATATTTCCCAGATGAGCCCAGATTGTGACCCAAAAGTGGTGCCTTTGTCCAGGAATACTAAATCTAGCGTCATTAAGTTTGAAGCAAAATACATCCTATGACAAACTAAAACAAGTAACATAGTTTGTAATATTCTTTGAATATCTAGCCAGGGATTAAATGATTACCTTGTAAATGTATTTACGTTAATTCTTGAAATATATATTTATTTGAAATAATATGCCACCCAACTCAAGGGATAATCATACATGTATATGGTATTCTATTTAAATACTTTTAATGTAACACTTTGCATATTTGGAAAATCCGTCATGGAAAATACAAAATATATCCCCATCAAAACGTACTTTCTGAAGGAAACGAAACTTTATTCTCATAATGTAGCATTCTGAAATGAAAACTAGTTCAGCTTACCTATCATGTCAATACAAATAAACAACCTTTAAACGTGTTCTTTTGTCTGTCTCACGGCCCCTAGACTATATTATTTTCCCTTCCCAGCCCTAACTGTAATGGTGTACATAGCCCTAACTGAAGCAAGTCTAGGTTTTCTACCGGTTCTGAATCTCCCATCTCACTGGGGCACCTTTTCAATTAATTGGAGTTGTTTGTTCTTTCAAAATTATACATTTTCAGAGAGTAAGCGTTAGTCCATATTCTCCACGAGTTTCGGTAAATAATATTTCAATAAAGGAGACAAATGATTATCATTCATTACACTTATTCCTCAAATACTGTTGAGACGACCCCGCAATTCATATTTCTGTTCTCTGATGTCCTTATCAATGTTATTAACGACGCGATTATCTAAGCTGATTTCCTTCTGTCATCGTTAATTCACTTCGCATGTCATGCGCACATCACTCGCGAGTACTTTCACGTGCAAGTTATCAAGTGTAGTACATGTCTAGCGATATGGTAAGTGGATGGGGTGTTCCGTGTCACTGGCATGTAAACACAGAGAAAGGCCTGTGACTAGCTGTCGCTCATTTATGTAAATGTGGTAGTTGTTTGTGTAAGGCACATGTTTAGGGGAGATGTGGCTGCCTCCGTCATAAGTGTTTATTTGTGTGCAGTGATTGGTTTGGATACATGTGACTGGTTACAGAGTTATTTCTAACTGGACGCAGTGCTGGTGATGCACCCGGAGTAGTAGTAAAAGTAGAGTGGTAGTAGTAGCAGCAGCAGCAGTGGCAGCAGCGGTAGTAGTAGTAGAAGTAGTAGTAGTAGTAGTAGTAGTAGTAGTAGCAGCAGCATTAGTAGCGCACGATATCAGAGAAGCGTATTATGTAATAAAAGATCGTATAGCATATACATTTTGTTCAATTAATATAGTAGTAGTAGTAGTGGAAGTAGTAGTAGTAGTAGTAGTAGTAGTAGTAGTAGTAGTAGTAGTAGTAGTAGTAGTACCCGTGAACATCCGGGTTAGAAAAGGTCTTCTCATATGCTACTAAAGGGGCAGGGTGGTCAGGCTTACTGACATGGCTGAAGCATGTCATCGTATCCCATTTGTGTAGATCGATGCTCATGTTGTCAATCACTGGATTGTCTGATTATTTACAGAACGCCGACATATAGCTGGAACATTGCTGAGTGCGGCGTTATACAACAAAGTAATGGCAATGGTAGTTGTAGCAGTGGTGGTAGTAGTAGGAGTAGTAGTAGTAGTAGTCGTGGTGGTAGTGTAGTGGTAGTGGTGGTGGTAGAATAGTAGTAGCTGTTGTAGTAGTAGTAGTAGTAGTTGTAGTAGTAGTAGTAGTAGTAGTAGTAGTAGTAGTGATAGAGCTGGTGGTGGTAGTGTTGTTAGAGTTACTATTGTCACTTCTGCCACTACTATTGTTACTTCCATCACTACTATTTTTACTTCCATCACTACTATTGTTACTTCAATCACTACTATTGTTACTTCAATCACTACTATTGTCACTTCTGCCACTACTATTGTTACTTCCATCACTACTATTGTCACTTCTGCCACTACTATTGTTACTTCCATCACTACTATTGTTACTTCAATCACTACTATTGTTACTTCAATCACTACTATTGTTACTTCAATCACTACTATTGTTACTTCAATCACTACTATTGTTACTTCCATCACTACTATTGTTACTTCAATCACTACTATTGTCACTTCTGCCACTACTATTGTTACTTCCATCACTACTATTGTTACTTCCATCACTACTATTGTTACTTCCATCACTACTATTGTTACTTCAATCACTACTATTGTTACTTCAATCACTACTATTGTTACTTCCATCACTACTATTGTTACTTCCATCACTACTATTGTTACTTCAATCACTACTATTGTTACTTCAATCACTACTATTGTTACTTCAATCACTACTATTGTTACTTCAATCACTACTATTGTTACTTCCATCACTACTATTGTTACTTCCATCACTACTATTGTTACTTCCATCACTACTATTGTCACTTCTGCCACTACTATTGTTACTTCCATCACTACTATTGTTACTTCCATCACTACTATTGTTACTTCCATCACTACTATTGTTACTTCAATCACTACTATTGTTACTTCAATCACTACTATTGTTACTTCCATCACTACTATTGTTACTTCCATCACTACTATTGTTACTTCAATCACTACTATTGTTACTTCAATCACTACTATTGTTACTTCAATCACTACTATTGTCACTTCTGCCACTACTATTGTTACTTCCATCACTACTATTGTTACTTCCATCACTACTATTGTCACTTCTGCCACTACTATTGTTACTTCCATCACTACTATTGTTACTTCCATCACTACTATTGTTACTTCCATCACTACTATTGTTACTTCCATCACTACTATTGTTACTTCAATCACTACTATTGTTACTTCCATCACTACTATTGTTACTTCAATCACTACTATTGTTACTTCAATCACTACTATTGTTACTTCCATCACTACTATTGTTACTTCCATCACTACTATTGTTACTTCCATCACTACTATTGTTACTTCCATCACTACTATTGTTACTTCAATCACTACTATTGTTACTTCCATCACTACTATTGTTACTTCCAACACTACTATTGTTACTTCCAACACTACTATTGTTACTTCAATCACTACTATTGTTACTTCAATCACTACTATTGTTACTTCAATCACTACTATTGTTACTTCCATCACTACTATTGTTACTTCAATCACTACTATTGTTACTTCAATCACTACTATTGTTACTTCAATCACTACTATTGTTACTTCAATCACTACTATTGTCACTTCTGCCACTACTATTGTTACTTCCATCACTACTATTGTCACTTCTGCCACTACTATTGTTACTTCCATCACTACTATTGTTACTTCAATCACTACTATTGTTACTTCAATCACTACTATTGTTACTTCAATCACTACTATTGTCACTTCTGCCACTACTATTGTTACTTCCATCACTACTATTGTTACTTCCATCACTACTATTGTTACTTCCATCACTACTATTGTTACTTCAATCACTACTATTGTTACTTCCATCACTACTATTGTTACTTCAATCACTACTATTGTTACTTCCATCACTACTATTGTCACTTCCATCACTACTATTGTTACTTCCATCACTACTATTGTTACTTCCATCACTACTATTGTTACTTCCATCACTACTATTGTTACTTCAATCACTACTATTGTTACTTCCATCACTACTATTGTTACTTCAATCACTACTATTGTCACTTCTGCCACTACTATTGTTACTTCCATCACTACTATTGTTACTTCCATCACTACTATTGTTACTTCAATCACTACTATTGTTACTTCCATCACTACTATTTTTACTTCCATCACTACTATTGTTACTTCAATCACTACTATTGTTACTTCCATCACTACTATTGTTACTTCCATCACTACTATTGTTACTTCAATCACTACTATTGTTACTTCCATCACTACTATTGTTACTTCAATCACTACTATTGTTACTTCCATCACTACTATTGTTACTTCCATCACTACTATTGTTACTTCCATCACTACTATTGTTACTTCAATCACTACTATTGTTACTTCCATCACTACTATTGTTACTTCCATCACTACTATTGTTACTTCCATCACTACTATTGTTACTTCAATCACTACTATTGTTACTTCCATCACTACTATTGTTACTTCCATCACTACTATTGTTACTTCCATCACTACTATTGTTACTTCAATCACTACTATTGTTACTTCCATCACTACTATTGTTACTTCCATCACTACTATTGTTACTTCAATCACTACTATTGTTACTTCCATCACTACTATTGTTACTTCAATCACTACTATTGTTACTTCCATCACTACTATTGTTACTTCCATCACTACTATTGTTACTTCAATCACTACTATTGTTACTTCCATCACTACTATTGTTACTTCAATCACTACTATTGTTACTTCCATCACTACTATTGTTACTTCCATCACTACTATTGTTACTTCAATCACTACTATTGTTACTTCAATCACTACTATTGTTACTTCAATCACTACTATTGTTACTTCCATCACTACTATTGTTACTTCAATCACTACTATTGTTACTTCCATCACTACTATTGTTACTTCCATCACTACTATTGTTACTTCAATCACTACTATTGTTACTTCAATCACTACTATTGTTACTTCCATCACTACTATTGTTACTTCAATCACTACTATTGTTACTTCCATCACTACTATTGTTACTTCCATCACTACTATTGTTACTTCAATCACTACTATTGTTACTTCAATCACTACTATTGTTACTTCAATCACTACTATTGTTACTTCCATCACTACTATTGTTACTTCAATCACTACTATTGTTACTTCCATCACTACTATTGTTACTTCAATCACTACTATTGTTACTTCCATCACTACTATTGTTACTTCAATCACTACTATTGTTACTTCCAACACTACTATTGTTACTTCAATCACTACTATTGTTACTTCCATCACTACTATTGTTACTTCCAACACTACTATTGCAACTTGAACCGCTGATGTTGCCACTTAAAACACTTCCGTTGTAACTTGAAACACTACTGTTGTCACTTGAACCAGTATTGTTGTCACTTGAACCACAACTATTGCCTCTTGAACCACAACTATTGCCTCTTGAACCACAACTATTGTCACCACTTGAACATCAACTATTGTCACTTGAACCACTACTGTTGTCATTTGAACCACAACTATTGTCACTGGAACCACAACTTTTGTCACTTGAACCACAACTATTGCCACTTGAACCACTACTGTTGTCACTTGAACCACAACTATTGTCACTTGAACCACAACTATTGTCACTTGAACCAGCACTATTGTCACTTGAACCACTACTATTGTCACTTGAACCACTACTATTGTCACTTGAACCACTACTGTTGTCACTTGAACCACAACTATTGTCACTTGAACCACTACTGTTGTCCCTTGAAACACAACTATTGTCACTTGAACCACAATTCTTGCCACTTGAACCACAACTATTGTCACTTTGAACTACAATTCTTGCCATTTGAACAACAACTATTGCCACTTGAAAAACAACTATTTCCACTTGAAACACAACTATTGCAACTTGAACCACAACTATTGCCTCTTGAACCACAATTCTTTGCCACTTTGAACTACAATTCTTGCCATTTGAACCACAACTATTGCCACTTGAAAAACAACTATTGCCACTTGAAACACAACTATTGCAACTTGAACCACAACTATTTCCACTTGAACCACAATTCTTTGCCACTTGAACCACAACTATTGCCACTTGAACCACAACTATTGCCACTTGAACCACTACTATTGTCACTTGAACCACTATTATTACCACTTTAACCACAATTCGTGCCACTTGAACCACAACTATTGCCACTTGAACCACAACAGTTACTATTTTCACTTGAACCACTACTGTTGTCACTTGAACCACAACTATTGTCACTTGAACCACAACTATTGCCACTTGATTCACAACTATTGTCACTTGAACCACAACTATTGTCACTTGAACCACAACTATTGCCACTTGAACCACAACTATTGTCACTTGAACCACAACTATTGCCACTTGAACCACAACTATTGTCACTTGAACCACTACTGTTGCCACTTGAACCACTACTATTGCCACTTGAACCACTACTATTGCCACTTGAACCACTGCTATTGCCACTTGAACCACAACTATTGTCACTTGAACCACTACTGTTGTCATTTGAACCACAACTATTGCCACTTGAACCACAACTATTGTCACTTGAACCACAACTATTGCCTCTTGAACCACAACTATTGTCACTTGAACCACTACTATTATCACTTGAACCACTACTCATTTCACTTGAACCACAACTATTGCCGCTTGAACCACAACTATTGTCACTTGAACCACACTTCTTGCCACTTGAACCACACCTATTGTCACTTGAACCACTACTGTTGTCACTTGAACCACAACTATTGTCACTTGAACCACAGCTATTGCCACTTGAACCACAACTATTGCCACTTGAACCACTACTATTATCACTTGAACCACTACTCATTTCACTTGAACCACTACTCTTGTCACTTGAACCACAACTATTGTCACTTGAACCACTACTATTATCACTTGAACCACTACTCATTTCACTTGAACCACTACTCTTGTCACTTGAACCACTACTCATTTCACTTGAACCACAACACTTGACCTCACTTTTTTGCTGTCTGAAACACAATTGTTAATCGCTACTATTCTTACTCGAGTCGTTACCGATGCTATTAGCTGCTACTTGTGACTCTACTACTTCTACTTGTACGCTGGTGGCACTTCAACCGGGACTACATTGCTACTTCCACCACGACCACCCTCGTCACTGTTTCCACATCTACAATGTACCACAGCGACACTGTTGTAAGGCGTTTGTTTGAACGCTTTTCAAATCGATAGACAAGACGCAATACAAAAAAGAGTCATCGTCGAGAGAGGCACATTATCACCATTCACCGATACCGTCATGTCGGCCATGATTCGTATCATTGCTCGCTGTATCAATTTCATTGCCTAGCTCTTGAAATAGAAATCATCGTCATCATTCGTTTACCACTTTAGATAAAACATTGCTTCTGAGTGTAATAAACTTTCATTAAAACTATGTTAGTCGTAACCCCCGGGCCGGCAGCCCGACCCCTGGGGAAGAACGAGTGTGCTTGAAGGACCCCCGCGCACTTATCCGCTACTATGCCGGCGCGATCCGTTCCAAGCCGCGCTCCGATAGCCAAATACAGCCATAGAGTCTCCGCAGGGTTACCCCATGCTATTTTTAGATTCATGTCGTTTCCACATCGGTCTTACTCTTAGACATGGCGGAGTAGCGAAAAGCAGGGAACCGCTACGGTAGGTCAAAATTAACATTTCTTGCGGAAATAACTGCGCAATATTGCTTTTGAAGCTCATGCTTTGCTCCTGTGGTTGTTGTGAAAGTATGACGTGGTTTTCCAAGCTTTCCGTATGTTTCTTGTCAGTGTTTGATTGTCTGCGAGGGTTGGGGGAGCCGGCTTCTTATCACCCACTGTCGACAGCCTCTTTCCCTCCCTACAAAATACTTGCACAGCCTCTGTCCCCCTTGGATGCCTCGCAGGCACCATGTTTTCTGAACAGTAAAAAAACATGCAGGTTTCGGTGGGGTTGTGTGAAGTTTCAACCTCTAACCTCAACTTTCAGTTTTTACCGTCAGTTTCAACAAGTTGAAATACTTGGAAAGATTCTGTTGCGAGAAACCGCTTTTTTTCAAACCACCGGTTATACGCTACTGTGGAATGTGTTTTAACTGCCGCTCTGAGCTGAAGTCAGGCTCCGTTTTTCCTTGGGTCATTTTTTCAGAAGTAGAAAGCTATGACTTTCGAAATAGTGTGTTACTTTTAGAAGTGGCATAGACTGGGAGTACGATTCACTGGGGATGGTCGGGGTACGCAGATTGGGAAAATATTAGGCACGCCCTTGAGGAATTTCTTGGGGAAATGTCGGGAGATTTTCTCTTATGAGATCCTTCACCACATTTGCCCTTTCAGATCAAATCATTTCTATTGCCGGGTGTCGTAGTTTAGTTTGGCGTTCTTCATTGTAACGCCCAGGTCTATAGAAACAAACACGGAACAGAATACGGATTCCGGCTCTACTTTTTCTGACTTTCTTTTTAACCTTTGTTCAGTTTTGAATTTTAATCCCAAACGTTGCCTATTTCAAAATAATCCCACTGCCATCAAAACGTGTTACTTAACTCCTTCCAAATCAGCCAGTGTTAGTTTGATTCACGTCAAAGTTATTAGGTTAAATGATTGAAACAGAATTGTGGTAACCAAAGATGTTATTTTCTTACCCAGCCCTTCTTACCCCCGAGATAAGGCGCCCCCCCCCCCCCCCCCCCCCCCCTGATACCCTCCCCCGGGGTTTTCTCTCGGGCGGAGACGTAAACCGATAGGACTTCACAAAGTATGTTTCCTTATCTGCTGTTTAACGTCTATGGTGTCTGTAGAAGAACATTGTTCCAAATCTGTGCTAAAAGAGCGAGTTGCTCCAAACTTTGAAATAACTTCACTGAAAAAACTATCGGACTTCTTTTGAACTACATGAAAGAGACGAGAGGGTGGTTCCATTTATCATGTCCAGCAATAATTCATGCTTTCAAAACGCAATGTATCAATGTTTTTTAGCCAAACCATATGATCGTGAGGCGACCGGTTGTAAAACTGAAACCTAAGATGTTTGGAGCCTAGAGTACGGTATTCTGTGACGCTCATGTGACCTTCTGGGATATTAGGAAGCTATTTGGAGCGTTATGCGCGCCATCTTATTGCAGCTGTTGAATGAGAGTGTAGGGCTCCTGCAATGTATCTAAATGATGCCGTGGTTATATAATAGGCAATACTCCCGAAACCTCTGTCGTTTTGACAACGGGTCATGCTAGATGTTGCTTTGAATGGGCTTTCTGACTTTCATCGCGTCGTGTAGCGTTAGTGGTTGCGGTCAATATTTACCATTGTACAGGCTGCATATGAAATAAAGCATTATTTTTAAAATGAGCATTTACGTCCATTAAATACTATTACACTCGCTACTGTTTTGAATACGTATCCTGTTATTCCTTCATGAAGCCGTCCCCATCACGTTAAGTAAACTTATAAATAAACATCTGCGATATGACTTCGTAAAAGGTTTCACAATTGATTCCCAACAATCATGAATTGTGGTTTCGCCGTCCGTGTGTCAATTGCAGATGCCAGTTAAGGATCATTGACCACGATGGGTATATCGCGTTTATTTCGTCTCTCGCCCATCCAATGTGTGGTATAGAAGCAATTTGTTGCTTGTCTATTTCAGTATGAGGATTATCGTCCATAGCTCTGTTCTCGGGGGACAGGCTTTATGCTGATCTTGAGTAAGAGGCATAAGCTATGACGAACAGTTTATTGTCCGCGCTCAATCCGCCCTTGGTCCAGTCTCGATGGCTGTTCTGTCATCAGGGAACTGAACGCGCAAAGTGAGAGTTCTGATCGTGATGTACAGTTGTACATGGCGTGTTCGTGTCACCATCACGATGGTGAAGATGTGTTTTTGACTATGTTCATACATAGACTGATCAAGGAGGGTGGGGTAGGGTGGAGTTTTGGGAATGTTGGGGGTGCACACAATAATACTCGAAGTGGATCCCCTTGCTCCGCCATTGTTTCTTTCACCCTCGAAATATTCTTCAAGTTCTCCAAGACAACTATACAGCTAATGCAACCTTACGCAACAGCGTAGAACAAAATATCAATATCAGTTATATGTGTTTCGTTCGCCCACTCAAACTATGATATTGATGTTGTTGATTGCATGTCAATTTCATTTTCCACGACCTCTCCTAACTACATTAGGTGTTGGATATCAATAGTTTGTTGACTGGTATCACCGTGTGGTCATGTCTATGATGGCTCTTGAAGTCTTGTCTCTGGGGTGTCGTCACGCCTTGTGGGGGAAGCGAGGGGGCTTTGAGATCGGCACCAGTGGCAATACGGCGCGTCTTCACTTCCCCCGAGTCACCTGTTTTTTACGCCGATAGTCTAAACTCATCAGATAGATAGGGATGATGTGTTATAGGCGCCAGTGGGGAATGGTCTAAATTATAGCGCCATGAATCGTGTTGTGTATTTGAATTTTTTGGGTTGTAAAGTCTGTATAAATATAGTAGTAGTCCAACACTGTGACTGGAATGTGTGCGTTTTATGAAACCCAAATCAATGTAGATATTAAAAAAAGAAAGTCTAGCCAGCTCTGTTCCACAGCATCAAAAACATATATAGAGGAGATAATTGTATTGTGTATAAAAAATAATTTATTATAGGTTAGTCTAGTAGTAGTAGTAGTTAGTGAGTGAGTGAGTGAGTATGGTTTTACGCCGCTATTAGCAATATTCCAGCAATATCACGGCGGGGGACACCAGAGATGGGCTTCACACATTGTACCCATGTGGGGAATCGACCCCGGGTCTTCGGCGTGACGAGCTAATGCTTTAACCACTAGGCTACCAGGCCGCCCCCAGTAGTAGTAGTAGTAGTAGTAGTAGTAGTAGGAGGAGGAGGAGGAGGAGGCGGTGATATTTGCTTCTGGTACCAAAAATGATTTGGTATATACCTCGTCATAGCGCAGCCCTGTTGTATAATACCTCACACGTTACACTGATATTCTTTCTCGGTCTTAAACTGTTTAAACAACACCCACACTATGCTTAACTCGTTGTAATGCCACAAGATTGTCGGGATGGTTCTTTAACGAGGGTTGAATGTGAATAGCCGGGCGGTAACGATGGATATGTAGTTCTAATTATATTCAAAAGCTGGTAACTTTACAAGCAAGTATAATAACAGCTCCAGAGAAACTAGTGTATTGTCGATAGTTTGAACACGAACACGTGATCTCTCGTTTGAAAACCTTTCTAAACAATAGGTTGTCACGTGATATACCAGACCTTTTCTTGCTCAAAACATCATTTACTTATAAAATTTAAACTCGTGGTGACGGTTTATAGATTCATACTCAGTAACACAAAATGTTGATAATGGAAGAATAGCGTGGTAAAACAAGGTCACATGAACCATTAACACATTTATGTAGGCACTCTATTTAAGTATAAATGGGTTTCGGTGATGGGGTCACTCGGTAAGCCTTATCAGAAATGCTGTGCTAAGCTATCGAGAGAGAAATCCTAACATATAACATGTGTTTTGTTGGTTCGGCCATGTCTGCCGTCGCTAGTTATACTATAACACACACACAAAAAATCAACGACCGTGAAAGTCACAGATAGTGTTCGACACAGAGCAGCAGTCACATATTTTCATAAATATGTTTTTAGATTAAAAAAAGCTTGTTTTTTTTATTAATCTGCATTTAAGAAGCAATTGGTGTAAATGCCATTCTTGCTGTGAGGGACGTTGCGTATGTTACTCACGGAACTGAATTCATGAAATTCAGTCTGATAAGCATCGTATATTATGGCTCATTATCTCGGTTAGTGTTAAACTAAACTTTGTAAAGAATGTCCAGTGAGCCAGATAGAAAAGGCGTATCATTTCCGATTAGAACAGAACAGAAACCATAGACCTCATTAAGTCCGAAATACCCAACTTTCATAAATAAAGAAAATATAGACTAGTGATTCATTTACGTGATAGGAAATCACAGTCTGTTTTACATATATAGCTAGATATACTGGTTCTCGTTTTAAGCATAGGAGATGTCCAAAACCCTAAAATTATCATTATTAAAAATAAATCAAAAGCATGAGGTCAGAGCTGTGTATATAATGTTCATCTTTGTATATACCCTTATATCTATGGTTGCAGAAATAGCTATAGCTTACTGTATACATGACGTCACGTTCATGTTAACGGACATTTTGAATTAAACGTAAAAAAACTATTCGGATAAATGTATTTCTTTGTAGTTACAACTACAGTCAATGTAATACACAATGACAACATTGATGATCCTATTTGTTGAAACACTGAGAGGACACGTACTTCACATGTACTTACACACTTTCGAGGCAATTTCAACTGCATTTATTATCTTTTCAGTATAATTATCTCTTTAACCTTCGAATGGTCAGCAAATGCCCATTCCATTCACATGCGGTCATTTCCTAGCGGGGATCATTATCATAATTCCAAATCCGCTTATTAGCGCTCTATGCATGTCACCGGAAGTTAAGTGGGTCACGTGGCCTAAAATTAACCGACATAGGAAACATGACCAAATGATCTTTGAATGGGGCATGTTAGGTCGCACAAGAGAAAGGAGTTTTGTCGCAGGTTTTGTTGAGCTGCGGGGGTAGACGTATGCGTTGATTGTGATGAAGAACATACGTTCTCAACCACGCCTATGCGGCCACACCAGGGGGCGTTATTTGTGACGTCATCGTGACACAGCAGGGCGGTATAGGACATAGTCATAACATTATCATATTGTTTCAGGGGATTTCTTCCTTATGTAAATAATACAAATGGTTTGTGCCAGGAAAGATAATAAGTTGAGTTCCATTCTTCCAATGGAAGAATGAACGCAATCTGTAAAGAGTATGGCATTACAATTATACGTCCGTTACTAATTTCTGTTTTTAATTTGTGGTTGACGGCCTGGAACATTGTCGTGAAACTAAAATGGGATATAGTTCCAAGTTTATTCCCGATGAACATACCTTGTCATAAACACACATGTGTGTGTCATAACTATGCCATGATATATAGGACCCGCTCCGTGGTCTAGTGGAAAAAGCGTCTGTCCGAGAGCGGAAGGTCGGTGGTTCGTTCCCCGCCGCGTTCTACCAAAGTAGATTAAAAGATGGTATTTGTTGTTACCCTGCCCGGCGCTCGGCATTAAGGGGACAATGCAAGGATTGGTAAGCTCGGAGTCAGAACACGGTGTCTGAGCGGGATCCATGTTAAGTTGCGGAATGGCATCTCAGTGCGCTAGCACTATAAAACTGGCATTAGTCCGGACCGGTACAAACAGACACACGTACGTGCATGCACGTCGCTATATCATTGCAATAATCTTTAACGCGATTAAACCACATTTCACCTCACCTGTCATACATATGCCATAAAGACACTTATATGTACCATTTCTATGTCATGAGACATCAAATCTAATATGTACATAAACTAAAAGCGAATAACAGAAACTGTATACCGAAAACAATCATTCTAGTTGATCAGAGATGGATGTGGGTCATTTACGAATTGTAAACCTCTTCCTTCCCTAAAATAAATCAAATAAATCAAATTTTAGTTTTAAAAAATAAATCAATTCTAAGGAATCAAATCATCCTCCGTCATATTATTTATTCAATTGTTGTTTTAACATATGTGTATTAACTCTGCTTCTAAATAAATACCATTCCGTAACATATAATTTCATTTTATTAAAAAAATGAAAGTAGGACGACTTTCTCTCACATGTTATACGTATGATATGAGAATAATCATTGACAAGGAGGCTGGTGGTGGCGAGGCCTGGGACTTGTAGACACATGCTTCGTTGTTGCTCCGAGATGTAAACCATTTGATGTTAAAAACCGGAAACTGCAAACCTTGCCTAATTGTATATTCCACAATCTGACTCGTATCAAATGGAATTCTGGGATATATCTATAGGGGAAAAGGAAAGAAAAAGAGGAAATAAATACTTGAACAGTTCTAAATGAAATATCATTATACCGTGGTTTTAATGAATATAATATCAACAATATCTCTGTTTTGTAAACCAGATATGTTACATTTAATTAATTACATAACCAGAGTCACGTGGTAAAAATGAGCCAGATGGAATATATTGCGTAGGATTACACATGTTCCGATTGCATATGATTATGTCGTTACGCCCTGAATATGAATAACGAATTGTGTGTATGTTCCCATCATAGTGAATTGTGAAATCTCGACGCGAAGGAGTGATAAATACCAGACGTCGGAGTCAGACAGGAAATGATTGGAGAATATGAAAGTTTGCTTTAAATTGATTAACCCTGACCGAAAATAGATACAGTATTATTTGGGAGTACCACCGAGAGCGAAGCAGCAGACGTCCAAGGACTGTAGACAACCCACTGTTGCATTGCCCTTGGAGCTCCGTGCAGTGTTAGATGTGTTAGGCATTGCTGTGGAGTACGCTGACGTGGTAAGTGCCGTTGGATCTCACTGGCTTCTCTTTCGTTGAGAAATATTGTTTTTTGTGAACTTTACACAATTTTGGTGGATTATTGGATTTCTTTTCAGATTTTATAACTCGATTTATGACGGAATATATATTCTGATAAATATCGAAACTTTTATACAGAACTGATTACCTTGAACTTAGCATATGTAAAGATATGTGAGAGTAAAGAACAGGGAAGTGTCATGCCTCGCGTCTAGAAGAGCTAAAACTACCTAAATATCGATATATGCAGTTTGCTGTTCATCAGTTCTCAGGTTGAACGTGCAGATGTTTATAGACATGCTGAGAATAATATGCACTGGGATTAACTAAGTATTCATGTCTGCGTCTTCTATATATCACCAACCATCAGATTATGCCGCAGTGTAATACTTCTAATGAAATAGCCAAGAGAGTATTATCCTTGTACGTCAATGTTTAAACATTATGTTTACAAGGAATATTATTTCAGACCCAAAAGTCGTTTATTTCGTCAGCAGCGCCTTTTTCTATCCGGGTTATAAACTGCACCGTCAAGTGTTAGAACTTTCAAAAATGTAAACATATCAAATACTCATGTAACCTTTATATTTCTACCAAATATTTTTAAATTAGAGACATATTTCGGCGATTATGAACAATTATCAAATCTGCGACCAATTATCTCGCATCAGTCTTGTTCCTTAATTCCGCAAGGCATCCGAACCACAGACCAATTAGCTTGTACATACATCGCCGCTGAAACAGATGCCGTGATGTTGCAATTACCGTGTTGTCATTACGTTACAAGGCTGGTCAGTCGCTCCAGGGGGTCAGTCTGTTCCACATGTCCAGTATCTGACCATCTGACAGAGCTCATCACACCCATACCTCTCCCTCCACTCTTGACCCCAACACAATCACATGGGACTGACGGGATAACGAGGTTGGTCGAGTAGCTTCTGATTGTTTCATTGTAGATGTTCTTTCGCGTTACTTGTTGCTTCAGTCGTCTTGTTAGTGCCTATTTTCTGTCAATGATGTTGAAGAAATGTGACAAATATAGGTCAGATGAAACAGGTCACTGCTCGAGGCCTGCAGAATGTGAACAGTTCTTTATTACTTCTGCTTGTTAACGTTTATGAATGTTTTTTTAAAGTTTTTTTTATAAATCCTATTTTTAAACCAACTTCAATCTTATTTCGTATTTGTTGGTTTTAAGTTTTTTATAAATCCTATTTTTAAACCAACTTCAATCTTATTTCGTATTTGTTGGTTTTAAGTTTTTATGGGTCCTATTTATAAACCGATTTTAATCTTTCGTTTGGTTATTTTCTTCTGTGTTGCATTCATTTCAAGAATTCATTATTTCAAAGTGTTTCTGTTACTTAAATTTGAAATCATGCTTCGTTATATTCAACTGGTTAGGTCATCAGCAGTTGTGGCTCATCGTTAGGTTTACAGCAGATCCAAAAAGAATTAGAACGAATTGCACGTTTCAAATAATTTTTAAAAAAAACCTCAAAACATGATTTTATGAAATACATCACATTTGAAAAAATACCAATACTATTGGGGCATGTATCCAGCACGCACATCCTTGAACATGTTCAAGCATTACCGTCACGATTTGTGGGTAATATGAAAGTTGAGGAAATATTTCCCGGGGTGGAGTATCCCCTTACTCCGGACTACAATAGTATCCACCAGGGTGTTCGTATTTTTCCACCGACTACACAATCGGATTAGAAGTTACCAAGCACAATGTGTTAGCCCAATGTGGGTCTTGTGTTCGCCTGGTGTTAATTTACTCAGATCGTGAACGTGTAGCCAAGGCAGCAGGCCCGCGTTCACATCGTAAGTTACGCATTGTTTATAAGGGGTTGAAGTTGGAAGCGGCTGATTTCCAGATGCCACCGGACGTGTAGGCCGACCACTTTGACATTTGAGAGGTCAAACCTTACCTCGTATCCCCGGAATGGGGAACAGGCTGTGCCCCCCCCCCCCCCCCCCCCCCTTTTCTCTCCCCCTTCACGGTATCTTCAGAAGCATCCCGAGTACTGAACCTATTTGGAGAGTTATTTCAACACAGCTGGGCTGTCCATAGCCGGACTGAGTTTCGCGTGATGAAGCGGAATTCCGTTTGGGTTTTCGCATTGTGGAATTTATATAGATTTTCTGTTATTGCTTTAAGTCAGGGCGATATTGTGGAAGAATATCAAGGTTGCTTGATGTACGGTTGGTGGACAATTATCTGTGGGGAATTAGGCGTTTCCTGTTATGTGACCTTACATGATGTTCACCCGGCTTGACCTCTGCCGGGATACTGTTGTCGTGGTGGTGCTGGTGGTAGACGTTGAAGTTGGAGTTGGTGTTGCAGTTGTGGCGTGTCGCTGCCTTGATGGCTCTTGTCGTGGGTGTCGAAGCCTGGGTGGCTCTTGTCGCCACATCTGTCATTGTAGTAGTTATGTTGTTGTGGATGTGGCAGCAGTCGAAGTAGGTGATGTATTTACAACAGATGTCGTAATGTGTGAAAGCGAGCGTAGAAGAAATAGCAGCATTACTGGCAGTAGTAGTAGTAGTAGTAATAGTAGTAGTAGTAGAAATAGTAGAGGCAGCAGTAGTGGTAGAAGTAGCAATTACTGTAGCAACAGTAGTAGTAGTGGTAGTAGTAGTAGTAGTAGTAGTCGCAGCAGCAACACCAGTAAAATGTTATAACCTTAAACTTATGTCTGTAGTACGTCATCAACAATAATTGTGGCAGTAGCCAGAGTATTAGTAGTAGCAGCTGTAGAAGCAGCAGCAATAGACATAGCAACCGAAGCATCGTAGTAGCAGCAGTAATAGTAGCATCATTAAGAGCTATCGTTGACAACATCACCAGAAGTAGATGATGATAGTGTCAGCAGAATGACACCCATCATTAATACAATCATTTGTAGTTGTTAAGTCAGTAGAATCCATCACCATCACATCCAACAGTATCGGATGTTCGTAAACGCAGGTTCTGTTCATAATGCCCCAATCATGTATAATGCTATCAGTTAGCCTCAGCCGTTATGACAGCACATGACACGCGGTAGTTAACCTCAGTGGCCCCCCACAACTCATCTTTTCATTTGTACCATTTGTTGCATACTTTACGCTGAGGGGATCTCGCTGAGTACAAGTAGAAACTTATTAATCATAACAGTAATATGCCCCGAAGTCTCCGGCTTGTCAGCTCTGCTGTTCATATATAAACATTCGCTGACGGTGGTACTAGTTTCCTGATGTCAAATAACAAGGGATGTCTTGTGTATATATACACTGACTCATCTTCTGTTATAGGGAGATAAGTTTATCCTTATATCCTGCACGGGATGTCTTGTGGAACATGACTAAAATTAGTTTCAAAAAGCTTGTGGTTTGAAACGCGGGGCGATTTTTGATCAGTATGTGGACGGTGATAGGAGATTATTGTGTCCAGCGTTTAGGAAATATATTTCTAAATGATATTGTCATTGCGAAACCTCACTCATGCCGTATGGAATAACGTACATCGCTGAAAACAATAATCAGTCTTGTTACACACCATTCATGAAGATATTACTTCCACCACCACCATCACTACTACTACCACCACGACGACTACTACTACTACTACTGCTGTTGCTGCTGCTGTTGCTGCTGCTGTTGCTGCTACTAGAACTCCCACGTCTACTACCAGTACTACTAACAATGTCAATACAATAATGGATATGATATGCTAGATGTGTGTTTGCGATCGCGCATCACAAAAGCTGATCCAGTCAACCAGTAATTGTAGCAACTCCTCTTGGTACTGTCATGAAACTGGATTTAGCCTCTGAAATATAATATTCCACTACAGTCTCCTTTGTCATTGTGTTTTATTACCACTTTTTATTTACCACCATTCATTTATCCTCAAGAAAATTAAATCGACTTATGGTTCCATTTCGATAACGCTCTACAATGATGGAATGTTTAGATAGAAATGACATTCATGAGAGTTGCAATTTGTTTCTTTTCGCGAGGGGGTTCTCTACACAGTCCTTAATGCGAAATCCATTCTCGTTCAAACCATCTTTGAAAGCTTGGCCGGATGTCTTTTCCTATGATACGGTGTCCAAGAATGACCTTTTCGCCTCCCGTCTCAAAGGACCTCTCCACACCGGAACGAAATCCGCCTTACCACTCTCTGCATCTCAGATGGGCTATTGTACCGGTCTGACAATTGCCAGCTCTTGCTAGCGCGGACGCCAGTTTCAAGACGCCGAGAAAATGCCTCAATAGACGTTTCATTGATTTTACAGAGGTTATCACATGCGTATATTGAAAATCACTTAACCCCAGCCTGACGGAATTGTATAATATCTGAACAGGGAAATATGATGACCAATGACAACAGCTTCAGTTAATTTGCTTAAAGTGCGACACGCCATGGAATAAGTTTAAGAAAGGAGCCAAAGAACCTATGCCTCTCAGTTGAATACATCAAGTTTTTATTTTGAAGTGAAAATGTCTTGAGTTGGCGATGTTTATATCCAATATCTAAATTGTACTGACGCTTAGTCAGCACTCAAAAAACAATTCTTCGTAGTGTAATTTAATTTTAACAATATAATTTAATATAAAACTTTTACACAACTGCTGTTGGGTATCTTAGACGTCTTATCTTTGAAAATCAATACATGTGCTTTTTTCGGCAGATTCATTTCTTGTCCCGGTCTTTTTTTAAACATTTTTTTACACAAAATCACCCAGTCATAGATTACATTTTACGGACTGTTGCAGGAATGAGTGATGGTTAAGTAGACATAATCAAACTTTACAACAGTTCTTTCAATTTTCAACTGCATACAAAACAAACTCAATATACTTTCTTCTGCCTCCCACCCCTGTAAAAAAACAGTTTTAATGAAACATACAACCGTGTATATTTCAAAATACATCAGAGACGTGGGGTAGCCTTGTGGATGAGGCGTTGGCTCGTCACGCCGAAGACCTGGATTCGATTCCCCTTATGGGTAAAATGTGTGAAGACCATTTCTGGTGTCCCCGCCGTGATATTGTTGGAAGATTGATGAATGCCGCGTAAAACATACTCACTCACTCACTCACTCACTCACTCATTCTCATATTGCATCATTTTCAATAGACTAATATTTAGTCCCATAAATAAAGTAACAAATTATCTTATTTATAAATATATATCTACAAAATAAAACGTATAATCTAAACGGAGCTGTTAATTTCAGGGCTGAGGCAATCTAGACTTCCAAAATCATTCTCGAGTTAGATTCAATTTTAATTTACTCGCTACTCTCTGGGGTCTGGGGGAAAGGCTACAACCCCACTATTGTCACTAAAACACACAGAAACCTAAGATCGTGGGGGTTGAATCCAAGATTTGTCTGGATTATGCTTCTAAGTTTGTTAGTACCATGCCGTCTCGTATTGTCGTCTAATCGCCGTGGTATAACATGAATATTGACCAAAGCGGCGTTAAACCAACTCTACTCACTCACCTTTCAAAAATGCAGTTCGTATGTTAACATATGGAACATACAGTTCTTTCATAATTATTATGCTGACTGTCTACCTATCCATCTTCATGTTGTACGCGGGGTATTGACCACCCAATTCAATTTCCCTAAGCCTATGTGCGGCCAACCTGATTGAAGACGCACGACAAAAGTTCAGACGGTGCTGTTTTTTTGGTATACAATATCGTGATTTGTGTCCGCAAGGATTAACCGTTGCTTCATCACTTATGAAATTGACCTCACTTCCCACCATTTGGAAACAGATGTCCGCCGAACCCAAAGGGGAACAATGGTTTTCTCAGATCCCCATGGGTGATAGTTGGACCGGAAGGACTACTGTTGCCTGGATATTACTTTCCGTTATTACTATTGAACTGGTGTTGACTGCCATCTTAAAAGTATTGATTCACGGTCGACATTTGCTCGTCCTTGATAACAGCCCCTTGAGGTTATTATGATACATGATGTTTACTCCGATTGAAAGCATCAACCACGACATAGAGTCGCTAGATCCGGAGACGCGGAAATGGTCAGCCAGTGTTAATTAATGAAAATACAGACGAGGCCCACATGTATCTCATCGCGTACAAACTGATCATTCGATGAGGTCGAAGGATGATATTGATTTGACCTGACCTGTCGGGGTGACCCCGGGCCAGTTGACCTGGATGCTGCTTCTCGTCCGCAGAGAGTATCCGATGACCTTCCTTATCAGGCAGAAATGGCCATGATTATGATAACAGCGTCAAATTGGCGTTTAAAGAGATTGTTGGGTGTGGAATGGTTGGTTAATCGAATGCCACTTCAGGTCGTTCTTGTGAAAATTAATGGTTTAGATTATTCAAATAGGTTAGTAAACTTGTTAAGAGAGCGTGGTATTGCCATAGCAGTGTTAATGCTGGTGATGAGGTGTGAGAGGCATCAGCAGAAGGGTTTGAAAAACGTGCCGGTCCGCTGTCCGTGGCCAGTCAATCTTTAGCCACGTTATTACGTTATTATAGCACAATAACAGGTTGCAACAGAAGTAGTAGTAGTTTGCTTGTTATGTTTATTTGTTGTTTTACGCCACAGTGCGCAATATTCAAGCTATATGACGGCGGTCTGTAAATAATCGAGTCTGGACCAGACAATCTAGTGATTGACATTATGAGCATCGATCCACACAATTGGGATACGAGTGGCAGCAGCCGGAGTACTAGTAGTAGCAGCAGCAGCAGCAGCAGCAGCAGCAGTAGTAGGAGCAGCAGCAGCAGTAATAGTAGCAGCAGCAACAGCAGTAGTAGTAGTAGTAGTAGTAGTAGTAGTAGTAGTGGTAGTAGCAGCAGCAGCATCAGTAGTAGTTGTAGTAGTAGTAGTAGCAGCAGAAACAGCGGTAGTAGCTGTAACAATATACGCTGTTGTATACATATATTTCCGGGCAAAAGAAAGTTGAAAGTTGGATGTGACCAAAACTTTACAAACGTTATCAAAAAACTTTACTCGGCTGAAATCAGTCAAATGGATCACCATTTTTTAGCCACCGTTAAACATGGGTCTATACTTCCTTTTTACCCGGTAGTTTCGATTACGTATTAATAGCAATACATACTTTGATAAATGCTATTGGGGTTTGCCTAGACGAGATTAAATCGTTAAAGGTTATATTGTATCACAGCAATCACCCCAGGGAAAGCCGTCCACAATAACTACAGCGGCACTATGCCATCAGCCAAAGCAGCCTTATTTAAATCATCCACAAGGGACACCATCCAAACCATAGATACAATACGCAACTGTTGATCACATGACCACTGAAGTATATGTCACGTGACATGTCACCTAGGTCAAAAACGTGTTTTTAACTTGGTTCGTATCGTTGTCTAGTAATTCCAATGCAAATATAAATATTATGTAGGCACAAAAGGTTACAAAGGTTAACTATCTGCAATGTTGAGCGGTCACGAGTTAGCTAATTGAGCAGTTATCGAGATAAATGGTATATTTAATTAATGTCAATAATGTACAAGCATAGTTTGTTATAGACATCACATTGGAATAAACACATAATTATGTAATCGTGTTTAAACGTTTCGGTAGATAACCATCGCTTACAATTACAGAATGCGTTTGTAATGTGCATGTATCATTTTGAGTGGACTGCTATTGCAACAGATCCGTATTATATAGCAGCAGAAACTGTTTACTCGAGAGAATTACAACTATCAGAAGGATTAAAAAATGAGGATATTTACATTGAGGATTTCAAAATATTTAAATGAAATTGATCTGTATCGTAAACAGTGTTGAAATAACATGCTTTTGTTGTAGTTCATGCAACTCTCCTACCCAGAGTTCCATGCGACCAGCGCCATGTGACGATTCGTCACATCTTACACAGTCCATTCAAGATATTGCATAATCATGTTTTTCATCTATTTCAATTTTGACAAGTCTCCATATCTAGATAAACATATGTCATGGAATAGTTAATTTTCATTGAGAAAATATCCTCAATCGTGAAAAATTATTTCCATTTGCGTAGTTATCCTTTGTTTACATTGGTTGTACGGCTCCACGCGCTGTCATCAAGCCCTACGGAGAGCGAGCGATACGGTCACTTTGATGTGTAAATATGCATTGTCATGCAACTCACTGTCGCAGTTGTCGTGGCATATTTATATAATTATGCAAAACAATATGTAAAGCGCCCTAAATTATTTGCATTAGTCCGTTTTATTCTCATTTCTGAAATAGCGCGTTTGTTTACAAACAAGAGAAAAGTCCGGTCACGTGATATGCAAATTAGCCTATGGCAGTAGTGTTATGCTCTGTCACCACGGCTCTGAAGTGTGAGTTCATGCGGCTGTCTAGATATGTTTTACTTTTAACGATATGGTTTGTTTGAAAATATATCGGTGATATTCGGATATATAGTGTATAACATGGTCGCATCGTTGTATGGTGACATATTGCTGAAGTTTCAGCTCACTCAAAACACTGAACGCTTATTAATGAGCCATTGCATGTCCAAGCACCGACGAATGTTTTATTTATGCACTAAGGTGAGGTGAAATTGGGTTTAACGTCGCGTCCAAGATTATTGCACTTATATAGCGACGTGCATGCACGTGTGTGTGTGGCTGCTTGTACTAGTCCGGTCTGATGCCGATTTATAGTGCTAGCACACTGAGATACCATGCCGCAGTTTAACATGAATACCCCACTCAGACACAGTATACTGACTCCGAGCCGACCAGTCCTTTTTTTAGCCCCTTGATGCCGAGCGCCTGACAGTGTAACAACAAGTACCATCTTTTGGTATGACGCGGCTGGGGATCAAACACCGGACCTTCCGCTCTCCGGGCGGACGCTCTACCATTAGACCACGGAGGCGGTCTTATGCACTAAGATTACTTCTTCTCGTATAGTATGAATAACCAAGTTTGTGTTCCCATTTCAATTCGGTGCGAGACTTTATTGCAATTTGAACAACTGCAAACAAGTTCTCATATCCTAAATCTAATAACCCAAATTGAATTCCCGAAATCATTCTCTACTTTCTAAGACTTATTTTCGTCACCATTCCGGTATCCGGAAGATACGAGACGAAACGAGATGAGAATCGCCTCCATATTGGGAACCATCTCAAAAGTAATATGTATATTTTCCAATTTCACTTCCAATCTCTCCAGATTTGATCAATATCGGGGTAACACCTGTCAAACAACATTTCCATGTAACAGAGAGAGTGAAACACGTTGATAAGCATCAAATGCAGTGTAATATATTTTGTCAAACACAAGCTTTTGACACGCACTAAGAACCTTACAGGTACACCTCGACGCGAACAGACGAGAGTTATCCGTCAGTTTATCAGGATTTTCACGCCTCACATAATATTTGCTTCCTCTTTCGGCTTTGGCTCGCGGCCATTGCTACCTCAGCAGGCAGGAGGGAGGGATATGTTGTACAGACAGGAGGCCTTGTATACCCTCTTTACTAGAATATTTATTGGTAATGTGTTGGGGCTTGATAAATAGTATCTGCTGCGTGAGAGACTCAGTTATGCTTCTCGAGCCGATACTTAAATGTTTACATGAAACACGATGTACCTGCGTTTTTTAAAAGAATGAAACCCCGTTGCTTGAATCTGGCAATCTTCCAAATGGACCACAAACTGCTGCGATGACTTTACAAATTGTGATGAATTGCTTGATCCTATAGTCGAATTGACTCTGAAGTATCGTAGAGTCTCGAAAATCATGTTACATGATTACACGAGA
Source organism: Haliotis rufescens (assembly GCF_023055435.1). Taxonomy (NCBI): domain Eukaryota; kingdom Metazoa; phylum Mollusca; class Gastropoda; order Lepetellida; family Haliotidae; genus Haliotis; species Haliotis rufescens. The sequence continues at coordinate 36,941,123 of NW_025964334.1, forward strand.
ACGAGATTGTGGGGTCGATGGAACAGAAGTTCGATTTAGCGTATTTATGGCACATGCCGATCGGGGGGGGGGGGGGGGGGGGGTGTTCTTTGTAACTGATTATTATGAGCATACAACTTTTTTGGTCAAAGTTCTGGATCGACCTCTGTACGGTCTGTGTGAAGGCTTGAGACCTGCAGGTGCATTCCCTGGTGAATTGTGCACCATGGTGCCATATACATGGCATATTCAGGTTTCCTGCACAACGGTACCTTGTTATTATGCAATTTATGTGCATCCCAATCAGTGCATTGGCAAAGATACATACTTACGTAATGCCGCTTCCGACATATACCTCTTATCAGGGTTCGCCTGCACGGTCACTTTCAGATGATATACTGGGTGTATCAGGAAAGGCATACGTGCGTTCTTTGCCGAAAAATGCCGTATTCCTGCCAAATAGTTCTTCACCGTTGATTCACTAGACCTGTGAGCATGGATATATCGAGGCCGGATAGGGAACCACCGATAACGTCGAACCACATTCACATCCACAGTAACGGCATTTAACGTTTATGGGGATCAACCTTGATTACGACTTTTGAATACCCAGACATCACCCAAGACAGGAACCAATCAATGGTCATGCACTACATTTGCATTCGGCGGAATTAAAGTATAGTGCAATCACATTATATTTTACCTCGTGTTTACTTTTGGGACGTCTATATGTCTCGCCTTACAATTCATGTATTTATTCTATAAGAAGACCAACATTAATACATAAATTGCAAGCAATTCCGTGGTATTTGATTGGATAGCAAAGCAATTTTTGCGTTTATGTTTCCATAAACCGATAATATGGGACACAAGCACTAACGGACTGCTCTTTCTTGATTGGCTGATCATAGAATGGGCGGGGCTTGTGTTACATCTTTGCGCTGAAAGATGTCACTGATTTCGTATTGTTGTCCACAATTTAATGTGCGTGTTAATGATTAAATTAACAGTCTGTGAAGCGAATCTCAGTGTGCACACCGGTTTCACGTTTATACCTCCATCAATTCTTACATAACAGTCTCGAACGTTCCAGGACGACAGAGTCTGGTTAATATCAGGCACTCCCTACAAATGTTACCCACTCACATACCTTTTCGTCAACAAAGATAGCGAGACTTGCAGAGAGTATCTAGAGGTGCATGTACCACTTCTAAAGGCTATCTCCTATTGACCCAAGTCCCGGGTACTCGCACTTGTTGCAAGATCTCTGTCGGAAGAGGGCGCTTCAAAGCGTCTAGTGTCACTCGAGTGTGAAGCACTCCTCGGAAGTGTGCCTCCTCGAAGTACGAGGTTTATGGCATGTCGCTGGTGGAACGGGCGTGTCGCGTAACTAATTATTACAGTTACATGCCATTATGTGATTTCAAACAGTTTTTATTGGAAGCTTTGTTCTTATGCATACGGCTATGTGACATCGTCCCTTGAGAGGATACACTTTGTATAATTGCCAGTTGGAAAATGCACAATTTCCGTTGTTTGCAAACCAAAATATTGTCGATTGACCTATGGAATGTTCGTCAGTCACCAAGGTTGTCTCCGACTTGAAGAACTGTTTTTACTTCAAACGTGTCCAGATGTAATTTCTTGTGTGAGTGAGTGAGTTGGGCCTAACGCCGCTTTGACAGTATATCAGTATTGCTACTCAAAAGAAGTAAAAGAACACTCGATTCTTTCACATTACTATAATTAATCTGTGATACCATGATGTATTGGAGAGGGTATTTCAAATATCTTTTTTAATGAAACAATGTATAATTAGTCTTTGAGTGCTGACTAAGCACTCATACACTTAAATTTTAAATATATAATATCGCTAAGTTTTTTTAAAATTAAACATATCATAAAATCAAAGGTATAGTTTCTATTTCTCCCCAGTTTATGTCAAGTGTGTTTGAATATTGTTTGAAAAAGGTCAAATGTGACGTGAAAACAACGACAGCGGGTTCGACGTTAACATACTGAGGAACGTTATCAGGAAGAATCTGTAACCAACGTTCAGCGGATCCTGGTACGGTTGAGAGAAAGTGTCTTATGTTATTGAGATCACTGAGTCATCAGTCCGCAATTTCATATTATTTCTAACACCAGCAGTACGTGTTAAGAAACAGATGGTCAGAATGTCGTTCACGTTACTCTTCGTATAGGCTACATGTGCGCAGATAAAGGCGAATGATTGTATGGTCTGTCTCAAGTGTATACACGCAGCCAGTGTGCAATATTATATATGATGGACAAGTCTTACATCGGACGCAACATTACACGTTTCGAAACCTCATCACATTAAACGCATACCGAAAACGAGATACGACGTAATATTATATTCACGGATTAAGAACTACTTTCTTTACAGTACTCATGTGAAAAAGGATGCAGTATTGACGTATTATCGTACTTTGTTATGAAAATTCATTTAAGTTTTCACCTTTCACAACTTTTGGGGAGGTCGGGTATCCTAGTGGTTAAAGCGTTCGTTGGTCATGCCGAAGAACCGGGTTCGATTCCCGACATGGATACAATGTGTGAAGCCCCTTTCTGGTGTCCCCCGCCGCGATATTGCTGAAATATTGCTAAAAGCGGCGTAAAACCATACTCACTCATCTTTACTTTTTCATTCAACCCAGGAGGGACTGTCGACATTCCTGTTCCATTCCTACCATTACTCACACCTGCAGGGTATTTCTTTTAACAACTCAGCAGCCTCGTTCTGGGATTGACGGCCATATTTTCCTACCACTGTTTATTATGACAGTGTCCGACTGTAGTCTGATTTAAATAGACCAGCGAGATGTCGCAATGGTTTCAATTTTCGCGTGTTGCGAAAACAAATATGCGCATCAGTGATGACCTTGATGACCTTTTCAATTGCGATCGTAAATCCGATCTGGACACATACTGAGATACGTTCAACTGTGAGTGTGACGTATATAGATTTCAATGTGGCGTTTCGGTACATCTGTTTGATAAAGGTACAGAAAGAATACAGAAATTGAAACCCATACACCAACGCGGTCTTCACTGACACGGCAACTTCTCAAATGCCACTAGGGGCGGTCGAGTAGCTTAGTGGTTAAAGCGTTGGCTCGTCACGCCGAAAACCCGGGTTCGATTCCCCACATGGGTACAATGTGTGAAGCCCATTTCTGGTGTCCCCCGCCTTGATATTGCTTGAATATTGCTAAAAGCAGCGTAATATCAAACTCACTGACTCACTCACACTCTAAAATGCCACTTAAACACATTACATTCAAGGGTGATGGGGACGTATGCAGAACGGATAGTTACGAACAATGATTAAAAAGATGACATCATGATTGCTCTCAATTACCTTCTTTCTACGACATGGCATAGTCAGTTTTATTGTAAGTCATGTTTCGAAACCTGAATTAAAAATACCTCTCATTGATACATTCACAAAACGTGAAATAATCTTCCCCAGATGAGACGTGTTATCGCTTACAGATAACGCGTAAGAGGCGTAAACATGCCGTTAAATACTATTTTATGCCACTGGTTGATTGATACGTGTGCTTCATATATCACGCATCTGTGTGGATGGTCTGAAGACATACAGACTACCGTGCTGGGGAAGATGGATTGAGAAACTGTGGGGTTTGGAAGGGGATGAGACGGACGAAGTGTGTAACTACTGTTCGTCCACATCAGGATTATGGATCAAGGCACGAAAACTCTCGCGAGAACTCGCGCAGCTGCTCAAGTGAGCACGTGCAAGGGGCGATAAGTAAAATATGTCCGTCTCTATGGTTTATGGTTGGTATTTCATCTCGTGTGTGTTTTTTTCTATCATATCGCTATTTCCTGCTTTTATTCTGTAAAATAATGCTGTTGTTAGATTTCACATCTCTAAAACTTTCACGTCGTGGTGACAAGTTTTACACAAAAAGCGATCTTGTTAAAAGTGTCTATCGACTGAAAACGGAATCCTTTCTGCTGCATATTGATGCTTATCGCAGAAAAAAATGTCAGATATTTTACAACTCTTTGAATAAAAATCACAGGTCGGATTCCTGTACTCATGTTGATAATACAACTAAATATGTTAACGCTTCGCCAATAACTCAAAATGATAATTAAATAGATACTTTTTCTTTTCACACCGTCCATATCCGGACACTCTTCGTGTTACATCCGGCAAAGAATTTGATGGCGTGCGACCAGTGCTCAGTATGTTAGCATAGGTGTTTTGGCAGTAAAAAGTTAGTATTTGTGAAGGACACTTAAACAATGGTTTGGTAGTGACTGAGTATGTTCGTCTTTCGTTTATGGCAACGTTTCAAGTAGACTGCATTCCTGTGTTTTGTTTTGTTGGAGTGGTAGCATACTTGCTCTTCTCCAAACAGAAACAGCTGAACCCGGAGTACTTTAACCGGGTCCGTTTATGAAATAAAATACGGGCGATCAGTACCGATTGTGTAGAAATAACGTTTCAGTTGTCTTTCCCACTCAAATCGAAGGACAGAAGTTATCAAATCATACATGCGTATTCACACATAAAAATATCGGTTTTGTAATTATGTACAGACGGTGAAAGAAGGGATGTCCGGATTGGCTTCCTCTTGGGGAATATTAAAAACAGATTTCACATGAAGATATAGTGTTTTTCATTGATGTCTAAAGGCCCCGGATGTCTGAACATCTCTTCAGTTCAGGGGTACCGGTAGTCTTCACAGCGCTGGTACATTTACTGCACATTGATGCGGACACAGACGCCATGATGTTTATGATTAAGAAGCATCTCAGATTTGTTCTTGTGCAGATACTGGCTGCGTTAAGCACATGCACTCTGTGCACAATTCCTGATATGTTACTATAGGTAACCAGGTTCATATTTTAGTGTGTACCGCACTCCGCACTGAAACTTGGTATGTTGCCTTGTGTCATCATGACCTCGGTTCCTCCACGATGCGGTCATTTGAGGGAGTAAGGGTGGCACATTCGTCGCTGTGGAGAGTTGTGTCCTTTACGCGCACCAGACACCTTTTGATTGTGGGTTCAAATCCAGGTTAGCCCAGATTGTTTCTAGGTTTGTCAGCACCATACCGCGGTGAACGTTTTAAACCACGAAAAGAAATCTGTCTAGAATAATGTCTAAAAGAATTTATTATTTAATATCAATATTTTATCAAATTTCTTGATGAGGAAAGGCAAATCTTAGGATAAAAATAAATTTCCCTTTCATAGCTCATTTATATCTATTAAAAACCTAGTCGTTTCTAAGTCTCACAATATATTGTTCTTACTGAAACGGAAATATCATCTGGTGCCACAAGCATATTATGAAATATCCATTAGATAATCATTCATCTGTGATCAAAACGCTATCTTTCTCGAGACAAGCCACCAGTTCGCAGTGGAAGAAACGGTGGAACTATTACATCTATCAATTTATGTCCTCTATCTAACTCTCCAGGCAGCCATTGTTTGCTCAGCGTTTACTGAGAATGTTAAAGCATTTTTGATGATTTGGGCATATCAGAAACAAGTACCAAATGTCTGTTTGGCAATACTCTTAGTTGTTTTTCTCTCGTTTCCAATGGTAACTGGGCGGTATACTGAAATCCAAGCTGCATTCCAACGTGCTCCTGGCTGTCGCTGCTCCCGCCGACCCAACAATGCTGCCTTTCTCTACCAAGCCATCCTGTTGAGGCTCGGTGGAAGTTTTTGCCCATTGGCATATATCCCTTGCCTTCATCTCATCCCGTGGTGGCGATGCCGATGCAGCTGTTTCGCCAATAGCACCGTTATCACGTGGGATATGACATACTTCTTTAAAAGATTGGTTTTATGAAAGAAAATACACAGCGCTGTGTTTTGTATAACTAAGGTAGGTACGCAGTGTTCTTGGAGGCGGAGAAACTATATAGCACTTAGTCATTAAGTCGATTCAGCAGATGTGTTCTGTTGTTGTAGCGTGTTTTGCCCATTCCTCTCTAACCAAGAATTCCTATGTATGCTGGTACCTGTGATTCTGTTCGATATACAGACTAGCTAAACAGCATTTATATACACAGCGTTCGACAGAGGAAGGTCTACTGGTTGATTCGATAGATATTTATGTCCGACATACAGCGAATTTGTTGTCATAAGTGTAACCTCTTTTCAAATGTATATCAAAAACTGATAATGCTTCTTGTCACACGTGTTGAAATCTGTATTAAAATGAACACGTCGCATTTATAATATCTTGATCACGTGTAGTTATTCAGATAAAGGTTCAGGATTTCCAAACTTCGGCATACCCGGATGATGTGAGGCATGTGCAGTAATGTTTTATACCTCGTTAATCTGGACCGTCTTCCGGACGATTATTGTTTGGAACTTCTTTTATAGTAACGGGACATAAGCAACCAAATATAAATCTGGAAATTCGTTAATCCGAACGATTTCACTGGCTACTAACAGTCCGGATTAACGGGGGTTCACTGTTCTTAAGTCTTTGCTGTTATGGAGAGAGTGTTACGCCGCTTTTAGCAATATTCTAGTTATAACACGGCGAGGGACACCAGAAATGGGCTTCACACATTGTACCCATCTGGAGAATCGAACCCGGTCTTCGGCCTGACGACCGAAGGCTTTGAACACATGGCTGCCCCACCGCATTGATGCAATTTGAAATATACACGGTTGTGTGTGTCATTAAAACAGCCTCTTGGTGTGAGGAAGGTGTGATAGTCTAGTGGATAAACTATTACGTTGTCACTCCGATGACCTATTCGATTTATCATATCGATACATTGTGTGCCGACCGTAGTCACCCGTCAAAATCGCCAAACCACATACTCACCCACTCATCCATAGTGTAGGGTAGTCCAGTGTTCAAAGCCGTTGCCACCAACCCGGGTTCGATTTCCAACCTTGGTATGATGAGCGAAAAGCGGCATAAAAAGATACTCACTCACCTATTCCTTTCACAGGAATATCGCACCGCTCATTCCACGCGAAAAAAAATAAAGGGGAAATACAAACAAAAACTCGTCTCGGTTTCTGCCGTCGAATATAGCGTCGTTCTTACGAATTTCCGCTGCGTGCAGTGTACTAAATAACATGTTCTGTCAGCTAGCAATATTTATGTTGTCTTAGAGTGATGTCTCTCTAGTGTTGACACTACACGCCACGCTATAAAAGATAGACGGAGCCTCTTAAACCACAGATTGCCTCTATCACAGATAGTTTATTGGCATTTGGTTGGAAAACAGCATGTTTACGATAATTGCCTGTCAGGAGCGCAACAACACAACCAACTGTCGCGCACAAAAAAACGTGCTCCCTTCTTATCTGGATCGCTGGTTTGTGACTTTGTAAACAGCGTAATTAGACTTTGTGATCACTGTTGCTAGACTTTATGAACATTGTAGTTTCAGAGATGACGAGGAAATGTGCCAAAGCATTTACTTATGGTCTACGTCACTGCCTGAGTTTTGACTATTTGATATTTCTGTGGCACGACCTCCCTTGCCTATGGATTTCCCTGCCTGTATATGATTTGTCAGTCTCTCAAGTCTTTGATTATCTCTTCTCTTGGATATAAGACAGGTTATAGGGTTAGACATGAACGTCAAGTTCCCCTCCATTTCAAGATAACTAGCATGTAAGGAGATGACGTTGAGAAATGTTATATTATCATTATGCATTATGAATTATTCCTCTATTCAAGAGAAAATTGATACTATCACGACATAGCCAATGCAGGTGTACCGTAAATAATCTATATCTCAAGCCGCCCCAATAAACTCCCATCATTGAGCTATTTTTAGATATCATAATTGTGCTAAAGTACCTTGTTCTGACAGTCCCGAATGGTCAAACTGTATAACAATATATTCATAAAATTTATGTATATCCAATATGAACGATAAACCAGCTTAACGACCATTGCCTTTTTAGACCGGAATCAATACGACATACGAGGATCCCGATTCTGACCAGGGCTGACTTGCAAAATTGGACGGTGCATTTGTTCGTGAACAATAATACCCCTCCTCGCTATAGTTGTCAGAATAGACAGCGTCCTGATTGCTGTTTGTGATCTGCCGCTGTGATTATAGAGATATAGAGACTCCAGTCTGATTACAGATACCAATATTGAAACAGACATCTCCAGAGTTAACTCGACCTTGCAGAACCCGACCAAACGTGAAGCTAAAGTGCCTAATCAGTTCTGTGTACTTGTTCACCCGGGTGTATCAGACATACTCTGTCAATATCCGCGCATCTCGTCCCTCATGCCTCGAGGAATCCACGCCTCCCCACCCCCTTCCCCTCCCCCGACCTGTCTGCCATGGGTGTGTAAAACGCTTGTAAACATGTAAATGTCACATCAACAGGGGGCCGAAGTATGTACATGCCTCATATTGATATCGGAATTTCTCAAGGGGACTAGTGATATATCACCAATTATGGAACTGGTTGTGCTTAATGTGTCATGGTTATGACAGCTGATTTGAGTGATGTTGTTTTGAGCTGAAATCTGTTGAAGGTTCAACTTAATGGCCGAAGTGTCTATCTGTTGAAGACTTGACCCACATGCACCAGCTACATTCTTGACATACTCTGGTTCACAGTGCCCAACACATGCCGATCCAGAGGGTGGGGTGTCTGGGTGGGGTGTGTGTAGAATCGCACCCATGCCGCGCACCTATCCCATCCTTTTTTTTGACGCATACTAAGCATGTAAACACATACAGAATATTATTATAAGTATATTATAGTATAATTTCAACAACAAACACGAGTACCAAACAAAATTTGTTTCCGAATAATTTGCATACGTCTAGCACGTTGTACTTTGAATGCACCCCCATTCCCAAACAGCTGTATCCATGCTTGGTCTGTTTCAACTGAATATCAGATGCCTCATATCAATAATAACCTCTCCGGTTATAAGAACTTTAATTAAATGAAGCCATCTCTCAGGCCTGTGTCAAACGTAGTAGCTCTCCAGAAGCTTAACGTGATCCTGGCACAGAGTGGCCTGCGTATCCGAGATCCTGCTCATTAACTAAGACATGCTCTGTATGTGTCAGCCATCAAGCTTCATACATGTTCCTTCATCAGATGCAATCCTCTCAGCCACGGTGGAGTTTCTTGGCACAACACCCTTCTGTTGTACAAAGGGAACCGTTGTCATGGTTACCAGAATGCCTTGCCGGCTATCCATCTGCGGCGAGGCGGGGCAAACAAACGGCTTTTAAAGTAAAGTGCAGCTAGTGGCCTCCACACACCGTGCATGGCTTTTAGTTTTCCATGATCCGACTGCTGATTGCTCGACCTGCTGCGTTGACACCACCAGAACACATGTGCCTTGTTTGTGTCGGTAGAGGTTGACTCAATGAAAGGTTGGCTCTGTCAGCAGGCATTCCCTGAGTTCATTCACAGTTGATGGTGTGTGCGACCACAATCAATTGACTAATTCTTCTTTGGCGTGAGATGAGGTGAAATGGGGTTTAACGTCGCGTCCAAGATTACACAGCGGCGTGCATACACGTGTGTATGTATCTGGCTGCTTTGACTTACCCGGACTGATTCCGATTTTATAGTGAGGGCCCACCGAGATGCCATGCCGCAGTTTAACATGAATACCCCACTCAGACACAGTACATTGACTTGAAGCCGACAAGTCCTTGTTTTAGGCCCTTAATGCCGAGCGCCAGGTAGGGTAACCAGTACCAACTTTATCGTCTTTTGGTATCGAACCCCGAACCTTTCTCACTCCGCACGGACGCTCTACTACTTGGCTACGGAGGCGGTAATTCTTCTTTTGAGTAAGTGATTTTGGCTTTACTCCACCTATACCAATATGACAGCTTGGGCCATCAGAAATGGGATTCACACATCGCTGTGGGGAATTGATCACGGGATTGTTGGAGCGAGTATGATTTTACGCCGCTTTTGCAATATTCATGGTGTCTGGACAATCGCCTGCACAAAATGCACCAAGGCAGGCGCTCGAACCCGGATTTTGGCGCGACGAGCCAGCACTTTAAAGGCAAGGCTATACAATACACGTAAGAGAGAGGGTGTGGTGTGATGCCGCTGTTAGCAACAGTCAGCCGTATCACTTCGGACAACACCAAAAATGCAATTAATAGATTTATTCATGTATTGATGCTTGATCTCACCGCGATGATCTCATCGCGATGCACCGTCTTTTCGGTATATCGTTAAACCTGTATTGGCATATCTAAGGCAGTTATTGAATGATATGAAATAAAGCCTGTGTAATGTTTTAAGTGACGGGGATTTTATCATTTTTTAAAGACACGAATCAATTGTGCGCTCCTCGGATAACAGTGAAACCTAGCCTTGCCCCAAGGCTGTACTGAATGATAACTTATTTTTTCTATCCTTCATAAGTTGACAGTACAGGAGGGCACGGCTCCAGTCTCTTATATGGACAACTTGTTACAAATAATCTAAGAATTATGATTTAATCTTCAAATCATTTCCCAAGAGACTTCTGCAAGTCTAAGTGAGGCCGCGCAATATCTCCAGCGCGATAGAGTACAAAGGTATAACTGGTTGAGCCGTAGGCCCCTTCTAGCACATGCGCCGATTATTTAGCTAATGGTGTTGCCACCATCACCACCGAAATTACATAAGGTGAACGATAAATTGTTCACACTATTAATTTGATTTATCAGTTTATGTTTTCAAAACATTAAAAGTGAGCTGCTTTACAAGGTTACATCCGGGGATGTAGGGAGTTCAGCGGTTGCCACTCGGTATGTTTCGTGAGCCTTGCAGAATGATTCATCTCTACGGGCAGATCCGATGTGTTCCGATAATGGAGAATGCCGCTCGGAAATCTCAATCAGCACGTACATTTTGTATTCCTTCTGACTCGGCGACAGGGGATACTGTAACAGACTTCAACAGCTGCCGAGGGCAAGTAGTATCTAAAATAAACAGAATTAATTAAATTAACCCACTATTCGGGAATATGGCACACCCTAGAACGAATCAGAATAACGTTGAATCCTTATTGTATTAGAGATAAGGTGGAGTAAATAGCTGATAAGTAGATATTGTAATTTATTTTGTCAGTACATATGTCAATGAACTTTGATACTGTATCATGCGTCATGTGCTTCATATTATCAAAGGTCATGTCATAGCACACGTGATCAGGGGCAGTCGGGTAGCCTAGTGGTTCAAACGTTCTCTCGTCACGCCGAAGACCCGGGTTCGATTCCCAACATGGGTACAATATGTGAAGCCCATTTCTGGGTCTCCCGTCTGATATTGCTAAAATATTGCTAAAGCGGCGTAAAAACCACTCACTCACACGTGATCATGAGTAAGTGAGTAAGTTGGGTTTAACGCCCCGTTGAAGAGTATTTCAGTTCTAGATCGGCGTGTTAGCTATATATGGAAGGGGAAGTAGAACACTAAGTCATGCAGGCCTTAGACGTTTTCCATTCTGAGGAAACACATGAGCACGAGCATGGTGATGAAACATCTAGAAGTGTAACCAGGAATTATATCCGGCACGCCAAAGGGACGCAACTTTACTAAGTGGACCTATTGTGCCCTCTGTCATCGTAAATACTCTCCACGAAGAAGGTATCTTAAGATCGAAGATCATTTCTTTTTTGTCGGGGCAATTTTTCTCTTTTTAACAAACAATAGGTGATTGCTGAAATATCCATCAGTTTTATATGTCGGCATATTTATGCAGCTCATACCCACATAATGGAGATCATTAAATTAATGTGTGTATGCCCTACGAAAGAAAGGAACTGACAAACTAAAAATACAACACAAATAAATATATTGTTATATGGAAAAGGCATTTGTTTCCTGTCATATGTAAAAAGGATTTTTTTCAGCAGGTGTTTAAAATGTTTGATGTGAAGAATGACGGTGAGACTGCTGCGTTATGGTCGTTGGTTGTGTTAACATAGATTTCCTAAAGTAAGACGTCCTCCTTGACATTTGAACAAATGTTGTTGAGCGTTACATCGGTGAATACACACACAACGTAAGAAGGTCACAGATGGAGGTCCAGACAGTGGAAAGGTCACGATGGCCATGTGACTGTGAAGAAGGGCCTGCAGGACCACCCTTGGCGATGGGCAGTGTCTGGAACACTGTCTGAAGAAGATGACCTATTTCCCGAAAGAAACATCCATCAACACATTTCTCAACAATATCTTACAAGATAGCAATAATGTCATCGGCGCACTCTAGAATATTCAGACTTAGGCTACCTCCTTGTGCGAGCTCAAGAATGAAGCCTCCGTTGGATAGATTTTGATGACTTGGCACTTGCCTTGGCTGGAGCTGCCTACCGTGTTGTTTATTGTTGTTCCTTGAGCGGCTTTGTATGTATGCCATGACTTCAGCTATTGAAGTGTTTGCTATTTTTAAGCTGTATAGGTAACACAAGCCCAAATTCTTGGCCTCTCCCGTAAGAAATGCCATTTTGAAATGTAATGAAGATGCGAAGGGAGTTAGAAATGAAGAAATTTTGCTGATCACCAGATAATATTATGCCAATAGGTCAGATCTGACCAGCTTTCGTTGATGTCGTGTCATTTTATGTTTTTAAATGTTCAATCTATTTTTATTCTGATCCGTGGATTGTGAAATGGTTAATGGGGTCGCTGTATGTTTGATTCTCGCCGGGACGCAATGAGCGAGTCTGTTCTTGGGTTTCCCTATTTTGACTTGTATTATGTGTTCCCGTGTCGTTTTCAGGAGAATAACTGACTTGCCTTTGCAAGTGTTTGTGACGTGCCACCGGCGAAGCAGGATACGCTCATCATTTCGCGAACATTTGGTAGTATCACTATTTGACAGTGATTCACAGACACAAGCTCAGAATACAGTCGGAACCGTCAAAATGAATCGATTCTGCTAGATTTCTCGGGCCATGGAAACGATTTTGTCGCTTTTATTGCAAGATGGCTCCTCTTGGGTTTCCCTGCTAACGCATCGCAACACTGCTCCCAAGGTAGTTTGAAGAAGTAGTCAAAATCATTGAGAGTGTGTAAGATGTAGTGCTATTAAAAATACACACTGTGGTCATTTCCTAGCCTACTTCTACCGACATGCAACAAAGCTCGCTGTCCATTCCAAGTAGTCGCCGTTCCTCAAGAACCTCGACAATACTGACCACATGCAACACTGTTAGTTAGTTAGTTGGCTTTACTTCCGCTGCGCTCGGAACACGCCTGTACGACCACTTGCATCTCCCATCGGGCACCTCACGTCACCATTATCATAAAGGTCAGTCATTGTTTTCATTGGATGAAAAGAGGTCATGACCGATATATATGACAGAAAAAGCTATAGACCTAGTTAATCTTGAAGCAGATGTTGTGACCAAATTTGGAGAAAAAAATCGCAATTAGTTGTATGGGATATGCTTTTGCGTTAACAGTTAACAATATTGTTTGGTGATATTAGTTACAAGGAGGGGGATAACGAATAGTTGGGCAGGGTCATACCCCTCTCTCAGGGAGGGAGAGACAACTGGTCTGAGAAAAAATGCATTGATGTCAAGGTGGGCGGGGTCATATGTGTTGGGGAAGGACAGGGGGTAGTGATGGGTAAAGAAGGGGCGTGTAGATGTCGAGATGGTCGGGGTCTTGTGTGTTAGAGAAGGACAGTGGACAGAGATGGGTAAAGAAGGGGTGTGTTGATGTCAAGGTGGGCGGGATCATGTGTGTTAGAGGTGGACAGTGATAGGTAAAGAAGGGGCGTGTAGATGTAGAGATGGGCGGGGTCTTGTGTGTTAGAGAAGGACAGTGGACAGTGATGGGTAAAGGAGGGGCGTGTTGAGGTCAAGTTGGGCGGGATCATGTGTGTTAGAGGTGGACAGTGATGGGTAAAGAAGGGGTGTGTTGATGTCAAGATGGGAGGGGTCATGTATATTAGAGAAGGACAATGGACATTGATTGGTAAAGGAGGGGTGTGTTGATGTCAAGATGGGCGGGGTCATGTATGTTAGAGAAGTACATAGATGGCTAAAGAAGGGGTGTGTTGATGTCAAGATGGGCGGGGTCATGTATGTTAGAGAAGTACATAGATGGCTAAAGAAGGGTTGTGTTGATGTCAAGATGGGCGGAGTCATGTATGTCAGAGGAGTACATAGAAGGCTAAAGAAGAGGTGTGTTGATGTCAAGATGGGCGGTGTCATGTGTGTTAGAGAAGAACGGGGGAAACGATGGGTACAGAGAAGAGGTGCCTGATGGATATAGGGTCCGAATCATATGGGTTCCAGATAGGGAGACAGAAAGGTGATGGCTGGAAAGGTCCATGGGTTTGTGTACATTTCCTACAAAGCCATGATGTCATATTTAATAACAAGGGTGTCGAAAGTTTCAGTCACAGAGTCAATTATTTCAGTGTGTATCCTCCCTATTTGTAACGCCGATTCTACAGCCGTATTCCTCGCCTTTCCAAAACTCGCAGCGATCAGTGAGTCAGTGGTGTAGCTTACAGTTTACTTTATACATATACATTTATCCTTAATCGCTCCTATCGTTTCAACACAGACCAGGGTTCTCAACATATACTCTCAACAGTCTCAATACACCACCACAAACACACAAAGGTCACCGTCTGTTTGTAGCAGTATAGCCACCGGTACTTCGTGATATGTCCAGGTGGGCACCGAGATACAACCAATCCGAGCCCGCCCACGCGCCATGATCTCGTGACCATAGTGTTAGTCTCGCGAGAGTGTGTTTTATGGTCCCTAGCCTTTTGTCACTTCCTACAGTTGGATAACCCTATAAGTAGACCACTGTTTCTCATTGGCTTTATCAAATGGTAAAGGTTAATTGGAACCGCGTGAGGAAGGTATGTGGGAGTTATCCGCCCTTGTTCACTAGGGGGAGTGACACATGTTGTGGGCATGCGCTTTCATAATGTGACGTCAGATATAGGAAGCTTAGATCATTCGAGCTCTTAGCGATTGCGTCATTTGTGAGGTTGACAGAGCAGCACAGGAAACATTGAAATGTATCATAATGTATATTTGGGTTTACAGTCACGCCATAATGCATGGTATCCATCAGTATTAAGGAACCAAGATACCTGCCATATTTCCAAGAACACAACACGATTCTTATCTTTGGCATTACTGACAATGGCGTCATTGGGTTTGGCAATATTTCATGACAGGAAAATGTACTTTCATAACAATGGCCTTCATGTGGCAATCGATGCCATATGTACATAGCAGAACAAAATATAGACATTATGTCATGAAATCATGCGCTCTGCCCTCATTATGACGTCAATTGCTTACATCGCCGTATGTAAAAATCGTTATACGTTGTTCATGTAATACGGACAATACATTCTTCAGGTTGTCACTTCAAGTGTATGTTTTCATCTGTGACGTCACTATTTTGTTCAAGCGATCCATTGTTTATCAAGAATGAGCAAATGGTTGTCAGTTATTCAGACATAATTTGAATATTTTTTAGACCATGTGATTATTCGAAATGAATCTTATCGTTGCCAGCTGTTAGATTTGTTACAAGTTATTTGTCATATAGCCTTAACTATACAACATAGGGTCAACGGTAAGAGCAACATATTCTCCGTTGTGATAAGCACACTCAGCCATGACACAGCTGAAAGCAGAGACTGAAGATGTCATCCAGTTAGAGTCACGCATAGCCTTGACACTGCTGCACTGGCGTATTCCTGATTCCATACTTGACGTCAACTGATGGGAATTGCCAGTGTGTGTCAAAATATACAGATGTTCCGTAACATTTTTGTGGCTGTCATTTTTACCAGAACATCGTATTTCTGTTCCGTGCCATCCTGACAATTATAGTGTGATATATTTAGAACATACTTAAACTACAGGTTCAATGTAACATGTTTTGTTTAACTACACAAATGGTTATGCTCGTTTGTTGTTTAACGCCGCACTCAGCAATGTTGCAGCTATAAACACGTCGGTCTGTAAATAATGGAGTCTGCACTAGACAGTCCAGTGACTGATATCATGAACATCGATCGATACAATTGGGATACGATGACAAGCGTCAACCAAGCGTCCCGTTAGACGTCTGGGTTGCTGAAGACCTATTCTAACCCGGAATCTTCACAGGACCGCATGCTTATGAACAAATTGAAGCAAAAAATGACACTGAAATACAATGAAACTTTAAGAACAATAATGTTTTACTCTGCAGAATATATTCTTCATGACGTGATTCAAATAACCTCAGATGCATTAATGGTCCTAAGACATCCTCTCGCCTCAACTTATAACTACGTCACAAAAAATTGTTGAGGGAGACATTTTATCAGCGCGCATGATGTCACGAATCTGTTTCGTTTCCTATCCTTCGACGCTTATCCTGCTCTCAGCGTGGGATGACTTAAGATGTCAGACTGTGGAGACTTGCACTCGGGATAGGATAATGTTGTAACTGTATATGATAAAATGTCTTGATGCATTCAGGGCGTTAGGGCATGGGTTGGATGTCGAAGTACATTTCCTGATGATTAGTGCGTAGAGTGGGTGGATGGGTGCTGAGGGGTGGATGAGGTGTGATGTTTGGGAATGTTCTTGTCATATGTTGGAGACAATACGTCGACATATACGTATCCAGTAACATTACTTCAGAATATTGTTTAGGTGGTAGAATAGGTAGAGTCTGTGGGATTTTCCGTTGCCTGATGGTTTCTTTGAATCGCCGGGGTTCCTGAGATCTCCAAGTTTTGCTCTGATCAGATGTTGGAGGGCACGGTTGGCTGAGCGGACATGTCAAATGCATATTTTATGATTTATTTGTCAAACGTGTTGCATTTGGTATGTGGTGTTGACTTACGTTGTTGGTACATCGGGTTGTACAAGCAGACGGAAGTGCTTTAGTCGAAGGGCGCCTTCGACTGTTCTGAGAATTTTGTCAAAGGTGTATTTGGTGGAGCTGGCTGATGACTGTTATCTAGTTGGTGTTTGTGTTTGATGTCGACTGTTCACTGATGGCGGATCGGAAATAACAAGAATCCGGCGGTACTCTGGTCAAATGGGAGGACATCCGTCACTGCAAGATTGATCACCGCTCACCAGTCACATTGTTATGGGTATTTTGTCAAAGATATATTTGCTGGGGTTTGTTTTGAAGGAGGTCGCCTTTAGTTGAAGAATACCTCCCGACCATATTTCTTATGATATAGTTGTCAAAAGTTTTGATGGATGGGGTGGTTGTTGGCAGTTGGTTGTTGACATTGTGGTCTGTGATGTTTAACTGTTGACGTGTAGTAGATACCATTACTGCCAGAGTTCACACCACAGTAACTGTTTGACGTACGATGTTATACTAGTAAACTTGCACAAGTCTCTAAGGCAATACTTATAAGTTTAAATCATAATTTCTAGATTGTGTAAATAATAAGAACAATTTGTCCCTTTAAGAGACTGGAGTCCTTAGACTGTCCACATGTCTAGACTTGCTTATTAGGAGGATATAATTACTACACATCCGGACATTTCTTTCAGTACAGCCTTGGAGCAAGGCTATTATACTAGGTACCAAAAACCAGCTGCGTTTGTTGAAGGGAGTGCAATGTCTTGGGGTGATTGATGACCCAGATAGATTCTAGACATGTCAGTAATGTATGGTTCTGTTGTCAAATGCTAGATCGATGTGGACAATGGATCATTAATGGTTATTGGTAATTGATACATTATTGTACGATTCGAATACGAAAATGCCGATTCAGTGTCATGTGAGAAGTTTCATGGTGGCTGAAATGAAACAAACAAGAAATGTTTATTCCATGGCGATGTATTTGATATTGTATACCTTAAGGTTGAGATGTTTGCGACTGTTTTCAGCCGAGTAACGTTTTGATAGTGTTTGTGATTTTTTTTCACATCCAATTTTCAAGTGTTTACTGTCCTTTGTCCTGCAGTTTATAAAAAAAATCTAAAAAATGCAGTAAACCCCTACATCAATAGTGCTGTTATTATTCTTTGTATAAACGAGGTATTGATTACTCAAAGGAGAATCACTCCCTGAGTCCCCCCTTATCATATCAAACTATAGGCTTTGGTTAACTACAACAAACCGACCACCACCATACAGACTTTCAATGTCTTTGAGGTCAGGTGAAATGGGGTTTCACGTCGCGTACTGGAATATTGCACTTACATGAGGCGTGCATGCACCTGTGTGTGGCTGCTTGTACTAGTCCGGACTAATGGCGATTTTATAGTGCTATCCCACTAAGATACCATGCCGCAGTTTAACAAGGATATACCACTCAAACACAGTACACTGACTCCAAGCTGACGAGTCCTTGTGGTTTAGCCCCTTTATGTCGAGCAGGGTAAAAAACAAGGACCATCTTTTAACGTTTTTTTTGTATAAACGGACGTTCTACCACTATACCACAGAGGCCGTCTCAAGGTCTTTGAAGTCACGAGTGACGAATGCTAGTATTTACCCAGCGACATTGGTGACAGAATCTCTGCAGCATACCGACCCTGGTGGACTGATATTTACGAGCACCATCTGTGCGTCAGGGTGTCGGCATGACACTGCTAACAATGTCAGTACAGTAGTACTAACGTACCAGGATGTTATTTCCCACAATGCAACGTGCAAGAATACAATGAGGCAGCAATATTGACGTGACAGTTGGTAGATCTGCTACACTCGCCGAATGTTCCTCATAGATAGCTGATGACATCATCATGCAAAGAATTAGCCATAACTTTGATTTTATCTGCTTCAGTATGTGCATGTACCTTTGCAAGTACCTTTGCAAAAATGTTTTCAACATTGTGCAGTTGCGATGATTAATTCTGCATCAGCCATTTTGTATCAATTCTCGTCCCCCATGGTATGGGATTACCACTAACACAGTCCTGAACCATATTTTCCCCTTCCGCCCAGCCCTAACTGTAATGCTATAGACCTTAATCAAGCAAGTCTTGATTTTTTCGTCTCACAAGGGTGCCCTTTAAATTTTAATGTAGTTGCTTGTTTTTGTCAAAATTATACATTTTTAGAGACTAAGCGTAGTCTAGTAGCACTTTTGGTGGATTACGTTTTATTCTGTGTAAATAGTAGGCTTCAAACTAGTATTGCTTTCATGGCAAACAAAAATAATGAGAGCATAAAAGAATTTGCTTAATGCGCCATCACCCAGTTGCAGCCATTCCTCCAAAACGTATGATTTTATCTAATATGTTTTATAGCATCCGTGAACGACTACATTTGAGTGTACATTACAATGGATAAACATTACATTTTCACGTCTTTCAAAACTTTCGATGCGAAATAGAAATGTGCCGGTTCACACATGATGGAACCATTACAGCCACAAAGCCATTGTTCCTCTGGGTTCACCATATATAATTAAATGCGACAAAGCCCTTTCCATGGTCACAAGAAATCACTGCTTAAAGAGGAGTCGATTATACGATTCCCACTATATCATGAGCATGTGCTTATGAATCACGATCCAATAGTGATGATACCAGGTGTTCACGAAAATGGTGAGCGTATCCTGCCCCAACGGTTACACCCGTCACACATACATGCAAAGTCAAGTCAATTGTTCACCTGAAAAAACACGGGAACATGTGATACAAGTCAAAATAGGGAATATTATCAGACATCAATATTGTCACTGATGCGTGAAATTTGGAAACTCATTAACACTCAATAATTACGTTAATAGTTGAATAAATGTGCTCCTTCTACGAATGCTCTGAACATGTTTTATTCCCTCAGGGAGCAACGTGTTTCATTAAGAAAGGTTAAAGTGCGGAAATACCATGTTCGCAATATGGTGTGCATGTGACGTTACGCATACGGTAGACATGGCCGTTGAATGGCATTGTTGCCCAAGCTTCAAACATGACAGGCTGTGATCTCAGGGAGAGGAAGGATATGGGAAGGGAAGGGGGAAGGGGTAGGGAATGTTTAGAGGCCCGGGTGTAAATGGTTTTAAGGGGAGCATGGACATACGGCCCACATGTTCCCTGATATTGGAGCCGAGACGTTAACGCTTTGCAATAATTTGAATTCTGAAATTGGGGATTTCATTCGTGGAGTTGTGGAACTTAAAACGCTCTCTGGGCATGTGTAGAGAGTATTTTTGAGTTTCTTGTTCGTTAGTTGTATAACATTAAACATGCAAAGTGCATGTACTGATTTGTAATCTTCTCCTATATAATCACGGATGCCCCTTGCCACAAATACTCAGGTTAGTTAATTTGGTTTATCTATATTGGGATTGTATCCCTAATACGTATACATACATGTATTTTGCACACAGATACAATATGTAACTCGAGTGCATCGGAATATGCAATATGCTTACAGTACTCTACGGTTATAAGTAACTAAGAAGGACCAGTAATGTTAGTTCGTTATAACCGTAGTTCGTTATTAGCATACACACACCATATATACAGCAAATGGCCGAGACCAAAAACACAGTTCGTTATGTCGTCAGCTGGTTAGAAGTGTGTTCGTTATAAACGTAGTTTACTGTTTACATATAGTTATTTAGATATTTTTATATCGATAATTGGTAGATCTCAGTCTGGTTTGATTATGATTATACCTTTGTAACATTTTGGTCATTAACTATATTTACATGCATGTATACCACAAATAGGGTTTATCAGACTGTGATAAAACCGAAATACGCATCGTTACATATGGGACTTATTTACTTAACAGAAAAATTGTTTGATGAAGTTTTCCGCGTTCTGTCAAGTGTATCAAACCATTGCGGCCTGGAGTACGCGCGTGCTCTAACAGGAGTTTCTCTGATCCAAGAGTATCTGTTACAATGGCTGTTATTCCTCCGCCCCCTAGATATTTTACTACAGATGTTAGGGTGCATCAACCTCTGTCCGATTGACCAATAATCAACAAACACAGCAGGTCGGAATTCGCTTGACCGTTCAGGTGGTAACAGCATGCCGGTCAGAGTTGACCACACTTTTAGACTAGGATACCATCTATACATACCAGGTGGCAGCACATACCGACAGTAAAACCAGTTTAGATGGGCTTCTCCTCCTCTTTGTCCGGCCTCATACCATTCCACAGCACTCATCTTGGTTGGATCAGACAGTGGGTGAGACAGGGTGATCTTCTTTGCCCTTGTCTGTCTATGTTAAATTTAAAATGAAATGTAGGTTGACGATGCCAAGGATTTTATGAGGATACCTAACACTATCAGCCACTTAGGCCTATTGGTGAGTTGCCATGGGGATCATTTTATATTGTTTAAACTTTTTTTAATAAGATTTAAACCAGGTTTCTTGAATCTCTAGACCAGGGGTATTTAGAGTGACGTTTAGTTTATGTTATCACAAGATGGTATAAACAAGTTACTCTCTTTCTCAGATACCATGGACCATTTGGTGATTGAGATATGCTTGGTACGGCGGGTAGCTTCAAATATAACATGTTACGAAGGTTACCTTGAGGTTGAAATATAAAGGTACAGTTATTTATGTAGTCTGCCCCATGTGTGAACACCAAGTGCGTGTAGCTGGAGTAACTTGGGAGTTCAAATGACATAGGATTTTGACCGACAATCCGATCCTTCTCAAAGGGTAGAGGCATATTCACATCACCTCTTAGAGCTCCAAGTTGCCAGGTCATCACTCTTCCTGAACGGCATGACATTATCCAGATCCTTGACAATATATTTCGGAATATGCTGTTATATCATGCCAAACCTCCATTAATTGTTGCTTTGTTGTTGTCTGGCAAGAAGAGTATGTTGCCATTTAGCTGAACAGTTATGCCAACACATTGATGTCACTACGAAAGATTATGCTAACCAAAATGTTAGCTAGGTTGAGAGGTTGAGAGGTTGAGAGGAGTTCAGAACTTGTAGTCAGTAAAGAGCAAACGATGGTGCGAACTGTTTTCGGTGAAAGGGAGAAATCCCCAGATCATGATTCAATAGGAAGGCAATGGTGCATATGAATAACTTTTCCATCTGTAATGATAGGATCATGGTGATTGGGGTTTTGTAAAGTCCATGTTTGAAAAAAAATTGAATTCGAACGTACGGTTTCAGATCATTACCTTGTTATATGGCTTCCTCTATCAACCCAACACTCTACTGAGACAAGCTCTGTCTTAGGCGAGATTCAAATGATTCCAGCATTAGCTAGACACGTGAGACAAGTTTAGCTCATTCCACCTGTCATAGCAAAGTTTCCTTCACATATTCTCTTCCGTAACCTTGTTTGTGATTACAAGTTGAGCTTTGTCGGATCTAATCTTCAGGAACCAAAACATTCCAGTCACATGTAACTATGGCTGGTTTTAGATTGTGTTTAGGGGAGTCGTAACCCTGAAGCTGCTTGCACTCAGATGAGAACCACAGATAATCAGCTCCTGTCAGCTAATACAACATACGTATATGTTAGGGTAACATGGGAATGTGTGGATTGTGATGACATATATCTTTAAGACAAGCCGTGACGAGAGTAGGATGTGTTCGATTGTATTTGGCGGTTACTAAAGGGGGGACAGGAGAAGTTCATTTGGTTGGCGAACGCCAGGTGTCATTGTGTTTATTGTAAAATAATAATTTGAAAAACAAATACATTTTGTATTCAAGTGTGATGATGAAGGTACTATAGGTAGTCAGGTACGTTCACCAGTGAGGAAACACCCGGTGTCCTCACCGTTATGGTACAAGTATCAGGCCGGCTCAAGACCTCAAATGCTCTTCAAGCGTTGATATATGTATTTGGTTGTGTAACTTTTTTGTTAAAATTCGATGCACGTGGTAGATTGATATGGAATGTATCTAAGTTAATACCAAGGATATCGCTTGTGTGCATATCATTACGTTACGTATTTTCCATGGGCCAGATATAAAACACACATGTATTGACCTGCTTCGCTTTCCGGATTTCCTTCTTTTTATGCACACAATAAAACCATCCAAACAACCAACAAAACAACCAACAAACAGATAAGGAAACTCATACACAAGGATACAGACACCCTCTCTGACAGTCCCCCCCCCCCTCTCTCTCTCTCTCTCTCTCTCTCTCTCTCTCTCTCACACACACACACACACAGACTCACACACACAAACAAATACAGAGACACAAACACGTACACACAAACAAATACACACACACACTCTCTCTCTCTCTCTCACACACACACACACACACACACACACACACACACACACACACACACACACACACACACACACACACGGTCAGACTGCTGCTATGTAGATATTTCCAAAACTAGTCTATATTTGAAAAGATAAATCTTTCTTATCTAAGTTTCATTAACATCACTGCACGAGACTAATTTGCATTAGCTACGTGTGACCTGTTATACTGACACAGAGACAACACGACTGGTAGACTAAGTGATAGCCTTTCCTCCCTGTGTTTGCCGCCAATGGATGATAACATGCTGATGCAGCGATATCTGCCTCCCTCCACTCTGCTTCCTTACTCCTCCTCACACATCAGTCCAGAGTCCCTCATCTGTCTTATCTTCCTTTCGAAAATCACCCATCCGCGTCCTGGTCCCCCCTCCCCTTCCCACCAGATGGGATCGAGGGTGACCTGACGGGAACCAGCCAGGCACGTTTACTCAGATGGACATCTCGTCTGCTCTTCGCAGGAGTCCGAGATGTTCGCGAGATGTGCTCGGAAATCGCTCAGGTTCATCACAGATTACGGGTTGTGTTTGGTGATAGAACCTGAGTGTTGAATTTCTTCTAATAACTGTTTCTACAGCAGCTGTCATGCCAGTGGTCTTCAACCTTAGATACTGGACATTGGACCAGGGGAATAGATGGACGTGTCTCAAGTTCCATGAAATGGCAATGTTTGAATTTGCCGATTCATGCAGCATTGTCTTGACACGTGGATAGGAAATGTATTCCGTGAATCCTTATCCTGTATCGTAACGCAAACGTGAACCGTGGTTCTCCAAAATATCTATCGTACACAATTTGTTACCTGTGTGTATCATTCGTGACCTGTTCCACGATAAGGCATTAACGTATGTGGTTTTAAACACATATGTGTCTTGATCGCCCAAACACACCCTAAGATATGATGACCACTGGTTGGGCGTGTTTCACCGCAGAGGTGGTTCAAGTCCTAAAACAGATCCAAAACTATAAATATCTGTGGTACAGCAGTTTTGCATATTTAGAACCGATTACCAACACTTCTATGTATCTGCGGCGACATTAACGGCCATCCCTCAACGCCTGTAGCCTTCAACATCCACCACAAGATACCATCTATCTCACCCAGAGCCGAGGAAAACCGCATTACCCTCATGCTGTTGAAAGACCTCAAATGGGCGCAGCATCCACACTGCCAGTGAACATACCACCGACGCGGATTGCTTGAATCATCATTCGTTTGTTTTGACGATTCTCGTTCCAGTAGCTGCCATTAATTCATTTCAATAGGACGATTGGTTGGTGAGATACCGCGAGAACATTAGCGCTTCACGAAGGTCATTTCACTGTGGTCTAGACATTATTGAATTGTCCAGAATGCTTAATTGGGCGTGATGGCATCCCAGATAGCTAATATTCAGACTAATATGAATAGAGATTGTTTGGGACCATGGGTCATTATATGTGTGCTGATATCTTGATATCAAGCTAAGGAACATGGGTTTTCACTTCGTGAAATACATACATTTAAAATAAACATTCTTGATGTATGGCTAGTGTTGAAGGTAGTGGTGATCGGTTACTTCCAAGGTTGTATTAGGGTTATTGCAAGATCAGACCGACCTTTGTGTTTGTTGGAGGAAATAAATAACTGGTTATATGTTGTAAAAGAAGAACTTCTCATCTGGAATTGCCTTTGAATTAAAAAAAGACGAAAAACGGTTCTTCACTTTCCTTTGACTGGATTATTCTCAGAAACAAAACCAGTGCCGCCCAAGAAGATTAAATAGTTTGTTCGTGGCTTGGTTATCACTCCAGTGTCACAGTTGTGTTAAAAGGTTTAGATTATGAAGGGAATGGCTTCCCGGGTTGGGGTGAACTATAGAACCTCGTATTGACTCTTGTTTGTACTGCGGAAATAATGCTTCTTTAGGGGACGTCTTTGGAAGAGTAAATATATAACGTCAACCTCAGAGAACTATCTGTCTCGATCATCCGACGAATCAGATTCCATTGGGCGTAAAAGGCAAACTAGCTGTGAAAATTATGTGAATAGATCACTGCAAATCTTTGATGACACCAGGTGTGTGCTAGAAGGCTAAGCATGTCCTTCCCTACCTTCAGTACCCGTCACTCACAAAAAGCGTCCTTGTTACTTCTGTTGGATTCATGAGAATCACTCGAAGACAGGTTCTCATGTGTTGGCATGGAGTTTTATGTAAAACGTTCGTCATCCCAGAATACTCAATGCATCCTTGACATATAGCCCTTGACCTCGTATGAGCTGACACCCGCCGTTCAAGCACGAACTCATAGCTGTGGTTGGAAATAAGGGAATTTTGCAAGGAGAGCTTGTTTCTTTGACTGGCTGTGTTTTGTGCGGTCCCGCTCTGTGTTATCAATCCTTTTGCTTATCACAACGAGCCGAGTCAGACTCAGACCACCACCGAGCTTGCATTTTCTCGAAGTATTTTAATTTAACCTATCAGAACACTGTGACAGTGTGTGCTTCAGTGGTGTACTTGAGAACCATAGGCGGGTTAATGTTGCCTTGGTGTTGTTTGAGGTGAGTGGTGATGATGATGATGATGGTGATGGTGATGGTGATGAAGATGAGCGAATGTTGATAATAATACCGTATTCGACGTAATAAGCGCCCACGGCGAAATTTGCAAATATATTGGCAAGTGAACAATCCCAATTAGCACCCCTTCCGATTGATCAATGTACAGAAGACTTAAATTTATTCGTGTATAATACGCATTCGTGTGTTTTATACACACTTAATTATTGGCAATTAAATTCTGGAAAAATATATCTGTCGTATATAAACATTTCAGGCTGTCAGCATAATACACAAAATTAACGACCTTTCAAACACCTTTTTTTCCCCAAAATGATATTCTAATAGGAGCCCCCTATCTCTAATTTTGAGAGCGCCCTGGGCGCTTATTATGTAGAATACGGTACATCATATTGGTTATAATAATGCAAGGGGCGGTCGGGTAACCTAGTGGTTAAAGCGTTCCCTCGTCACGCCGAAGACCCGGGTTCGATTCCCGACATGGGCACAATGTGTGAAGCCCATTTCTGGTGTCCCCCGCCGTGATATTGCTGGAATATTGCTAAAAGCGGCGTAAAACCATACTCACTCACTATAATAATGCAACTAAACATGGTCATTGGCATTTTAAGTACATTTAACATTACTGGTGGTAGCAACTGAAGGCTGTTTAGTCTCGTATTGACAATAGATTAAGTGATAGAAAACATGACGGTATATTACTCGTTAAACCTAACACTGCCTTGGAATATTAAAGTATTTCCAAAAGAGCTGTTAGCCAGTGGGTCTTTCCCTTCAAAACTACTCTCATATCATGAGATTCAAGGAGATGAATGATTCCGGAACATCAGTCTACAGGAACACTTTGGGTCGAGAGCATGATGAATTTGTCGAAAGAATTTAAAACTCTCAGTTCAGCTCCGAGGGACTCTTCGTAATGATGTTAGGACGCTTCCCCCCGTTCTTCAAAGCCCTAAGCGGCGCAATTAAGAGTCTAGTAGCAACAAGTCACATTTTAAGTGCCAATTTTCACTGGTGTAAAACATGTGTCTGACAGAGACGTCAAGGGACAAGACTGGTCCTTGACCAGTGGGCATCATAGCTGTACGTTTTCTCAGCTGTCCGTCAGTTGATTTATGATCCCCTGGTGAGGATCCCCCCCACCAGCCAATCAAAACGTCTTCGGCGTGTTTCCGCGCTGCCGTTGTGGCTGGTCATCGGGTGTGGTGTTTGTTGCCTTGGTCAAGTGTTCAAATGGCCAAGTGCAGATCTGCATGATAAATAGGATTGGTACACAAGCGGACAGCGTGTGTCCATATGTAGAATATTTGTTGTTAGATCCTTCATCGATTCCGGTGCCGTGGTTAAATATTGACAAATAGTGTGTAATTTGATTGCTGGAAACTGTGTAACGTTGTCAGGTCGTTTATCCCAGGGAATCATGCGTGGTAGACGAAGAAGCAATGTCCATCATCAGAGGCCACTATAATCAACATCTCATTCATCTTCAATATCAGTAGATTTTAATTAGAATCAAAGATAGGGCGAACAGTAATTACTAATTCAAAAATAACAGTCATGCATTATTGCCGACAACTCGATTGGCACCAATCGTGCTTCCCTCCTTCCTGGTCAGCATCTATGTGCATAGGAGTCGGCATTTGGCAAAATGAAAACAAGGCAATTTGTCCAAGAAGTTACTATACATAAAACGTCAATGCTACTTAAGTTTCAGATTTAAGGATGATCTGATATCGTTTAATAATGGCCAATTAACCAATTCCCTTCGACTGTTTTACCCATTCGAACTAGAAATAAAAGACACCAGTGAAAACGTCTCATCTGTTTCATATTTAGATTTCTTATGATAATGGAAATGTTTTTTGTCGCTTTTATTTGCATTAAGGGACGTTTTTATCGGAATGAGGCCATCCTTTGATTAATATACTCTTTAACCGGCCGCATATAGATCTCTCATAATTTGAGAACATACAGTAAACTATGTTTATAACTAACACGCTTGTAACGAACTGACCAAAACAACGAACTTATTTTAGTGCCGGCCATTTCTTGTATATATGCTGCATATATGCATTTTACAAACTACGGTTATAACGAACTAAAATTATTGGTCCCTTTGAGTTCGTTATAGGCGTAGTTTACTGTACTTGCTATGCACCTAATACCAGTTTTAACGTTCCCATTCCACCAGCGCCTTCTGCAAAAATGTTCATGCAAAGAAAATCAGCATATCCTCTCTAGACCTTAAAATAGCAATAATTCTGTTACATTGTGTATATCAAAAGTTTACAACTTCCTTTGTAAGTAGTCAGGTTCATGTTTTGTCCCCTGCCTCCTGTGGGTTATTATGTACAATATAATCATCTTCCATTAATGCCTCGTAGTTGGTTTCGGGGGCTCTTTACGTTCAGCACAATGTTGTATGATCTGTTTTTTGGGTAATACAACATGACAAATGCTAATAAGCGGGGGCTCGTATAATTTGTGTCAGGTCTTACAACATGTATATGATCATCAAAGTCTCGTAATACAAAGCCAACCCACCGAGGTTCGGATTAGTCTATGAAACAGGTGCTTTCTATTTCCCACTATCAACGGCGCTAAATATGTTTGTTTAGTGCTTGAAACCAAAAACGTTCTGCAGGAATGTGGAGCTGTTGACCAAGTTAGCCAGAGGAAGAGGTTCCAGTGTAATTGTCAGAGTCGACTTCCTGGCAAATACGTCTCTAATGACTGTGACCTTTTGGTGGTCAGTAAATCTAGAGTTCATATTGCGGACAATGTACATTCTGTATAATTTATTGTTGATATTTATATTATAAATAATAAGAGCCTGAATTCACACGTACCGGTATTCGTGTATGTGGGTTTATGTAAGTAATATGATGTGTATCTAATTCACAAGAAAACGTGTCCAAACGAAAGAAACAGTTTCAAAACCCAGCGCTCATAAAGTATGTAGAGCTCCAATGATAGCATCTGGTGTTCGCGAAACGGCCTAGCTGGTGACGTTGTTGTAGGCCAAGGTCACGGGGTAATCTTTGCCTTTAAAGTTTGTTTGTTTGTTGTTTAACGCCGCACTCAGCAATATTCCAGCTATATGACGGCGGTCTGTAAACAATCCAGTCTGGACCAGATAATCCAGTGGTTGACATCAGGGGCATCGATCCTCGCAATTGGGATACGATGACACGCATCAACCAAGTCAGCGAGCCTGACCACCCGATCCCGTTTGTCGCATCTTAAGTCAAGCATAGCCTTTTAAGTGTAACACAGGAACAGGTACCCCCTGTATTTGCTAATTGCATCATTAGGAACAGTTGCATCAGGTGATGACAACGAAAACACAAACGACTCACGTGAAATAATCTATGTTAATTAATCATGATACTATGGCGTCATAGTAAATAAATGCCAATTAAGTGTCAACCATGCTTTTCAGGGTCAATAATGTGACAGAAAGCAATTAAACACATACACAAATTATGATCACATTTTTCCCTTTCACAAGAAAAAACACACCAATAAAATAATCACACCATTGGCTACCCTGGTTCTGTAATGAATGTATAATAGTTTCCATGATAAGATAATTCGTGTGTTTTATTGTTAGAATTCCGGGAAGTTCAAGCCGCTGAAGCTCGTCCTGGCAGTCCTAGGATCTTTTCAAGCAGTAATCACCCTAGCATTCACTTCCCCTTTCGTAATCAGCATACAACCAAGACTCTGGATTATCATGTGGTTGAAACAGTTTCTCAGAAGAAAATTACACATTTTATGTTGAAGCAATAATGAATAAGGCAGTTCCGAGATCCTGTTTCACTGCCTTTTGCTGTTTATGTTTGGTACTGTTTGTGTCTGGAAATGTTTGTGTCTTATGTAACTCCTGCACGAGGGAGAAACGTTTACATTGGGCTTATTAATAGGCCTGCAGCAGGCAATGAGTAAACTGGAGATGTGGATGGTTATAGTAAATAGTTATTCAATGTTTCAGAGTATGTTTTTTCTCGTTTAATTTTTAACTTCATTACGATTTTCCCAGACTGGTATGATTACATGTGCAACGTAAAACAGTACTGTCGCAGAGGTGCACACCATTGGCTTAGAAACGGTATTAACGGTCACTGTGACTCGTTATTCGTTGGTCTTTACGTGCCACGACCATGGATAGGGAGTTCTGAGTTGGATAATCTGTTCCCAAGCCATTTCCATTCGAACAAACCATGTTTAAATAAACACAAACATGACCATGGATAGGGAGTTCTAAGCTGGAAAACTTGTTCCCAAACCATTGCCATTTGAATAAACATGACCATGCTACCTTGAAGGTTAAATGCATGTGTTAAACTTAATTCAAATAGAAATTAAATTTGATTTTTATATACATTTTAATCTTCAGGGAATTCATATCATAACGCTTCGCGCGTCCTTCGCAATGAATTCAGAAACACGACTGTCTCATTGAACGCTTTAAAAAAGGTTATAATAACTTATCGCAGAGGTCTTGAAGTTATCATACAAAGTTCTTGCACCAAGTAACCCTGTGAGTCGACCTGAATTTCAAACTGTGAATAAATAGGGCGTTCGGTAGCTCACCCCCATCACGTCGGAGGCGTTTGATGTGCGTCTGACTCGAATATCTTGCCCAACCGGGGACGAAGGTGCATCAGTATTAAGGTAAAGTTCTGGAGTAAAGCTATCGCTTTTCTAAATTAAACCGAGTCACATCTGCCACACAGAACCAGCGTAGGCTCATAAGCTGAGATAACTTAAAAGGATGTCAGTGTTTTTCATCTCAACATCTCATATCTTCTTCATATTGGAGTGTGGTAGTTTGTTCAAGGTCGTTGGATGTTCTGCGGGGGCATATCAGCGAGTTAAGTTGTTTCCTCTTGTAATGCTAGCTAAGTATATGATCCTGTCTCTCGTGAAAAAACATTTGTTCGTGATTTGTTGTGATTTATGTTGAGTTATATTCTACCGTGTGGTATAATTAGTCTGGACTTTCACATGCTGCAACGTGGAACCAGTGTGGATGTTGTCCCTTGCTGGGCGTAGCGGTATATAGCGTTTCCCCGTTAATCATATAATGGCCTTTTATTTGCTTTTCCAAAGTTGTTTATTGTCATAAAGAATCTTTTTCATTCCCAAACATGGTTATTTTTAGTCTGGGTAATAGTGCTGTGTGAAGTGAGGAGATACAACCTCTTCAAGTAACGGACAAAACAATTTCGATATTCATAAGAAATCCTCATTCTTGTAATGTAGACCCGTGAGGAATCGGGTATAGAATAGGTCTTCAGCAACCCATGCTTGCTCTGAAAAGCGACTATGCTTGTCATAAGAGGCGATTAACGGGATCGAGTGGTCAGGCTCGCTGACCTGGTTCATGTCAATCACTGGATTGTCTGGTCCAGACTCGATTATTTACAGAACGCCGTAATATGGCTGTAATATTGACCAATGTAAATGATTGACCAGACAAACCAGTGATTGATATCATGAGCATCGGTGATGGTGGTAGTAGTAGAAGTAGGGTAGCAGCAATAGTAATTATAAGTAGTAGTATCAGGGTATGGTAAGCGACAAGGTGGGTGTATCAGGGTATGGTGGGTGACAAGGTGGGTGTATCAGGGTAAGGTAGGCGACAAGGTGGGTGTATCAGGGTATGGTAGGTGACAAGGTGGGTGTATCAGGGTGCGGTGGGCGACAAGGTGGGTGTATCAGGTTGCAGTGGGTGACAAGGTGGGTGTATCAGGGTGCGGTGGGTGACAAAGTGGGTGTATCAGGGTGCGGTGGGCGACAAAGTGGGTGTATCAGGGTGCGGTGGGTGACAAGGTGGGTGTATCAGGGTGCGGTGGGTGACAAGGTGAGTGTATCAGGGTGCGGTGGGCGACAAGGTGGGTGTATCAGGGTGCGGTGGGTGACAAGGTGGGTGTATCAGGGTGCGGTGGGCGACAAAGTGGGTGTATCAGGGTGCGGTGGGTGACAAGGTGGGTGTATCAGGGTGCGGTGGGCGACAAGTTGGGGGTATCAGGGTGCGGTGGGCGGCAGGCTGAATATACACCCAGACGCTCCAGTTGAGAAAACTGATAATATCGTGCAGATTCGTCTTCTGCAAGGGGAGTCCATGCCTCCACCCTTCTCCATGTGCACAGCATCGGCTACGTTTAAAACACCATTCCATCCCAGCGCATCAGCTCTGTAATGAAATGTTATACAAACACCAATGCTTGGTTATTAGGATTCTTCAACGGTCTCAAATCCCAATCATACGCTTGGGGATTCTGGGAAACCTCAAGTGAAGATAGCCAGCCGCGGTCGAACTTCTGCAAGACTCTCTGTGTGGGTTCTAGACGCGCGTGTTACACAAACACCGTGGTAAGTGTTATATATATACAAGCAAAGACTCCGGCTTCTCAAGGCGTACCATGCCGCCCTCGGCATTGTAGTTAAGACGGTTGCCTAGCAACACCGGAAAGGTATTCAACAACCAAGGAAAATGGCTGAATCGGGTTTCTTGCAAGGTTTCAAATTCCAATAGGTCAGAAATGTTTGGGAAGGGGGAACTGGTTTGGGGTGGGGCAGGGGGGCAGGGGGCAGACCGGCGAACATGTGGGTCACGTCAGTTCTCTTACCGATTTCATATTGTTTAACCTTATCGTGTTTTATAAACAAAATATGATGGAAACGTTTTTCTGCCAGTGTGTCAAACATTAAACCTGCATTGTTTCATTCAGGTCTGTGGCTATATAATAACACAAAGGGGTCATGGTTCGTATTAGTCTGGTGTGTCCTTTCCGTTTTAAAAAGAAGGAATTTGTGTGTGGTGTTTCTCACACTAGTTCCAGAGCGAGGTGCTCGATCAGGGCTGGTTACGAGATCATAGTGGCCCCAAACATAAAGGATGAATCATCATTGTTTAAAAATGAAACGGTGGGGGAAAAGATTCAGAGCTTTGTTATGTCATAACGAATAGCGAAAGGACCTTCCTGTCAGTGAGCTATTCATTAACAATATTAAGTCAACTGGCAAAACCTATGAAATTTAATATGATGTAACATCATGTATGACCTTCAACCAGAAAATACGACTGACGGGGTTAATCTGTTAAGATTACATGGACGTGGGGTAAAGGCCAGAAAATACTTTCTTTATGAACTTTCCATGTTCATGTTCTTTTATCGCTATTTTTGACCTATTTGAGGGAATTCCCGATAATGCTTTCGTTGGCTTAAGAGATATCGGATATGATTTATTGCGTAGAAGATAGAAAACCAGAGAAATAGGTTGTACAGACGAAGACGGCTGGAGTGGGTGTGTGCCTCCGTGTTGAGGCGAGCGGCTTCACCAAAGCCTGAACACGTGCGTTGGAGTGACGTTGAGGGATTTGTGCTGGTGTGTATTGCTGCAGATTCAAACAGACATGTGATTCAAGTTCAGTAATAAACACGTGTTTGTTCGTTAGGCGTGGCAAGTTTATGTTCCAATGTAAGATGTGTGGCATTTTATGATAAAATATATTTAGTTTTCATCTTATTTATATTGTTAAGACAGTATGATTCAATCGCATATTCGCTACTGAAAAGTCTTCCACATGATGACCTAATTGTTGGATAAGCAAATCGACACTACGTATTTCCTTAACTAATGGGTATTTTCTTTCTCAGATCTATTCAAGACGATATATCTCTTAGATGTCGTTCGACCATAGGTCCAACCTTGCATAATAGCTGATACCAACAATATACACGACCATGCGTATATTCCTATGTAGTTAATCACACGGTGCTAGTACACCTACGAATCTAGATTTCTGCTTCGGCAGGTGTTTTCTGACGAACAGTTTTCAACAAGAATGCCAAATGAGAGTAAAATTACCCCTGGTCTTATCAAACACCTAATTGGGCTGCAACTGAATTCACAATTCTATTTTAGCTACTGAAGACAAGCAAGTGCTAATGACTTGTAAGCTGAGAATTTACCTTTTATAACCAGAGACAAGCAGCCGAATTGTTTTACCCACAATGCCTATTATAGTACTTCCGGTAGGAGTTGTTAAAGAAACGTATTCGATAGTTTCGTACACATGTGCGTAACTAAGAAATATGGTTTCTTTCGTAAGGTATTTTGAGAAGGATATTAGCTGTGATTTTATCGATTAACCTGTCTTGAAAACATCACGTGCACAACAACCACGGTAGATGCGAAAACAAATAGGACTAGGCAGATAGAACCCCGACAACAAGTTAGAAATATATCAGGCTGAACCATCCTTAACACTCGATGGATGTTTTATTATCACAAAAGTTCTTATTTGAAAAACATTGTAGTTCTTAGCGGTATAGATACCATTGTGCAATGTTTAGTGGTTTCTTGCAGTGACAGAAATTATTTGTGCTTTGAGGATGTTCCCAGTCACATAGCAATGTATGTCACGGTGATCTTGGCCTGTTTGTGCTGTGTGCCCCTAGTACACTCAACCTTGATCTCTGGGTGCTGTGCATTGTCCTCTACGCTAGATCGCAGCGCACAAGAACCAGAGAACCAGGCAGCACATCCTCTCGTCTTTGCACCATCATTGCCAAACACTGGGCGCTTTCTCACCTTGAATGTCTCTCTGACAGCCGGCGATTATAAATACCCGCAGTGATACCGGGGAAAGGTGTTATGCTTCGCTGTTACCAGCCTCCCGGGATAGCGTAAACAGCGACCCGAGTATAACAGTGAAAACCAGTTTAAATAACCTTCAGAGATGTGGATAGGCGTAGCTTGTGCTCCTACCTCGTCCTTCAGACAGGTCCAAGCGCAGTGTTCTTGAAATGTAACATAGCAAACGCAAGTTTGTCACATTTTTAAGATAATCTGCTGAAGTGTAGAATATGTTCATACACGAGGGGCGGTAGGGTAGCCTTGTGGTGAAAGCGTTCGCTCGTCACGCCGAAGACCCGGGTTCGATTTCCAACATGGGTTCAATGTATGAAGCCCATTTCTGGTGTCCACCGCCGTGATATTGCTGGAATATTGCTAAAAGCGGCCTAAAACCATACTCACTTACTTTTCCCTAACTACTTGAATTTCATATTAAGTGTCTGGTTGAAGCAGTCTTCATTGACTGATTCCACTCGGATCCACTCGGATCCACTCGACTAATGCCGTTAACTAGTTGTCCATAATACCTCAGGCGAGATATAGCACAATGTCACAGTATCGGCAGCATAAGACAGGTTACATGTGTTTAATGCATACCAAAAATGATTCATGAATTCTGATTTGAAGGAAACAACAAACAGCAACACTTTGTACTTGAATATGAGAATCACCTCGCCGCGTGGTTGCGTCACGCGATAATCACGTCCACGAAACTATTTAAAAATGGATTCCACACTATTCTGTCCGAGATAACCTAAGGGACAGCGACGGGCTGAGAGAGATGTCGTTGTGTAAAGCGCAATCAGTTAATGATAGTAAAACTCGTTTAGCAATGTGGCCAGTCACCTGATGAAGGAATTGCACAACCCTCTGAAACGTTTTTCCAATCGACAATGAAGAAGTTGTCATCTATAAAAACCTTAGTTCTTAAGTGCAACACAGCCTACGGAAATGAAGTAAGCGTTTGAAGTGACGGCAAGCGTTTAAGAAAACCAATGATAAAACCAGTTCTGCAGCTGAATAGAACTGACGTCAATTATTTCCGCTCTCCGAGTCGCAAGCCTTTTCTGGGCACAAATAATGACCTGTGTACAGCGCAAATGGTTAGAAGCCGTTAACAATAGATATCAGTGATACAATAGCTTACAATAACGTTTCCAGACAAGTTGGCCGTCGTTCTGTTTCATGTTTGAACGGATTACTCGAACGGTAGGGGAGAAATATTATTCAATTAATAAAACAGTTATGGTAATAAATCTTTTCATAATTGTCATTGTGCTACAATTCCATGAGCATTTTGGCCTTTTTCAAAGCAATGCAACAATTTGGTTGTCTCTTTGTTGCTGTATTTTCCAATAACGACAACTTGTCTGAGGTAAGGTTGGTTTTGAAAATAGGAGTTGATACATGGCCAACCAGGCTTTGACAAATAGACAGGCTATATTCCCCGAGATTACCCCTTCCGAAAAATATAACACTTTGATGGAAACAAACAACTACATTTAAATTGAAAAGGAGCTCCATTGAGATATACTAGTATAGGAGATCCAGATCCTTGGGAAAATCTAGACTTGCTTCATTTAGAGCTATAGCATTATAGTAAGGGTTGGGCGGAAGGGGAATAATATGGTTCGAGGACTGTGAGACAGACTAAGAGTCCCCCTACTTGATACTGAGTTCTCTGTGGTTGCATGTTATAAATCTTCATCAGGCATGTCACTGGAGACAATTGATACCAGGTTGTTGGTGCCAGACAGAACTTGACATCGTTTGACAACGAAGTGTGTATAAATGTAACTGTTTTTGTTTGAAACAAGACATTTTCAGTTTCGTGTCATTTGGCTGAAGGTCATATGCGTGCAAGCCACAAATACAAGTTCCATGAAATGCACTCTGCACACTCAACCCACAAAGTTAAATCCGATTCATGAGTCACCGTACAATGCCTCTGGCTGCAAGATGTGGTCTTGTTATATGGTTCTCAACAATGTGCAACCTGCAATTCCTATTAACCGTAACCTGCATGTCATGTCTTATTGTAAATATTCGTTGTAACAGGAGGACCGAGGGAAAGTCGCCATGATAAGCCATCAATTGTTGAATGTAATATGGTTGATATCAGCTGATTGTACAACATGCTGGAACAAGACCATGGACGAGATACGGTGCTAATCAAACAAAACATACATTAATGGTTACATTACGCGACCTACGTGGGGTACTATATTTTGCAAAGTAAAGTTTCATAGATAGATTATGTCTGATGAGCAGTGTACCGTATTGATCAAAAGTAAGTGCCATTGGATACTGACGGTTGCTTTCTTTTTCAGAGAGAGAGAGAGAGTCAGCCCAGGACGCTGTATAGGACATACTAAGGCAGCAGAGGAGACCGGTACAAGGACATATCGTGTAACACCAGTACCATACTAATCAAAAACAACTACCATCAACAGTCACAGCAGAGATGGAGATGACTACAGCGTTTCTCCTCTCCACACTCTGTAAGTATAATTCATAAGGGATTTGAAGATATTTAACTGATATGTTTTCATGGAGATTACATCATTAGCACACGATAAACGAAGACGTTCTACACACATTCAGCGCGACTTCTCACCTTTTACCCTTTGGTACCTATAGCTTCCGAAATATTGCGGTTTGAAGACGTTAAATGCTTTATCAAAATATTATTGAAGATGTGATGGAGCTTTTGCAGTAGCCACTAGTCACTTCTTTTTTCACTCGACCGTCTCCGTGTTCTTGTGGTAGAGCGTCCGCCCGGAGAGCGGAAGGTCCGGGGTTCGATCCCCGGCCGCATCGTAACAAAAGACGTTAAAAGATGGTACTTAATGTTACCCTCTCTGGCGCTCGGCATTAAGGGACTAAAACAAGGACTGGTGTCCTGCGACATTGGACCTCAGTGGATTTTAAAGTCAGTATTAGTCCTGACTAATACAAGCAGCCACACACACTCACACACACGTCACTATATAAGTGCAATAATCTTGGACGCGACGTTAAGCCCCATTTCACCTCACCTCATCTCTTAATTCATACGGTCACGTCTATTAATTGGTGAGGGGCGGTCGGGTAACCTAGTGGTTAAAGCGTTCGCCCGTCACGCCGAAGACCCGGGTTCGATTCCCGACATGGGTACAATGTGTGAAGACAATTTCTGGTGTCCCCTGCCTTGATATTGCTGGAATATGGCTAAAAAGCGGCGTAAAACCATACTCATGCACTCACACTGTTATTTGTGAATAATTGACAATTTTGGTACCACTTTATAAGGTTTCTACTTCGACAATGTCCATTTTGTAAACTGTTATTTTATTATGATGATGATATCTAAGAATGTAAATGCTCTTGTGTATTATCAAAATGCTGTGAATGACAAATGCTAGAATATGAACCATGAACAAAGTCTACCTCTCTCTCAGGTACATTCCTGATGTCCTGTGTTGGACAAGATACCTCAATGGCGCTTCCGGAGTTTGTGACTCACCCCCAGGAATATTCGTATATCGTGAAGCACCAGCCCGTCACCCTCGCATGCGAGGCCTACGATGCCATGGAAATTACCTTTAACTGCCTGGGAATGAAAATGGATACCGAGCGTATGAAGACGTATGAAAGCTTTGAGCCTGAATCGGGCCGGATTTTAATAAAGGCTACGTTCGACGTAACCGAGAATGACGTCAGAGGCATGGAGGATTACTGGTGCGAGTGCCAGGCCTGGAATGGTCTGGTTGAAGGGGGAGAGGCAGCACAGCAGTTCACCGTCAGCCGGAGAGGCTTTGTCATGTCTCCTTGTAAGTAGTTTATTTGAATTGTCATTGGTCTTCTTTCGTTTACGCTCGGAATACGGTTGGCCCTGTCGCAATTCGGTGTGCAGAGTTGCGTCCCTTGGGAGAGCCAGAAACCTTTGAATGTGGGTCCGAATCCCGGTTCGACCTGATCATATTTCTAGGTTTGTCGGCACCATACCCGTGTGCCTGGGTGTCACCGAAGTGGTAAACGTCTGAGACCTGCATCACTTCGGGCTTTCCTCCCACATTAAGCTGACACGCCATGATATAACTGGAATACTGTTAAAATCAGCGTTAAACCCAACTCACTCACTCTTTGACGCTCGTGCCCCGGTGGCGTAGATGTTGCTCATGCTATCAACCACTTGATAACCTGTCCAGACTTATGGTCTCTCAGTCTGTCATATACCCTGAGAACTGTACTGTCAACGACACTCACTCACTCAATCACTCTCTCTTATTGGCTGTGATCATGTGTACTGAATTAATTTTTTTTATGGTCTATTTTATGTCATTGTACCAGATTATTTCAACTTTGACACCACAGTTATACAGCCTCGATTTATATGCTTTGATGCAATACTTATGTGTTTTATGACACAGCTCTCACATACCAAACACACTTACTTCTACAAGATCTTAAAGCAACATTCACCAATTAGCAATTTTCGTGATTTGAACGCTAAGGTTATGTCACGCAAATGACAGAGAAACACTTTTCAAACGCGCCTGCGTTCCTGTTTCCAATCTGCCCAAACCCCTCAAGCTATGAGATGGTCGTTTTTGCTTTAAATCTGCCGATTATGCAAGGGGATGAGACAAGAAGGCCTGGAGCTCGGATACAGATAAGGTCTCTATTTCAGAGTTTATTTAGCTCAATCTCATCCCATGGCCATGGAATGAGGAGCGATTGTGAGGATTCTATAAGTTTCATTCCCGCCCATGACTTCTTGTTTATCGATCTCCAGCCTTGAACTGTTCGCTTTGTCCACCCATGCAAATGATGTTTGTTGGCCTGGGGTGTTGGAAAACTTGGATCTGTGACAGTTTAGTGGTTGTGGTTATGTCTTTGTGGGTTCAAAGAGAATCGTAGTTGTTAAATGATCAAGTAATTCGGTAATTCTAGGGGTTTTTTTATTCATCATTTAGCTATTAAGATTCAGTGAGACATCCGCTGTCACTGTTTTGTGTCTCATGACATGTTCCTATATCAGGTAGTTTGTTTGTCTGCTTGTACCAATCCGGGCTAATGCAACTGAGATGTCAAGAGCCAAGAGTCTTTGTTTTATACCCTTAATGCCGGGCGCCAGAAAAGGCAGCAAGAACCATTTTATAACGTCTTTCGGTATGACTCGACCCACCTACTATCCGCTCTCCAGGCAGACGCTCTATCCACTAGACGAAGGAGGCGGCTCTATATGGTAAACGTCTAAGAACTGCCTTATTTGTAGCTTCCTCCTATTTTAAGCTGACATGCCGAAATTTTACTGTAATATGACTCACTCACTCACTGAAACCCAAATGCTAGTGACGAAACAGCGTACGTCTAAAGCGTTGTAAAAGACGTAGCTTTCTTTGATGAATAATCTATAAAGGTTTATTCAAAGGTCAGGCAATCTTTTCATCCGCGCAATGTCCAAGTTCAATGACTGTCGAAACTCAGTAAGGCTACGCTTTTGATCTGCTCCCGTGTGCATCAACAGGGTTGTCGTGTCGAAATATCCTTCTCCCCTGGAGAATTTAAGTCGTACTTACCTGAACAGCTACAATCAAATCATCTTTCAGCTATCTTCCGGTATACCCTAAGCACGTGGTATCACTTGCTGTCACATTCATCAGTAACTGGTACCACTCTCGGTATGCGCGACCGCACGTGTGGATACTTGATATCTGTAGACAGTAACCCAGTCTGCCTTCATAATGGCGGGCTAGACCACGTGGAACATTGAAACATTCTTCGCATGCACATGCGGTTTGCAGAGACATGGCAAGGGCGTAGGAGACAGGCATTCTGGCCCTTATGATGTATATGGTCTTATTGTGAATGTGTCTTTGAACAGGGGCATATGCAATCTCGACAATACATGGGCTTCGGAAAGACGAAGGTCCTGAAATAAGATATCTGACTTATGAACAACAACCGGAGCGGTGTGGTAAGGCAACCCATCCCAGTATGAGTACTGAGGATTCTTTGCGTGCATTCTTGCACAGTGAACCGGAATGGTTTACCTTCGACCCGAGTTTGCACCTCGGCCCCACTCATATATCACATTCGGTCCTTTTCGTAATCAGTGCATATTTATCCATGTTCCCGACAAGTCTCAGTGTTTTTGGCGAACACCTGCATCACTGATTTTCAACATTATTTTGTCTCTTTCGACAAGTGGAATCTGTTTCGGCAGATAATTTAGACTGATTATTCTCTGGCGTTGACGTTTTATATTTAATGGGAGGGCAGTTTGTTCCCCTCACGTCTACGTTCTGGATTATACCCGCCGTGATATTGCTGAAATGTTGCTGAAAGCAGCATAGAATCTCAAGCATCAATTTTACATACATTATCTTCTTGCACGTGTAAAGGTAGCCCGTATTTTGCATACAGATCTGATATTTAATTACATTCAAAATAGACTTGGAATGAACGGCGATTTTTCATGTAAAAAGTACCCACTGAGAAGATGTGCTACTTATCACCAGACCTGTGGAGATCCCAGCTAGAATTGATCTTCAGCAACCCATGCTTGTCGTAGGAGGCGACTAACGGGATCGGGTGGTTATGCTCGCTGAAGTGAAGTGTTTGATACATGTTATCGTATCCCAATTGTGTAGATCGGTGTGAATCACTGCCTGTCTGGTCCAGACTCGATTATTTCTATATAGCCGACTTATAGCTGTAATAGTGTTGTGTGGCATTAAACAACAAACAAACAAATAACACTTATCCATCATTAACCCACGTTGGTAAACATGCAGCTGACAGTCACGTGACCGCATACTGCTTGTCGTTGGAAATGTAGTTTCCCCTTTCAGAGAAAGTCATCGAGTCATACTAAAAGACTGGCAGATCAAAAGTAACACATGGCTAAAATACACACACACATACAATAAACTTCGGCACACTTCTGCACTACTTCTTAAACATATCTCGCAACAACAAAAACAACAATGCTAACAGTATGCTTCATAGATTATTGTCACCGCTATCTTGCCTCTTACGCTTGTGGGATCTGTTTTGTTTGATAATCCAAAATGGTTGTTCTCTTGCGTTGACGTTTTATATTCATTCGAGTATCTTAAGCCCTCGGCCACAGATTACCTTCACTATTCATGACGTATTATTATCGGGAACTGAAGGGCAGAATATGTCCAAAGTGCTTGTGAGGATTGGTTGGTCACAATATGATCTGGCTGGCGATATGGCATCGTATCCCACAGTGTCGGTCGCGGGTAGCTCCTGGTTTGCCTCGCCCAGTCTCGACTCGTACCTGATCTTGATTGATAACTCCTGTCTACGGTGTAACACAACATTCATTCACTCAATGAAATCCAGTGTGCAAGACGTCGACTGTGCGAGACAGTTCCCCGTGGTATCACTGACCATCTGGAGAAAGGCCAAAGACCATGTCTCATCCATTCATTATGGTAACATTCTTTGTTACAAAAAGGAGATTAGGTTTACATCTGCCGTGGTTATGGCTCAAGTGCATAAGGAAATAAGGATAGCCATGGGCCGCCTCAGTGTCTCTGAACTGCAATTACCTGCATGTTCCTCGCAGTTATAAGTAACACAGCACGGCTGACTTACACATTCTACATGGAACCCACGAACTTAATATGCAATGTTTACTCAGATGCTTTGCAGAAGTATGTGTGTTTGTAAACAGAGGAATCGGTTTTCATTTTCAATCCGACTTGGGCATGTATACTTTACGCAGTTAATGAAAGAAACGATGATGTCTCCCCACTTCTGTCCTTCATGTTTCATGAAGTTTCAGATTCAGTTGAAACACCTATTTATTTTGACTAGAGGTCTAGTCTAGAGGGCCGAATCTGCTGTTAGAACTCTCTGATGCACAGAACACAAGAAACTGTTTAAGTAAATATATTGCTTGAACATGACAAAATATCTCACGCCCAATCTTCTTCATCTGTGTGCTTTACCGTGAAGTAAGGTACATAAACGTAGCCAAAAAGTGATTCGAAGCCTGCAGAACTTGTGTTTTGCCATGTGTTCAAAATTTCTGGATGGGAACTACATGTGCATTCTGACTCATATACACAGAACTACACTGCTACGGTTTGAATGAGAAGCACATAAATAATACCCGATAAAGGGAAGTTATCGGATAAGCATTGAAAAATCATCTTTATTGTAAAACATATCCCGGTTAAGCCTTGCCATATTAGCACTGAAACATTGACAAGTTACTTGAGAGAAAAACGTTTTTCTTGACGCTCGTGTTAGCTTTCTAGGGCCAACTAAAGGAGCTATAAGGTCATGCTGGCGAACACCTGGTGTTTCCACTGTAGAGGAAACTCCTCCGATATAGGTGATATAGATGCAGGTTGGATGAAGGGGCTTGGATATCCATGAAAACGTCTTTTACGTGGATATAATACCAAGAGAAAAATCACAGATCAAAGAAATGGAAAGCACAAGTTCATAAACATGCACTGTTAGTGAGCGAAGGTCAAGGTCACCATACAGTTGGCCTTAGAAAATTTACATGAACGTCATGAAAAACGTTTTCTCTCAATTATTTTGACAATGACGTCGCTGGCCATAAGGTTAAGTGACAGGTGTAACCTTGAGACGGTCGACTATAGGAAGTAGTCCTTAAGATTAGTCAATTTTCTGAAATGTCATTGGCACACTGTAAGTATCCAGAAACGTAGATGTACATCAGGTGTGTAGGCTATGTGGACGTGTACAAGCTAAGCAGAAATCGTGCTTAGGTGGTGCAAATAAACGTTTGGGGATCAACAACACCACGTGGTGGCATGTAGCTTCAGGGTCGGTGTAGACTAGGCTGGATTCTCAAATGTAGCTGACGCGATGAGCAGACGACCAGAAGTGGTTGCCATTGGCCATTCCACGGATCTGCGTTTGTACAGTACTGACATGCCCGACTCGGATACCAACATGGCCGCGTTTGATATCATAACCATGCGGCCGTGTGCCGTTTCAACAATAATGATCCCTGTTAGTCTCGTTCGTGAAGGCAAACCCGCCAGTATGGCATGTAGACCTGTGGCAAAATACTTCTGTCAGCATGGCGAACTGCCAGGTACAATCTCCCCCTCAGCATTCTGCCTCTACTTGTGTTGCTGTAATTTGCCAGGGTATTTTAGTCCTTGCAACATGATA
This sequence comes from Haliotis rufescens, assembly GCF_023055435.1. Lineage (NCBI taxonomy): Eukaryota > Metazoa > Mollusca > Gastropoda > Lepetellida > Haliotidae > Haliotis > Haliotis rufescens. Next base: position 36,984,732 of record NW_025964334.1, read on the forward strand.
ATAAATGGTTATGGTTTCGTAACGGCATACAGCACTTTGTAAATCCGAGTAATGAGTTCAGATATGATGATAGAGTGCTAAGATCGTGGATGACTGTGAAATATAATGCTCTTGATCTGTAGGGTGCGTTCGTATTTGTGATTCTCTGAGTCGATACTAAGAAATGGCGATACTGAACGCTGATATTAATAAGTATTGGCATTATCATGAGGACATTCTGTCATAGCTATGGCATCAGTGTTGCCAGCAGGACCTTACAAGTAAGACCTTTCTGTAATACAATTCCTTTCAAGGATAGCCCCTTGACCGAAGATGCTCCTAATACTACTTTCAAGAATTTCCACCGCAGGAAGAACATCTTGAAAAATGCGAAATGTACAAACTATAAAAAAACCCCTTAATCATAGAATATAAGACTAGTGTAATTCTCAATCCTTTATCAATACAGTAGGCAGAACAATCTACAGCTGGTTCCATTGCCAATTGTCTTCACCTCGCATCAGGATCTCATCAGTTCTTGAAAGTCGGCACTGCATCAACACACTTAGGTATTGTGAGCAGTCGGAACACAGTGTACGTGTGACTCCATCTCACAGTACTCCCTCATACCTGCTGGCCCCGGCATATGCCACAGTTAGTCATGGTTTATATGGGTTCTATCTGGCAGCTACTGCTGGTATCAGAAAAAACTGAACTCATATAGAATCTGCAAAACTGATGTTTACTCCTATTTCCAAAACATTGCTATGCCCCGTGATGAACAATGCCCACACACGTTAGCGAGTACATAATTTTTACTCCTGAAGTTTTGATGGATAGGTTTTGTTTGTTGTTTGTTGTTTAACGCCGCACTCAGCAATATTCCAGCTATATGACGGCGGTCTGTAAATAATCGAGTCTGGACCAGACAGGCTCGCTGACTTGGTTGATGCATGACATCGTATCCCAAATGCGTAGATTTGTGTAAATCACTCGATTGTCTGGTCCAGACTCAATTATTTAGAGACCGCCGTCATATAGCTGGAATATTACGGCGTTAAGCAACAAACAAACAAACACAGCGGCCTGTATGTAATCAAGTGTGGACAAGATGAACTGGTCAATATTGTGGATACACACGGTGGTGGATGTAGAGTATGAATACTTTGATGGGTGCCAAAGTAGAAAACTGAAATTTACAAAAATATTAGTAAACAATGATAATCATATATAAAAACATATTCTGAATATGTGTATCTTATGTTATACTTAATATACAGCTGGATGAAATAAGTTCAACAAATGGTTACAAATTTAACAATTTCCAACATTTCGTGTTTTATGTTTCCACCACGCAATATGTACTAGGTTCTGTCTATAGAACGTCATCCGCTGTCTAGTCCTATACAAATTAACAGCTCCAGTCGTGAGGGCGTAATTTAACGGATATTTGTCCGGTGACATAAAGCCGGGTTTGATGCATGTCTGAATCTATTCAGCTCAAGATACAAAAATCTTCATAAGTCTGGCCATGTATATAATCGTGTTCATATAATCAATATTCAAGAGAAATAAGCGGACACAATTGATGTCGCCCTAACACTGCGATGCAGTCAACACGCTGTACAACGTTTTAACATTATCTGCAAGCAAAACAAATATTGACGGACGAGCAGCTCGTATAAGTCTTACCATCAACCGACATCAAGCGCACGGCACACTAAGTACCAGTTTAGCAACACTTAGGCGCCTGTGTTATTATTTGATGGGGTGGAAACTCATAATGCCAATGGTCAGATTTCAAAGGAGTTCTGTCATATCACTTGCACAGGTAGTCAGTTTATGGTAAGGAGTTTACGGGAGCTTAGGTTTGGGTTGCCCGACCTGGTGAACCAATTTTCTGGGTCAAAGGAACCATCTCCTTCAACCATGCCTTTGTATATAATAGCACTAATGTCTTAATATTGTCATGGACGAGTGAAAGGCTTGGGAAACAGGGTTAATGGTCATCAATCAGGTCAAGCACTTTTATCCTGGGAATGTTTGTTTTAAAAGGCTTCTTTTCATTTTTTGTCTAGCTCTAATAAAATGGAAAACTTCTTTTCTCATTTTGGGAGAAGCTACACAATTCGTGTTATGATCAAATTTTTATTTTGACTTTTCACTATTTGTAGTCCTCTATGGTGCCACAATTTGCAGAGTTATGTCCCTTAGATTACAAGAATCCAGTGACCATGGGTTTGAATCCCTGTGATTGTGTGTCTAGGTTTGTCAGCTTCTTACTTATGTTTTTGACCTGCATCACTCTTCCTCCCATCAAGCTAACACACACAGCTGTAATTGAAATACTATTCAAAACTATGTTAAACCAGCTCACTGTGGTTGCATCATGGCCTATGCAAGGATAAGGGGGAGGTGGGGTAGGCTGGTGGTTATTGTGTTAGCTCATCACACTGATTACACCTGGGTACAATGTGTGAAGCCCATTTCTGGTGTCGGAATATTGGTAAAAGCAGCATGTTAAAAGCATGTCACTCACTCACTCACTCACTCACTCACTCACCCATCCCATGCTGTACCTGTTGAGGTGCTTCCAACATCATGACTTGGGGTAACAGATATTACTTGTGGTTTCACAATAATTTTGTGGCCAGATTTGTTTTCATGATTTCATTATTATTTATTATGTGATAATTTATTTTAAATGACATTACTTTTCAGATTTAGGAAAATATTTTGTTGAAGAACCCCTAAGTCAGTCTGTGGAAGAGGATTCTTCTGTTGAGTTGATCTGCATTCCCCCTGAAGGTCACCCAGAACCGAAGGTCAGTATATTCACCATGTAATGTGTATACCCTTCTTAAGTGAGTTTATACACCATGTAATGTGTATACCCTTCTTAGGTGAGTTTATACACCATGTAATGTGTATACCCTTCTTAGGTGAGTATATTCACCATGTAATGTGTATACCCTTCTTAGGTGAGTTTATACACCATGTAATGTGTATACCCTTCTTAGGTCAGTATATTCACCATGTAATGTGTATACCCTTCTTAGGTGAGTATATTCACCATGTAATGTGTATACCCTTCTTAGGTGAGTTTATACACCATGTAATGTGTATACCCTTCTTAGGTGAGTATATTCACCATGTAATGTGTATACCCTTCTCAGGTGAGTATATTCACCATGTAATATGTATACCCTTCTTAGGTGAGTATATTCACCATGTAATGTGTATACCCTTCTTAAGTGAGTTTATACACCTCTAATGTGTATACCCTTCTTAGGTGAGTATATTCACCATGTAATGTGTACACCCTTCTTAGGTGTGTATATTCACCATGTAATGTGTATACCCTTCTTAGGTGAGTTTATTCACAATGGAATGTGTATACCCTTATTAGGTGAGTATATTCACCATGTAATGTGTATACCCTTCTTAGGTGAGTTTATTCACAATGGAATGTGTATACCCTTCTTAGGTGAGTTTATTCACCATGTAATGTGTATACCCTTAGGTGAGTTGATACACCATGTAATGTGTATACACTTCTTAGGTGAGTTTAAACACCATGTAATGTGTATACCCTTCTTAGGTGAGTTTATTCACCATGTCATGTGTATATAACCTTCTTAGGTGAGTTCCATCTGTTCCTAAACATGAAGAAAGCTCCAGCCATAAATCATTTTGATTCAAACATTAACTTAATAGCAACTGTCAACATTGTTGAACAGCCAGTAGAATGAAGCTGTGATAAAATCTCTCCAACATCATTGTTCAAAGTATATCAAATCTTTCAGTCAAATCTATGTGGGCTCAGAACTTATAAATCAACCTTCGTAGGTGTGTTAATTTGCCAAGTAACAAAAAAACCTGGTCAATTAATAAGTGATGTCATGAGTGACACCATCATGGCCAATTATTGTATTATATCTGACTACAATATATGTTAAGGATACATCCATCTATACAGCATTAGACCCGTGAAGATCCAGAATAGAATAAGTCTTCAGCAACCCATGCTTGCTGTTAAAGGCAACTATGCTTGTCGTAAGATCCGACTAATGGGATCGGGTGGTCAGACTCACTGACTTGGTTGATGCATATCATCAATCCCAATTGTGTGGATTGATGCTCATGATGTTAATCACTGGATTGTTTGGTCCAGACTTGATTATTTACGGACTGACATCATATAGCTGGAGTATTGCTGAGTGCGGCGTTTAACAACAAACCAACCAACAAAAATATAGCATTACAAGAATGGAAACTTATTCAAATTGTTTCATAAGACTAAATGTTGTTAATATTTTTTTTATAAAGAAATAACAATGTTTAAAGACACATTCTTTGTTGATGTTTATGATGAAACTTGCCTTTCTTACATTCAGATCATATGGAAAAAGAATGGCCATCGCCTTCACCCTGACAAGGATGACAACTTGCTCATCACAGAGTCAAGGTCACTAGTCATACAGAACTTCCAGATGACAGACGAAGGCGATTATTCTTGTGTAGCTAAGAATCTGGCTGGCAAAGTTGAAAGCAATGTTGCTTCACTTACTCTTCAAGGTAGGTCAAAGTTCAAGGTCAGATCATGTGACATATATTATATTATTAAGAAGTTTTGTTTAAGTGAGTGAGTAAGTTAGATTTGATGTCATATTTGGAATTATTCCATACAATCCATGGCAGGGCAACTACTTATGGGCTATTTTGTTGATGTATCCTCTACAAAAAAAGTTATCCTGAATATTTGGGGGATATTTTTATGACATTGTGTGCTCAGTCTTCAACATACAAAAATATCCGCAAAAACATTATGATCCCGACCTTCTTTTGCTCAGTATATGCATATTGGTTATGAATTTAACTTCCCTACAGAATTGACTAACGTTAAAGGTCATATGTATAGGCTATTCAACAGAGTTCAAGATGTCAGGGAAGAGACAACTGTCTCATAGAATGCTATGTGCAAGACATCTTCCCGAGGCAAGGGAGTTAACTGACTATAAAAGTCCAGTTTCCACCCTTGCCAATCTAGGCTGACATTATGGATTTACATTTTGGCTTGACAACGAGTCTATGCATAGGCCAATCAAAATCGCGAACCAAAATCAAAATCCGGTTCGTTAACTGTCATGCAGAGTTCGGTCGATTGCAGGATTTGCAAAACATGTGCATCGCCAACTCGTTGTCAACAGATATTTTCCAAATCTTTTCAAGTTTTTAATCAAGATGCTCACGTGATTTGATGCACTTCGCGATGTCAGACATGTTTTATCACAAAATAGATCTTGATTGTTAATCAGATCGTCTTGTCTGGGTGCCGCCATTTTGTTTGAAACAATTGCGAGACAAGTGATACGAGAGGTGGAATCTGATTGGTTCCATAGGAGAGGCATAGAAGGGACATAGCTCGTAACAGCCACTGGTGGCGCTACAATCAAGGCCGGGAATTCAAACCTAGTTCGGCAAGGGTGGAAATTGGACTTTTAAAGTTAGTTAACTCTCTTGTCTTTGGAAGATGTAGGCAAGAGCGATCTGCAAAGCTTCATTGTCAGCATACCAGATTCAGCACTGGAACTGTACCTTCCTTTCAGACTACATTGTGGCAGGGGAGACAAATCTGCTGATGGCTGATGAGGCAGATGAAGAGATAGCTTCCTTCCTCCAGGTCCCAGAAGCTGAGTACTACACAACGAAGGACACACCAGCAGCCGTTACTTGTTCTGTCAAAGGAGCAGAGTTTCTGGAGTTCAGGTGAACTAAGTTGATTATGCAGTGAAAATCAATGTTGAAAACACATGGATTGCAAAAAAACTTGGCTTATTTTAAAAGACAAGATACCATAATATTACTTTAATTGCTCAAGCAATGCTTTATCAATTTTTCATATTATTAATTTGACTATACAAAGCCATGAAAAAAATAAATAAAGATTGTTTTTTTTATAAATTTATTTGCCAGTCCAGTTTAAAAGTTATTATGTTTGACCTTCCATCTTTCATGAAATAGAAAAATATAACCAGATACGACTACACAAATCGAATAAAAGGACAATGTTAACATTTTTCATAATGTTTGTTGGTAGTCAGCAAAGATTACGTAAAACTTTGCCAATGTGCATGAGAGGTGTTGGATAATGCCTAGCGTCAATCATGATCCTGCCAGATCGACATGTTCACCTTGAGCGTGTCACACAATCAGTGTATTGATAACAAGTACCGTATTCCACGTAATAACCACCCAGGGCGACATTTGTTAATATATTGGCTAGTGAACAACCCCAGTTAGCACCCTTTCCGATTGATCAATGTACACAAAACTTATTTATTTGTGTACAATTTGCACACGTGTGTTATATGCACCCTTAATTCTGGGCAATTACATTCTGGAAACTATATCTATTGTGTATAATACGCACAGATTCTTCTTTTGTATCATTTCAGGCTGTCAGCATAAACCACGAAATCTTCCAACTTTTTTTCTCTCACCAAAAATATTTTCTAATAAGAGCCCCCTATTTCCTATTTTGAGAGAGCCCTGGGCGCTTATTACGTCAAATACGGTAATCACACAGATAGCTCCTGTAATATGACTTGGTTTGTGTTCATACCACAATATATTGTGTGGATGTCCTATGTTTCATCAAAGGACAACAATACCCTCTTGATAATACTATGACGGATTGTGTTGAGTCAACAAATTTGGCATGATCATGCTGCCCATTCGATAGAACCATTCCCAAATATTAACAGGATTATACTACTGAAAATGTCAAGTTCATACCACAAATTTACTAGAAATTGGTAAGATTCACAGGATTATGCCCAAAATGACCAGGGCCTCCTTCCACAAAGCGATCTGAGTGCTAAGACGATAGTAACTGGCAGACTTTAACATAGGTCAGATGAAATGGGGTTTAAAGTCACGTCCAAGATTATAGACTTACGTAGAACTAAGATCACCATGTGGAACGTCCCAGGGTCAGACAACAAACTTGGAAAACATGCCGGTTTGGGATTGACACATTCACTGAACATTACAATATCAAATCTGTGTCTAAATAATAATTTGTATTTTTGACATATTCGACATCCTTTGACAGGTGTAATGGTGCCCGGATTGATGAGAAGCTGATAGAAAAGGATGTGACCAACCCTCGGGGAGGCCCTGAGAGGCTCATCACGTCCATCTACAAGGTCCCAGCAGATGCTGTCACCAAGGGAACAGACTACTCCTGCCTGTGTTATGCCTGGTTCATGACCGATGCTGGCTGGTCCGGCAAAGAAACAACTCCTGGAAATGTAATGTTGGGAGGTAATGGACTGATATTAGTGATGTTGTTATAGGGCCATCTGCATTGTTTTGAGTTTGTCATCTCTTGCCAGTCCTAAATCACTGAGGTGCTTTCAAGTCCACCCATATCCATTTGAGCATGTTTCCTGCTATTGATTTCTTAAAACAAATTTTCCCTTTTATAAAAAGAATTGTGCTGTATATATGATCAAGGATGTAGGTTTTGTGGACAGTATAGCTATGTTGTACAATGATGTAGTTTTTGTTGCCAATGTGGCCAATTTGTTCTCAAATTTTATACCACTGCCTTGATATAAGTAGATAAAACATCTGTTCTAAACTTATTTTGAGTGATGTTGATGGGATTATCTGTTTATGAAGCATTTATATGAAACTATTTTATATCTGTTTATCCTTAGCTTCAGTAGTAAATAATGCAATAGTATTTAAAGAGCAAAAGGGCTGAAAATTGAACTTGAAGTGAAAACTTGATTGTTTATATCTTCAGGTTATTTGGTCGGACATGCTCAGAATTCTGGTGTATGGTTGACTATCATATGCGTCATACTGCTTCAGAATGTCCTGCATTTGATGCCTAAAACTGTTTTAATGAACTGTTCTAACAACCCACCATCATCAAGATGCAGGTATTACTTGTGAACAGTATACAAGTTTCGGTAATCAATTTCAGAACTTGATGAACGTTTTGGCTCCGAGCTCCAGGACATGACGGTGGCGCCAGGTTCAACTGTTACATTCCGCTGTCAGGCGCCCAGAGGAGTCCCAGCACCAAGGGTCAGTACTCTGTCACATACATGCAGAGCGTGAGGTTGGTCCTCATTGGTATTCCTGGGAAGAATTGGTCCCAGTAGCCTGTTCCTCTTGTATGAGTCAGCTAGGATAGATCGGGTAGTCAGACTCTGTTTGGTAGCTTGCTTGTTTTTGTTCATGCTTTTTATCACTGGTTTGTCTGGTCCAGATTTGGTTGTTTACAGATCATTGGGATATGGTTTGTTTATTGCTGATTGCAGAATTAAGCTACACTTACTCATTAACTCTGATTAGCTGGTATTAATCAATTAATTAATAAACTTAATGCGGGAATTGATTTCAGCTTCACCGGTTATCACATGTTAGGTCACATATGCAATATGCAAATGCTTACCGGTACTTCCGGCTCTCTACTCACGGATGTTGATTGTTTTACCGTGTCAGCTGGTTTGACAATCTGCATCGAGGCGAGGGTCATTTCAACTTTATTTGCAGAAATTATTAAACTTTATTCAAGGAAAACAGATACAAATCATGTTTATGTATGGAAACAGTTATTGGAACAGTTATTTAGGACGAAATGCAAAGTTTTATTGTCAAATGCTGGGCTGGCTATCAGACGCCGGTTGACATCGCCAGTGGAAGCTGAAAGTGAAACAACTGAAAAAAATGTGAGATATTCGACTCCGTGTATAAGACCCTCCTTCTTAACCCCCTCATTTTAGGTATGAAAAACTCGCCTTATACACAGCGATATATACGGTATACACCTAATTAATAAACTTGTGTAAGTAACTTTTCCTGGCAGATGTGGATGATTGGTTATGAAATATTTATGTTGGCATTGAGTTGCTTGGAAATATCTACCATACAACATTTATAAATTGTGGATAACATAGTACAACTCAGGCAATTAAGGATTCAGGATAAAAGATGATAAATTATTTCTGGTTTAGCCCAATCTCACTAAAATCAAATCTCAGTTCTCGCTACCGCTAAACAAAGATCTGAGGACATCCCCTTACGGGTCACGTCAGACCGACCTTGCGCGAACTTTGACCGACCAATGGAATGACTCACAAGAAGTCGACATTAACCAATCAGAAGGCAGCTTTCTCATGCTTTACGGCACTAATTTCAAATTGGCGATTACGCTTCGAAACATATTTTGACAAATTCTCGATAACAAAATTGAAACCTGAACAAAAGAACATTCTGGAATGGCTAATAGATGGTCTAGATTGTATGGATTCCGTCGTTAAGCCCGTAACTATCGTTCGGAATACCCCGTGTTAAAGTTTTCGAGGTTGCATGATAAGAAATCACATTCCGACTGTCACTTTCATGATCTGGTAAGCGACGCTCTGATTGGTCAGATGAAAGGTTGCTCTGACGTGACCCCTTATGGGATGTCCTCAGATCTTTGTTTAGCGGTAGCGAGAACTAAGATCTGATTTGAATGAGACTGGGTTTAGCCTTATATATATTGTATATGGATATATGGTTGGGTGCTCACTTGTCAGATGTTGATTGTCAGTGTCAGTCTCTAAGATCTGGCAGTAATTTTAACTCCCATTATGTAGTTCAAATACCCAAATATTATAATGAATTCACCTTTCTAATAACACATGAAATGCTGGTGATAATACATATTATAAATTGTGTATACAAGTAGATATGAATTGATATGAACAGGCAAATTCAGTTATGACAACAGATGTTTACGCATTAGGGCTGTGACGAGTCCAAATTTACTGCCCGGGTACCCACCCCACTATTATCCGACCCTACCCGGGTACCCACTGTGGGTCTCAAGAGATACAAAATGTCCTAATGGGACAGCACTTGCAAAACGTGTTTAGATACATGTATTAAACAATCTAGTCATGCATACACTGAAGTTGACTTAAGTTATATCTTTATTCAACCATATGAAAAGTCAGAAGGAATGGGTGCATAGTCGGAAAGAAATGAGAACATTAGTGACTTGTAGTGTAACCACATAGTTCTAGATAGTTTTTGTCATGAAACTATATATCACATGACTAACCACGTGTCCGGGTAGTCCTGTGGGTACCCGGGTCCTACTCAGGACCCACCCGACCCGGGTACCCGAGTTACCCAGCCCAGCCCTGTTACGCAACCCTTGTTATTCCTTCATGGCTTTTGATGAACACTCGATCAAGTCGCACTCATTGTGTTCACTTCAGATTATTTTATGGTTGCTTCAGGAAACCATACCAAGTTTTATTCCTAATGTTGCTCAGCTTTGTAAAAGTTATCTGCCCTTGGTCTTTGGGATTTTTTTTTGTATCTAGAACTCAACCGTCTACATGCACATACAAAATTTCAACTAAATCAAGCCAATTGGCGGTGGAATAATAATAATAAATAAATCGGCCGATTACAATAGGGCTCCAAGCCTTTCGGCTCGGAGCCCTGATAATGATCATTAATTTGTATATACCTTTTCATTTCAGATTATCTGGACACTAAACAACCAACAGCTTGGTGCCAGCGCTTCTGTAGAGATTACTGACAATTCTCTTATGATTAAACAAGTGTCCTCCCGATACGAGGGGCAGATAAGCTGTGTAGCGCAAAATGTTGCCGGCACCCGGAGAACAACCGCTACCTTGAAATTGTCAGGTAAAATTCCCTATCAAATGTTCAGCTAACCTGGTTGAGTGTAGATTTTAGTGTTAGTCCTCAGTATTTATGCAAAACATATTTGAATGCCTGTGCTGACAGAAACTTTTGTTCAGTAGCTGTCTTTGTTTCTTAGACTGTTGAATACCGGTTTATAGCCAGTACTATTTTGGGACATTGTCGAAAACCTATTCTATGTATTGATTGTATTTTGTGTTTGTTAGAATGCTGTACAGAGTTGGTGTGTATCAAGTAGCAATGAATATTTATCATTACCGTGATACAGAGGTACAGTGTATGCATTAGTATGTGCCTGTAGGTCATCTGAATAGTATGGTTAACCACCCCCACACCACCCCCACACCACACACACCCACTCACAATATCAAATGGTCTGTCCCTTAAAGCTTACAGAAGCATTGACAAAGAATCTCCATCAGTTTCAAATCAATCTTCTGTGGGAATGATTTGTTGTTTCGGCCATTACCTGGAATATAGGCATCTATCAATCAGTAAGACATCCCACTCACACTCATTCCTTCATGGGCGATGACGGGCTGTACTGTTTCAGGTGAATAAGTCATATAGTTCACTTGGATCTGTATGTGTTTCAGAGGATGCTGAGATGGTTGACAGCAGTAAAGAAACTACCGACTTCCCCACGACCCTGATGACAACCCCTCCATCTGGTACCGCCTACTTCAACCAGGACCTGGAAGAAGTGTACTACGCAGCAAGGCGACGCCCAGCAGAGCTCTCCTGCACCTTCATCGGTGCCAATCTCCTCACCGTCCGCTGCAACGGCAACCGCCTAGCTGCAGACCGAGTTACCACTAAGGAGGATGTGATCAATGGCGAAAAAAGCATCACAGGCACTGTCCAGGTCCGACTGCAAGAAGTCCGCGGAGCTTCTGCAGAATTCTCTTGTATGTGTATGGGATGGGTTGCAAAGGATGGTGCGTGGTCAACCATTGAAGGCCAGAGATCAGTAATCAAAGAAGCATGTAAGTAATACAGTATTTCACTTAATAAGAAAGTTAAAATGACTTATATTCTTAAAAGTTGGTTTACAATAGAAGAAAGATAAAATTAAAAGAAATTAAAATGAGTTTTGACACAACAAAAAGGTGTCGGACTCTGTTTTACATTTAGGTGAAATGGGAAAAACACACACAAGATTTTAACACCTCTGTTCATAAGAAATGGTGATTAATACCATTAATATCATTCATATCACCAATCTTTATTCTCATAAAAGAAACAAATCAGTTATCTTTCGGTATCATTTCACAATCGTACTTCCGGGATAGTGTTTGTCATTCATTATAAGCAGTACTATTCGGGAAATGAAAATTTAATAAGAGATTTATATACCTCCATTGAAAGTTTTTTAAACCAAGTAATAAAAAACTAAAATATCGTGATATTGCTGGAATATTGCAAAAAGTGATGGAAAACAATACTCACTAACTCACTCACTCTGGGGTTTACCTTATTATGCCAATAGAGATTTGTGTGTCACACAAGCCGTCTATTGAGGATCGGATGGTTACAGTGACCTGACTGATTGTGTGTCCACAGTGAGAAATGTTCATGCTGTCGACCACTGGTTTGTTTGTACCATACTCAAATATAGACAGGCTGCTGTGAGAGCGCTGGAATACTTGGGACTGCCTTGTTATTCAAGCTGACTTATCACCTGATTTTCCTTTCAGTCTTAGACAAAGCCTTCCTGGTTGAACCACAGAACGTCGAAGTGATGGTGGGACGCACAGCCGTGTTTGACTGTGTACCCCCTCAAGGAGGGCCTGACCCCCAGGTGAGGAGGCATTACTTCTAACTGAGAACAGTATTCACCCTAGAACAGTGTTTACCCTAGAACAGTTTTCACCCTTAACAGTATTCACCCTAGAACAGTGTTCACCCTAGAACAGTTTTCACCCTAGAACAGTATTCACCCTAGGACAGTATTCACCCTAGAACAGTGTTTACACCAGAACAGTTTTCACCCTAGAACAGTTTTCACCCTAGAACAGTATTCACCTTAGAACAATATTCACCCTAGAACAGTGTTTACCCTAGAACAGTTTTCACCCTAGAACAGTATTCACCTTAGAACAATATTCACCCTAGAACAGTGTTTACCCTAGAACAGTTTTCACCCTAGAACAGTATTCACCCTAGAACAGTTTTCACCCTAGAACAGTATTCACCCTAGAACAGTTTTTACCCTAGAACAGTGTTTACCCTAGAACAGTATTCACCTTAGAACAATATTCACCCAAGAACAGTGTTTACCCTAGAACAGTTTTCACCCTAGAACAGTATTCACCTTAGAACAGTGTTTACCCTAGAACAGTGTTTACCCTAGAACAGTTTTCACCCTAGAACAGTATTCACCCTAGAACAGTGTTTACCCTAGAACAGTGTTTACCCTAGAACAGTTTTCACCCTAGAACAGTTTTCACCCTAGAACAGTGTTTACCCTAGAACAGTGTTTACCCTAGAACAGTTTTCACCCTAGAACAGTGTTTACCCTAGAACAGTTTTCACCCTAGAACAGTATTCACCTTAGAACAATATTCACCCTAGAACAGTGTTTACCCTAGAACAGTGTTTACCCTGGAACAGTTTTCACCCTAGAACAGTGTTTACCCTAGAACAGTTTTTACCCTAGAACAGTTTTATTCTATAGCAGTATTCACCCTAAAGCAGTTTTCACTCTGAAACAGTGTCGCCTTAGGAGAACACTATTCATGCACCCTCAAGCAGTGTTCACCCTATATAGTGTTCAACCTGGAACAATACCTCCAATAACCAAAAATAGACTATCCGTATTCAACAATGACGCGGCAAGGAGCAGCACTGACATATTGTTACTTGTTGAAGTCCTTGTCATGAACAGTATATGTGCCAATGTTCTGAAAGCAATTAAAATGTGTTTTTTTCCCCCTAATGACCATTGTGATTTATTTCTTGTCTTTGTTTGTTGCTTTATGCCACAGTCATCTGTACATATACTATTCATGCCATGACAGATTAACTATACAGAATCGGGTGGTCCTTTCATTCTTTTGAGTAGTATAATTCTAGTTCAAGGCAGCCTTAATGAATGATCAGTTAGGCTAAAAAGAATAATAGTCTTGGCTCACAGGCACCATCCCCATCATCATAAACTATGTTTCATTTTTATTTCAATTTTTAAAATAACTATTTAAAAAATCCAACTTGTATTCCAGTATTTTACTCATCAAGGAATACATTTATGTAGGGAGGCCTTTTCCCAGGTTGATTGTACACACACTGTTTTATTGATTACACAGCTGTTTAGTGGTTACATACCAGTTTGTACAACCTAAAAAAAAAAAGACACTGCCCGCCTGCACTATATTTTCAAAAACCATTGCCTGAGAACCAATTCTTTTATCTTTTTAAGCCTTATACATGTACTATGCTTTTTTCATAAAGCAAACACCTACAGGGTAGAGTGACACACAAATAACCAGTCACTGAGTCTGACCACGCTGTACAATTGAGTTGCCTCTTACGACCAGCAATAGAACACTGAGAACCTGTTCCCCAGTGTCACCACAGAGACCATATATTTAAGAAGCTGGGAAAATAGGGAAATAGTACCCATTTAATTTATTATTTTTTTTATAGGATTTATTATTTGATCTATTAAAAATTATTTATTCCTTTGGTCAGCAAAAGCTCTATAACCTCCAGGTGCGTTTTGGAGCACATTTTTTATGAACAAACATGTCTTCAGAACAAGTGCTTTCTTTTGACAGGTGTACTGGACAAAAGATGGCCAGAGGGTGGACACATCCAATGAGAATTATGAGCTTGTTGCCGACGGCAGCCTGACAATCTTCACTGTTCAGAGAGAGGACATCGGTGCCTACACCTGCGTCGCTGAAAACACTGCATCGGCCACTGCATCATCAGCAGCTCTACTGTCTGTGATAGGTGAGTGGTGGAGTGAGTGAGTGAGTTGGGTTTAATGTCACGTGTAACAGTATTTCAACTGTAACAGTGACACCTTTTTGTGGTAAGATGGATGCAGGTCTGAAACTTTGGCCCAAGGAAAAGTAGACGATTGAGACTATTTATTTCACCTTACATTAAAATACTAGCCTCTCATTGGTTAAAGAGCTGGCAATTTTTTTCAAGTAGCCCCCTCATGTAGCTCACTCATGTAACGTGCTGAGAAATCAATCTGAACACATCCTTGGTTACTTGTATATCTTGAACAAGTATCGTTGAGTTGAAATGAACTGATGTTCATCCAAATGCATTGGGTAAGGGGAAGTAACTCATTTTGTTTTCGTCGTCAGCTACGAGTTTTGCTGACTTGGTTAAACTGCAGACAAAATTATGACTGAACATTCATTGTCAACTGATCCCTCAGGGTATATGGTGTATATTAGGGTTGGGACGGGTCACTCGGGTGGGTACTGAGAAGGACCCGGGTACCCACAGAACAACCCGGACCCGTGGTTGGTCATGTGATATATTGTTTAATGACAAAAATGATCTTGAACTACATGGTTACACTACAAGTCACTAACGTTCGCATTTCTTTCTGACTATGCACCAAGACTTTTATATGTTTGAATAAAGATAAAACTTCAGTCAACATCAGTGTATGCATGACCAGATCGATTCATATGTGTATCTAAATACATTTTGTCCAGGGCTACAGTCAAACTATTCCCAATCGGACATTTTGTACCTATCTCTTGAGACCAACAGTGGGTACCCGGGTAGGGTCGGGTAATAGGTGGGTGGGTACCCGGGTAGGGTCGGGTAATAGGTGGGTGGGTACCCGGGTAGGGTCAGGTAATAGGTGGGTGGGTACCCGGGTAGGGTCAGGGAATAGGTGGGTGGGTACCCGCGTAGTAAATCACGACTTGTCCCAGCCCTAATGTATATGTACATTGCCTCACACACAAGGCACACCACACCATATACCCCTAAGATCGGACAACTTCGATGTTAACTGTTGACATTTTAACTTGGTATTGATGTAGTGCTTAAATGAATGCATGCTTAAATGAGACAAATCCTTCATTTCAATATGTGATATATGTTGTATGGGAGCGGTGTTAACATAAGCTGTAAAGCTTGTTCACCAATCCCAACTCATTTCAATGAATAAAAATATGTTTAAACCAAATGAGACAAATCAGTGTCAGTACCCCATTCTGGGACAGTAGGTGTTCCTCATGCACTGGAATCCATAACCACTGTGCTGGGGATGGCGGTGGAGTGGGTCTCTGTTCATGAAGAGTTCATGCTCTACGTGTATTCATAAAGCTGTCGCACCAACATGAACTGTAGCCCACAAGCAACACCTCCAGCCCTGCTGTTGTTATCCTCTGCATGGATTATGCAGATCTCCTGGTTTAGTTGTCAATTATTCAATTAATTTTTTTAAATAGCAAAAAAACTCATCCCAGAAATCTGTCAAAAGCAGAGTGCATTGTGTATTATGAGCATGTGTTTATGAATCACTATCAAATAGGCATGATATAGATGTTGGCACTAAAGGTATCCTTCTCTACCTGCGGCACCCATCACAAACACATGCAAAGGCAAGTCAGTTGTTCAACTGAAAAAGCAAGTGTGTTTAGCAATAATGCTTTGTTCGAAATCTGGTTTTTATGAATATTACCGCTATCTGCCATCTTGCTTCTCCCATTGGGATCAAGATTATGAAACTTGATTACCTAGGTCAGTTATAATAAACTCTCTTTATGCTGATTCAGGAGATTCTACTGATGTCATGGAGCCAGAGACAACCATCACACCTCAACCAGAAACAACCCAAGAAATGATGGAAGAGACAACCACAGAAGTAGATCTCAGCTCACCGATCCCAATCTTTATCCGAAAACCAGAACCAGTCTACTACATTGTCCGTGAACGCCCCGCCAGCATCACCTGCCGCACCCTTGGTGCTGAATACCTCATCTTTGAGTGCAACGGAGCCAGACTCCCAGAAAAGTTTAACGAAACCTACTCTGCTATTGATCCTGAAACCAGAAAAAAGATTCTTGAGAGAACAGTCAACTTCGATCGCAAGACAGTGGACGCAGTAGACAACTACACATGCCAATGTAGTGCTTGGTACGCCGACGCCGTCAAGCAAGGCTGGTCTATGCTAAATATGCCTACAAGAGTTGAGATTGCTTGTAAGTACATTCAGGTGCACTACATTGCATATCTGTTTTCATTAGTTTTGTTATCAAAATATAGCAGTGCCGGGGCAGGGGTGGGGCAGTCGCCCCCGTGGATTTTTCTTATAGAAAACAGTTTTATTTGAATCATGAAAATACAAGTTGAGGACAAGTGATACTTGTACAAATATTTGCCTCCCTCCCCACTGTCAAAGAAAGTTAACTATGGCCGTGGTATCAGCATGTCTGTCTATCTGTCTTCCGTCCGTTTTCTGTTTCCGGAGCAGAATTCCTAAATCATTGAAAATTTCTTATTGAAACTTCCCACAGATCGGTCAAGTGGTAAAGTGGTGTTTTTGATGATTTGTGATTTCAATTATTTCAATTTATTTTCATGACGACAAGTTGGACTTACACTGAAAACGAGGGTAGTGCTCGTTCTGGAGCAGAGCTTCAAACCTGTTACATATTTCAGGATAAAACTTGCTATGCAGATCAGTCTAGGGGTGAATTTGATGATTTGAGATATATTAAGAAATACTGAACAGCATTATTTTTTTCTTCCCTGAACTGAAGGTATCTAATAGCAATGCACCAAAAGTGGGGTAGAAGTAGCCAAACTTTATTTCTGAATTGCACTGGAACAATTCACTGATATGATATGATATGTCATCTCCTGATGAATCTTATTTATTATGTTACCTCTTTTTCTGACTGGGCAAATAAAGTTTTAATTTTGAAGTTTTAAAAGTGAATCTGAATTCACTTATTATTAAAGTTTGGAAAAGTAAAACATGGCTATAATGAACATAGATTTTAGTGAAAGTCTTGGCTGATTTCAAACATAATATCTATTTCAATGCAAAGAAATAAAGTACATTTGACGTTTGCCCATGGGCCCTCTGATCTTAGTGCTACAATGCCAGGGCTGTGGTCAACAAAATGATCTCAGTGTTAATACTGTCATAATTCAAGTTAGAGTATGAAAAGTGTGATCATCTTAACTCTAAAATCACTTTGTTATTAATTTAAAGGATTTAGATATTTTCAACTTTTCATGCATGTCCAGCTGTGGTTGTAGCCTTGGTCTGTTCCTGTTTCCAGACCTGAAGAAGCGTTTCCAGAAAGATCCCCCGAAGTCACAGAAAGTAGATGCTGGTTCCACCGTTCAGCTTGCCTGCATGCCCCCCGTGGGCAACCCAACCCCCACAGTGAGTGTCCCAGCATTCAGTCCCTGCAAGTTAAGACAGTCATTCTCTGCTTTAACTGTACAATCCTCTTATTTTGGGTCCCTGTGAAAATCGGAGTTAGAATTGGTCTTCAGCAACCAATGCTTGTCATAAAAGGCGAATAACTGGAGCGGGTGGTTAGATTCACTGACTTTGTTAATGAATTAACACAAGGGTGAGATTGTATTTATCAGCAAAATAAAAAAAAATTAGTTTATAATCGGATGTTCTGGTTTCCCAGTGATCTGAGATGCACAATTGGCCCATGGTGTGGGTTCGCATCCAGGTTCGCATCAATTGTGTTTCTAGGTTTGTCAGCACTATATGTGCTCGTGGGTTTCACCGAAGTGATAAACGTCTGAGACCTGCGTCATTCTGGGATTGCCTCCCACATTAAGCTGACATGCCGTGATATAACTGGAATACTGTTAAAAGAGGCGTTAAGCCAAACTCACTCACTCACTTTAAGCAGTGTCTTGAGTGTACATAGTACAGCGACAGTGGCAGAGAGATTTATGATTTCATCTGAGTGTGACATCATGGTAACTTATGTGATGCAATTTCTTTGTCTCATATCCCTTGAAAGATATTTGTGACAACCATGAGATATGGGACCTTATGGGTGAAAAATCACATTTCGACTCCGTATTATATTTTAAAACTACAGCATCTTATGAACACAAAGATACAATTCACAAGCTTCAGCTCATTTTTATTAGAGAGATACATCGCATCAAACATTTGGACTCATTTTCCACCAAGTACCATATTCAGACTTATAAATAACTGATTGTGTAATAATTGCAGTTTTTTATGTAATGCCTGATTAATTGAAAGTAGATATGTGTGCTGAAATGGCTTGAATTTGTTTTAATTATATGACATCACAGCATAACCATATCCTTGCACCCATAAGTTACCCTTTCTCCTGGTGAGTCACGTTTCTTTATTTCACCTTAGCAATATTTCCTGTTGGAGCCAGTTTTTGTTGATATAACCAGTTGTAGTACAGGTTGTTGTTGTGTGTGTAGGTAAGCTGGCTCTTCGATGGTGATGCTGTTGATGCTGAGGATGAAAACATCATAGTGTCCAGTGAAGGAAGTTTGATCATCAGTGAAGCTCAAATGACAAATGACGGCAACTATACTTGTGTTGCTGAAAATGTTTACGGAAAAAGATATTCAAAGTCTGGGGTCATTCGAGTCATGGGTATGATTTTTCATATAAAATTTTCCTGTCATTAATTCTGTGCTGTGTTTAATCATCAAGTACAAAATGTATGTCTTAATGGATCTACCCCATTGGTATTGATCTTCATTTTAGCTCACCTAGACAGAAGTTGTACTTTAACATTTGATATACCAATAGCACAAAATTTGGGTCTGATATCAAATCTAGAAGCAATGCACAGGTTTTTCGTTTAGATGATAGGTAATTATATTTAATGCTTGGGTTACAGATCAACCAACACACAATTACACAAACATGAAACAGTATCAACTTTTTGAGAAGAGTCTATTTTTTTTCCATCCAGTCTGATAGCTACTTTTTATTTCATGAAGAAAAATCTAACTAAGAAGGGGTGTAGCCCTTTGACTTTTCGTTACAAAATACATTTTTTTTCATTTCCTTCTTATTTGTTTTATGAGATTACTTTCAAAACAATTCAATTAGATTTATACTATTGTTTCAACAATCAACAGTCCAAATGATTAAATATAAGGTTGCCTTGATTCTAATTCGTACAATTTTCCCACAATGCAGGAGATGAACCTACACCAGAGCCAACTGATGGTACTGATGTTGGAGTGTTCATATCATCGGAAGTTCCAACCTTTACACAGGAGCTGAATGAGACCATCTTCGTTGTGGATGAAAAGGCAACACTTACCTGCGCAGCTATGCAAACTGGGAAGATTACCTTCTTGTGCAATAACGAAGAAGTAGCAGAAGAACGTATAACATACAGAAATGAGAAATCAGATGATGGGGAAATGGTTTTAGTAGCATCAATGGACGTTATGGCAGACAGTATCATTGACATATCGGAGGAATATGCTTGTGAATGCCTGGCTTGGTACAAACTAAGTGATAACGAACCAGAGCAGTCTGTAAACAGTCGCCGTGGACGTGTGGAAATTGCATGTAAGTTTAAATCTTTGTAATCTAGTTTGTAATCTACACCTAATATAAAAAATAACAATAAAGAAGTTGATCATCCAAAAAACAAAAAACAACAACATGGCTTTATTGTTGGTGGATTATTGTGGTTATCGACAGTTGTTTGAATTATTTTTATATTTGTATGGTAATTATACCGATTGTAAATGACAGCACTGAACTGAAATAGACATTATAATATTCAGTTCCAGTGGCTGTCTTGTTTCAAGATCTATCCATTCTTATTTTCAATTCCATCAAGGTCCACAACCGCGTGCGTACATGCATGCACGCACGCCTCTCCTCCAGCTATATGTAACACACACATACACATACACATACACACACACACACACACTCTCTCTCTCTCTCTCACACACACACACACCACACACCCATACACACTCACTCACTCACTCACTCACACACTCTCTCTCACACACACACACACTCTCTCACACACACACACACCACACACACACACTCTCTCTCACACACACACTCTCTCACTCACACACTCACTCACACACACACACACACACACACACACCACACTCTCTCTCTCACACACACACACACACACACTCTCTCTCTCACAAACACACACCACACACACACACTCTCTCTCACACACACACACACCACACACACACACTCTCTCTCTCACACACACACACCACACACACACACTACTGTAACTACTTGTTACATTATATAATCAACTTGTTCCAGACCTCCAGGACGACTTTGTGTTAGAGCCCTCAAGCAAGACAGTAAAAATGGATACAATGGTCACCTTGCAATGTGTGTCACCCGATGGCTTTCCCCGACCAGTGGTAGGTGCAGTTCTATGTACCCTTCCTTTTAATGTTATTCATATGTTTTATTACTTAAATATTGGATCCTCGAACCCTATAAAAAAGTGGGGGAAGTTGCAACTAATTTGTCGATTGAAATTTCCACTTGACGACTGCTCAAACTTGGCTACTTGGAAACATCGGGCCTGTGACCTGATATTACGAACTCCTTAATGTTAGAGACAGATATGTGATACATTAATAAATACTGTTCAACTGAACTAAAATTTCATTGTAAAAAATCTAAAAGTCAAAAGAGGTAAAAATTTATCAATAATTTTGTCAAGTATTTACAACAACATAATTATTAAGAACAAAGGTTGATACACCAAACATATGAATCGGTATCGCTGCTGTTTGTCAGATTAGATTTGCTTTAACAGTATTATACATTACTGACCATTCCTTAATTTTTCACCTGGCTTCTTGAATTTCACATTTGCTCCCTGAAAACAATTATTAGGAGCCAATGGCTCCTTAGGAACAAATTAAACTTTGATGTCTGTATGTGTGCATCAAGGATGACTCCATCCCCCGCATTCAACCATCACACATTTCATCATTTCATTTTATCATTTGCAGATATCATGGTTTTTTAATGGAAAGCTGTTGGATTTCAATGCCAATGACAACCTCCTGTACTCCCGTGAACAATCAATTGTCATTTTGCAAGTAGGGGAAAAGGATGCCGGATCATATTCATGTGAGGCCTCAAATATTGCCGGGACGCGAAGAAGTGGCGAAGCGACTTTGACCGTTGTTGGTAAGACTCTGTCGTGTGTCCTTCTCTCTGAATGTGTTTTTTGTTTTGAAGCTAATTTAACAAATTCCTTGGCATTTTTTCATGAAACCTTCTTTCAAATACATTAATTATTTGGATACCTTTAAGTTAACGTTTCTTAGTAGACTTTGATAATGTTTAAATGCTAAATTTAGTTTTTCCAACATTTTGTAAGCCACAGACAATTTTGAACTTAAGATTATTTTGTGTATTTCTTTTGAGTGTTTTGGCACATTATGATCTCGTTGAATGTTTATATTCCCAAGTTTTATAAGATTTGGTTCTGTGTTCCTTTTATAAATTCTCCTAAGCACAATCTTCATTGTACAAAGATGATCTCCTCTCCAATGTTCCAGTAAACTCCCTGGGCATGTCATCAGTATCGACTTGAACATTAACCAATCAGAAACAAGGCACAGATGTTCTGTTGCATGATCATGTGCAGTCAGTGTATTCTACTCAAAAGAAGTTAAAGAACACCCAGTATTTTCATATGACTATTGTTAACCTGTCAACCTGTCATGACAATGACAGATAGGATTCAAATAGGAAGGTGCCAACCAAACTTTCAATATCAACATTGAAATTGCCACCTTGTCTCTTACTGAAAGAAATAAGCAAGAATACCACTTTGAAAATATAATTTCACAATGCAGAAGATTGATTGCTTGAGTATAGTTTTACACCCCTTTTAGCAATGTTCCAGCAATATCACGGCTGGGGACACCAGAAATGGGCTTCACACATTGTATCCATGTGGGGAATCGAACCCGAGCCTTTGGCGTGACAAGCAAACGCTTTAACCACTAGACAACCCACCACCCCCCTATGCTGAAAAAATATTTGACTCAAATCTATATGACTTTTGGTTCATGTAATCCTACATCCTATGTTGTAATTTTAAGTGTTTAACATCAAAGATCACTATATAACTGAAACCTTAAATATACTGAACCAAAACAGTTTGGAATCATGAATAATTTGGTGGATATTTTTGTAGTGAGGACTGAGCACACAATTTCATAATTATATCCCCCAAAATATTCAGGAAGCCAGGGTTATTCATAGTTCTTTGTATAGTCAAATGTTTTGAAATGGGTTAAGACACACAGCTTCTAGTTTGAAAGAAATTCACTTTACCAACCAAATATCTATTTATTTCAATTGAAACATTTTTTAATTAGTCCAGTTCGGTGTAGTGATTTAAGCTGACAAATTTGAAAGGAATAACTTTTCACAATATGAAACATCAGCTTCTGTTTTTGTAAAAGTTTGTGAACCTTCAGAAATAACTACAGGGATTTATCTAGACCTGCCCAGGGGCCAATATTCAGCCCCAAGTCTGCAGCAAATGTCAGTCAAAATTCCAAATTTGAATAACAATTTCCCAGTTAATCAGATTATACAAATGTAAGCACATAAAAATAATCAAATTTTGAACAATATCACGATTTTGTCCCAAATTACATGACAAGGGCACTTAATTAGCTAAATCCTTGAACTACCCCCTGTAGATAGAACAAGTATTTATTGTTAGATGTACAGTAATGATACAATGGCGCTTGCCTCCCAGGGTAGTTCATTGGAACAAGATGGAGAGGAAGATGGCGTCTGAGGAAGATTTCAAAGTTTTATGCACTCACTGTGTTTACAATCTTCCAAACCATGTGTATACAGTATCTAATTGTCTTTACTTGTGCATGGCTCTGTATAATATAACCTCACCTTCATCCTGTCTTCTTTACCTCTCAATAATTATTATCTTGTCGTACGTCATATCACGAACAGATATTCAGAGATAATCTCTACTTTTCACATTATTCTAAGAATGTGTATATATGTTATATAATGTCATATGATGTAAAATATATTCCCAAACTGCTGTCAGAAAACCACTTTGAACCTAATGTATGTGTAAATGCATAAACTTATCCAGACATGTAATCATATTTCTATATTTCACATATCTATATTTCATATTTCTATATTTCAACTTTCTATAGGTCGGTCACATTTGCTCCACATTTTTACTGATGATCTTAAACCTTTACAAAAGCCATAAAATAAGAAACTATTTTTCTGATTAAACTATAACTTTTTTAAAAGCCTAGGAATGAGAAGATTTAATTAGTTAAAATTTCCGGAAGATTGATCAAGTAGACACATTGTGTTAAATGGGTTAGAAAATCAATAAAAGAAGAAATAGATTTGAGGTTGTTTTACTGTATTGAATTTCAAGGTCAAGTTGAAAAAATGCATCTAAGAGGCTGTCGTGACGTGTATGATTCTGTCACAAACACATTGTACATGTCTCCTGCCTGCCAACCGTCTAGGTGTTAGTTCGTGATGTGACGTTGTGTGAAACTTCTGTGACACTTCTGTGAAACTTTCTGTGAAACCTCTGTGAAACTGAAACTTTCTGTGATACCTATGGATGGTCTGTCTCTTACTCTACCAACTGATATTTCCTTTTGTTTGTACTTCCCCATCCACATCCTCCGATAACCAAACTGAAGCCGGAGGCTGGAGGATCTGCACAATCTCTTAAACTTTTAAAAAAGCAAACTTTTTACCAAAACCTAACCTAGGAATGAAGAAAGAAATATGAATTGCACTTGTTGACTAAAACAACCCTGACAAATATGTTCTCTAACACACAGAGGTTTTGTTTTGTTTGAAGGAATTCTGTTATCAAAAGCACCTTCCTCCATTCATACAGACACAAAACATTTCATAATTTCATTACTAACCAAAACATGACCCTTAATGGTACTCATTCTGTTCTATGGCCATATTTATGTATTCACTTTTGATTTTTATTATAAAATGGGTACAAATATGTTCATTTGCTATTTTATTTATTTATTTATTTATTTATTTATTTATTTATTTATTTATTTATTTATTTATTAAAAATATTTATATTATTTATTTATTTAAAATATTTATTTATTTACTTTTTTTATTATCTATTTTTATTTATTTATTGTAGGTTTTAACATTCTGTTTTATTATTCAATTTTGACAAAAACACTCTCAACAAATCGGTGGTCAGTGGAATGAGCATCATGCTAATCAGGGCGCTTGGCACACTAACATCATTGCGTCTCCGAGGAGATGACAACATTTTATCGTCCCGATTTTACATTTCCACTATCAGGAGACAGCACAACAAGCATGCCCGAACCTGAACCCGAGACAACTGCAGAAATATTTGAGGGAAATGTTACTACGGAAGACGCGACATATGTCACGTCGGACATTATGCCATCTGCGGAATATACGACCGAGAGTATGCAAGAAGGAAATATGGTAGAAAATGATACCATGTATCATGGAATAGGTAGGATCGCATTACATTTGCCTGTCAACAATCATTTGAAACAAATTTGATAAACATTGGTTTCAAATGAAAGGAATTTTTATACCGGTAAAAATGCCGAACTCCACAGAAAGAATATTTATGTTTTAAATGATGAGTGGTGTTAGGATATTTATTTATCCTAGAAATTCCTAGGAAAACTGTGGTTATCATGTTCCGAAGTCCCAGAACATGCCAGGAATACCTGACTTTCCTGTTGAAACCAGGAATCTCTTTGAATGGGGACTGTGATTTGATACATTGCAAAAAAAACAAGAAAGAAACCATTTTTTGAAATTTTAGATACTTTTTAAACAAACCTATACAATGTAACATTATTTTTGGACAGAAAAAAAGTACATGTAATTGAAATGAAAAATGATTAAAATGATTGCATACTACTTACAATGCATATAATTAGATTTAATGGTAATTACTATGTAAAAATATCCCAAGTATTGAAAAACCTGTTGAAATTAACTGTTGCCTTAGTTTGCAGAAACTGTACAATTTGTTTCTGGTACACAGTTACAAATAAATACTTCTCATAACTAACTACAACAAACAAGAATAGTTTATGACACAAATCCAGTATTCAGCGACAACCAATTAGAGTATATTGATTTCATAAGTACTAACAAATAAATAAACAAAATATTTATCTTTCAACTTAATAATACATTAATGTTGTACCAACCAGTATATCTTCCATATGTATAGTTGTATATATTCCAGTTCCACGTACTATGTATAGAAATATATGCATACTAAATGTGAAGTTCCATGTACATATATATAACTCTATATGTGATATTCCTACATATCATCTCTCAACTTTCACACTCTGAATCCTCTGTGTGTGTTTGTTTGTTTACTGTTGTTGTTCTGGGGTCTTCTGTTCGAGTGAAGCTTTTAGACGCCATGATGATTCACTACAGTGCTGCTTATTGCATTCTTGGAGTGATTTATAACAACTTTCTGACTTGAAATTATTTTAATATCTAATATTTTCTGTCTCTAAATATAAATGTACACAATGGTATATCTGTAAAAAAAGACATACTAAATCCCTTTTTTAAACACACAAATCATATCTTGAATATTCCACTGATTTAGATGCTATGTTAGGATTGACATGATGAATACATGATGAATATATTTGGGTTTACACTTTCACCTCTTTGGGGTGAGACCCATCCGGGATTCGAACCCACACTTTCAAAGTAAGGCACCTGATTGCCAGTACACAAAGTCAGCGATCTAACCCACTCAGCCACTAAGCCTTCCACCAAAATGGAAGTCCGACAACTGGTAGTCTAGTCACATACATTGTGTACCCCTCTGATAAGTGTTAACTGGCATGGCTCCCATGGCCAGAAGATATGACAAGACAATGGCTTTCAGAAAGTGTTCACTTGTAACAAATGTTACATACATTACATTTGGCCACTTTCTAAAAGCCATTGTCTTGTGATATTCATACTTAACATGGGTTGAGTAACACCAGTTGCACGATTGAAGTATGATTCAGTTCATTGAGTGAGTGAGTGAGTGAGTTGGATTTTAACACCACTTTCAACAGTGTTTCAATTTATGATGGCGTGTCAGCTTTTCTTGATGTGGGAGGAAGCCCAAATTGATGCAGGTCTGCAATGTTTACCACTTTGGCGAAACCCATGAACATGTATTGGTGCTGTTTAGAAACATAATCAGGGTGAACTGGGATTTGAAGCCATGATCACAGGTTCCAGGCAATGCAAGGGACACCACTGCATAATATTTGTTTATTTGTTTGTTTGTTGTTTAACGCTGCACTTAGCAGTATTCCATCTATATGACGGCAATCTGTAAATAATCGAGTCTGAACCTGACAAGCCAGTAAATCACGCTCATTGATCTACGCAACTGGGATAAGATGACATGTATCAACCACGTCAGCGAGCCTGACCACCTGATCCCAGGAGTTGCCTCTTACAACAAGGATAGTCGCCATTTGGGTTGCTGAAGACCTATTCTACCCAGGATCTTCACGGGTTCAACTGCATAATGAATTGTGGCACCCAAGGCAAAGTTCTATGACAGCCATGTCCTGATTAAATTAAGATTGAGGCTACAGAAAATTGATTACTTGTTCCTACAGTTGGCCATCTTTGTTTGAAGTGGAAAGGTGCAGCCTGTGGTCTACGGTTCTAGAAATAGAGTTGTCTCCCTTATATTCGCAGGATCCACTGATCATGGGGCTGAATCCTAAGTGGCATTATCATGCTTATTATAATCCTTGGTTTATCTGCATCATGGCCAGTCTTCACCAGAGTGGTAAACTTCTAAGACCTGCATCACACCTAAATTAAGGTTCAGGAAATTTAAAGAATCTGTGTAACGGACAAGTGTATATTTGACTGTTCAAAAGTGAAAAATAAATAACAAAAATTAAAATGCTATTTTTGATTGAAAATATGATCTTTTCATAATCTTTTTGCATTTATCTTTGATTCCAAATGTGTATTAATTATTGGTTTCATCAAAGAAGGAAATGTTAAGATTACGAGAGTCATATATTCAATCGGCATGATAGGACTGGTCTTGGCCTCTCGGTGTCCTGCGTACTGTGTTGTGTTCTCAAGGTCACTCAATCGCTGTTAGATGTGTCTATCCTCTGTGGTATTCCTACACAGTATAGGTGTTGTCTTTGTTTTCCATATTAATGTCATTATACATGTTCTTACATGGTACGTCGACTGGGTACCGTATTTGAACCAATAAATGCCCTGTGGTGTGTGTGTGAGTGAGTTGGGTTAACTCCGCTTTGACCAGTATATCAGTAATATCAAAGAATGAAATCTTGATGTGGGAGAAAGGAATGAAGTGATCAAGGATGTGAGGTTTTATTTTGTTTCTTTCTTTCTTTGTTTAACGCCACACTCAGCAATATTCCAGCTATATAACGGCGGTCTGTACACAATCGAGTCTTGACCAGACAATCCAGTGATTGATATAGTGAGCATTGATCTACACAATTGGGATACAATGACATGCATCAACCAAGTCAGTGTGCCTAACCACCCTATCCCGTTAATCGCCTCTTACGACAAGCATGGGTTGCTGAAGACCTATTCTAACCCGGATCGTCACGGATTCGGATGTGAGGTTCCCACAGAGCAGGCTAAAGTTCAGTCTTTTCTAATTTTCACTTTAAGACCTACAGTGTTATCATCCAACACTGGCTTCCACAGGAGATATCACTTGGGTGAGATCAAGCAATGTCTCCTGGGACAGCTTCATTGAAATTGCATCACAATGACATGCAGAAAATCACGTCTGTCTCTGAAGCTGGTTAGCTGTAATTGTTACACTCAAGACACTGGTTATTACTGTTTGCAAACTAAAAGTGTTGGAAGAATGATTTTTGTGGTAGATAAAATCTTACCATTTTATCTTTTATCTTCAAATATATCAACACTCATCAATGAAGTTTAAAATGCCTCAGCAAGCCTCAGAATTTATAACATCTATCGACTTGTGTAGATTCTCTCTATTTTTGCTTTTTCATAAATACGAAATATGGATCTTTTATCTTTTGGTGCAATTACTGAAGCTTGTATTGGCTGCCAAGGACATATTGATAACTAGATTGGTTGTGGGTGGGGGAAAGGGAGGGAAGAGACAATATTATTTTTTAGTATTCCTATCATAGCAGGATGACCTTAAAGTGATGAACCCATTTTTTATATATTTCTCGTTCAGAAATTGAAACAATTAATTTTTTCATTATTTATTTTATTTTCACAATGTTTGTATTTATATATTCCTGTATGTTTTCTAAACAAAGTTACAATTTGATCATTTTTAGCTGTCTATTCATGTCTGGCTGATTCCTAAGAATGTGTTTCAGTATGTGAGGGAAAACTTAAATGTTTTGAAATCTAAGTTAGAAAATTAGCCAATATTATTCCTTGTTTTAGGAGGATGCTTATGTGTTTGACATAAGCATATGCATATTTTCATTTAAATTCCATTCATATTTTTACAAAATATTGGGTAGAGTTAGACTGTTTCCAATATGAATTAAAAATAAAGTCTAATGCATGGCCACCATGAGGGGTCATAGTCATGAAATGGATTTCAAAAATGAATCTTGTCGTTTTGAATAACAATTTTTTGTTGAAGGTATATGTTTCCGTCAAGGAAAGAAAAAAGAACATATTTTCAGTTTTGTAAAGTTTTAATTATTCCTTGCAATCAGGAACCGAATCAGGTCATAACACTGATGATGGCACACCCGAGCCAGAGCCAGAAGGAAACGGCAACAATCAAGGTAAGATTTTTATACCCGTCACACTGGTAAAAGAAAATGGTATGGATTATTCTAACCTGGGATCTATTCCACAAAGCGATCTTAGCACTATGTTAATCATTAGTCTAGGATGAAGTGTTGAAGTTCATATTGTCTCAGATCTAAGATCGCTGCATGGATTGGGGACCACTCCTCTGTTCCCAAAAGCGAGCTTAGCACTATGTTAATCATTAGTCTAGGATGAAGAGTTGAAGTTCATATTGTCTCAGATCTAAGATCGCTGCATGGATTGGGGACCACTCCTCTGTTCCCAAAAGCGATCTTAGCACTATGTTAATCATTAGTCTAGGATGAAGAGTTGAAGTTCATATTGTCTCAGATCTAAGATCGCTGCATGGATTGGGGACCACTCCTCTGTTCCCAAAAGCGATCGTAGCACTATGTTAATCATTAGTCTAGGATGAAGAGTTGAAGTTCATATTGTCTCAGATCTAAGATCGCTGCATGGATTGGGGACCACTCCTCTGTTCCCAAAAGCGATCTTAGCACTATGTTAATCATAAGCCTAGGATGAAGTGTTGAAGTTCCTATTATCTCAGATCTAAACTCGCTGCATGGATTGGGGACCACTCCTCTATTCCACAAAGCGATCTTAGCACTATGTTAATCATAAGCCTAGGATGAAGTGTTGGAAGTTCCCATTGTCTTGCTGCTAAGACCACTGCATCATTAGGGGACCAGCACTCTGTTCCTCAAAGCGATCTTAGTGCTAAATTTGATTTAAATCCATGTTATTGTATGGATTGTCTCAACACTAAGATCACTTTGTAGAATGGGGCCAAGGAGATTTACATTTACAAATACTTGACAAATTTATTTGAACTTCAGTCCCTGAAATGTTCTGCCCCTCTTCCAAGATGATTGTAATACACATACTTCAACATCGACTTCGACAGGCATAGTTCTAAGATTGCTGTGTTGAACAGGAACATGGAATTTTGTAAGATTTAATTGTCTGAATATATGAGTAAGCTGAAATTTATTAACAGTTGAGATACATGTACCACTTAGAACCATCTCATTTGACAATTCGGCCCATGCAGATACGGGTTAGAATAGGTCTTCAGCAACCCATGCATGTCATTAGAGGTGACTATGCTTTTTGTAAGAGGCGACAAACGGGATGGGTGATCAGTCTCGCTGACTTGGTTGATGCATTGTATCCCAATTGCATAGATGCTCGATGCTCATGATTTCAATCACTGGATTTGTTTGGTCCAGATTCGATTATTTACAGACCGCCATCATAGAGCTGGAATATTGCTGAGTGCGGCGTTAACCACAACCAACCAACAAACAAACAGACAAACATTGGACACATTTTTATTCACAGTCACTGATTAGTCTTGCCTGGGTTTGATGTTATTCACAGGGAATTATTGTTGTGGTATTGCTTTATAATTCAGAAAATAACAACTCCCCCTTCTGAACCCACTGGGGGCACGGGTGGCCCAGTCGTCTGAGGCGCCGCGATTTCTGTGCAGAGTTGCGTCCCTTGGGCACGCCAGAAACCTATGATTGTGGGTTCAAATCCCGGATCGCCCCGATTATGTTTCTAGGTTTGTCAGCACCATACCCGTGCTCATGGGTTTCACCGAAGTGGTAAACGTCTGAGACCTGCATCACTTCGGGCTTTCCTCCCACATTAAGCTGACACGCCGTGATATAACTGGAATACTGTTAAAAGCGGCGTTAAACCCAACTCACTCACTCACTCACTGAACCCACTGAACTATTGCCTATTGCATTAAACATGGACCATCTATGTGGTCTAGTGGGTAAAGGGCTGAGCAGAAGTGGGGGGGTGCTTGTGTAACAAGCATTATATCCTACCTAGATATTATCCCGGGGGAAGTTTTACTCTAGAGTATAGTATCCTACCTCAGTGCCACACTGGTATGGGTTCAAATTCACAAGGGAGAATCATCCTGACACCAGAGAATTTATTCCCTGGGATAAAAAATAGGGTAGGATAATATTCACTCTTACACTTGCACTTTAACTCGATGGTAGCTCACATTTCATCTTTCCTCACCTGTATGGACCATCAACACTGAACACTGCTGCTGTAACTTTAACATTAAGTAGTACACATTTCAGGCGTGCATGTATTCATTTCAGGATGATGGTGATGGTATTTTTATGTTTCAGGAATAATGTTCCCGCATCCTGAGTGTAGCAAACTGCAGGCCTGCTATCAGTCATTCCTTCCAACCTTTACTCCCAATAATTTCAAAACTCATAAATCTTGCGAGTAAGTATAACATTATATACATGCTCCTACATTAGTAAATTGCCAAGGGGATTACAATGGGACCCAGTAAACTATGCTGGTTGTAAGAGGCGTCCATATGGATCGGTGGTCAGACTCTGTGATTTGGTTACTTGTG
The DNA here is from genome assembly GCF_023055435.1 of Haliotis rufescens. NCBI lineage: Eukaryota > Metazoa > Mollusca > Gastropoda > Lepetellida > Haliotidae > Haliotis > Haliotis rufescens. Next base: position 37,016,756 of record NW_025964334.1, read on the forward strand.
CCTCATCGTCCTCCGATGGCATGGATCGTTGCTAACTATATCGATCACTGTATTGTATGGTCAGGGCCCAGTTATTTACATTTCACCATCATATTGCTGTAGTATTGATGAGCCCAGCGTAAACAACAAACGAAGAAGCAAAAACGTTAGTAAAAAAAACATTAGTGAGTGAGTGAGTATGGTTTTACGCTGCTTTTAGCAATATTCCAGCCATATCACAGCGGGGGGCTCCAGAAATGGGCTTCACACATTGTACCCATGTCGGGAATCGAACCTGGGTTTTTGGCGTGACAAGCAAACGCTTTAACCACTAGGCTACCCGACCGGCCCTGAAACATTAGTATCCCTAGACTGCCTGATCAGCCAATACACTCCTGCAACAACGTCACATTTGTGCTTGCAACAGCAAAATAAAAAAAGCTTTTTATACACCATATGAAAAAGCGAATTAAAAGATTGTCTGATCTTGATGTTAATATTGATTTGTCCATTATAAATGAATGAAGTGACACTTTCCTGACCTTCACATCTATGTTCATAAGGGGCAGATAATCCACAAATTTGGATTGGAATTATGAAATTCGGGTTAACCCCCCAACAGTTAGAACATGTCCCCAGAAACCTATAATTGTCATATTGGAGGGGGGGCGGTCGTTCGCTCGTCACGCCAAAGACCTGGGTTCGATTCACGACATGTGTAAAATGTGTGAACCCCATTTCTGGTGTCCCCCGCCGTGATATTGCTGGAATATCGTTAAAAGGGGCGTAAAACCATACTTACTCATTCACTCATATTGGAGGGTCAGTCTCCATGACATTTTGTGTCACCGTACCCCGTTGTCATGGGACATTGCTCATTTTATTAATCACTTGTTTTGTTTAGCCCAGAATTGATAATTTATGGGTCACCTTTATATAGCTTGAAAGTGTGAATGTATAGCTACCTCAAAATTCATATTTCAGCCAACTGCAACAGTTTTTCACATGTGCACATGATGCCTTGATGATGTGCGGCGTCAACAGTGACCAACAACAGGCAACGCTGGCTGACATGACAGGCTGGTTTGACGAGTATTGTACAAGATGTAAGTTTAGCAAGAAATCTCGGGAATTTCTCTGCACTTTTTAATTATATTGTAGTGCAAATGTAAGGGTCTCACTTGATATACACTTTTGTCTATGCTTTTTAATAAAAAAAATAAAACAGTAAGCAAAAGGAAAATGAAAGCTTAAGTATATTTCAACATCCCCTGGTCTGAAGTTTCGGATCAGAATAGGTCTGTCATAATGTTCATTCTGTCAGAATAGGTCTGTCATAATGCTTGTCGGGTCTAAATAGGTCAGTCATAATGCTTGTCGGGTCAGAATAGGTCTGTTATAATGTTCATTGGGTCAAAATAGGTCAGTCATAATGCTTGTCAGGTCAAAATAGGTCTGTCATAATGCTTGTTGGGTCAAAATAGGTCTGTCATAATGCTTGTCGGGTCAGAATAGGTCTGTTATAATGCTTGTCGGGTCAAAATAAGTCTGTCATAATGCTTGTCGGGTCAAAATAAGTCTGTCATAATGCTTGTCGGGTCAAAATAAGTCTGTCATAATGCTTGTCGGGTCTAAATATGTCAGTCATAATGCTTGTCGGGTCAGAATAGGTCTGTCATAATGCTTGGGTCAGAATAGGTCTGTTATATTGTTCGTTGGGTCAAAATAGGTCTGTTATATTGTTCGTTGGGTCAGAATAGGTCTGTCATAATGCTTGTTGGGTCAAAATAGGTCTGTCATAATGCTTGTCGGGTCTAAATAGGTCTGTCATAATGCTTGTCGGGTCAGAATAGGTCTGTTATATTGTTCGTTGGGTCAGAATAGGTCTGTTATAATGCTTGTCAGGTCAGAATAGGTCAGTCATAATGCTTGTTGGGTCAGAATAGGTCTGTTATATTGTTCGTTGGGTCAGAATAGGTCTGTTATAATGCTTGTTGGGTCAGAATAGGTCAGTCATAATGCTTGTCGGGTCAGAATAGGTCTGTTATCATGCTTGTCATAAGAGACGACAGAACCTTTCACTGCAGGGTCGAAACATTTTCACTACAATTTTATGTAATAAATCCTGATATTTGTTCTGGGTTTGGAACTAAATTTGGGCGGAACAACAACATGTTTACCAACGCAGTATGATAAGGATGTTTTATGCCCCCAGTGCCCCGTGATGACAAGGTCTCCATGAAGTGTGGGTCCTATGGCACCTGCCGCCCTCCGATCACAGTGCAAACCCAGCCGAAGGATCTCATTGACGTCCCCATGTTGTGCAAGTGAGTTGGGTTATTGTGTTCCCTTGCCAGGCCTGGGATCAGTTCCTGCCTAGCACCATATCAATCTTGTTAACATCCGATCCCTTATACCCTGAGGCGATACCGCCCGCCTCCCTGGTCTAATGGTGGAGTGCTCGTCCGGAAGGTCGGGGGTTTGATCCTCGGCCGCGTCATACCAAAAGATGTTAAAAGATGGTACCTCTGCATGAGACCATTCACAGGTGAACCATCAGTGAGTTTCACCACCCAATCGTAATTAAGGATCCAATCAGATGTCAACTTTTTGAATTAATTCAGTGTCATATCTTTACCTCCTTGATTCATAAGTTCGATTTTAAAAAACAAACCCGCATGGCATGAGTGAGGTTGATGTGACACAGGAACAGGGTACATTCATCAAGTGAATCACACAGACCCGTCTCACACAGTGATCTCACAGGGTACATTCATCACATGCATCACACAGACCCGACTCACACAGTGATCAAACAGGGTACATTCATCACGTGCATCACACAGACCCGTCTCACACAGTGATCTCACAGGGTACATTCATCACGTGCATCACACAGACCCGACTCACACAGTGATCTCACAGGGTACATTCATCACGTGCATCACACAGACCCGACTCACACAGTGATCTCACAGGGTACATTCATCACGTGCATCACACGGACCCGTCTCACACAGTGATCTCATAGGGTACATTCATCACGTGCATCACACAGACCCGACTCACACAGTGATCTCATAGGGTACATTCATCACGTGCATCACACAGACCCGTCTCACACAGTGATCTCACAGGGTACATTCATCACGTGCATCACACGGACCCGTCTCACACAGTGATCTCACAGGGTACATTCATCACGTGCATCACACAGACCCGACTCACACAGTGATCTCATAGGGTACATTCATCACGTGCATCACACAGACCCGACTCACACAGTGATCTCACAGGGTACATTCATCACGTGCATCACACAGACCCGACTCACACAGTGATCTCACAGGGTACATTCATCATGTGCATCACACAGACCCGACTCACACAGTGATCTCACAGGGTACATTCATCATGTGCATCACACAGACCCGACTCACACAGTGATCTCACAGGGTACATTCATCATGTGCATCACACAGACCCGACTCACACAGTGATCTCACAGGGTACATTCATCACGTGCATCACACAGACCCGTCTCACACAGTGATCTCACAGGGTACATTCATCACGTGAATCACACAGACCCGTCTCACACAGTGATCTCACAGGGTACATTCATCACGTGCATCACACAGACTCGACTCACACAGTGATCTCACTGGGTACATTCATCACGTGCATCACACATACCTGACTCACACAGTGATCTCACAGGGTACATTCATCACATGCATCACACAGACCCGTCTCACACAGTGATCTCACAGGGTACATTCATCACGTGCATCACACAGACCCGTCTCACACAGTGATCTCACAGGGTACATTCATCACATGCATCACACAGACCCATCTCACACAGTGATCTCACAGGGTACATTCATCACGTGCATCACACAGACCTGACTCACACAGTGATCTCACAGGGTACATTCATCACATGCATCACACAGACCCGTCTCACACAGTGATCCCACAGGGTACATTCATCACGTGCATCACACAGACCCGTCTCACACAGTGATCTCACAGGGTACATTCATCATGGGCATCACACAGACCCGACTCACACAGTGATCTCACAGGGTACATTCATCACGTGCATCACACAGACCCGTCTCACACAGTGATCTCACGGATGAGGATTCTGGAATGAGTTCTTGAATATCTTTTTAAACATAGTTATCATAACAAAAAAATTTAAACTTTTCGGTGCCAGGGTTCTTTGAATGTTGGTCATGGTTTAAATAGATTAGACCCTGGAGTGTAATCACTGACATAGTGCTCAACACTCCTCTCTTGTTCAACACTCAGACACCATGAAGCACACATAAAATCACATATGAACAGCAGGAGAAACAAAACACGAGATACAGTGTTCCACTTGAAACTATGTTCATTTGACAAAATTTAGTTTTCAAGAACTAGTTTTCATCCAACCAAATCAGAGAATACGAAGCCTGAAATACCTCACTGATTGGATTGGTGCCTGCACCTTGTCGGGAGTCAGGGTTAGAGCTGATCCCCAGCAACCTGATCTTATTGGTGACCAAATGAATCAGATCAGGTGGTCAACATTGATCGTTGCTCATAATATCAATCACTGGATTGTCTGATTCAAACTTGAGTATTTACAGGCCACCGTCATATTACTGGGTGCAGCATTAAACATAACAACAAAAAACAGTACCTGCTGAAAGGGGAGTAAAACAACTATTATCCCAGATATCCTAAAACAGGAAATTATAGATATGTTTCAATGTGAGTCAGTGACTTTGTAGATGAAAACAAATGTATTTTGTCAGCAAATTAATAGATTTGTTTTCCAATGTCTTTTGGATTTAGAAATATACAGCAAATGGTTCTTAGTCCTGGTGTATCTATCACCTGGGATGTCTGTTTGTAACTTCAACCCCAGAAACTGTTTTATTCCACCTGCTGAAGACTGAATCAATGTTTGTCAAATAGATGCAATACCAGTGACATGTACAATCACTCCATTGCAAACACTGAGGGAAGCTGATGTAGAGTAATGCATGAATTCAAAAACGGTTTCATCACATATCAGTAGTTCACTGGAAAACTGTATTATGCTTAGTTGCCTGATTTTCAAGAATGCTTAATGCCACATTTTAGTAAAACATTGTTCATTCCAAGCAGACATGTATTTCTTTGTTTCTTGCCAGTCACAGGGTCATTGGTGTTGCATCATCAAGCTATGACTGCTCCCTATCATATCACTGTCCAGTACAATAACTGATCCCCGTACATCCGGGCTTTTAAGATCATGGCCTCTGAGAGTAAATGTGTGAAGTCAGACGTGCTTCTTGTTGTCTCTGTAATTAGTGTTTGGTAACACGGGATATTGACACAACTGGGATGATGTATATTTTATACTTCTTTTGGGATATTGTCCAAAGTGTCATGTTATGTACCTCATATACTGAAATAAATGTCCTTTTCTCTTTATGAAATTTAATTTGAATTGCATGAAACATGGAAGCTGAACAAACTGTAGAGAAATTTTGAACGTTTATTCACAGTTTTCTTTGGCCTTTTTCCATGACTTGATTTGCTGTTTTGCTGTTAAATAGTATCGGGAAATACTTCAGTAAAACTCTGATGGAGATACGCCTTGCTATGATCCTATGGAAACAATGGGAGGAGCCTATAACACAATCAATTTAAAACAATGTTTATTTTCTTGCAGCTATATCCATAAAACAACAGAATGCAGACAGCTTGCGCTGGCAGATTCCGAGTGCATGGTGATGAAGAAGAACAAGATGAAGAATGATCTCCACTATCTCGAGACACAGGCACAAAAATACTGTCCCACAGGCACATCTAAAGGTGTGTATGTTATACAGATGGTATATACGACATATAATGTTATATAGATGTTATACATGACATAGTATGCTATATAGATGTTATATACAACATAGCATCTATATAACATACTATGTCATGTATAACATCTGACATAGGACCCGTGAAGATCCGGTTTAAAATAGGTTCTCAGCAACCCATGCTTGCCATAAAAGGCGACTATGCTTGTCCCATGATATCAGTCACTGGATTGTCTGGTCCAGACTTGATTATTTACAGACAGCCATCATATATAGCTGGAATATTGCTGAGTGCGGTGTTAAACAAACAAACAAACAAACAAAACAAAAAATATTTGACAGTATGTTATATAGATGTTATACACGGCATAGTATGTTATGTAGATGTTATATATGACATAGTATGTTATACAAGTGTTATACACAATATAGTATGTTATATAGGTGTTATACAATGTGTTATGTAGGTGTTATACAAGGTATAGTATATTTAATAGGTGTTACACAGGCTGTGGTATGACATCTAGATGTTACAGAGGGTGTGTGATATGTTATATAGGTGTTATGCAGGGCACAGTATGTTATATAGATGCTATACAGGGTGCAGAATGTCATATAGATGTTATACAGGGTGCAGTATGTTATGTAGATTATCCACTAGGTGCAGTATGTTATACAAATGTTATACAGGGTGCAGAATGTAATATATATGTTATACAGGGTGCAGTATGTTACATAGTTTATTCACTACATGCAGTATGCTATGCAAGTGTTCAACAGGGTGCAGAGTCATAGGGAAAGCAATTTCAATACATCGATAGTTTGATACATCGTTACACTCCCATGCAATATGTTGGTGTTTATAGGGTGTATCACATGTTATGGCACTTATCTATAGTATGATAAGGTACTGGCAAGTAAAGATCTCTTTAAATGAATTCTTATTAACATGTCTTTTCATGGATTGCTTGCATTTTTGTAAGCACCATTATTTCTCAGTCTGGATGTTAACATTGCTATTGTTGTGTTTTTCTCAGACAATGAAGCAGAAGTGACTCAGGCTCCTGTGACTGGCATCAATGTTGGTAAAGTTGAGAAGGAAGAACCAAATGGTAAGGCAATTGCATTCAAATCAATCTCCAGCTGATAACTCTTAGTGTCAGCATTTCATATTCGCACAAGCTTTATGTTGACAAAAATTAAATGGAGATATTTTTGCCCCTGCTTGTCAGTTTTCTTTTTAACGACAACTCGAAAAAGATTTTCAATTAAGTGTTAATTTATCAAAATCATAGTGTCCTGAAATAGAGGGAACAAACTCTGCTCTGACAGATTAGGGTAGTTAAGGGGAGCTGAACAATTTCGATCTTTTCACCATTCCAATTTTGCAGGACATCCCAAATGTCCAGTGAACAATAGGATGTTTTTTGTAAACCCTCAGGAATTGTTTTTTATAACAATACCACCCTGACACCCGAAACAAAAAAAACAAGAGCCAACACCGAAATATCAAAGGGTCCGTCTTGTCCTTGGTCCTCTGGGTTTACTACTGCATTAAACTGTCACACTATGATAAACTCCCTGTTCAAAGGGCAATGAACCCAGCTCACTCACTCACTCTTGTTGTTTCAGGTGCCGCCAGTATGACAACAGCCTCAGTCCTAGTGTCAACCATTATCCAAGTCCTTGCTATCTTAGTAATAAGCTTTAGGTAGAACTCCTACAAATTCTAGCCCATATTTCAATTTAACATCAGTTTGTTCATGTGGTCACAGCTATTTGAAATCTATGTGTTGTAAGAATTCTTTCTACTGTACAGCATCTTATGTTCATCAAAATTTTTAGCAGTAGTCCTTTGGAGAGTACTTGTGGTTATCTCCCTTTTGTAGATTGTCGCCATTTTGGATTTTCTCTATTTTTGCAAAAATATCATTTTGTTGAGTTATAGTGAATTAATACAAGATGAATTAATTCATCATTCTATCTAGAAAGACCATAAGACCACTTAGATTATAGCTTGTACCACAAATGGCTGTTGTGTTGATATGACTCCAGCAACAAGAGTCATAAATGATATTACAAAGAGTCATACTGACTATGTGCCTAAAATGTAGGTATGATCATTGATGCTGTAACCCTGATAACCGACAACTACTTCGTCACTCTGAGTTGTCCCGTTACTAGTATTCAATATGTGTATTCATTCATACTGAGTAGGTAAATATCTGAAAAATTCTTTTTAATTAAAAGTTATAAATTTAAACTAATTGTAATGAACTATTCAAATTATTATGTAATATTTCTTTTATAATTCTCTTGTACAATATTCCAAACACATACATTTTAAAATTATTGATATCAAGGTATCTCTGTGGTAATATTATCAGACACAGAAGTAAGAATATATTAAGATAATATGGCTATGTAAATCTATAGATTTGTCATCCAAAAGTGCCATAACTTATTATAACATGGATTAACTTATGCTTGAATTCTTTGTGCCAAAATAGTGTCACAATCAGAACACAATCTCTGACTGCTTGACTTGATGATATTGACATTAAAGGTTTTGTGTATACAGATGCTCCCAGTTATACGAAACTTCCCCAACAAAGTGTGCCATATTTGTCAATAAATGTGTTTGTGCTGATAGATGACATTTAGACACTGTGTGCCAGAGCAAACTTCATATGGCAGCCGAAAAAAGGGAGATACCTGTTGGGGAGGTTGGGTCTTCTAGTTATCATCAATGGTAGATTTTGTAGTTACCATAGCAACAGGATAACTCCAGTCTCTTCAATGTGCATGGTGCCTTTTGATCCGAAGTAACGTGCCATCATATGTGATCTTTGAACAGGAAACTTAATTCTAAAACTCAATAAATATTTTGTTGATGTAACATTTTCAAAATATGGTTTGGGCATGTTTTTCATATTGTTCATTGTTCTTATATGATGAATTGATTAAGCAGGCACTTTCGACTATTTTTCAAGAAGTAAATATTTGTAACTGAGTCTAAATTGGATGCAAGGTGTCATTTTTAAACAGGATGCGCTCCTTACCATTGAATTTCATAATTTATTTATTAAAATGACCACCTTTTGTTAAAACACACATTAAACAGAATTAAATATTTTTTAGAAACCGAAATCTGTTCTTAGGTTTGGAATCAGTGGATACGACCACAAATGTCCATTTTAGGGAGTATTTGCAAATTTGTGCCTGTTTAATTGACCTGTGTTGCAACGATCTCAAAGCTGTGTGGTATATGGTTGTGTTTGTGAGGTGTATAGTTTCCGTATATCCCCTAAATATTAATCAACAGATTTTCCTATCCTCTCAGTAAATCAGTTAGATACCATTGTACATATTTACTCATCATGTGTACACTCTTAAAAGTTTGGTTTTTGAAATTCTTAATTTTGTCTGAGAGTCTTGTTGTTATTTCAATAACATTCACTTTCTGGTGCAGAGAAACTGTAAATACTTTCATTTTGTTGTACATTGGTTTAAGAATATAATTTTGAAACTATTTTTTTTCCAAGAAGGCAGTTTCTTGATGTTTGGAAAGACAAAGGCTTGCACAAAATGAATAACTGTTCATGAAGGTACATTTCAGTATGCGTTTGATATATTTCATGATTTTTGTAGATTTTGTATCACAATCTTGTACATCTTGTAAAATAGGAGACAAAAGAAACTTGGTCCTTGAAAATTAGTTCATTGATTTTTGTGTATTACGATCAGAAATGAAACAGTCTCTGTTTTAATATTCTGCTTAAATGGTTTTGTTGTTATTTATTCTCCATGCACATTCAAGAGACTGATCATATTTAATTTTTTGTACCACCAAGATAACTAATTTTATTACTATTATGTTATATTATTATTCATACACTCATTGTTTCTTGCAAAAGGATGTAGCATTTATGTTTGTATATTTCATTCGTGTCCATGTTGGTGGCTGCCAACATCGTAGATTTTTTCAAAGATTCATAAAATGGATTGAGATCATGAAATGTTTGTGCCCCAGATTTCACATAAGAATCAGTGCCTAGGAAGCTAGTATCTGTGATTAGCCAATCAGAATCGTTTGTGCCAGAGAGGATAGAGAAATTACTATACTTCTTTATACTAAAACTGTTTGAGATCCTACTGTCTTCCATTTAGGTGTTTTTATAATAAAATTTTGTGTACAAAGTGTTTGTGTGTTGTCTGTTGTGAATACAGTTTTTGCCCTGAGAGCGGAAGGTCGGTGTTCAGTCCCCGGTCACGTCATAAGAACGATATTAAAAGATTGTACTTGTTGTTACCCTGCCTAGCGCGTGGCATTGAGTGAATAAAACAAATCTGGTCGAGTGAGAATATTGTGGCTGAGTGGGATATCAATGTTAAACTGTGACATGGTATCTCAGGCGCTTGTCACTATAAAACAGGCATTAGTCCGAACTAGAACAAGCAGTCACACACACATACAGGTACGTCGATATGAAATCCTAGAAGTGACATTGTCGCAATGGTCACAAATGGCTAAAATGTCACCTTGTCACTCTTTGGTAAATTTTGAAAGTTTTTGCTTGTTTTTGTAAGGCGACATCGCAACAATGCAAAACGGGACAATGTCCCTTGTATGATTCCATACGTCGTTATACGGTAAGTGAAATGACCTTGAACCCGACGCGACCCCATTTCACCCCACCTCACCTGTATTGTAATTTAAAGACAATGCAGCCACGAGTAACCAAAGTGAAAGAACGGTCCTTGAACTGTGACCCGTGATTGTTGGTATCTCTCTCCGACGCTGGTTTGTCTGGTCCAAGCTCTATAACGTACCTGTCACCGTTCGTTAGGTACCTTTACTGAGAAGTGTACAACCAACTGTTAAACCAAGGTTCATTTGTCCAAACTTTAACTAACGGAATCGCTGGTATAAGACCACAAGACAATGACTGAATATCTATTTTTCTATCATTTTATTTCATGATATTTTAAGTTGATACAAACGTGTGTCGTCAGCGAGATCCGAACCCACGATGCATGTCTTACCCACAAGATCATATCTAATATTCTGTCACAGCGACAGGGATGAAAGCATGTGGAATACTTATAAACCTATTCATTGGGATCGCTATTAAGTAAGAGACTTCTTTCTATAGGCATTAAGACCTATTGTGAGGTTTTACTTTCCTGTCGGGTTAAATCTCATAAACAGGGACGTTGTAATATCCCAGGGATTTTATATAATGTCCTGGGTATTTTATTGATATAACTTCCGTTCAGATTGTAACATGTAATGAAATGAAATGAGAAATGTTTTCTTTATATTCCCGAGGATCGAACTCGCAACCTTCATATCTGTAGCCCGGGGAGTGTATCACTGGTTTTTAGAATGTCCTTTTCAAGATCCGTACGCCAGCAACAGATATTTTACGCGCGTTTCCTAAGGTTCATGGAAAGTATGTTCGAAACATAAAAATGTTGATAAATGTTGTTTTAAGTTTCTTTTTTCGGTTTATAAGCATGGAAAAACACTTTCCCTCGGTTTTGGTAGACAGAGCATGCCCTGGGGGTCGGGAAAAACCGCGGGGGCTTCGCCCCGTTGATTTTTCCCTCTCCCCGGGGCATGCTCTGTCTCCCAAAACCTCGTGAGCGTGTTTTCTCCAATACGTCACATATGAACAGCCTTCGTGCTGGGGGCAATGGCGGCGGTGGTTACTCCTTGCAACGCGTCAGCTCGTCACACCAAAGTAGTATTACTAAAAGTGGCCTTAAACATCATATATTTACTCCTTCCCTCACCCACTAAATATAATCTCAAAAAGGATCCGCGTCTGATAACCAGTACATTAAGGGATTCTGTTCAGAGTTTGATATACTGACCTATACTGTTATTACATTATTAGCTTCTATTACTATATATATACCTTATACTGGTAACATGTGACATGAATATGTTCATTTGCGGTTAATCGCACACTGGTACACGCTGGTAGATAGATCCCCCGGTCTCTGTTAATGGCTGGCTTTTTTCTTTGAATTTCCATAGTTTCTTGAAGTTTCCGTTTTTCCAAAGGGCCTATTTTACATTTTTAGGTGTCTCGGGGCGTTGGGGTAGCCCAGTGGTTAAAGCGTTCGCTCGTCACGCCGAAGACCTGGGTTAGATTCCCCACATGGGTACAATGTGTGAAGCCCATATTTCTGGTGTTCCCCCGTCGTGATATTGATGGAATATTGCTAAAAGCGTCGTAAAATTATACTCACTCACTGTAGGAGTCTGAATTTTGTGGCTAACAGTTCCAAAGGAGGAGAGGCTGATGTCAAGGGGCACAGATTGTTGGCGGGAAGGTTTTTTTCTGGTATTTCTCGGTGATGCTCTGTATTGCCTGATGCCAGATAGAGATACCACATAGAGATACCCCTAGATACCATATCTATCCGCAAACCCACTATCACCTTAATCACCGAGATCTTCATCATCCACATAGAAGAAACAACCCTGGAACCACCCCCACATCCCTTCTCTGCTGGCTCCACAAGGTACCATTGTCACCCTCACCCTCAACTAGACGACCCCAACTGTATACTAGTATCACCCAAACCAACCCGCACAGTACCTTCACTATGCCATCCACCTCAACACAAGAAAGGAATAATGTCAACCCTAGCAAGACGAGACGCAACATCTACTCTACTAAACAACACTTACCTTACCTCTGAACAAAATCATCTCAAAAAATGTTTCACACAGTACAGCCGTACTGCCGTAATGTATGAAATTTTTCATTACAAAATACATTTCTCTCTAAAATTAAAACAAATAATTTTCCTGATGCTGATGTGGAATAGAGCTGTTATAAATCGAGACTGGTTTTGCTCTCAATAAAATGCATCTATTCCACAGTCATGGTTCAGGACTATACAGCCGCTTCCCCGAACATCCATCTTCCCGAGGCAAGAGAGTTAACTGACTATAAAAGTCCAGTTTCCACCCTTGTCGAACTAGGCTGGAATTACTGGGTTCGATCGTAGCACCACCAGTGGCTATTACCAGTTTTGTCCTTTCTAAGCCTCTCCTATGGACCAATCAGATTCCACCTGTCGTATCACTTGCATTTGCTTCACACAAAATGGTGGCGCCCAGTCAAAAAAATTCGATCTGATCGATAATCAAGATCTATATTGTGATAAAACGGGTCTTACATCGCGAAATGCATCACATCACGTGAGCACCTTGATTAAAAACATGAAAAGATTTGGAAAATATCTGCTGACAACGAGTTGGCGGTGCACATGCTTTGCAAATCCTGCAATCGACCGAAATCTGCACGACGGTTTACGAACCGGATTTCGATTTCGGTGTGCGAATTTGATTGGACAATGCATATACTCGTTAGTCCAGCCAAAATGTAACTCCATAATACCAGCCTAGTTCGGCAAGGGTGGAAACTGGACTTTTAGAATAAGATAACTCCCTTGCCTCGAGAAGATGCGAACATCTAGTGCAACAAACAATACAGAGCATCACAAAGGAAACCCTTACTAAAAATAAAGAAGTTGTTCATCCATATATATTGTCCTTACTTAGTCGTCGTACCTCTAAATGCTGTAATGATCTAATTATTGAATTACCCTGACAATACCAACATACCCTTAGAGACTAAAGACCAACAATGGCTTGACAAGACTTAGTATAATGAATGCAGTGTTTACATGGTTTGCATACAATACATTGTCCATTGGACTTCATAAGTTCATCCATTATAAGAATATGGTATGTCATATCAGGTGTATTCCAACGTCCGTGCCCTGCTCGTGTGTGTATAGGATTTCTCCTGCAACAGACACGGAAACTCCAGGCGGAACAACACTGTCCATTCAGTCAAGTGGTGTACGACCTCGTGGCGGTCCCCGGCTTAATAACAGCTTATGGTAGCTGAATACAAATACATGTACACTTGTAATATTTATAGGACAAAGTTCGAGATAAATAAGGGACACGTGGAGACTTTATCGCAGAATATAATCGGCGCCTTTGATGTATAGCGAAGCATCTTAGAATGGGTTTGTCAAGTGGTCAAATGCGCAATGTATAGGAAGATGTTAGTTACGAGCTTGGTGGTAGTGCATATGTTGTTGAAATTCAGATTCAGAATTTGTGCCAGTAGGCGTGGTATTTACACAAATGGTAAACGGCTCTTTGAGATTTACGTTCCGTGCTACATTGAGCTCAGACACCTGATACAATTGAAACACTGTTCAAAACGACCTAAAGCCCGTCTCATTCATTCATTAAAGCACCTGCGAAGTGTGCCTTCCAACCAAGGTTCATCATGTGACGAATATTAGATCATCTGTAGAAGCCTCATCATCGTCATCATCGGCAACAATATAGTTGTGACGGTTAATAACAAGTAGCAGCAACGCATTTATAGTAGTAGTTATGGTAGTTGTAGCAGTAGTAGTAGTAGTAGTAGTCGTAGCAGAAGCAGTTGCAGTAGCAGTAGCAGTAGCAGCAGTAGTAGTTGTTGTAGTTGTACTCCTACTAGTAGTGGTGGTGGTTTAGTGATAGCACTAGCAGCAACGTATATGTAGTAGTTATGTTGGTTACAGTAGTAGTCGTCGTAGTAGCAGCAGTAGTAGTAGTAGTAGTAGTAGTAGTAGTAGTAGTAGTAGTAATTGTAGTGATAGTGGTAGACGTCGTCGTAGTAGTAGTAGTATTACTGGTAGTGATAGACGTCGTCATAGTAGTAGTAGTAGTAGTAGTAGTAGTAGAAGTAGTAGCAGCAGCAGCAGTAGTAGTACTAGTAGTAGTTGTACTTTGTCGTCGTAGTAGTAGTATTACTGGTAGTGGTAGACGTCGTCATAGTAGTAGTAGTAGTAGTGGTAGTAGAAGTAGCAGCAGCAGTAGTAGTAGTAGTAGTGGTTGTTGTACTTTGTCGTCGTAGTGGTAGTATTACTGGTAGTGGTAGACGTCGTCATAGTAGTAGTAGTAGTAGTAGTAGTAGTAGTAGTGGTTTAGTAATAGCATCAGCAGCAACTTGGTAGTTGTGGCAGTACAGTAGGGAGAGTGAGTGAGTTTGGTTTAGCGCCGCTTTAAAAAGTATTTCAGTTTTGCACATCGAATTTCTACTAATGATAACATGCAGCTTTTGTATTCTCAATTATTAGTACAGTAAACGTCATGAACAGGCCACGTTTCCACATCAACTTCGTGTCACACAACACAAAGCGAGATTAACACCTTGACCTCTGATCCGGGGACCCGTGAACACGTGTGATGTCCTGTGACGCCCCCTGTGACAAGCCTGTGTCTGTGGTTGATTCATGTGACAACAACTAGCCCCCACAGCTTCACGCAGTATCACACAGTGCAAAGATTAAGTCTGGCGTTTTGATGAACCACTGCTGGTGCAATTGATCACGATGAAGTACAGGGAAACCTCCTTAAAACGGACGACAGGTTATTGTTGAGAATGTGTACATATGTACAGCGGGAATCACGTCCGAGCCAATATTCGTTAATGCGGACACTTGTTAATCCGGAGGATTTCACTGTAAGTGATATAGACTGGTACGAAAGATTTGATGTTCCGTCAAAAATAAAATATGATTAGGAATCTGTCATTAGTTTGTTCTGAATGCATTAACACATGTTTTTCATATTTTGTTACATTTTGTTTCTTCAGTAGTTTAAGGTACAATCAGATATTAATTGCATAGTATTATAAAGGAATATGTCCCGTGGACATTCCAGGATAGAATAGGGCCCTATGGCCAGCTAGCTGTACGTGTTTGACGATGCGACTCAATGGATCGGTGGTTAGGCTCGCTGACTTGGTGGATGTCGTGTTATCGTACCCAGTGGGCGTCGACGTTGCTCCTATAGTAGTAACCGCTGTTGAAACGTTTTTGTTTGTTTGTTTGTTTGACGCCGCACTCAGCAAAATAATCCTGGCTATGTTGCGACGGTCTGGGTTGCTGGAGACGGCAAATGTTGGATTCTGTTGACCAATTCTAACCCGGATCTTCAAGAGTTTGAAACGACCATTTACGCCGTTACATAGAGAGAATAAGCAGCGACACAGATGATATACATCGGGTGATCACGTTGATTGCGTGCCATCGTACACGACGGCGCTGGGATTATAAAAACAAAGCGCTCTGTCATTAAAACCAACGCAAACAAAAGCAAAATAACTTGCTTCTATTTAAAATGTTGAAATTGCGACAGATTTAACACTGCACTGCAATCCCAAGGGTCAATGAGTACGTTCAGCAACAGCCGTTCCATCAAAATCAAGACGTAGGACGTTTATTTAGCTCGACGAGCGAAGTAACTACTCGACTACTCTGGAGCCCTTTGAAAACGACTCTCCGAATTCTTACTGTGTATTTGTTTGTTTGTTTGTTGTTTAGTGCCGCACTCAGCAATATTCCATCTATAGGACGGCGGTATGTAAATAATCGAATCTGGACCAGACAATCAAGTGATTGATATTGCGAACAACGATCTACGCCTTCGACGAACGATGACCCACCATCAACCATGTTAGCGAATGACCATCCGGTCCATTTGGTCGCTGAAACTAGGTTGCTGCGCCCGAATTCTTAAACTTCATTACAAACAATTGAAAAGTGGCCTTGCTGGCTTCACGTGAACACTGTGATATTGAATATTGTGTGAGACCTATGGTATACACTTTTCCGTTAATGTTTTAATTTAGTGAGGGAGAATATTGCTGGGGTCCATGCTGGGAAATATATTGGTAGCAAAATTAGAGTACTGTGACTGTCACTGCTGGGGGAAACACACACACAGACACACACACAGACACACACACACACACGCGCACACACACACACACACACACACACACACACCTCTGCATGAGACCATTCACATCTGAACCATCAGTGAGTAAAAACAGTACATTCAAGTGGTGATCGAGAAAATATTCTGCTTCTAACAAGAAACACTACACCAGTTACCCCATACAAGTTATAAGTGAGTGAGTTAATTATATATACATATCATGACAAGTAGCACAAGTGACCCGTGAAGATCCCGGGTAGAATTTAAGTCTTCAGCAACCCATGCTTGCCGTAAAAGGCGGCTATGCTTGTCGTAAGAGGCGACTAACGGGATCGGGTGGTCAGGTTCGCTGACTTGGTTGATGCATGTCATCGACCCCGATTGCATGGATCGATGCTCATGATATTAAACACTGGACTGTCTGGTCCAGACTTGATTATTTACAGACCGCCGTCATATAGCTGGAATATTGCTGAGCGCGACGTTAAACAACAAACCAACCAACCAACCAACCAACGACTAGCACAAGTAATACTCATTTCGTAATGGTAATATCGACATATGAAAACACTGTCTTTGACACATGCATCACTCATATTATTCAGAACAAATAAGTCACAAATAATAAAAGGCTAGGGCCCAAGTCGTCTTAATTCGCTGTGCAGAGTTGAATGGGACGTCAAATATTTGACACAAGCTGTTTTGTTTAAACTCTTTCACTGAGGGTGGTCAGGTTCGTGGACTTGGCTGATTGCATATCCTCGTTTTCTAATTGCATGGATCGATGTTCAGGATGTCATTAATTTGATTGTTTGATCCAGACGCGATGATTTACAGACCGTTGTCATATAGCCGGGACTTTAAACAAACAAACAAACAAACACATTGAAACAGAAAGCCATTGATTGAATTTTTCAATTAATGTGGTTGGTCATGTTAATTCGTACAATATGACTTTTCTATGACTTTAATTACCTGTGCCTCGACAAATTAATTGGTTGACTCACATGTGCCATATTCCCCGTAGATATACGGGTGAGAATTGGTCCTGATCAACCAACGATTGTCTCCAAGTCATTATCCGGGTTAAAATTGGTCTTCAACAACCAATGCTTGTCCACAGTTAAGACCCGAGTTAAAATTGGTCTTCAGCAACCAATGCTTGTCCTCTGTTAAGATCCGCGTTAAAATTGGTCTTCAGCAATCCACGCTTGTCCAAGAGTTAAGACCCGAGTTACAATTGGTCTTCAGCAACCCATGCTTGTCCAAGAGTTAAGACCCGAGTTACAATTGGTCTTCAGCAACCCATGCTTGCTCACAGTTAAGATCCGAGTTAGAATTGATCTTCAGCAACCTATGCTTGTCCACAGTTAAGATCCGAGTTAGAATTGTTCTTCAGCAACCCATGCTTGGCCCTCGTTAAAATCAGGACTGGAATTTGCATTCAGGCTATGCTTGTCGTGAGAGGTAACTGACGGGTCCGGGTGGTCAGACTCGCTGACTTGATAGATGCATGTCCTCGTATCCAAATTGCGTTTATCGATGCTCACAATGTCAGTCACTGAATTCTCTTTACAGACGGCAGTCATATAAGAATTGAACCCTGCTGAGTGCTGCGCTAAACAACAAACAAACGAACAAATGAACAAACAAAACATGCCATGTCGACAAACGCTGGCACACAGCGAGCAGTTATCTTATTCATCTGTAAATGTTCATGAATGATAGTTTCAATGGATCCATGGCTTAGACCTGTGTCTTCCTCAAGTTCAGCACTGGTAATACGTCTATCTGACAGTTTAAGTTTTTTCTGTCTCCTTGATGGAATCTTCATGGACGGAACGTCCAGACCTTGGGTCATCATCAAGGATTGTTCTCCAAGCTTTAAACATATGTAAAGTATGAGAGTTACAATCACCTGAGAGATCGCTTTGTGTCTGTGTCTGTGTGTGTGTGTGTCTGTGTGTGTGTGTGTGTGTGTGTGTGTGTGTGTGTGTGTGTGTGTGTGTGTGT